>NC_044359.1:5497591-6111912 GCF_007364275.1 Archocentrus centrarchus | reverse complement strand
TAGGTGTGAATGGTTGCCTGTCTCTACGCCCTGCTATTGTGTGCTGTATTCCTGCTCCTTTTAGCTCCGTTCTGCACTGTAAGGTCAGAGGGTTTGTTATTTGGGCCCATTTGTGCTAAAAAAACCAAAGAACTCACATCACTCTAAAGCACTTTGGATAAAAGTGCTCTTCATACAGAGGACTCTTGAAAAATAAATGAAATGTGCTTTCATGCAGCAGACACAGTGAAAGCTGATATGTTGCAAGTTTTTTCCTCAAACTCATTTAAGTGTTTATGAATGGCGGTATCTCAGGCTGTAATGCAGACCATGCAGGCAGCTTGAAAACCAGACACCACTAGAGTGGGTTTCCTTCTTTAATCTACACTTAACATAAAATTATTTTGATTATTAAAGTAATCAGGTATTTATAATCAGGGCTTGTATGGTCCTGGAAATCTGGAAAAGTCCCAGAATTTGAAAAGAGCTAAAAATGTGTCTTTGTTATCCTGGGGACACCAACTGTACTGCTAAAAATGTGTTAAACAGTGTATGATTTTATTTCTTAATAAAAAAGTACTGTGCAGAGGTCTTGAGCCACCCCCCTAATTTCCTTGTTTTGCTAGGAATATGAGGAGTAGGTGCAGCGATTTATTGAAACATGCAAACATACATGGAAAAACAGCATGTAATGCAAAGGCAGAGTTTGTGTTTCTTTAAGTAGTCTTCAGAAATAGTTCTCCAGGCTTCTTGAAGGGCATTCAAAGCTCTTCTTTGGACGTTGGCTGCATTTTGTTCCATTCTCTGTCACAATGTACTGTGTTTTTCTATCCAGGTATGCTTTTACTGCATTGGCAGTGTGTTTGGGATCATTGTCATGCTGAAAAATGAAGCTGTTGCCAATCAGACACTTTCCAGATGACTCTGCAGGGTGGATCGGATACATTTCTGCATTCATAATTCCAACAACTAACACCGCTGGCTAAAGTGCAGCCCTAAACCATGACAGAGCCTCCACCATGTTTTACAGACTGCTGCAGACACTGACTGTTGTACCTCTCTCCTGACATCCTCCATACATGTTTATAATGATTTTAACCATAAATTTCAAGTTTGGATTCAGTCCATCACACCTGCTGCTACTGATTTTTAGATCAGGTCTTCTGTAATATGGCATTAGCCTGTTCTTACTGTGTCCCTTCTTTCAGAATTGCTTCTTGACAGCCACCCTTCCACTGAGACCATTTCTGGTGAGGCTTCAGTGAACAGTAGATTGATCAGCTGAAGAGCCAGGTCCCATCTTAGGTCTTTTCTGGCATTTTTCCTATTTCTTAAGGACATGACTTTCAGATACTGTTCATCTGATTCTGATTTTAGGCCTGCCTCTTCTTCTTTTGTCCTCAACTCATCCAGTTTCCTCAATTTTCTTTGGAAACACTCCACATCATGCCTAAATATGCCAAGTTTTTAACTAATAGCTTGACAGTCTGCTAGTAACAAAGTCCCCAAAGATGGAATTTAAAATGGGTTCTTTACTGAGTTGTTTGTTATGTGTAGACACAACAAGCACCTAACTCATCCCTTGAGTTAGGTGCTTGTTGTGATTGATCAGTTCATAGGTCAGCGTTAAGGGGCTTACCAAATAAATGGCAAAAAAAATTACAATTAAAAAAAAACAAATTCCTCTGAAAATGGTCAGGTACAAGAACTCAGCCAATGGCCAAAGAAAAACTTTGAAAGACCTTAAGGAAACCTGGAGAATTATTGCACAGGATCATTAAAAAAATAATAAAAAACTGCAATAAAGTCCTTGGAAGCAAAATATAAAGAAATGAGGGGTGGCTCAGACTTTTGCACAGCACATAAGAAAACTTGGAGGACGTTATTGTGTCATGGCTAAATCATCAGTTTTGAACATTATTCTGGTTAATTCTTTAAATACACTCAGATTTCAGGCACTAGTAAGATATTTTCAGTGGTTTCCATGGAGAGTGTGTTTAGTGGACCCTGTACAGGCAGGGCTATTTGCCACTTCATTTGGTGACATTTGAAGATTACAGAAGATAATTTCACTGGTTAATGAGTTCCCTAAGTTATACACCTCATCACCAGAGGTGAACAAATATTAATTTAAAAAGTGATCTCACATTTAGAGCCTGATCATCAAGTCTGAATCAGTGATATTTTCCTGCTCTTAAGTACATTTGCTATATTAATTGTTTCGTACTGCAAACCACTTAAATTTTACTTCAAGGTACAGCCGGCCCTTTTGGCTGTCTAATGACATGACAGTAAGGGGATAAAAGCAACTTGCAGGGTTGCTTAAAAATGCTCCAAAAGGCACCAAACAGTCCAGTTCAGGTAGTGGAAGCCAGCCAGTTGGTTAGAACTTTAAAGTTAAAAAATGTTCTATCTCTACCTCATTATGGTTTTAGTTACCTTCTTGGATATGTTTTGTTACCTTGTTTAGACTTTACTTTTGGATCTCGGTAAACTTTTGTAACCTTCAGTTTGCTCGTGGTTTTAATTTGCTCAGTTTCTCATGATTTCATAAACCACCTACAACATGTGGTTTGGTTTCTTGTGTGCAGGTTAACTCAAATAATCACTTGTTACAACACAGACATGCAGAATTGCATCTCTAAACACACAACGTTTAAGGCTACAACAGAAGACCACACCAGGGGCAACAGGAAACTGAGGCTACAATTCACATCGGAATCAGACAACAGCCACACTTTGGGCCACTTATACTAACTGAGTATCATTTAATATGCAGCTTGCCTGGAATAATCGTTGCTGACCATGTCCATCGCTTTATGACCACAGTGCACCCACTGATCACTTGGTTCTTGGAAATACGTGAAGAATCAGAAAACAGTTCAGTCATAACTGAATAAATGATGAAAGAGTACTGCTTGTATTTTGCCCCGCTCTTACTGAAATACTTGTTGCAGTAATGACCACATGCCATCTTTAGCAAATATGTTCTTTACTGACGGATCGTTGATGCTGAAGCTGATTTTAGAGCTGCAGGAACGTTTTTATTTGGTAAACCCCTGCTGATCTCAAAAGACATGAGGAAGCCGACAGCAAACACCAGTCAAGCATCCAAGGATGTATTTCCAGGAAGCTGCTTTTGGCTGTGAGATTAATATTTATTTACCATGGTTTGGAAAGAGACGTTGTGTGCCATCTGGTTGAGCCTCAGAAAATTCACAAGCCCTCTCTGAGAAATCCCAAAAGGACTCATCGAATAGGCAGAAAGATGCAGCTAACAGATGCACAACTAAGCCGTAGGAGGTGTCTGATATTTTCTGGATCACAGTCATTCCTGTGTAATAAATACCAAGGAACAGAGCCTGAGGCACTAAACCAACTACTTTTTCTGCTGGAGAGGGTCCCCTTCACTATGCCAACAGTAATTTGCAGCACAGAGCAGAACTTTCCTTGTCCACATTATTTTATGTAGAAACCACATAAAATACATGCAAATAACTGGAAGACATACATATGCATTATTAAAAACAAAATATCATGTTCTGTTATGACATGCTACATGTCATCCATGTAGGACAAAAGCGAAAAGCCTGCCTCATGTTCTTTCAGGTATTGCAACTTGGCAACCTTTTATTTTATTTACAACCAAAACTTTATTGAACAGCAGTAGCAGTCAAGCAAAACAGTAATGACATCCGCTTCCCACTTCATGTAGGTATGTTACAATCACTGCATCATAGCCTAGCAACACAGTCCTCGCCTAACCTGTTTGGAGTTTCGGCTAATACGCTGAAGTGGTCTTCCAAAAACCGGGTTTCTGATCAAATGAAAGTGTGTATTTTCCATGATTTTTGAGCTATACTGTAGGGGACTCCACCTGGACAGCCTCGTCTTTGATTTTCTTCATTCTGTCAAGTCTTTTGTATTGAACGGTTTGTTTTTCAATAACCTTGCCGAAGTTAACATTTCAAAACACTGATTGCACATATGGACATCAATTTAGAGTATATGGACATATGATTTATGTTTCAACTTAAAACTCTTAAAGTTTCATAAAGTTTTCTTAATCAGAAAGTAGTTCAATAATGTAAGGAAAATGTCCATTGTCAAAGCGACAGGTCCATGGCGGCCGATGCAATCAACAAATAAAAAAAAAAGTCAGTCAGTTTAGACAAAATTAAACTATTCTGTTTGTTATAAAGCTGTTTTCTCAGCTATTACATTTTCTGTTAACCATACTTCTGCCTGTCTTTGCTGAAAATTTCATTCAAATATTGATTTAAAGTCAGAGAAAAAATGCTAACTTTTCTGTGTGTTAATGCACTTTAAGATCAGTTTTCCACTTATTATATGGTAAAACAGTTGCATGCTAACGGAAGTAGTTAATCGGGTGTAACTTCATTATTATTTATGCTATTAGTGTGGTTTTTGGTATCGAAGTGCAATTTTTTTCCATTGCTCTTTTCTATCTGCATGGGTTTCAGATGTAACTGGAAATAATGAAAATTTTTGTAACATTACTACTTCATGATGTCCAGTTAGAAGAAATTACAGCATATATCTTTTGTTTAAGGTTGCATTGTCGGTATGTACCAAAGGAATAATTTCTGTACCCATTGTTTTTGTGTTAGATATAGCTCACTTACGCATTATTTGACTGTAAAATGAGTCTTTTTGTTCTGCAAATTACCCGCGATTTGCGAGGTTGACCAAGATGGTGTCGGTAGTGTAGGTTTATACATATAGAAGTATTTAGGATGTCATTCAGCTGAAATTCAGTATAAAGCATATTGATGCTGCACATATTCATATTTTATTGTATTGTTTGTCTCGTTTTCAGTTTCACCCTTTTGAATGTCATTAAACCTGCTGACAACGGTCTTCGGTCTCCAGAGTTGTGATATGAAAAAGGTGTTGAATAGCCTTTGCATCAGACATGCACAAGTAACGGCACAATTCATATGTGCAAAAAATGGCAAAAACATTGAAATAACTGGTCACAAGATGGTTAATATCACTTCAGGCAATACCAGTAAACAGAAAATTGTGACAATAAATGAACATCTCAGACATTCACTGACTTTGTTGCATATCGTGACATGAAAACGGACTTTTTATGGCTTGAAGCAATTATTTTATTGGGAAAAAATGAGCAAAATTTATCGCAAGAAATGTGCAATGAGAAATGCTTGTTTCCCAAATTCTTGGTAGTTGGACTCCAATGAGAAGGGACATGCTAGAGCAGTCCCAGATGAAGGTAGGAGATACTAACTGGACCCCCCCGGAGTCCGGAAGCTGGTTGAACAGAGTAAGCAGATGGCTGATGGAGACGCTGGGTGAGCTGTCGTAGGAGAGAGGTTTACTGGAAGGCCCCAAAGGCAGAGTGACAAGTTACAGGTTCAATTTCAACCTCTGAACCCCACGGCTAGCCCACACATTTGGAGAGCATTTTTTTAAATCATCATCAAAAACCTTCATAATAATAATAATAATGATGATAATAATAATAACTGTTTACAAAAGCCAGCAGCTTCAAAAACAGACATCAGAGTTTAAACTTTCTGTCAGTCCTTGAACAAACCATGTTTGATGTGCAGTTGCACCAGGAGAAGCAACCAAATCTAAGCTTTAAACTGTTACATTGCATCAAAATCATTTTTTAGCATCTCATTTAAAAATTAACCATAAATACATTTTTGAACCAACCAGATTGTGTTAAAACCAAATAATTCTGAGGTCCTGCTCTCACCACTCTGCTTCAAACCAACAGTCACATGACAATAATTCAGCGACTATCCAGCAAACTCAGGCTCAGGGTGCACAGTGCACACTTCAGGTGGGATTGAGAGGAAAATATAACGTACACTGAGCAATAAAATAATGCAACATGGCTCAAAAACAGAATATAGTGTAGTCAGTTGTAGCAAATTTCTGTGAAATGCTTTCAGAGGGATGAAGAACAGAGAAAACGTGCTGGTTTGCTGATTATGTGGGCAGTACTGTAGGTCACTAGAAGGAGGAATCATTTTTCTGAAAGTCACTGACATTTCCTTCCTATTATTTTCTTTAATATCTTTGTCGAGTTTTATATTATTGGTTGTTCAGCGGTTTGACATTATGAATTGGATTAGGCTGGGCTTTTGGGACTAAACAATCATGAATCTGGTATTTAGGCATTGTAAGGCTCGTATATTGCTAATAGTCGTTTAGGGTGATTGAAACTGCTTTGGATTTTAGCATTATTTTATAGGCTCTTCAGTATAGGCTGTCATGCCATTAAAACAACTACTAACACAATGTGAGACTAAAGCTAAGTTTTAACACAAAATATGCGTATTTGCTGTACGTAAATATAAATGTGCATTGCTATTCCCCTCAAGCCGTCAGCATTCGCCATTATATGTAAACACAAATAAGCTGTGAGAAGTTCAGCAGAAGTGCTCTGCAACTAAAGTTATTGTTGTTATTATTCAACACCGATACTTCCCCCAAGGCTGCTTCCACGGCCAAGCGTATGAGTGTTATGGTTCATGACACAATTATGATTAAGATGTTAGCCTCTCGCTGCAAGTAGGGGTGAGCAAATAAAAATGAGAGGGAATGAGGGAGGGGGGGAAACTGGGAGAGAGAAAGAGAGCAAGCAGGGGAAAAAAAGACAAGCAATTTAGCATCAATGTCTCACTCCTGGGATCCAGGCGAGGAGCACAGTGCTGACCTGTCACTGTGCTGGACTGATCTAAGAGGACTCCACATCCTTCTCTCACACCAACACAAATGTTCTTCTTTCTCCTTCTCTGGCTCATTTTCTTTCTCACTATAGATAATCAATTCTTTCTCCTACAGAGAAGAATTTATGTAACCCAAGTGAAAACAAAATTTAGTAACTGTAATGTGACGAGTGAATTACTGCACTTTAATGTGACTGAAGAGCTGCAGAACTTCTTACCCCCCCCCCCCCACGCTTTTTTTTTCATAAACAATTTCTGGGACATCTGAAAACACAAGAGAGGTTTGATTTGTTGATTCACATTTCTTCATTGTGAGACACAAAACATGAACAAAAAACTCCAACTTGTATATCAGAAAAGTCTTAATAATAAATCCTACAAAAAAACAAAGTCTCCACATTGAAGGCTTGTGATGCTTTACTGGTGAAGGCTGCACGCAACGGTGATCATGCATCAATATGTGCCATGCAAAGCAGGCATATGTTGCTGTAAAACCCACCATGCAGATGTTATGAGATTAGGGGGATGTTTGGTACTTATTTGACATCACTTTGATGGCTTCTCAGACAGGGATTTGTTCAAGAATGACAGCTCCAAATGGTAAATACTGCACAAAAACAGCACAATAATTCAAAAAGTTTGACTTGTGGCGGGAGCGTCGACCACATCTGGGTGAAAGCTGCAACTTTGATATTATCTAAGTGGCATAACCTCACAGCCCATAGAGCATGAAATCTTAAACCATGTATGACGTGTCTGCAAGGGATTAGGAGTTTCTGTGAGTAACTAATGAATGTGATTCATTTATGGTTAATAATAATAATCCCTGCCGTGCTAAAAAGAAACAAACCAGCCTCAATCACTACCAACAGAGACGTGCTTTTACTTGGACATCCAGGGGTTAAATACAGGGATTTAGGGCCTTGTGTTATTTTTGGCGATGGTAAAAACAGGAAAAGTCAATCCCAGGAGCCTCTTTATGCTGCCAAGGAAATGCTTCTTCATCTTTACCTCCCAGTCTGCTGCCTCTCTGTCTAAAGTCTGCCACCATCTCGGCACTTCCTGTTTCTTCCCCTCATTTACCCTTCACCCACCCACCCCCCCACCCCCAGCCCCTCTCCTCCCTGTTTCTCTTACCCATCACTGCCTGTCTGAGTACACTTTGGAGGGTTTTCAGCTCTGCCTGGTTGAAGTCCAAAACATCTAAATCACCACGGGGTGCCGATCCAGACTCAGAGCTTGGCAGCGTCACTCCCACTTCTTTCAGACTCCCCTTTTCCTCTGCTAATACTTGCGTGTCTCCTGCTGAAAGCCACATTTTCAGGTTTTTTTTTTTTTCTCCTTTAATGTGATGACGTCCTCTCTGCTTCTCTGCACTTTAAATCCAGTCTGTGATTAAACGTCTTAACAGATAATAAATTCATGCCAAAAGAGAACCTGTTAGCTTTGGTGACATTAAAGATTAAGTTACTGTAATTATACTTGTGAAGTTTAGCCTCAGGGCGCACAGGCTTATCAGTGGATAAAGGTAGATCTGTGATGAGAATCTGTTCTGTATGCGTGTCTGAGGGCATGTTTTCAGCTAAAATTAGCAGACCCTGTTGCTGCACTTGTGGCATGCAGACGGTAGCACGTGCATGTGTTAGATATTCTGCTGCATACTTTTGACTCATGTGCATACATTTTGTGGCTCAGCACAGGAGCCTGTATGTGTCTAAAATTTGCAGTTAAAAATTAAAAGGTTAAAATTAAAATCACCCAAATCAAACTGAAAATCTTTTACATCTGTTGACATGTAGTCAATCGGATGCTTCCTAAAAGGGAGATGCTGCCTAGGTTATGTGAACTTTCTTTGGTACCACTTGCAGTATTATACTTGCAATGTAACACGTTACTGTAATCATGTGACATTTTTTGGTAATGACAATGTAATACACTACTGTTGATGTGCAAGGAGGAGGTAAAGATGGTGAAGCAGCGAAATAGGCCTACATCTGTTGAGCAGTGGAGACATTACTGTTATTTTTAATGCATGAAAGAACAAGAGCGCGTTGTTAAAGTGCAAAATGCATTTAGGAAAGAAACAACTGCAGTATACTGCTAATACGATATCGACTCTTTGCAAACATCTGCACAGACAGCATGCTGACACAAAGCCCTGCAGCCAGAGCCTTCAGTAGATAACAAAGACAGCAATGAGCAGTCAGGCTTGTCGCCTCCATTCATACCTGTTCATTTTCAGCTATTTTATAGAGACTTATTGTGTTTCTTTGTGTCAGGGAGTCATGATTTTATCAGGGTTAATGACAAAAATACATTATGTTGCCAAAATTATTCACTTGCCTTCACACACATATGAACTTGAGTGACGTCCCATTCTTAATCCATAGAGTTTAATATGATGTCGGCCCAACCTTTGCAGCTTTAACAGTTTCAGCTCTTCTGGGAAGGCTTTCCACAGGTTTAGGAATGTTTATGGGAATTTTTGACCGTTCTTCCAGAAGCGTATTTGTGAGGTCAGACACTGATGTTGGAGAGAAGGCCTGGCTCACAGTCTCTGCTCTAATTCATCCCAAACGTCTTCTATCAGGTTGAGGTCAGGACTCTGTGCAGGCCAGTCAAGTTCTTCCACACCAAATTCGCTCATCCACGTCTTGATGATGATGATGATGATGATGATGATACTTTATTGATCCCACAATGGGGAAATTACAGTCTTTATGGAGCTGCTTTATGCATTGATGTGCAGTCATGTTGGAACAGGAAGGGGCCATCCCCAAACTGTTCCCACAAAGTTGGGAGCATCAAATTGTCCAAAATATCTTCGTATGCTGAAGCATTACGAGTTCCTTTCACTGGAACTAAGGGGCCGAGCCCAAATCCTGAAAACAACCCCCCCCCCCCCCCCCCCCCCCCACAACCAGACTTTACACTTGGCACATTGCAGTCAGACATGTACCGTTCCCCTGGCAACCATCAAACCCAGACTTGAACATCAGCTTGAGAAGCATGATTCATCACTCCAGAAAACACATTTTCACTGCTCTAGAGTCCAGTGGCAGCACGCTTTACACAACTGCATCTAATGCTTTGCATTGCACTTGGTGTTGTAAGGTTTGGATGCAGCTGCTCGGCCATGGAAACCCATTCCATGAAGCTCTCTACGCACTGTTCTTGAGCTGATCTGAAGGCAACATGAAGTTTGGAGGTCTGTGGCGATTGACTCTGCAGAAAGTTGGTTACTTTGTTATAATACCACTAACTGTTGGCTGTGGAATATTAAATAGTGAGGACATTTCAAAACTGGATTGTTGCACAGGTGGCATCCTATCACAGTGCCACGCTGGAATTCACTGAGCTCCTGAGAGCGACCCATTCTTTCACTAATGTTTGTAGAAGCAGTCTGCATGTCTAGGTGTTTGGTTTATACACCTGTGGCCGTGGAAGAGACTGGAACACCTGAATTCTGTGATTTGGATGAATGAGTGAATACTTTTTGTAATATAGTGTATACAATGTATTGAGGAAAGGCAACTTCTTTTTCTTCTATTCTACCTTTGTTTAAACTAAACGACAACAAAATGTATACAAATTAAATTCAAATGAAACAGAGAGAATTTCTTTTGTGTCCACTTTGATTTCTGTCTACACAATAGAATAGGATGTGAGACCTTCTAGGTGTCCCTCCTTGTTAGGAATAAAGAAATATAATTCTCAGATAATTTACTATGGAAATGGAACTTTAATATTCCACAGGCAGAGAAAGTGCACTTATGAAAGCATAATGAAAAGACTAAAACTATTGCTGTTGGTTTTTGATGGAAGCAAGAATCAGAAACATTCACTTAAACAGGTCTTCATTTGCATGAAAATTCCCTTCAGAAAACCTGGACACATTCTGCTCAGAGAGCTCCAGCAGACATAATCGGGTTTCTTTTGCAAAAGAAATAAAAAATAGAGATATCATATAAGCGCAAATATAACCTCGATACATGAATTCATTTATCATGGCAACAGGGCAGGAACTGCCTGGGCCGATTAAAGTTCTTGCTTGGTACTGTGCTGGTAGTGTGTAGGTGGTGTGCACAGCTTCTATAGTACATGTTTCAGCCAGCAATGTTGACCACTCTTGTTAGCGTTTGTGTTGTTAGTGGTCCTTAGCCTGTGCCATGGAAGAGTGACGAGTATTAAAGACAATGAGAACTGTTGACTTCAGCAGCGTTTCAAACAGTCAGCATTCATTCTAGGCCTAGAGTCACCAGCTTTGGGCTGCGCTCTGCTGGCATTTCAAAGGACTGCACACAAGTGCGTCTCGACAGGTTCTGCGCTGGCTGAATTACCACGATCCTTCCCACTGCTTAGCCAAAGAGCAACCAATAAGATGCCAATGCAGGACCATAAATCAAACATTAGGCTGCAAATAATTTGGAACAACCTTACAGGGACTCCTTTATTTTAAAAAGCACCTTGCTGATACCAGAGAGTACGTTATACACTCACTTTAAAGTAAAAATTATGCTTCTATTACTTCTTGTCTGCTCTCACAAAGTTTTCAACATTCATATTTTTGCTAAAAAAAAAAAAAAGAAAAGAAAAAAGAAATAGTTTTTGAGATACCGTGCATTACAGATACAGTTCTTCTCCTCCCAGGGCAGATGAGCACAGGTTTTGCCAAATTATCCTAATCATGTGCTCAGCAATGCTGTTGACAGGCCTGCTAAAGCCCCTTAAATAACAAAGAGGAGAAGAATAAACCTTCTCTATACTTGTAGCCAATTAAAAAGGAAAAGGAAGTTACTCAGCTGTTTAAGTATTCATTGTGCCCTCCAGTCAGGCCTGGCTCTGGGCCTGGCTTTATGCCTATATGGCAGAATATACCACTAAAATTGGTGGTTTTCTTTTTTCTTGTATATTTATTGTTATCCAATAAAAATCAGCTGTGTCAGATCCTGAGCAGGTCAGACCTTTCATTAAACTGTTTACGGTAATAGCTGCACATGTTTCATCTGTAATTAAATAAGTATGTAGCGCTGTGCTGAGCATGTGGCCTCAGTGTTAATGAGGGGCAACAAAGTGGGACAAAAGGCTGAACTGCTGTAGCACTTAAGAATACAGGTTTAAAAGAAAAAAACCCAACTTTATTTATTAAGTATTTAAATAAATACACAACCATTTAACCTATTGAAAATGAACAGGAACTTTAAAGGTTAATTCCAGCCCTTTTTTCTCACCAACAGAATAATTCTCAGTCTTTGCCTTTCAAAAAGACACGTGACTGATCTGATTACACAAATCAGGAAACGGTGACGCTGTAGTGGGAAAGGCATCCAGAACCTTTACATGCAGAAAGAAAACTGAGCACGTTTAGCCTTGCATATTCAAACTCCCACCTGAACACACACATCCATGTGTCATGTGCTAAAATGGTGTATCTGATATGACTGCGTTGGTGTTATTTTGACAACATCATATTAATGTTGCACCACTTTTTTGTCCTTGTTTATATTCAAGAAATGTTGACTGTCACTGGCCTTTTAACAGCTCTGTTTTCTTCAGTGGTAACAGTTGGATGATGTAATATCATTAAATAACATAAGCAGTGTTGATTTTTAATATTGTTTGAATATAGTTTGTATATTTTGTTTGTGACTGCATGTTTTATGATTTTTTTGGACATTTCCTGAATGGACTGATGCAAACAGGTTTAGATAGGAGGCAGTTTTCATCAGCGTTTCATCAGATTTCTTCTGCTGTTTGCCTCCACTGGCCTGCACTGCATCACTGCTAATCTCTGATGTTGTTGTTGAGTGTTACAAAAGGAGCTGAAAAAATAGTACTAGTACTGAGGTTCTGATGTTCCAACTGAAGAAAATGCTTGAGGAGATTCTGTCTTTACCTACTGGAGGTTAAAGTGGATCTGTTGTTGTTCCAAGTTTGTTTTTTAATTCTTGGACTCTACTAGAGCAGCACTGCATGATTCAGAGTTCAAAATAATTCTTATTAGTCTCATACTCTGTTTGAACAGCACATGGCTTCTATGGTCACAGCTAGATTTCTGTCCTGAGAAGATCACATTCAGGATACCTCCACTCTTTGAAATCAAACAGAGCCAAGAAAAGAGAGAATTCTGAAGCCTGAGCTTCTCTTCCATTGCTTGTATGCTAACCTCATTATTTAGCCATGTTTAATATGAGCATCCATCTTTGTAACACTACATGCATACAACAGAAAATAAGGAAAAGCATAATAGGTTAATTTCCATGACCAACAGTCTGGGAAATGTTTGCTTTGCATTCAGCTGATTACAATTTATTTCCATTGGCTTGTTTACTCACATATTGCAATGGCCAATAAACTCCCTCTCACTGTCAGCCATTCCATGTATTCAAACATTTGGAGGCATGCAAGCCACAATAATAGCCGATCCACTGGCAGCAGCCATCGGGTCCTGGTACCGATCCACATGTTGTCTATAAAAGTCCTAATGTGGACCTGCCTGACTATTTGGCAGCAGGAATGACCAATAACATTTGGTAAAATGTAATTTCTCTCTCTAATCAGAAACAGACTTTGTTTTTCCACCATTGGGTTTTCTTCAGGCTGTCTGAATGAATAGTTGGCTGAACAAGCGGCACCACTGGAAAGCAGCCGTGGAGGGGAAAAGACTCAGAGGCCAATGGTTTTGATTTGCCTCCAATTTGCCACTTATTTTCTTCCTCCCTTGCTCTTCAGCTCCACTTTCTTAACACACACAGACCTCCACTGTGATGAGAGTGGCCATTATTTTGCTTGAACCCAGCCCCATATTCATAGCCTAAGAAGTTATTGGAAACCTATCAGGACTCTTTGTGCATGGATGGAGAGTGTGTAGAAAGCACAGAGGAGGGAGCTGTTATATTTCATCACTGCAGTACATTCATTTGATTTGTGATATACTTTGTGAGGAGAGTAGATCCAACAGTGTAATGCTGTAAATGTAAAGGAATAAGAACCCAGTAAAGCAATGTGCACTTTCCTAAAACTTTGAAAATCATTAGCAATTTGTTATTGTGTTTGGACTTTTGAATAATGTTCCCATCTGTCTGTTGAGCCAGTGTGTTCTGAAATATACACAATAAGGTGCCCTTCAGTAATACTGGATACTGAGAAGTAATGGCCCTGATTTAAAGAGTAAAAAAGTTTGCATTTAGAGGTTGGAGGGGTGATAGTGTAGCTTGTCTGCCAGGAGACCAGCCAGAATCCAGTTTTCCTTCACATTTTATGTTTGCATTGCTTTAGGAAAAAGATCAATGTTTGGGTTCAAATTTGATTCTTTAAAATATTATTGTGCATGTTGAAAAGTAATGCTTACTTAATGCATTTATCTCTGTTGGTTTCAGTACTACAGTAGCAACCCAACCCCCGGGCTATCTGAGTATATGATTTTTGGCTTTTGAAAATTGGTATCCTAAATTATTCCTATCCTAACCAATCAGTGGACAGAAAAATAAAAAATCTTCCTGAACATCAAAAACTATGAATGTATTTTGTCCAAGAAAAAAACACAAGATGAGGTTCACGGTTAGGGTTACATCTCATCGTTAGATCTTAGTAGGGTCCTTTTCATAAGTGTGATGAGATGGGAATGAAAGACTTGTCTCACTGTTGCCATAAGCCCAATTCTTCATGGTATAGATGCACATACACAAAGAAGATAACTCACTATGTATCTGTGATATGCCATCCACTTTGACAGTATTTGATGCCCAGGAAATGTATTCTTTCACTGACTGCAGATGTACTTTACAGCCCCTAAAAACATGCTTCCAATTTTAGGGAAAAATACAGAGACGATAGATGAAATCTATTACTGTATCCCATGAATAGTAGTTTATAATACGGTATAATATTGTACAATATTATAGTACATGCATTAAAAAAAATAAATAAAAATTCACAGATCATTTCCCATTTGAGTCACTCCTCATTAACTAGTAAATTTTATTAATCAGTGATTTAAAATAAAACTACATTATGTAACCAAGAAACATGCAGCAATTGTGTCTTGTAAGTGTATTTCATAATGGAGATTGAACCATGCAGTGATATTACAAATACTGACACTGATGATGTCCTGTTGAATCATCCATTTCCTTCAAGAAAGAAGGGCGATTTGCATGGATTTCATTCATGCCTTCAAACACGATGCCCCAACTTCTACATGCTGTACGTGATCCAGTTTTTTGTGCTTCATGTCCATCCTCTACTGTAATTGTTTATGGGACCAAAAAGTCAATACTGTGTTCAAATGTCTATGTTATAAATCAAAGTCTCTATGCTGATCCCAAGGAATTAATGGAGAAATTAGCTTAACTGGCTTTTGTTTTAATAGAAATATTCAGTAAAGTGACATCATTTCCTTTTAGAGCTATTGTGATTGACAGTGCACGTTAGATGACAGTGATGCTCCTGTACTAGTGTGATATGTAGGGAAAAACAGAAGTAACCCTTTCTCTGGACACTGAGATATCACATAGAGGGATATCACATAGTAGGTGTGCAATGTATAGCACATTATTAAAAAAGATTCATGTATATTTGAGAGTTTAGTAGAGCAAAATAACACAAAGAAACTGGAGATATGGAAGAAAAAAAAATCTCTGGTCATCCTTCACCATATTCTTGACAGGTGAGAAGTAGACTGAGTGTCTGGATGGCCCAGTTCTGTTTTGAGGAACATGTTGCTGGCATATTTTGGATCCACTTGTATCCTTAGATCCTGAGTGCTAAAGGTCACTGATAAGCGTGGTCTCCTCCAGGGTGACAATGGGTCCATCCATAGGACATGAATGTTCTCTGAATGTTCTGATGACAATGATGTGGCTCTTAAGCTATGGCCTTCGCAGTGACAAAATCTCAGTGTGTTGGACAGTACTCCCCAGCATCATCATCAAAACACAGTTCTAAGAGAGTTTCAGAGAATTGGGCCATTTTAAACGTGCACTGCAGCAATAACATTTCCCCGGCATCACCCAAAAGTGGTGCATGTGAGAATGCAAATGTGTAATGCAGTCAGACCCAACATGAGCCAGTCTTTAACCTGCCAGCTCTCTAGTACAAGGTGTGTGATGAAACTAATAGGCTGCTGAATTCACAACTAGCTAGTGAGCATCATTTATCCTCTACTATTCATAAACCACAGCAACTATTTCTGATCTGTGTCCTTAATGTGAGAAAGGATTATGGTGGAAAAAGGCCATAATCAATCGATTATCAGAAGTTCATGTGTGAAAATAGCTTTGGAGAAATAATGGCAAGGAGCATTCAAGTTGTTCTCATGCAGCATAGTAACCATACAGTATAAAAGATGAAAAGATGGATGTAGCTTACAGGTATAAAAAGTGAAGCCAGTGCAGAAGTCCCTAAACCTACATTTGTTTTAATAGCCAATAGATTATTTTATTGTCTCCCAAAGAAAATACTTTTACCATGAAATTGTGGACTCATATTAAAAAAAAAGGGGGGGGGGGGGGGTAATCCACTTTGTAAATTTTGGTCATTCAAAATGTGATTGACAAGCTGTCAGCCAATGAGGGTGCGCTTTCACAGTCAGACCCGCCTCTCTCTCGTCACATCCGGTTTAAAAACACCAATATGTCCGTGATGGAAACATTTATCTCAAGACTTGAGAACTGGACTTCACAAACCAGTGTTTGATGTCATGGCAGCTTTGTCTATCTTTTACACTGTCCTCACCTTTGTAGTGCGTTTTAGCTTTTCCATAAGAGCATTCATCCTTTTTCAGCACATACACTCATAAAAATGAATTATATTAGATTTGTGATTTAGTTTTGATTATCAGCACCAACCATGCAAAAATGCCACAACACTCTGAATATGCATGCCCGTGTACTGTGTGCACCAGACTAGGTATTAGAAAGCATATGTATCAGGAGATCACTAAAGCACTAATGTGAGAACGCTGGCTTCAAAGCTGTTGTTTAAGTTCCCTGCTTGCTGCAGAAGTTGCTCCACCACCCTGATTGAAAATACATGCAGTACAGAATGTGCAGCTCATGCGAGGGTTTTTTGTTTTGTTTTTCTGAAATGTGACACATTGACACATGAATGGGTGGGCACACACACACTTCTCCATCTGACTTGATGCTGGTGTCACTGGGAGTGTTGCTTTCCTGCCAAGCTGCTGAGCTGTTGTCTCCACAACACCTGGAGAAGCTTGGCAACTCCTGAAGAATTCTGTGTGTGTGTGTGTGTGTGTGTGTGTGTGTGTGTATACACGTGTGTGTGTATGCATGTGTGCGTTTTCTTCAAGGACTTTTTTCATTTCAGTTTGTTCCATTTTTCCAAACCAGATTTTGTGAGGGCTGCACAAAACCACATCAAATCATTTTGAATAAACTGCACCTTTATAAGATATTACATTTATCTCTGAATAGAACTGAAAGTTGAGTGACATACTGACACACCAAGCATTTCCAATAAGTTCATGTCATGTTTAGGGAAGTTAGTAAGTAAAGTTTATTTATGTAGCAAATTTCTCAGACAAAAAAGTCACAGCTCATAGTCAGTCAGCTCCATGTGACCCTGGCACAGACATCACGTCACATGTCACTTGTTTGGTGTGGAGCGGGAGCTGGAGCAGCGGTCTGAGCACTGCTGAACTGGAAAAAAACAAAACAAAACAAAGAATTTTTTTTGCCATTTTGCCCATCTGGCAACACCGGATCTCAGCCTGAACTTACCTCTGCGCCCAAGTCTGGAGACGCAGGACCTCGGCCTGAGCCTGCCTGTATTGTATATCAGGAGAAGCAATAATCACGGCCTCAATCTTGTTTGAGTTTAAAACAAGCCAATTATTGGAGAGCCAGTCACTCATCTGGAATAAACAGTCAACTAAGGTGGACTGCCTAGTCACTGGGTGACTAGGCAGTCAACTAAGGTGGACTGCCTAGTCACCCAGTGAGACTTAAAAGACGTGTACTGCTGAATGTCATCAGCATCAAAATGATAATTCCCAGAAAAATATAGAATGACACCAGCTAAAGAAAGCATGTAAAAGCAGAATAACAATGGACCCTGGATTGAACCTTGAAGAACCCCACAGGTTAGACAAGCAGTGTAAGAGGAAAACATGCACACCCTGACAGAGAATGTCCCTTCAGATAAATAGGAGGAAAAGTGCTGAGCCAGAGATACTAGTGTTCACCATGAAAACACAAGTGTTAATGAATTAATGCACTGATGGCACCAATCTGTCAGAGCCTCCAGCAGTCTAGTGCTGAGCCAGAGATACCAGCCAAAACCTTGAGCCTATTAAGCAAAATATTATGGTCAACCATATAAAAGCCAACACTGAGATCAAGCAATATGAGTATAGAACAATTTCCTACATCAGATGCCATTATAGACCTTTAAAAGAGCAGTGACAGTGGAGTTTTTGAAAACCAGATTGAAAAGAGTCAGAAATCTGTAATGTGCAACAATAAGAAGTAGAAATTGTCTTTATTCGCCTCAACTCAATTTGATCTCAGAGATTTATTCACTTCTGTTTCCCAAAATTCTTTCTGAAGACTTTAACACTGCACAAACTTCTTTTTTATTTCTTCAGCTTAACAAATTTTGCTGACATACGCTGTTTCATTTGAAGTTTTCCTTTCATATTAGTTTTAGGGTCAGTTATCTGAGCCTGTCACACCTGAGAAGGAAAAAAAAAATCAGAAAACTAATCTAGAGAAAGGAAATTGAACATTTTTCGGTCCCTCTTTGAAGTGTAAGTGTGTGTGTGTGTGTGCGTGTGTGTGTGTGTGTGTGTCTGTGTTCATCAGGCTTCTTGGTGTAAACAAATAGAGTAGCCCTGTCATTTGAACTGGATTCTGTTGAAACAGCTGATTGGACAGGACAGCAGTTTGTCTGCCATGACTCAAAGCCATATTTGGAAGGGCTTTTTGCAGATGGAAACAGAAAAGGAAGTGTGATGCAGGATGAGGCGCATTATTAATTCCCTCTCACAGGCTGCAGCTCTCTGTGAGGATATTGCCAGAGAGCTGATCAAACAGCCTGGGCCACTTTTGGCTCATACAGCTGTTTGTCACTGTATTTGTGCTTGTGTTGTATGGTTTGAACTGAAGAGTCAGTCACTCATGGTAAACTGTGAGGTCAGCCCCTGATAATTCAGGGTCAACCCGTTATTATTTAAAAAAAAATAAAAATTATCTACTGAATCTGAAAAAATAAGAAAGACACTTCCTTCACTTGGATCCATTTTGAGATGATTCCAGCTTTGAAATATTTGTAGTCCTTTACAGATAATTCATAACAATTTATCCCCTTCAGCACCAGTATCAGTTTGTAATTAGCACATCCATCCATTCATTCATTTTCCTCCACTTATCCGGGGCTGGGTTGCGGGGACAGCAGCCTAAGCAGAGAAGCCCAGACCTCCCTCTCCCCAGCCACCTCCACCAGCTCATCCAGAGGGACCCCAAGGCGTTCCCAGGCCAGCCAGAGATATAATCTCTCCAGTGTGTCCTGGGTCTGCCCTGGGGCCTCCTCCAGGTAGGACATGCCCAGAACACCTCAGTCAAGAGGTGCCCAGGAGGTATCCTAGTCAGATGCCCGAACCACCTCAACTGGCTACTCTCGATGTGGAGGAGCAGCGGCTCTACTCTGAGCCCCTCCCGAATGGCTGCACTCCTCACCCTAATTAGCACATTATAATGTAATATAAAAAAAACACTGGACTTCTTTCTTTTGGTCATCAATGTCCTCACCCAAAACATCATGTTGAGAATTCCCTTAAAGCAGTCCGCCAGTCCAGTAATGTAATAAACTACTGGAAATTCTATCCATCCATTTTCTACCACTTATTCTGATTCACATCAAGGAAACAGCAGTCTGAGCAGTGCAACCAAGACTTCCCGCTCCTCGGCCACCTCTGCCAGCTTTTCCATGGGGATGCAGAAGAGCAGCAGTCCTTTGCTGGAAGTTCATTTCCACTGCTTGTATCTGCAGCCTTGTTTTTTTGATCAGTACTGACTACTTGTGGCTGTAGATGAGCGTAAAAAGGTACAATAGAGTAAACTGGCATTCATCTTCAGGCTAAGCTCTTCCCTTCATGAAACACCACCTGATTGTGGTAGAGGGGGTTTATTGAGTTTTAGCTTGGAGCACCCTCCATCATGCACAGTGATGTACAGCGATGTGATCCCAGCTGTTAAAAGACCTCAGGGTTGGTGTTGTATTTGTGTAACATCTCTTGATAAGATATTTCAGACAGAAATGGGCAGATTTTCTTTGCCATTTTCTGTGGATATTCAAAGTCCAGAATGTAAAGTGTGTTTTTGTTTAAAAAGCCCCCGAAGTCTAAGTCACCTTTGATGATATTGTAATGATCCATGATGGACGTTATTGCTAAATGTGTGTCACAGTTATTGTTCTCTTTAAGTTAGGTTGTTTTGGGGTTGAACCGGAAGGAGATGTTGTGGGGGGTCGCTCTTGGGAGGGAGGGCTCTTTTTTTTTCTTGTGAGAGTTAGAGTTGGCTGTATCCGGTGAGAGCTGTTCTGTGTGTCCGGCCTGAATAAACAGCGTTAGTAACGAAACCTCTGCCTGGTGCTTGGGTGACATAACGAAACGTTACAATATATACTAGGAATGCGCCGATCCAATATTCAGTATCGGTATCAGTCCGATCCTGGCCTAAATTACTGGATTTGATATCGGAAAGAAATAAAAAAATGCAATCCGATCCGATCCGACCCACATTAGCTGTATTACAGTTCTCCGTCGTCGTCTTCTTCTTCTTGTGGGTTTGCGGTTGACCAAACCAGCTTAAAGCTGCATTACCGCCATCTACCAGAATGGAGTGGGGATCAGGAAATAACCCCCTCAGTTCTCCGTCGCTGCGACGGATTCCCTTTGACACTGAGTGGATCATCGCTGACATGTTTTTCCGCCTCCACCGCTCTCTACGTGTTCGTGTGTTGTGCTCGCTGTGCTGAGAATTTCAGCTGTTATTTTTTTCTCTACTTCAGCTCCCGGACATACTGCTAGCGAACTAGTGATTGTCCGGTACCGGAAGGACCCCTTCCCCGTCAAAATATTTTTGATACTTTAATCCCTGATTAGTGACTAAATATAGACCTGCAGTAGAAACGTATTTAGGAGAATGCTTGTGAATATAAAGCATTACAAGATTACGCTCACGCAGCCCCCAGTTTTTCAACATAATCACTGATGACGCAACAGCAGCAGTCAGCTGATTTACCTGCAGTCTGTCTGCACAAGCGCAAAGAGGCGGAGCCGGTGAGCTCAGATGGAGCAGAAGAAAGTTTTCTCCCTGTAACCTCCATTAAACCTTTACTGGGAAACAGCTGGAGGTCCTTCATCAACCACCTGATCAGTAAGTGAAGAAAAGAGAACTTTGTAGCTGCTCCATCCACCCTGTTTGTTTCACACAGGGAAAAACTGCAGTATGGAAGTTAAAATATGCAGATGAACTGTTAATGTGAAAAAAGTATTTCTTATCCAGTAATTGATGGGTAATTGATGGTATAATTGATTGAATACTCGATTACTAAATTAAGCGATAGTTGCAGCCCTACTGAAACATACCAGAAGCCAATGGATCACCTTCTCACATAGGAGCAACAGGATTCAGGTGATAGAGCGATTGTTGTAAGTAAGTAAAGTTTATTTATTTAGTGCTTTTCACAGACAAAAAGTCACAAAGCACTGTACAATAATTAAAACACAATATCAAAAAAACCCAGATAAAACACCATGTTAAAAACATATTAACATTACCATATTAAAAGAAAAAGAATAAAAATAAAGTCTACAGAAACCCTGGTTAAACAGAAAAGTTTTCAACTGTTTTTTTAAGACTGCACAGAGTCAGCTAAATGGAGCTGGAGTGGTAAACAGTTCCAGATCTTTGGCACCACTGCCTGAAAAGCTCTGCCCCTCCCTGGTTCTTAGTCTTGTACGTGGGACAACTAAAAGATTTTGATTTTGTTGTGTGTGACACTGTTGACGTATGTAAAATGTATCCAGGCATTTGAAATCAATTGTTTTTTGTTTTTTAAAAAGATCGGATTTGTATCGTATCGGCAGATAAAATATCGGTATCGGTATAAGACCTAAAAAAGTGGTATCATGCCATCCCTAATACATACTATACTGAAGCCCCGTAATGCTAACTGCCCGTTGCTAACCCTATAATAATATGACATTTTTGGCTTTTGTTCTCTCAAATCTTGGTAATCAAGGGGTAACAAATAATCATTCACACATCACAACCTATTTACATTGATTCCAAGAAAGTCCTTTGTTCATATACAGTAGAGTTGGTTTGAGGGTTAGATCTGCCATGGGCTGTGATCCAGTTTTTTCAGCTTTTTGGACTTTCAAATTTTGTTATCTAATGTCTCTCAGTGACTCTACCTTTTTATAGTTTCTGGTTGGTTTCCTTATTTGTGTCCTCGGCACTTAGCTTAGTTTTCGGAGTTTTGCTCTTGGTTTTAGTTTATTTGAATTTAATTCCTGGTTCCCGTGTGTTCTCATGTCCAGTCTGCATTTCTGTCATGTTTAGCCATTTCCTGTTTTATTTTGTTTCATGTGCATTGTGTTTAGTTTTGCTTCCCCTCGTTAGTCAGATTCTGTTCACCTGTGTCCTTTCTTCCTAATTACCTCAGTTTTCTTCTGTTCCGTGTAGTGTCCTCCTTCATTCCCCTTGGTAGTGTGATTCCATGTTCTGTGTTCCCAGAGTCTCCTAGTCAATTTGATTATTTGCTCCTGTAGTGCCATGTTTTAGCGCCATGTTTTTCCTCCGGAGTTCTGCATTTGGGTATGCATCCTGCCTGCCACACTGCCAAACATAATATTCAGAGGGTTAATCCAAGATATTTTCAATAGTACATTTTCATGTTTACTGTTAAAGTCTACACATCTACATTTAGTGAGTCATCCATACTTTCCAGAGCATTTGATTACCTTTTATTTCAGCTGATCACACCAAAATGTCCATTTGCACAGGTTGTAGTATTTAAATCACCTGCAACTGTCAGGATTTTCACTGAGAACATTCTTGCGCTCAGTGTGGAGCAAACTGCTTTTGTTGACTTTAATGTGTCAGTCGCAGCTTTCTCATCTTCACTTATTCAGAAATTATATGTCTGGGGTCATACTTACTGATAGCTGTTTCCCCGACTGAAATAAGCAGACAAGCCAGTCACAGCTTCACAGGTAAGATTAAGGTAGACGGCTAAGTCAGAGCCAGGAAAAGAGAAAATTTGCCACAAGAATCTTAATCTTCAGCTTAATTCTATATTTAAAACTGGTAAGACTTATTGTGAGCTTTGTGTGGGTGCTTTCTTGTGTCAACTTTGGACAGTTTTATGCCTCTCTTAGCTTTGTTTATTCTCATAGTGCTTATTTCAGGCTTATCTATCAGCCTAGACATTGCTAAGCTGTACCTCTTCAGTTCTCTGCATCTCCCCTCAAACAGAAATGAAAATCGGACCATACACAATGAGATTTCCCCATTTTTGCTGACGGGTGTTTTGGAGTCTCCTCTGTAGCTTTCAGGACTCTCTCACTGGGGCCCTGTCTTGTGCCATTTGTTTCAGTTAGTGGGTAATGCGTGTGGTTGTCAAAAACAATTGGCTTTGGTGGGGTGAGGCACGCACTCTAAAGCACGACTGACAGTAAATTGTATTTTTTTCACAGAGTTATTAGGCCATTATTATGGCGCTAGAAGTGAACAATGCCTCCTCATCATCAAAGGCAGACAATTAGAGTCATCATTAATCGCAACTATCAGCGCATCAATGGGGCAGAGGGATTATAATAGAGTTATAGACCACTTATGGGGTAATCAATCAATGCAATCGCTAACTAAACTCTTTCATTGTGCCAGGACTGAGTGGCCGGTCAGTGGCTCAACAGAGAGCTACTGGATAGGGGTATGTGAGAGGAATGTTTATGGCATGTTATTTGTAGTAATGTTAAGTTGTGGCCAATTTCTTATCTTAAAGTCATTTTCTTCAGAGGCTCTGCAGAGCTGCATCCAAGCAATCATTGTCAGCTCCACCATAAAGCCCCAAGGGGCTGCAATAACGGCTGAATATATAAAGGCCAGATTAAAGTAAATTGATGCTGTTATTGCTGTTCCAGACCAGCACCAGTGGAACATTTAGCAGCCTAACAGCCAGCTAGTTTTCTCAGGAGACGGTGAAGACCCAATAGGAGCTAAAAGACAAATGATTATTGGATTGTGATGAATAGAAATGTTGCTCTTTGTCTGAACAATGCTAAAACATTCACCATTACAGTTTGAAAGATATTGCATCAGCACAACCAAGACAGGGTTTTGATGTCATTAAACAAAAAATCCATAGTAACTATGCCGAATAGGCCACATGCACTAACCCACCATTTCATTAGTTACATCTTGCTGGTACTGGATTGGACTCCCTTTTGCATTAATTCTTTGTGGCATTCAGTAAGATACAGTACTGTCAACTCATTGTCATAGTCAAAAAAAAAAACAGTTTGAGGTGATTTGAGATTTGTGACATGGCATGTTATCCTGCTTGAAGGAGCAATCAAAAGATGGATACACTTTGGTTATAAAGGGATGGACATGGTCAGCAACAATACTCAAGTAGGCCTCCAAAGTGTGTCAAGAAATTCATCCATGCTTTCACGTTGTTTACGGCAAATTCTGACACTACATCAGAATGTTGCAGCAGAAATTTAGACTCATCAGAGCAGGCGACGTTTTTCCAGTCTTCTGGTGTTCAGTTCTGGTGAGCCCGTGTGAACTGTAGCCTCAGTTTCCTGTTCTTAGCTGACAGGAGTGGCACCCAGCGTGGTCTTCTGCTGCTGTAGCCCATCTGCTTCAAGCTTTGGCATGTTCAGAGATCCTCTTTGGCATACTTTGGTAGCAACAAATGGTTGAGTTACTATCACCTTACTATTGGCTTGAAGGACTCTGGCCATTCTCCTCTGACCTCTGGCATGAGCAAGACATTTTTGCTCATTCATTTTGCCATTCACTGGATACTTTCTTTTTCAAACCACTCTCTGTTAACCCTAGAGATTGTTACTTCATGTGGGAAATCCCTGTAGATAAGCAGTTTCTGAAATACTCAGGCCTGCCCATCTGGCACCAACAACCATGCCACATTCAAAGTCACTTAAATCACTTTTCTTCCCCATTCTGCTGTTCAATTTGAACTTTAGTCGACTTGATCACATCTACATACTGAAATGCACTGCGTTGCTATCTATATCTAATTGATTAATTAGATATTTGTGCAGCCAAACGGGTATATCTCATGAAGTGGTTGGTAACAATACAGTGTAACATGTGGCTGTGCATGGGTTGAGCAGAGGACTTTTCAATTTAGCTACGAGTGTGTTCACATGAAAGAGTTGCGTTTGCGGCACGTGACCAATCATAAACATGTCTTCGGGCAGCAGAGCAGCTTTGAGGTTAAACACATAATACAAGTGAAAAAAGCGCAGCTGCTGCAGCCAGAACAATGTGATTTGGTCTGCTGGAACTGTACAATATGTAGACGTACTGTTTTAATTATTGTTTCACAAATGTGTTTGAGTGGTCAGTATGACTGGAAAAGTTATTTATAAGCAAAGTATATTAAATCCATGAGGAAACAGATGCAAAAAAAATGCCAGCTCATGTGAGTTAATAGACATCAGTATCATTGCCCCATGACGTGCATAGATCTGACTATAATTATATCTGTCTAGCTTAGCTTAAGGTACACCTGTGGTGAGAGCAAATAAAGAATAAATATGAAAACAGAATTGCAACTGGTAAGTAGGCTGACTTGTAATTTTTTTAAAGGTTTTAAGTACAAGCCTTTGGTCCCCTGTTTTGGGATTATTTTTGCTTTACTAAGGTTTACAGAAAAAATGAAATGGCTTTAAAAATGATTGCAGCCATCTGGATAGGGTGGGTGGGGGATAAACCATCCACCCATCCATCCCTCCATAGGAGGGGAGATGGGGTACACTCTGGACCAGTGCGCAGTCCATCACAAGGGGAATTAAGTAGCTCCTGAAAAACATCCACATTCGTCATCTAATGGAATGATTGTACTGTATTTCTTAGGCAAAATCTGGCTCTAAAACTGGTGATTGGTCAGGAGGTCACAGTTTTGCACATGTTAATTTCTTATCTAATTTCTTATATGCTCTGTAGCACCTGTCACCGGTGCAGCATAAATTACAATGCAGTACATCTGGCCTGCTAAAACATGTAATCACCTCTGTAGCATTTAAATCTCAGAGTTAAACCTGAAGTTATCCTGCTAAGCCTCTAATACTGCTTTAGAGTGTAGGCCTCTGGGAGAGTCTTGTGTGAAGCCAAATGTCAGAACTACTTTTTGCAAATCTGAAGCACATTTACACACTGACTAGTACATGGTACTAGTACTTATTTGAGGAGTGGGACCTAAAACTAAGTGGGAGAGCTGCAGGAAGAGGGTTGCCTGTTTTTTAATTTCTGATGTGTTATGTAGTTGGTTTTGTGTTGTTTGGTTTTATTTGTCTTTTATAGATCTTTGACCACTGAAGCTTTAATGCAGTTTTAACTATACAGATACCATGTAAGCTTCTCTTCAGATGAAACAGCAGGCCAGAGGGGACAAAACACAGCATTTCATGATACTTGTTTGCCCAATAAAAGCTATCCAAATAAACAGTGTTGTCAGTGCAAACCAGGCTGTCAGCATGCCCAAAAGAAACAGGCAGTCTTGTTAGAAGTAAGCAACACTAAGGTCAACATGTCGCCCTCAGCCATAATCCTTTGTTTCTTATTCTCTGTCTCTTCTCAGATGACCCAAGAACAGTGCACTCATAGGAACAATGTCCAGAGTTCAGAGAAACCACAAGTGTACAAAGTGGGAATATACGGCTGGAGGAAACGCTGCCTTTACTTCTTCGTCCTGCTGCTGATGATCCTGATCCTGATCAACTTGGCACTAACTATCTGGATCCTCAAAGTCATGAACTTCACCATAGTAAGACCCCTTTTGCGTTCTTGTGCTGTTGGCATTTCTTCACATCATCTAAAAGTGCACTTCTTTAGTCCCATTCTGTTGCTTTTTCCTCATTCTCAGTGCGTCCTCAGTACGCAGACTTTAGTTGGCCCGCTCACTAAATACTGAGCTTTTATCTTTGAGGTGTTTTATTTTTCTAGCAGGGTGACATTTAAACCTCTGCTTCAATATGATGCTGTGTTTTTCTTCATTATTTATCCATAACAAACATGCTCAGGGTTTGCTTGCTCACAGGCTTCATGTGTGATAACTTCTTTAATTTTCATATTGTTGATTACGCACATTGTTGGTAAAATAGTTGGCAGATTGGCTTCGGTAGTTGTCTGTATCTGACTACCTCTGCAGGTGGTTTGAGTGATGAAAAACGCCAGGCGTCTTCGATTTGTTTTGAAATCATAGCTTATGATGTGAAACTCACTTTATAGCATGTCTCTGTATAAATCCATTTTCAGCTGCATTCCTTTTCCCTTCGCTCTTCCTTTGCTACTTGTCTCCATCTTGTAAAAAAAAAAAAAAAAAAAAAGGAGGGTGGGGGGGACAATCACAAAACAATTTGTTCTCTCCACACAGAGTGCATTTTGTCTAACTGAACCTGATCTAAAGGATAAAACCTGAACTGTAAAGCTGTCGCCCTCCTCCTCTTCCCTGAGCTCCTCCGTGCTACCACTACATCAAACAAAACAAACGCTCAGGGCTTCGCTTTTCACATATGAATAACTTTACCAGAGAACCACACAGTAGACTACTTTGCATCAAGATTGCTTTATTTTCTGTGCTAAGCAGTCACTGCTGGATTGTTTTCCTACAGCACTTTCCACACTTTCCCATTTGCTAAGCAATATTTTCATATATTTAATGTAGATGAACTTTCATTCTGTTGCTGACATTTTGCGTCATCATTTGCTGCACCTTTTGCAGTAGACCACATCAGGGTGCAAGTCTTTAACAGTGGATTGGAACTGTAACTGTTATCTGAACCTGAGGTCTGAACCGTGTTTATATTCCAGCCTCCTTCCTGGCAAAGACTAGTAACATTACCAGTGGCTCTGGAAGCCATGCTCCTGTGCACAGCAGACCCTATCTGAACTCTTTAATCGATTCAGATCCATTTTGGGCTTCGTAACGCAAATTGTTAACGTCACTGGATCCTGTGTGGTCAACCTTTGTGGTGCTTATCCACTTTGGCAATGCTGGATTTCCCTTATGTGTTAATGAGCAAATAGTCATCTTTGAAATGAGCAAATGAAAACAGATATCTGACTGTTCTAATCAGAGACTCAGCTGAGATCTGCAAAAGTTAGACTGTCTTTGATGCAGTTTTTTGTTTCATTCTTTGCACAGCTTCACATCACACTGGGAGCATTTCAGAAGTGGGGCGTTTAGTCTGCATGGTGTCTTTCATTTTGAAAACTGACCGGATTCTCTTTGCCATTTCTGTATCTAACTCCCTGCCCTCCAGCTCTGCAAAACTTGATGTGGCTTCTATATAAAATAGACCGCACACTATTTTCAGCAGCGCAGAACAGAGGGCAGCTTTTGGGACACCTCTGAAATGTGCTGCAAGCATTTGGTAGAATAGCAAGCTTTATCTTGAGTGGGTGTGATCAGCTCCAGCGGCTGCTTCAGAGCTGTAGTGTGATGCAGTCGTGCCTGGTGTGTTTCTCTGCTTAACTTATGGATGAGTAATGATTCACTACTCAGTAGCCACTCACTTGAAAGAGGAAGTAATTATAATGATGAATTATTGAGGGATTAGTTACTGTCTACTCCGTATTATGTATCTTTCACGATACTCAGTAATATTAACTAATCTTTAACAGGTTCTGTGCTGCTTATTAGTGGTTCCTGACTTAATCAGGCACATACCTGAAGAAAGTGGTCAGTGTATTCATTATCTAATGACAGTCATGAATCATTCATGATTTATCAATACAGATCAGTTTGTTCTCACCATTATCTACAATATTATCATCCACTAAGAATCACTAGAAAGGTACCATTCATTAATTATTAAGTAATTCATCAGTTCTTGAGTCTTTTTTTTAATGCACTAATCAATATTCATGTTTACGGTCTCTTGTCTCAAATCTAACTCGTTTTCCTGGATCCTGGAAATCTTCACTTATAGTTTGAGTACCAAAAGCATCAAAACCACAGACCTTAAAGGATTACCAGCCAGCTTCACTAATACCTATTGCAATGAGCAGTGTTGAGATAACAGTGTTAGGTGCCGTTTACACGAGACCGTTTTCATTTTGAAACGGTGTCGTTTTGATGCGTTTCGGCCTTGCGTTTACACGACAACGGTGTCGTTTTGATGCGTTTCGCCCTTCTGTTTACACAACAACAGAGTGAAAACGATGTGTTTCAGAAACGGGGTCCAGAGTGGAGCGTTTCAGAAACGCACCGGCTTGCGTTTTCGTGTAAACACTTGAAACCGGGGTGATTTGAAAACGCTCGACTCGCACATGCGCACTATGGTTGCGACGGCCAGTTTTTCGCGCACGCGCAAACTGATAAACAGTACTCGCGGATTCACGAGTGCTTCTTATGCTTTTCCTGTGTTTTGACCGTTTTGTAATTCAGCGTTGTGTGCAGCAGCGATCCAACCTCATCATCGGTCCACACAAAACCTCTCACATTGGCCGTTTTGTAAGTAATGAACAATTTGCCGCACTACCTACTGTGTCACTCCACGCATGCGCGTCTTGCGTAAACAAACTTTGCAAAGAGAAAACCAACGCCAACTTGTGGCCTGGCATGGGAACTACATCGTTTTCATCGTTTCACATGTCCTCGTGTAAACGCGGATCGTTTCTGAAACGCCATCGTGTAAACGAAAGGCTGAAACGCATCAAAACGACACCGTTTCCAGTGAAAACAGCTTCGTGTAAACGGCACCTTAGATCATGTTCTCGGTGAGGTGCAAAGTAAAGTGGACCCATTTCAATCTGCATATAAAAGCTTCCGAGATCGGGCGGGTTCAGGATGGTATGGCTGTAAGCCAAGCTTACAGCACCTGGTATTCCCAGGTGGTCTCCCATACAAGTACTAACCAGGCCCGACCCTGCGTAGCTTAGCAGCACGGTGGCGCAGTGGTTAGCACTGCTGCCTCACAGTTAGAATAACATCTGGAAGGTCTGGGTTCAATTCCACCTTGGCCCAGGCCTCTCCCTCTCCCTGTGTGGAGTTTGCATGTTCTCCCCGTGCTTGCGTGGGTTTCCTCCGGGTACTCCGGTTTCCTCCCACATTCCAAAGACGTGCACTTACTAGGGTTAGGTTAATTGGCTACACTAAATTGCCCATAGGCGTGAATGTGAATGTGAAAGGTTGTTTGTCTCTCTGTGTTGGCCCTGTGACAGGCTGGCGTACCCTGCCTCTCGCCCTATGATAGCTGGGATAGGCTCCAGCCCCCCCGCGACCCTGAACAGGATGAGCGGAAGCGAATGGATGGATGGATGGATGGATATCCATTTACTGTCATCTTGATCAACCAAAACAATATAAAGTTCTATGTTTATGGACTTTTATCTGCATTTGACACATTGAGACCACATGTCTTAACGGAACGATGTCCCAGCTAAAGGTGAACAGCACAATTTGCTAATTATGCAGTGGTTGCTGGTTTAATTACAGAAGACAAAACACAATTTTTTTGCACACCCGGGTGAGTTTTTTTTAATCTTTTTTTTAACTTGGTGTCATTTTTAAGAAAGGATTAAAACCATCAAAACTACTATTGCTGTGTATAGCAGCTTCCAATTTAAATTGGAAGCCGTAATACGCGATAGTCTGCTCTTTTCCTTTTATTCATTTGTGGTGAGCATTCTTACTTTCTACTTTATTGCCTCATATTGTGTGTTGTCCATCGACAGGACAAATGCAATAAGACTGTTCACATGTCCAGAAAGATTGCAGGTTGGCAACGAGACAGTATGAAAAAGCTTGGATGTGAGTAGCGGGGAACGAATTCCTCGCTTGTATTTTGTGGCACTTTGATTGTTGCCAGTTTTCCTGTTGTCACAGAAGACACGACTGTTAAATGTGTGGACTGTCTTTTATGGTGATGTGTTTTCTGTTTTGGATTCATTTGTTCCCTCGTAACTAATCATACATTTTTTGTCCCTTTTTATAAAATGTCATAAGTTCTTTTTTTTTTTTTTTTTTAAATGTACATTAAAGTCAGCGGTGGCAAAAGTACAGACATTTTTTACTTAAGTAGAAGCACAGATACTTGTGTTAAAAATTACTCTGGTAAAAGTTGAAGCATTGATTCAACTTCTTTACTCAAGTAAAAGCGAAAAAATTAACGTGGCTCTCTGGAGGACATTTCTGCCACCTATTTTTGTGCATAGCTAACTGAACCTCCTGCTATATTATTATAATGAAAAACAATATTATTACATGAGAATACAAATTTTATTTCAATCTAAATTCTAATGAATGTACTCGGCTTGAACAGTGTTATGTAGAACATGAGCAAAGAAAGGGAATTTTAAAAAATCTCTATTTGCTGTTTCCTACAGTGTAGAGGGCGACTCTGCCTCACCTGAACAGGAAAATGAGTGCTGTCGGGGGTTACAGTGGGATTCAGCAGGTGGGGGGGACCCTAAGATTGGTTGTAGAGGCTCAGTGTGGGGAAAAGAATCACAACGCACAATAATTTCTATTGTGAGTTCCACTAGATTCTCTTTATGTGCAGGCTGTGATCAGCTGCTGCTGCTGTTCTGGGTTTTACTGCTCTGTGTGGATTTGCACAATTGAATTCAACAACAATAACCCAGGACTTCACGAGCCATCTTTGCTGATTTCCCTACAGTGACACTATGCTGTTTATACTGACAGTATGCAGTTGGTATAAAGGTTGAATTCAGTGAAATTCAAACTCATCTCTGCTGCACTTGATGTAACCTTTATTTTATTATTTGTTCATTTTAATGCAACCTTTGACTAACACAAAGTTAGTATGGCTCAGTTTATAGCAGGACATTTCACAATATGAAAAATCATAACTTCACATACAGATCCAATATCTGATTTAAAAAATGTAAGTTTTAAATTTCCAGTTTATCAGATGTCACTGAGCAGTCCTTACCTTTAAATCGAACCTCTCTTCTTCCTCTCCTGTCCTCTTTCTTCCGTCTTTCTAAATCTCTGAAGGGAGAATTTCTCTCTCATTCTTTTCTCTCCCTGGACATATAGCGACAGACACACTGTGTGACAAACTGCACACAAACACTTTGTGTGTTTACTGACGTTTGTTGAGCATTTAGAAAAGTTGCAATTTAAATTACTTTCCATAGCACATTACTCCCTTTATTTTTGCTCCGCTTCTGTAGCACTAGCTAGATGCTGAAGTACCGTGAATACTTACAGACATGTGCACCAAAAACGTTGTTCTGGATCGTTCCGATGTTGTGCCAAAACGTGATCGTCTGTCAAAAAGTGATTTTGATGTTTCTCCATGTTTTTATGTGTAATGTCTTTGCTCACATTGGTAAATAGACTGTAGTCAACAAGATTTATGAAGGGTTTTGGTACCTACATTATAAAAAAATCCTGTACTTTTTGGCCACTCTTCATAGAACTGTGATCTCAAAAAAAGGCATTTTTAATGTCGATGACAGTTTTTACCCTGATAAATAAATAATATATAAAAATCACAGCCAAGAAGTGATTGTAGCTTCTACCTTGTGACAGGAGTGTTGTTTCTCACTCAGAATGACAAAATGAGAAATATGTATGACTTATGGTTCAGAAATGTTAAGCCAAAAAGTCATTTACAACAGTTTACAGCTACAAATAAACTTTATGAAATACTTTCATGACTTTAATGCTTTGCCATGACCCACATTACATAAATCAATTTTGTCCCATATTATTTAATGTTCGCATATCAAATTTAACACAAACACTTATGTGGGCTGCGATTGCTAGCTCTAGCGCTATATTCAACCCTTCATCTTTATGCCCTCAGTGCTGAAGTGAGGCCCTGGGGGGGGTGGACACAAAACACGGTGACAGCAGAGGATTTCAGGTTTCTGGCCTATCTCCAAAACTCTCCAAAAGTCGCTGACATCACTAGTTGCTTTTTGAAAAAAAAGGTTGCTGGGGGGTCTGAAAAGTCACTAAATCTAGCGACAAAGTCACTAAGTTGGTTACACTGGTTGTGTATTTATTTTCCCCCACAACCCAGGAAGACAGAAAAAAAGTGAGTCAGCAAATTTCAATCAACAAATACAAAAAAATCAAATTAAAGTTTCAGTAATTTTTGACTTTCTTTTTTTTTTAAATGTTGCACTCATAAATATACATGAATTAGTGTGTAATTAGATCTTCCACCAGTGTTTCCCAGGCCCCTTGAAAACAAACTCCAGGGCAGAGTCGGTCCAGAGTCACTTTGCTGTCTGAGTACACTCACTACAGCTGAACAGAGTTTTTGAGGTAAAAAGACACACATGCATTTTTTTATTCCTGATTTATTGCAGTTGATATTATTATATGTTTAAATATAGTGGGTACAAAAATATTTTTTGTTGCACAAACAGTACTAGAAACATGCCAGGCAGCCGCAGCTGTTAGGGGGTGCAGTCTAAATTTAATGTTTATGATCTCTTGGCTGACTAACACATGTTTATCCCACAGCAGCAACTGTAGCTAGGATTATGCACTTGAAGTGGGAGGAGTAAGAACACTCAGCTCACTGTAGTCTGCAATATACTAACATCTAGTGGTGATATTTTACACACTGTAACTTTAAGGACTTTGTTGATATAGCAAAGCACTGAAATGCATTTGCAAAGGGCTTCATATAAGTAAATACAAAAGAGCAGCATAAACTACAAAGTAAGATGCTAAGTATAAAAAACACAGCAGGCCACCAGCATGTCATAGGGCCAACACAAAGAGACAGACAACCATTCACAGTCACATCTATAGAATCACCAACTAACCTAACCCTACGTCTTTGGACTGTGGGAGGAAAACGGAGTACCTGGAGAAAACCTGCGCAGACGTGGGGGAGAACATGTAAACTCCACAGAGAAAGGTCTGGGCCAAGGTGGATTCTAACCCAGACCTGCTAGCTGTGAGGCAACAGTGCTAACCACCACTGCCTAATGTTAAACTCATCATCATATATTCCAACTCAACCAAATAAACTCTGCTACTTTCTTCTCAGAGTGAGATGAGCTTTAAAGGAGAGATCATGCAAAATCCACTTTTTTTAGCCCTTAAATACATTTTTTTGCGTACTTTGAGTGTCTAGGCGTGCAGGAAATTTAAATTTATTCTCTCCCGGTGCTGCGTAGATATCTTTATATTCTTTTTGGGTCAGATTTTTCAGTCTGTTCAGTTTTCTCTATTCCCTGTTACGTTTTCTTATCTGTTACGTCACAGTATTTGCCGTGGAACTGCTAAACAAGGACATGGACTTCCAGCTAACCAATTTTGTGAATCCTCCATTTTTTTATTTTTTTTTGTCCCTCACAGGGATTTTGTAGTCCAGTTCGGTTACGCCGAAGTTGCGAGTAGACAAGTCAAAATGTTCGGTTGTTGGGTGTATTAACCCACACGTTTCCTTACCCCCCCCCAGCATCAGAGCCTCTTCGAAGTGCCTGGTTAAATGTTATTTTTCTCAGAAATGTACTCACATCAGAGGGGAAAGTCCTCCTTGTTTCTCTGCCGGTAGCGAATCATATCGCTGCTATCAAACTACAAAAATGGCCGAACAGGGTGGAGTGGAACGCTCTGCGACCTGGAGGGGGGCGGGGCGTGAAATGTCTCATTCACATTTAAAGAGACCGCACCAAAACGAGCTGCTCTAAGACGCAGGTCAAAAGAGGAGCTACAATAACGAGGAATTTGGACCAAAGCATTGCAGTTCTATTTTATATAGATCACAAGTGAATGACTTACATATGAAAAGGAAGGACTTAAAGCATGATATGTCCCCTTTAAGTCCCTCTGACTTTCTGTTTCTCTCACTGCTTCCCTTCAATTTATTTTTCCTTACTGTTGCTGTCTGTCTCTCTGCTTAGTAATCCACTGTCCCTGTGACAATTCAGATGCAACAGAGTGCAAGACACATTTTTAGTATATTGCACATAGAAACACATGCGCACACAACACATGGCCACTGCTGTGAATAAAACATGAAGTCTGCTTCACAGCAGGGCTTTAATATGAGATCTACATAAATCAGAAAGCAGTTTCTCTGAAGCTGAGCCGTATGTTCTGACAGAGAGCTGCACAGGGAATGTTATAATGTTTTTAATGCATCACTCTGCTGAGTATAGAATAAGGGAATAATTTGAAATGTGGTAGATACATTTAAAAAAGGGAAGGATTAAAAGTCACAGCAAACCAAGGAATGACATGTCTACTTCTACCTCTAGCTCAAACTACCAAGTGAGTCTGTGCATGTGATTCTGTCAGTGAAGTGTGAAACTTACAAATTCTCCTTTTAAAACCTCGTACCATTTTACTTTATGATCCCTAAACTACTTGCAAGTCAAGTGTCAGTCAGCATTGACGACTGAACCTCCATCTTTTCCAAAACCGTGTCTTCATTTTGTTCATGTACATTTGTTAGCAGTGTATATATATATATATATGGGGGGGGATTCCTAAAAATGTTTAGTGAATGGGTAAGTTTCACACTTCACTGACAGAATTATGTTTAACTTCATGAACTGCACAGTTCAAGATGTTCACAGCCAAATTCAGTATAGGATATTATTATCAGAGCAGCTTCCGGGCAGCGATTTGGTACAATGAATGTACTTGTACTAATGTACTATAAATAAAAACAACAACAAGAAAAAAATAATATAAAACATTCCATTAAATTTCTTAATCTCAACACTACTAATGCTGGTAGCCTTTCACAAACTTGCTGGTACAACAAGATGACCAGCAAGTGGCTTAGAGGGTTCCCCAAGCCTACATGCTGGTCGACATCATAAAAATATCCGAGCCTGGAGATAAATTTAGAGATCGCTTTCATAGACCTGGAATGTACTGTCTTAGCTACCAACAGCTAAAGTAGCTTAGCTCACATAAAGATGAGTTCTAGCTAACAGAGAAATGCATGGAGAACTGTATGAAACTACTTGACACATAAAACGCAATCTGAAATAATCTAAAAATACTCATTATAATCGGATAGCAAAGTGTGCAGGTTTTAACTTTAACTTACTTCTGAGGGTAGACCACTGTGATGCCCTGCCATAACCTACTCTTCCTTCCTGCCTCTCAGAGTTTGACTGGCTGTTTTCCCAGCCAGAGAAGCATTGCACCACCTAGTGGTCGTTTCTTTTAACCAAGTAATTACATTTGTACAGCTCACAAATGCATATATACACAGTCTTAGAATTTTAAAAAGTAGATGTAGGTGTATGTGTTATAACTAAAGGGTGCTGAAGTATCCCGTCTTCACCAGAAAATCGTCTTTGCCACTTCGGCACAAGTATAGAGTGAAATCTGGCGACTTTGTCGCTAGATTTAGCGGTTTTTCAGACCCCCCCCCCAGGGAGTTTTTTTCCAAAAAGCGACTAGCGACAAATTTGAGTATGAAAAATTAAAACTAACAAAAACTAAACTATAATGTAAAATCCCAAACTATTATTACTATATATATATATATATATATATATATATATATATATATATACACACTCGCCATCAGTTGCCATCTTGAAAGTTTGCCGCCTTGAAACTTTGGTTGGTCAAGACAGCTGTATGACAAAGTCAGTTTGCTATCAGTTTGCAATTGAATGGGATCAAGATGGTAATTGCAAGCAATCTGTTTGTGATGATATAGAAATATAATGAGAATAGAACCACTTGGCCACTAGTTGAGTCCCCTATTCCGGCTCAGATGAGTTTCGCTCATCACTGCAGACTGACTCAGACTGATTGCTAGATATTGACAGTCTGTGTTTATAGATGAACAGTTATTTGCAAACCTCTGAGTGACTGAAGTCAGTCTAAGCCAGGCCATAATTGTTTTGAGACAGATTGCCTCCCACCAGGTGATCTGTGCAGAGTTAACGTGATTCTTTTGTTGAAATTCTTTAACGCACTTCAATCACATCTTCATTGTTGAAACCTCTGTGGTGGTGTACAGAGGCAGAAAAATATTAAACAATTGCATAAATGTCCAAATACTTCTGGACCTGACTGTATGAGTATATTTTCCCTCCATGGAGAGATTCAGTAAGGATGTTCTTTGATATGTTTCACCAACTTCGATTTCATCAGCCTGTTGTGCCAGACAAACAGTACAAATCTTCCAACGGAACAAACATTATTGCAGTGCACCATGACCCAGTTCAGAAATGCAGTTTCTTATGTTCTTTTTGGTGTCCTACATGTTTGCTACTGAAATCACCCAAAAATGCTATGTTTAAAAAATGCATGTAATATATTGTGGGGCGCCAAATTCTTTCAAACTAACTTCAAGCAGAATTCCTTTTGTGGAAAAAGGTGCAGCAGTGCATCAAGTGATGAGATCCTCTTTATACAGCTGCTGGTTGTTAGAGCAGAAACACATGTGATCACACAGATTACTGCATGACATTTCCTCCATCCCAGGCAATGCTCTCCTCTGCTATTATGAAAAAGTGTGTTAAGTTCAACTTGAGAGCTCCATGCTCAACAAATGGCCCCTTTGAAAACATGCATTAGCACAGGCCAGTAGATTATCAATTCATGCAATTGTGACACTGAGTATACACACAGACACACACAATCACAAATACCCTAATGTGATTGAAAGATTTGTGTACTGTGGGGTGTAAAGACGATAGTGTGGAAATGAAAGGAAAGCAACCCTTCCTAGTCGTAAGCCCTTCACATAGAAAGGTAACCGGTTTCTTCTTCGCTTTTTTCCCCCTATTTTACTAATGCTGTAACCCAGTGCATCACACACAGCTTTGACAAAAACAGCAGTAATGCCCACCTTGTCCTGTCATACATACTAGTCAAATATGATGCAATATTTTGGATTTGGATCCAGCAAGAACTGTTGTCCGGTCTCTCTTTCTGCTGTTTGGTCCCCCACCCCACAAACAGATTTGTGCACAAGTTTAAATCAAGTTTAGGTGTCTAAATATTTTAGAGAAACTTCATTTGGGACTATGTCCAAACTCTGATTACGTTTAGAAACAATTTGGTCAATGTGATCATCTATTTTTGTATTGAAGTTTTTTTTTTTTGTTTTTTTTTGGGAGGGGGGGTTCAAACTTTGTTGTATTTTGCACTTAAAATGCCTTCTGGGCTCAAGGCCAAAGGATACCGTGTGCATATCTCTGATATGCCTGCAGCTTTAACAGAACAGCAGTGTTTGGCACTGTGGGAATAAGAATGCACTGCCTTTTGACAATGTACAGTCTATGGTGGTAGTTGAATGATTGAAAAACTTACCTCCTTCCTTACTTTTCCTTAATGGAAAACATTATGAGGTCAAGGGAATATGTAAAGGAGAAAGCACATGGACTTAGGAAAAGAGAACAGCACTGCTCACAGAATCCAGTTGACGGTGAATGTTGTTGACCTGGGCTTGCTGTGTTGACACCATGATGTCTTGAGGATTGACTACAAAAAGCTCATCTTAGATACTTCACCCTGTGTGCTAGTTTTTGCAGGCTGTATAAGAGCTGGCATTCTGAAAAATATAATTTGATTATTAAGGGATGATTCACAATTGTCAACATTTTCCAAAGAGTACAAAGAAAATGTTGATCTTTTTTTCATGACAATTAATTTCACCTGGTTCTTTGGTGTTGTAATGTAATAGGAAGTATTAAAACTATGGGGGACACAGGAAGAAAAAAAATGGGAGAAAAAAAGAGATGTACTTTTGCGAGGTCTCGCAAAACTTTTTAATTTTAGGCCGTGCACTTCCAGGTTAATCTTGACACGGCAGCGTCCATCAGGACGTTGAAAGGATCGGTGAGAGATTGCCAGCAAAAGTCGCCTTTAATTTATAACTCAGCGGTTACTGTTGGCTGTAACTTCATGCCTGTTTCTAGTATTTGCCCAAAAAATTATTGCTGGTATTTATATTGTTGTAAATGACTTGTGGGCCTATAATTTGTCAAGCATTTCTCAAACATCATCTCTTATGAATGATATCAATTCATTTTCAGTCATAAAGAACATTTCTGTCACATGATAGAAGTTGCAGTCATTTTTTTGGCAAAGTGACTTTCTTATTGTAGCGATTCTGTTAATGTTAGATGCCGTTCTGTGCAGATGTTCTGATTTCCCACCGTTTTGTTGGTACTTGAACATGTGTGTGCACGAGAGGGAGAGTCAGAGTCCCATTTTGTTGTTTTTGGCAGCAACCATTTAATAGTTAATAAAAGGGCAACTTTTGCTGGCAATCTCTTGCCCTCTTCTTCAACGTCTTAACATATATATATATATATATATATATATATATATATATATATATATATATATTCTTTATTAATGAGGGTAAGAACAAGTCATTTCTTCATTTTATATATAAGCCCTTCATAAATCCTGAGCACCAGTATATTTTCCGATAAAAGCACAGATAAAACATTTTTAAAAAAAATTGGAAATCCCTTTTTGACACAACACCGGAAACCTGAAAACTCCACGGTCGCATGTTTTGTGTACATACTGCGTCCCTTCGTGCGCTATGGCATCACCCGGACCTCTCTTCGGTCGGCACCGAGGGGGACAAGACCCCCAACCCCTATTCATCTTTTAGCGATTTCCAGCGATTTTTGAGAGCCGACAGCAAGTTTTCTTACACAAAAGTTGGCAACAGTGCCGGCTGACTTTCACCAGATTACGCACAAATATCCGGGCCAGCATATATGAAAACATGCCAGGAACATGTAGAATAAAATCCATCACAGTTTTCTGCGGTTTACTGCGTACGGTTTCCATTTTTGGAACAATGCTTCCAGTTCTTGTTGAATTTATCTCCGGCAGGTTTGGCTGCTTTCCACATCTGCTGCGCTGCACTCACAGCTTGTCTAATATCATCAGTAGAGTCATTTTGTGAATCAGTGATGGACTATTTTAGAGAATTCAATGAGGCCTTTGAACTGATCCGCCAGACCGGAGGCCATATCGCTGCAGACCACGCAATGGTGCAGTGGTGTGGATGCCTCAGCCATCGGCGGTCAGACGGCAGCGCTCATATTACACAGACCGACCGACATTTTCTATTTGAAAAGCATACGCTGGGTGTTACTCCCCCTCCCCGCTGTCGTACGCTTTGTACGTTCTGGAAAATGTCGATATTTGTGAAGCGTCCCTAAAGTTAAAAATAGAATAAAACTCATTGGTCATAATGATCAAATAAAATGATTGTACTAGGAAGTGTTGCTCACCCTGCCCTGCTGCCCACTAATATGTTGCCTTCCCACTGAGGAATTGAACCACTTCTAAGTCCTACCTTTATTAAGGTTTTCATTATCTTTGTAGTCAGAGTAATCAATGATAAGACTAAAGGCTGGCAATATAGCAAAATGAAGATGTAACCAATCCAAACTGAACTATCATACAACCTTCCCTTTGAGTTTTTAATAAAACCAAATGTCTTTATTTAAAGAGCATTTCGATAAACATGTTACAAAGGGCTTTGTGCAAGAACAAAAAAAAACCTGCAGAAGAAGCAGAATGTCTTTCATTCAGACTTCACCTGTAAATTTAACAAACCGTATGGCTTCAGATGGGAAACACAACAGTAATTTACATTTACGTGATTTGCATCACATGTCAGTTGTATTTGTTTTCATGATCAGATGCTGCATTGGTTTGAAATGTGTGTTGGCATGCTCCAGTGTTTTTTCTGCTAAAGGAGGTATTAAAGGAAACACTGACATACCTTTCTTTAGCATTTAGAGAATCTGACCAGTTGTTTTTATGGCATCTACGCAAATACTTCCAGGTCTCTTCCCAAGCAAACCAAGTATTCAAACACAACCTGTGTATGCATTTACTTATATTTTGTTTCTTTATTTCCATCGTGATTCATGACAATTCATGTAAAGCACTTCAGTTAATATATCTTTACCCTAAGATCATTATTTCCTCTGTAAACGAATTATAATAAAGTAATCCCTCGCTACTTAGCGGACTCGCTGTTTTGCGGGTTTTTGCGGTACTCGTTCTTCACATGCGTAGTACGTGTTGTACAGTAATGTATATATTTGGTGTATAAGTGTGTGGGGAGGGTTTATAAAAACTTAAAATAGTGTATAACTACTAAAATAATGTATAAGTATTAAAATAAATATAGCGTCCCTACTCCGCAGATTTTCAGTTATCGCGGGTGGTCCTGGAACGTAACACCCACGATAAATGAGGGATTACTGTACACAGACTTGAATGTGGTATGTGTATACTGAACAGAGGCTAAAGCAGTAGTGGTAAGATGGGGCACCTGCAGCTGGGCTTCAAAGGCCATGTCAGGAACAAGAAGAGCTCAGGGGAGACAAGTCATTAAAAGTTAATAGAATCACCATAAATTTCAAATGAAGAGTTAAAATGGTCCTAATTAAGATTGCACTTAATTAGAAGCAGCCTCGTTCATTTCACCCACTTTTCCTTTTTCATTATGTCGTCAAACACAACAGTGCGAGTGCAGCTGAACTCCCCTGTGGCTTCCTGCTCTCGTACAGCTGCTTCTGTCTGAAAAGGTCTGCGAGACCTAGAAATGAATTGCTGCATCAGTCACACAGAGACTGAATAATGTGGCAGGCGATTTAAGCGCTGATATCCTTTAAAAGTATGGATCTGTGTAGGATCTGCATGAAGTAATGATGCGTTTTGTCTGCGAGATCTGCAGCTTCAATCAGGTTCCAGCTGAGTTTATTTCTGTGTGCTGTTTGTCATGCAGTTGTGTATGAGTGTGTTACGCCTTGCCCCTGTCTCAGAAGATCTACAGCTCATATAGCTGCATTTTGAGCCACCGATTATTTTAAATAGGCTCGTCGCTGCAGCAAAGACAGCCAGGGACTCTCAGATTGAGACAGATTAAACTGGCTGCACCTCATGTACATGGTGGACTAGAACCGGTGTGGTAATGAGTCAAACGGGGGTGGGTCGGTGATGTATTAGCTGCCCTCCCACCCGGGGCTTTCCACCCTGTTCGTTAGCCGGAGAAGGTGGCTGCAGAGAAGAGGGGACCAGTGAAACAGAGAGGCTTCAGTGCTGTTAACATTTCCGTTCATATTGATTATCTGAATCCCACCTAGACAAAAAAAAAAAAAAAAAATACAATTTAAAAAAAAAGCAAAGCCTCCCTAAGGAATCATGTGCTCCCAGGCTGGTCCAGCTGGTGGAAAATTCTGGTTCCACCTTAGCCTCATTTAGTGTCTTGTTTGCTGCACTGAATTCTTAAGTGAAGCCATTTCCCAATATTGTTTCATAATCTTACAAATAAAGTAGAAATCATTGCCTGGGATCATTTAAAAATATGTGTTGATACATTTCCCCAAATTGGGTATAAATCTAGCACTACTGCTATCAGCATACTTATTAACTGGTCAAATAATGATCAGGTAATAAGTTGCTGACCTTAACCAGTGACGTGCTACAAAGGTGTCAGGTTCATTGTTTGTTTATAATTTTTTAAAGTAATTAAATTATAATAAAATTATAATAAAATTATAAATTATAATATTAAATTATAATTATAATTAAAGAAACCCATCTGTCCATCAATTTTCTGCCTCTTACCCCAGGGTCCAGGTCACAGGGGCAGCCGTCTAAGCAGAGATGCCCCAACCTCCCTCTCTCCAGTCACCTACTCCAGCTCTTCCTGGGAGACACTAAGGTGTTCCCAAGCCACCCAAGAGACATAATCTCCCCGTCTATCACTGTTTTGACCTGAGTTTCCTTTCTGGTAAGACATGCCCGAAACGCCTGGCCAAGGAGATGCCCAGGACCCTTACTGGTTACATGCCCAAGCCACCTCAACTGGTTCTTTTGGATGTGGAAGAGTAGCAGCTCCACTCTGAGCCTCTGCCCAGTGACCAAGACCCTCACCTCTTCTCTAAGGGAGAACCCAAACACGCTACGGAGGAAACTTTTTTTCCAATGCTTTTATCCTCAATCACATTCTTTAGGTCACTACCCAAAGATCGTGGCCATAAATGAAATTAGGAATGCAGAGTGACTGGTAAAATTAGAGAAACTTTTATCAAAATGGTCCGTTCTTACAAAGAAACCTGAACTGCAATGTTTTCTTGAAGCACTAATCAGCAACTTCCATGGTTGGACATCAAGCAGAAATGACAAAATCTAAGAGTGATCACTCAAAGCTGGCTCCAAAAAGCCTCAAAGACTCCCATGTTAAAATTCCCAAATTTAGCTTTAAAATAAACACATTAATAGTGTGGTACAAAAAACAGTTTTGACCTCTATGGACAATTTCCTCCTTTTAGTTTTTCATATCTGACCCGTTTGGATTTGTTGAGGCTTAAAGTGGGACATGGTTGTTTTGACTGACGGGTGTGTTCACACAGGCAGCTGGAGCTGATCATTGTTGTTAGGCCTCATCTCCTCGAAGTTCAGTAACTGAACCTGACAGTGCTTTTTTTTTCTTTCTGCCTTTAGGAGCATTTCAATGGAATTATCTGACAAATACTATGGCTTGTTTGCTACCAAGGAAGGCCGTGCTTTGGCTTTGGTGAATGAAATTCATGTGTTTTATTAGACTCTTACTCAACAGTAATTAGCAGATATGTGTCTGTGCATTGCTCCTATTTCAAACAGCTCAGCAAATATCAGCAAGCAGACAAACAGTGTTTATCTGTTTGGTGATACTGGAGTTTGACACACAATTAATCTGCTAGCTAAAAGTACAGCGCATTGCTGTACTGTATTAGTATTAGTATTTGCCTGAAAATGTGAATGTGTGATAACTTCACTTTCAGAGATCAAGAAAGATGTAAGAGAGAGAGGACAGGAGAGGAAATGAAAAGTTAAGACTGCTCAGAAAGTGATTTTTGATCAGCTAGAAAGTTGGTGTGTGATGTCCCGGATTATTCTTTTTTTAAATCAAACAGGATCTGTACATGATGTGCTGCTAAACCTTTCTAGTTATTTCGTACTGTCAAAAACAGCATGATAATAATTTGCATTATTCAAAGGTTCTATAGTACAGTAAGTGCAGGCTGAACTTGGTGTTTAACAGTTAGGTTTGGCCAGTGTAGCCAGTTTAAGCTTTCGATGCTCTTTAGTATCGCTCCACTTTTATACTGGCTAGTGGTTGGAAAGCCAGAACATCTTTCTGTAGACTGTTGTGCTGCTGGACCGCTGCATGTAACCTACATGTGTGAGCTACATACAAAGGGGTCTTTGGTTTGGGCAATACAAAAACAGCCCAACAAGGTGTTGTGCATATTAATATTAAATTGCAGTAGTCTTGTAATGTAAAAGAAGTTATTTTTAAATAAGGACTGCAACTGAGTTTCTGTACTAATAGCTACAAATCTTGCTGTAAATAGTTTTGCTTCTTTAGAAATGAAAGATGATGTAAATGTGGATGGAGGGGGGGGGGGGGGGGGGGGGGGGGGGGTGCAGGATCATTTTTGGAAATGGGAACATAGCTTAGGTGACACCGCTGTACTCAAGCATCATGCACAAGTTTTCAGTCACCCTAATCAATCAAAAATACTCAAAGTATTTGTCAGTGAGACTGAAAACCTTTCTGGTCTAAATTAAAAATAAGTCACAGTCGATCACAGAAAGGCTTGATCATTTCAGAGTCTGAATGTAGATAATGTTATTTCAACCATTTTAGATAATTTCCTGGTCCTTTCGGGCATTCATTCATATTGTGTACACATTGCATATTCAAAGAAGGCAATTGATTTACAAAACGTCATTATGCAGACAGGCAGAAGTTAACTTTGTTACAGCAGAGCACTTTAACAGGACATGCGACCGGGGCCGGTCTGCCTGCTCCCTCCTGCCAGCGCGAGATTAATGAGAGGAGGGAGGGATAAATAACAGAAAACACTCTCCATCCTCTGTACCTGCTATCCCCACTGGAGCCTGTACTTAAAGCAAAGCTAGGTGAACTGTTGTGACTGTGTGATATGGATCACTGCTCCTGGGAGACAGCACTGAAGCTTGCAGGTGGGGTTTACAGCAGCTGCACCACAGTGGGCTGTAGAACCAAAAGCCTGCGCTTTGCAGAGTCCCAGGAGGGGCCTAAGTGAGGCCAACAGGTCCAACCCAGAGGAGGAGCTTGACCTTCCTCTCCAGTTAAACCAGCACTCACCAACTCCCAAAAAACTTCTTGTCAAATGTTGTTTATTCATAATTGGCTGCTTGTTGAATGCAAATTTCATAAGGAAATTTGGCAAGGCCATAACTGTTACTGAATGTGAAGTTGGAGCTGCTGTCATTTTTAGTATAGAAAAAAACCAATATGTCAGCCTGTGTTTTTGACCTTGCTCTGTATTCAATAGTTTGGATTTTATTTCTCCGTGTTTTGAGAATGTTTTACACTAATCAAAGCGATCCAGACATTCTGCCTCCACCCAAAGCGTCGTTATTAAATTATTTATCAAACATCATAGCGTGCCTCCGGGGAATTGTACTGAATAAGACTAAAAGTTAGGACTAAAAGGTTCTTCAGGAAAAAATAAATAAATTAAAAAAAACCTCTCTAAACCTCAAAATATGAATTGTAATTTCCTGACTGCTCCAGTATTATTATTATTAATTTGAAAACCCCATCTCTAGGTCACCCTTTGTCAAAGTGACCTTTCAGCTACACTTGTTATTTTGTGTGCTCTTGGGACATGAAAAAAATTACATGTTTTCAGTGTGAGCCAGTGATAGGAAATACATTATAATTGCCATTTGGAACTTCAAAGGAGCACAAGCAATTAAAGGGGATCTGTATTATGCTTTTCCTTAACAGTATATACTGTTACGACAGTGGCCACTCATATTAAATGGCCAAAGTCTCAAATAATCAGCTGAACCGGAGATATTTTCAGATTTGTCTGTCGAAGACAGTTTCAGGCAAATCTGTATGGTGTCAGTGAGACGTTCTATCCTTAATACAGTCGTCAGCACAGATTTCTGGCTGTGAGCAAAGAAGTTCTGCCTACCTGCTGTTCAAACTTTGTGTTGTTTCGGGGAGCCAGTCAGAAGTAAGGTGGCTCAAAGTGAGGGTTAAAGGAGGTAAAACAGCTTGTTTCAGACAATTAATGGAGGTGCTGCACCAGGGTGCAGTATTAGATAAATAAGGATTATTTTGAACATTAAATCGTCCAGAGCTACCCTAGTAAATAAAAACTATAGAGCTTGTAAAGATCTCTTTTAAAGCTCGGTTCAGTCTTGCCAAAATGGTAACTAATGTTGTTCCATGTTTTCTGTTGTTGTGTACGACTCCAAAGACCTGGATTTTTGTGGAGACAACATGCTCCTTTTAGCATCCCTAACAGTCTGTCAGTCAAAAAAAAAAAAAAAAAAGATCTAATTTTTGTCATAATGGTATCTTTTAAGCAGCCAAAAATCTCCCACAAAATGTGTACACATGTCTCTGCCTGCATGTCATCTCCTGCAGCTCCTGACAGCTTAGGATACCTTTGGAACTCACTTGAGTATCAGCAGAGATTGGATTAATTTCCTAAAGCTGAAAACTTGGATTGGATATGCACCACTAATAGGTCTCTGGCAGGGAAGGAATGCTTTCCTTCCCTCTGAAACTTGATAAATCTTTGTGTGTTCTCACAGTTAGATGTAAAGGAAAAATGAGGAGTCGCTTGGTGGCTGACCAAGATGGGACCAACTAGCACAGGCTTGGAGGCTTTGCAGTTCCTGGAATACTCACAACATTTTATTTACTCACTCGTGCCCATCCACACAAACACAGATCACATTTTGTAATTATTTCACATTTCGCAATGAGACCCACAAATGAACAGGCTAAGTTTGCCATCAGCAGAGATTAACTTAATAACAAAAGGCCTTGGAGGACAAATCCTGAATCTTATAAGATTATATTCTCTATATATAGATGGATGCTGTCACTGTAGAGGCCCAATTTGCTAATGAAGTCCAGCTGTGAAGCCTTAAGCTGAGTGTTTTTTGTCATCTTGGTGTTTTGAAAGTGGGCAAACTACCGAAAGGATACCCTGATTTATCACTTTTTTTGTTTTTACTCTAAGGGGGAAAATAATCCACAAAATAAACATCATGTTATACTCAATATGACTTGAAACTATAAACTGAGGCCATGAACTCACTGGGAAAGTGTTTACTAAGGCCATTAATCAAGAAAATGGGGAGTCATCATGACCTATGGGGAACTCCCTGCTGGTCAGTAGAAAAGATGCAGGTTTAAAAGACTTCAGCACTGGCCTTAGGTCAGTTAGATTCAGAAAAAAGATAGTAATTTGGGTTAAAATACACCTGTTCTCATGATTAATCTTCATGTTGAAAAGTTATGCTGAAGACTAGCCAGATCATTAACGGGTCCTGACCAGGCTTCTTAATTTGAAGAGATGAGAGTGAGTCCAGGCTGCCATTACCTGTTCTTTACAGTATGTGGTGACCCATGCTCTGTTCTAACTGTAGATGCTTTGAGTGGTTGTAATATACAGACCAGAGAAGATGACCACAAAGCTCCCACGAGATGTTTACCTTCTCCTGTAATCTGAGAGGAGAGCCACCCATTTATGACTCAGAGACAAACACAGACAGACAAACACACACCTGGCTCACAGATTCTCACTCACACACACACACACACACACACACACACACACACACACACACACACACACACACACACACACAGCTGAGCTGAGCTAAATTCAGCCTGTCGTATAAAGAACTGTGGTGCTTGTTGTTGTGCTGGTTTATGGGATGGAGTGATTCAGGCCATAGCAGTGCAATTGCAGCTAGAGAGTCTTCAGTAAGCCTTAAAACAGTGTCATTTTCTATTAACCTCCAGGTGAGGCTATTTAAGGTGTCCAGGAAGCAAATAACCACTTTTTATTTATTTTTCTTCAGCCCATATTTGTGCCTGACATTTCTCCTTCATTCAATCTGCCCTTTCGAGTAAATGCTGGTTTGCGGCATTTATCACTAAATTGAATTTCACTTATAAATAATAGACATTTTGTGTCACTGCTAATGAGTGTAGTACCAGAGTGATTTTTGATTGTTGCACAGGTGGATCAGTGTGCATGCTGTGGATGCTGTTCATTGTATTGTGGGAATGCTTAAAGGTGCATGAGTCACGTTGGACAAGATGCACAGCACAGGAGCAAGCTCATTTTAGTGGCATTAAAACATTTAACTGCACACTGCATATGTTTTGTTTTGTTAACTTTTTTTCATGTACAGTACTTCTGTATTTCCTTCTGGTCATCCATCCATCCAGTTTTCTTCTACTTTGGGTCAAGGTTAAATGGGGCAGTAGTCTAAGCATACACCTTGCCCAGTATCTCCTGCTCTTTACTGAGGCAAGCTAGTAGAGAGACATTGTCTCCCCAAAGTTATCCTGGTCTGTCCTGGGGTTTCCTGGTTGGATATAACAGAAACACCTCACTTAAGAGGCATCCAAGTCAGATTTGTGAAACACCTGGGGTTGGGACTGGCTGGTTGTTCGGGGCTGGGTTGGGTGCTTCCCTGGGTGGCTGCTGCTCTGTGCTGGTACCCCCTCTCTCAGACTAGAGGTATGGTATCTGTGTGTGTGTGTGGGTGTGTGTGGATGCGTGTGTGAACAGCTGTGACTGGGTTTGTGGCTTGCTGAGCCTTGGCACCTGTGGGACACGGTTGTGGAGGGGCGGGAGTTACCCCTCCCTACCGCTCCACGCTGCTCCCCACTGATCGTCACTGCCGCACCTGGGGTGTGGGTGCCCGTGTGTCCCGGGGTATGTGGCCGAATGTCTTGGCGTGGTTTCTGACCCAGTCCCTTGGCGGCTGTGGCCTGGGGGTGGCTTGGGCCTCCTTGGCGTTGGGGGGGCTCTGCCGGGTGTCAGGCCGTTCTCGGGCGCTTGGGCCCTTGGGGGGCTGCATGCTCGGCTCGTGCTGGGGGTGCCGGCCTGCGGGGGGGGGGGGGGGGGGGGGGGGGGGGGGGTGCTGCTCATTGCCTCTGGCTCTGGACTCTTGCCCTTTGACCGTGGGGGCTCCGTCTGGGGTCTCCCTCCTTCCTCCTCTGGGGTGCCATCAGGATGTGTGGCCTCAGGTCTTCTGAGCTCCTAGTGGGCTGTGGATGGCCTGGGTCCCCTGGGTCCTTTCATTGAGTACATTCCATGAGAGGCGCATACACACACATTACTGTAAACAGCAAAATTGTGTATATGTATATGCATATGTATAGATATGTGAATCTGTGTATGTATGTATTATGTATATTTTCTATATATATATTTCATATATATGTATATTTTCTTTCCTTTCTCCCTTTACCCCCCCCCCCCACCCCCCCCCCCCCCCCCCCCCCCCACACACACACACACACACACACTTTTTTTTCCCTCTAAGTCCTCTTTTCTATCCTTTCCTTATTGCCTGTCAGCCCTGGCATAAATAACTAAATAAAAAATAAAAATATAAACATTAACAAGAATAGCCTATAGAAAACGTATAGAGCTGTTCTTGTAAAAGCAAATACGTTTGGTACATCAGTGCATTCGGATCATCGTTCTGATTGCGAAAATTGCCAGACATGACAGGCTTTAAAAGAAATAAATAAAAGATTTGTGAAACACCTCAACTGGCTACTTGTAACATAGAGGAGCAACAGTTCTCTTCTGAGGACCTGCTGAGTGACTGAAAACCTCGCCCATCTTTGGCCTCAAAGTTGAAAGTGCAAACCTCTTTTTCCTGCCACTTCACATTCAACTGAACCAACAGGACCACATCATCTGTAAGTCACACACATGTGAGACCAGTGAAAGTGTAACCACCCACTCCTTGGCTAGATTTTTCTCAAATTTTTTTTCCAAAGTGAATGACAGTTGTACTAAAATGCTTGACAACATTCTCAGTTTATGGGTAGTTAAACTGGTTGGCTATTAACTTTTCAATGTTTTATTTCATTTAAATTTATATCACATGTATTTTTCAGATACAGGACGTATATTTGTGGAGCATTTTTCCTAAAAGCAGGTCTTCAGATTTTTTAACTAAAGGACAGGCTACGATATGAGACCATTTTCTCTTTGCAGAGAGCAGTTTAGTCATAATGCAACTGAAGATAAACATTCCTGGGTCTGCTGTGAACTGCTGGTGATAGTGAACAGGAGAAAGAGCAGTAATTTTCCCGCTGATTGCAGCCTGCCTTCCTCTGAAAAGCATTGATAGACTTTTTCATGGGTTTCATGAAAAAAAAGAAGATGGCGTGGCAGAGGAGGAGCAGCTACTGCAGAAGATGATTATGACTGATTATGACTGCAAACATTATTCTTTTTTCACTGTTTGTCCATCTATAATTTAACCATGATTTTGGACTGTGATATTTGTATCATAGGTTACTATACTGGGTTTATACAGTCGCAACTATAGCTGTTTTACCCACGCCTTTTGAGCCTAAATAATAACATTTTGCAATATAAAGCACTTTGATGCGCGGCTATATAAAAATCAGCTTTTTAGCTGTAGAAGCAGGCGTAAACACTTATTTTAGTGATGTAGTTCAACCCACCACCTGCTGTGCTCCCAGCTGAACAGTAGCCAGTTTCTGTGGAATGGGATAGGAAGTGGAATGTCTCTCCAAGGGTGTGCCCGAGTTCAAGGGCTGCATCTTTCATAGGTTGCAGCCTTCCTGGTCTATGCATACGAAGACCGCGAAGGCCAGAAGTGAGCAGCTGTTAAATGACACAGACTAGCATTCATATCTGCGTCACCAGCTACTCCTGCCCTTACCTCACCATAGCCCCCGTCACCAGCGTAGCAACCATGACAGCGCGAAGCGCAGCTGTGGAAAAGAAGCTGTAAGAATGAAGCCCAAACATTTTTGGAACTGCAGCAGTTGTACCATCATCGCTGGTACATCAAAGAATAAATATGAGCAAATGATTAATTTCCAAATGTACTGCCAATGCTCCGCACTTAACTTTAATCTCAGCCAACCCAATTTGCTGAGGAATAAATGAAACACTGGAATAAGCCAAACGTCGGCCATTAGATATCATCTGAGTGAATATCTGTGTGTCGGAGTTTTGAACGCAGTGTGCTGGGAGTCGGGCATTTTCTTCTGGTATAGTGAACCGATTATGTCACAGCCTTCGTCATCTGGCGTGACATAATCGGCCTTAGAAAGATGCAGGCCCTGAACTGGGACACACCCCTAGAGTGCCTCTGGTGCTACGCTATCAGCTAGCTGGCTTGGTTAGCAAGCTGCAACCACGCAGTATGTGTGCATCAGACAGTTGTTTATCTGCTCATTACTGCTTAGTGTACTAATAACATACTAGAACTTCACTCACCAAAACTGGAGCAGAAACTCACTGGATGGGCTGTTGGTACAATTACTCTCACATTACTCCATATGATTTGTCAGATGATTGGATTAAAAATGCTCCAGAAGGCACTGACACCAAAAACAGGGCTACAACGCCTGTAATTAGAAGAGGTAAAGCCCTGCAGACACGAGCACCCATCTGTCACTCAAAGTGGCCCAAGGTGATAATACTGCGTAAAGGCCCTTTCACACCGGACGCGTAAATTCCGTGTGACTGTTTCGTGCGTTAAAAATATTTTTCGGACTCTCCTGTTCTTAATGCAGCCGTTCACACCGACGGCGTCATTTCACAGGACGAATTTGCGGCATTTATTTTTTCGGATCAAGTTCGATTTTTCTGACTTTTCCACGCGAACAAACAGGACTGACCAATCAGAGTGCTGCATTTAGCAGCATGCGAGGTCATAGCTCAAAACACGAACCGATGTACTGAATATACAGTGATGTGGGAACAATAAAATCATAATATTTTACCTCAGACACACAGCTACACGCTGCTCCGGGTCATTCGGCTCTCTGATATTATCCTCTGCCTCCTCACATGTGATCCCAACTCTGCCAACAAGAGCTTAAACTGTCCCACTGACATCCAGAAATTTGAGTGAAAGCGTCCGTGATGCAGCTTCAGCTCCGTGATCAAACCATGAAACTCTCCCTGCTGCTGCTTTCTTATGAGTTGGATGAACCCATAAACTCTGTTTCTTCCTTCTCTTGTTTAGAAACATCAGGACCATTACATCATCACTTGATGTCGACTGCATTTTTTTTTCCACCGTGCGTTATATAGGAAGGATTTAGTCGCAAAAACGCAACGCAACCGGTGTGTATATAGGTTACACGACAGGTTCGCATCCGAAAGATTCGGAATTTCGTGTCGTTTTTACGAAACGCATCCGGTGTGAAAGGGCCTTAATTTTACGCTCTGAAAAATTTAAAAGAATGAGTTATAAAAAAAAGAAAAAGTTTGTAGAAGGGTGAAATAAGCTATACAAGGCTGTACAAGGCTGTGAACAACATATAACTTAAATTTGACGTGGGACACTGAGCCATATATTTTATGATTTGCAAAAAACTGCTTTGCTAGGCTTCTGGGTAGAGCAGGGGTCGGCAACCCGTAATCCGGAAAGAGCCATTTAAACCTGGTTTACACGGAAAAGCCGCAAATACTAGCGGAAGCCGGAAGCCGGTAGCCGCTACCCCGCGAGTGACACATATATTGAGAAACCAAAATAAATAAATAAAATGATTTTATTTTAATATTTCAAGATCACACTAATGTTCCAATTTAAAACTACAACAAAAACCGAACTGAGAAAAATAAAACGCACTTCAACTGGATACTTATAATTTACTTCCGCGAGCCGCACAAAGCCGCACATTAAGCCTGGATGAGCCGCGTGCGGCTCCGGAGCCGCAGGTTGCCGAACCCTGGGGTAGAGGAACCAGTTTAACCAAAGTTGTGAAAATTAAGTTGTTAATCATGGTTTTGGCTTTTGTTTGTGGAACGTTTTTACTCTTCAACCTTCATACTGCCCTCCATTCAGCTTTCACTGCAATGGCCAGTGAAAGACTCTAGAGTCTTGCTTTTAAGCAAGTTAAGAATAACTGATACAAATTATATCAAAAGGGGCAGTAATACATAATAAAAGAGGAATTTTGGCTTTAAGAACAAGTTTAAGTGAAGTAGATTTAAAAAGGAAAAAAAAAAAAACATTACCAACCAGGGTCGAGGCTCACACAGTTTTCTTCATTCATGTCCAGCTTCTATCCCTGTGAATTAGTCCCAAGCTGCATCCAAACAGCCCATTCTTGCCACTAGCCAGCAGAATTGGGTATTGGCGGTATTAAATCCCATCCTGTTGATGAGACCCGAGTTACTGGCTCGCATTGGGGACAATTAAACTCCTGTACCTTCAGCAGCCTTTACTGAAAGGTCATCAGAAAGCGAGATGGAAGAAAGAGCCAGGAAGGAGAAGGGGGAGGAAAAAAGTCGACCCGACACCTTTGCTGGCCTGTTTTCACATTTCACATGCAGTTCATTTTAGCTGAATGAAAGTAATGAGAGTGGGACAATAGGCATACCATGCAGTTTGGTACTGTGAAATGGAGTTACAGAAGAAGAAGCTAATTATATTTGAGGCAGACTCTGCTAAATTCATGAATTCGGCACTCAGGGGATGACTAATAAAGCTAAACTTCAAGATTTTATAGACCCTAATGGGAAAATTAGCCTGCTGCAAGACATCTAACAAAATGCATAATTACAAAACACGAGGAGATAAAAAACACAAAAGAATACGTAAATGAAAAAGAATGGTCTGGCAGCTTGCTGGCTGAGAGATGTTTAAATCTTGTCCTTATTTAATGCTAGTCTTCCTGTTTAAATCCCAGAAACAGCAACAACAACAATCAGAGGAACATAATGAACTCCAAACTAAAATAAAGTACATGAAAATTTGTACACCTTCGTTGCTAATGGTGCTGATGGTTGACTGTACTTTATTTCCAAATAAGGTTTATTTCAAAACTTGGAGAGAGATAAATTCTGAAATATAATCATGCTAATCAAGTAAAACACATGAGCTGAAAATTCAGAAGCAATCTGGGGGAATCTTTCCAAAATAGTTAATCAGGATAGATTACAAAGATTTGTTTCATGGAAAGACATCAAAACACGCACAACAGAACCCATTTCAGTCAAGACTGCTATAGTAAAAAAAAAAACAATAGTTATTTCCACCTGCTTTAATTTATGTTTGGTAGTAGAACTGTGTTCTGGGAGTCCCCCATCTTTCGAAGAATAGCATCAAATGTATACCTTCAGGGGTCTAGTTACTGGGGCCACACCCTCTAAGCTACAGCTGTGATACCACTGACAGGAGGTACTTATTTGATTATCCATCCATCCATCCATCCATCCATTCATTCATCAATCATCTTCTGCTAATCTGAAGCCAGGTTGCAGAGGCAGCAGACTAAGCAGGGTATTCTAGATTTCTTTCCCCACAGCCACACTTTCCAGTTCCTCCTGTGGGATCCTCAGGCACTCCCAGGCCAAATATAATCTCTCTAGCCGGTTCTGGGTCTACCCCAGGGTCTTATCCCAGTTGGGCATGCTCGGAACACCTCCAAAGGGAGGTGCCCATGAGACATCCTAACCAGATACCCAAACTACCTCAATCTGTACTTGTCCATACAGACACAGACTCTACCTGTATTCACAGAAATGGACTTTTACTGTACTCCATTTCTCAGTATAGTGGTATCTCAAGTATCTCAATCCAAATACTAGCTGTTCTTTTGGTTCTTGTGCCTCACACATTTTCTTTCCTTCAGTCTAGCTTAACAGGGTATTATTTTAGGTATTATTAGCACCTTGAAATGACTGTGTGTTGTGATTTGGCACTATATAAATTGAACTGAATTTCAGTTCAATTTATTAGGGTACTGGGAATAGAATAGACAAAGAGCGGTTCAGAAGACCCTTATGAGGGAAAAAACAAGGGAACAGTTTACCCTGCCCGGGATAGGGTTACCGGGGCCCCACCCTGGAGCCAGGCCTGGGGAGGGAGCTCGAGGGAGAGCGTCTGGTGGCCAGGCATTAGCCCGTGGTGCTTGGCCGGGCGCAGCCCGAAGAGGTTACATGGGCCCGCCCTCCTGCAGGCCCACCACCCGCAGGAGGTGTCGTAGGGGTCGGGTGCAATGTGTGTCGGGCGGTGGCCGAGGGCGGAGGCCCTGGCGGACCGATCCCCGGCTATCGAAACTGGCTGTTGGGACATGGAATGTCACCTCTCTGGTTGGGAAGGAGCCTGAGCTAGTGCGTGAGGTTGAGAGATACCAGCTAGACATAGTTGGGCTCACCTCAACGCATGGCCTGGGCTCTGGAACCAGTCTCCTGGAGAAGAGCTGGACTCTGTTCCAGTCTGGAGTTGCCCTCGGTGAGAGGCGGCGAGCTGGGGTGGGTATTCTTGTATCCCCCCGGCTTGCTGCCTGTACGTAGGAGTTTTCACCGGTGGACGAGAGGGTAGTTTCCCTGCGCCTTCGGGCTGGGGAACGGGTCCTGACTGTTGTTTGCGCTTATGCGCCGAATGACAGTTCAGGGTACCCACCCTTTTTGGAGTTGCTGGGTGGGGTGCTGGAGAGTGCTCCATCTGGTGACTCCATAGTCTTGCTGGGAGACTTCAACGCTCACGTGGGCAATGACAGTGAGACCTGGAGGGGCGTGATTGGGAGGAACGGCCTGCCCGATCTGAACCCGAATGGTGTTTTGTTATTGGACTTCTGTGCAAACCACAGTTTGTCCATAACAAACACCGTGTTCGAACACAAGGATGTCCATAAGTGCACATGGCACCAGGACACCCTAGGTCGCAGGTCGATGATCGATTTTGTAATCGTATCATCAGATCTGCGGCCGTATGTTCTGGACACTCGGGTGAAGAGAGGAGCTGAGCTGTCAACTGATCACCACCTGGTGGTGAGTTGGATCAGGTGGCGGGGGAAGATGCTGGACAGACCTGGCACACCTAAACGTATTGTGAGGGTGCGCTGGGAACGCCTGGCAGAAGCCCCAGTCCGGGAGATCTTCAACTCCCACCTCCGGCAGAACTTCGACAGCATTCCGAGGGAGGCTGAGGACATTGAGTCCGAATGGACCATGTTCCGCACCTCCATTGTTGAGGCTGCTGCTCAGAGCTGTGGCTGCAAGGTGGTTGGTGCCTGTCGTGGTGGTAACCCCCGAACCAGATGGTGGTCACCGGAGGTGAAGGGAGCCATCAAGCTGAAGAAAGAGTCCTATCGGGCTTGGTTAGCCTGTGGGACTCCGGAGGCAGCTGACAGGTATCGACAGGCCAAGCGGAATGCAGCTCGGGTAGTGGCCAAAGCAAAAACTCGGGTGTGGGAGGAGTTTGGTGAGGCTATGGAAAAAGACTTTCGGACGGCATCGAAGCGATTCTGGCAAACCGTCAGGCGACTCAGGAGGGGAAAGCAGTGCTTCACTCACACTGTTTATAGTGCGGGGGGGGTGCTGCTGACTTCAACTGAGGCTATAGTCGGACGGTGGAAGGAATACTTCGAGGACCTTCTGAATCCCACTGACACGCCTTCTGTAGTGGAAGCAGAGTCTGGGGATGAGGGGGATGACTTGACCATCACTGGGGGTGAGGTCACTGAGGTAGTTAAACAACTCCTTGGTGGCAGAGCCCCTGGGGTGGACGAGATTCGCCCTGAGTTCCTGAAGGCTCTGGATGTTGTAGGGCTGTCTTGGTTGACACGCCTCTGCAACATCGCGTGGAGATCTGGGGCAGTGCCATTGGATTGGCAGACCGGGGTGGTGGTCCCCATCTTTAAGAAGGGAGACCGGAGGGTGTGCTCCAACTTTCGGGGGATCACACTCCTCAGCCTCCCCGGTAAGGTCTATGCCAGGGTGCTGGAAAGGAGGGTGCGTCCGTTAGTCGAACCTCGGATTCAGGAGGAACAATGCGGTTTTCGTCCTGGTCGTGGAACGCTGGACCAGCTCTTTATCCTCTCAAGGATATTCGAGTGTGCGTGGGAGTTTGCCCAACCAGTCTACATGTGCTTTGTGGACTTGGAGAAGGCATTCGACCGTGTTCCTCGGGGTGTTCTTTGGGAGGTTCTGCGGGAGTATGGGGTGTCTGGCCCATTGTTGCGGGCCATTCAGTCCTTGTACAACCACAGTGAGAGCTTGGTCCGTATAGCCGGTAATAAGTCGGATTTGTTTCCTGTGGGTGTTGGACTCCGTCAGGGCTGCCCTTTGTCACCGATTCTGTTCATAATTTTTATGGACAGAATTTCTAGGCGTAGCCAGGTGGCGGAAGGCTTCTTCCTTGGTGGCCTCAGAATCACATCTCTGCTTTTTGCAGATGATGCGGTTCTGTTGGCTTCATCACGGGGGGGCCTCCAGCTCGCAGTGGAACGGTTCGCAGCCGAGTGTGAAGCGGCTGGCATGAGAATCAGCACCTCTAAGTCTGAGGCCATGGTCCTCAGCCGGAAAAGGGTGGAGTGCCATCTCCGGCTCAGGAACGAGTTCTTGCCTCAAGTGGAGGAGTTTAAGTATCTCGGGGTCTTGTTCACGAGTGATGGGAGAAGGGAACGGGAGATCGACAGGCGGATCGGGGCTGCTTCTGCAGTGATGCGGACGCTGCACCGGTCCGTCGTGGTGAAGAGGGAGCTTAGCGTAAAAGCGAGGCTCCTGATTTACCGGTCGATCTACGTTCCTACCCTCACCTATGGTCACGAGCTTTGGGTAGTGACCGAAAGAATAAGATCGCGAATACAAGCGGCAGAAATGAGTTTCCTTCGAAGGGTGGCTGGCCTCTCCCTTAGAGATAAGGTGAGGAGTGCGGCCATCCGGGAGGGGCTCGGAGTAGAGCCGCTGCTCCTCCACATCGAAAGGAGCCAGTTGAGGTGGCTCGGGCATCTGATTAGGATGCCTCCTGGCCGCCTCCTGGGTGAGGTGTTCCGGGCATGTCCCACCGGGAGGAGGCCCCGTGGTAGACCCAGGACACGCTGGAGAGATTGTGTATCTCGGCTGGCCTGGGAACGCCTTGGGGTCCCTCCGGATGGGCTGGAGGAGGTGGCTGGGGAGAGGGAAGCTTGGGCTTCTCTGCTTAGGCTTCTGCCCCCGTGACCCGGCCCCGGATAAGCGGAAGAAAATGGATGGATGGAATGGATGGATGGATGGATGGATGGAATAGAATGGAGGAAGTAAACTGTTGGTTATCATCAGTGGAAACCAATATGTCTTGATGAGGTAGCCTGGATGATAGGTGATTTAGGACACAAGATTACAACCAATAATCACTGATTAGCACATTAAATGATGGCAAGAATAGTGACTAAAATACATGAAGCTGTGATTTGCAGTTAGTTAAAAAGCTTTTGGCACTCCATACCCAGTATTTGACTCCTGCACAAAACAGGACATATGAAGGTTAAACAGGACGTGTAAAAGTAAGGAGCCTCTTCAGGCACTCACAGTCAATGTGAATTTTTACCGTAAAGTGTAATCAATTAGGTCAAGAAATTAACTGTTGTGGAATAAATCACAGCGGGTCAAATAATCAGCAGCGTGCTGATCGATCACTATATAAATACATTATCTCCTTTTAAATTGGCACGTGGAGAATTGAAGGTAGAAATCGTTCACAAAAATGCTAATTTCTAGTTTGTTATTCATGGCAGTAATTGTAATTAATTTGCTCAAATTATAAATAAAAGATGTATCTGTAATACTTTTGTAGAGTTTAATTCTCTTGCTTTTATCTCAAAAAGTATTACTGTCATGTATAATTGCGTGCTGGGAGACAAGTCTAACATGTCAGCACAAGCTGAATTTGAGCATCGGATTAATTAATCTCTCGACACTGCAGTGCTTATAAATGAATGAATCTTTGTTTTTCTACCCAAGGATTTGTACTTTTTTTTTTTTTTTGGTCATATTTTTTCTTTCTCCCTTTGGGTGTTCAAACATCTGCTCATATATAATAAACAGTTGGAAAACAAAGCAGTCTGTTCAGAGAAGCTGTGATTGGCTTTTTTCTACTGGGCAAACAATTAAATTAAATCAAAGAAATACTCAGTAGATTCTTTGATAACGTTTTCATTTCAAGAATTCCTGCTGACTGTCATCAGAAAGTTTCTTCATGCAACTTTCTTTACTTTCTCCCCTCTTGCTTTGCAAAAGTAAGTAAAGCAATTTGTCCAGACATTGTTTATGACAGAGCAGTCCGTGTTATTTTGTTTGAGTAGGAGTCTGTCTGAGTGGGTTTGGTTTCCCTCGCGGTCGAGTGGAGCAGCTGACTATAGACATTTTTTTTTTAAACAAAAGCTTTTGGAATTGGTTCAAGGAAAGTTCAAGAATATAACAAGGCATCAAACTTTGCTGAACGATTTAAACTCAATTCATACTCAAGTAATGATTCATCCATCATGCTGCCTGCTGCTTTGCGAATAGTATTGAGCCTGATATTGACAGTGGTGCGATGAAAGAAATACATTCGCATCATCTCTCAACTAAGAAGAAGTAACAAGCGAGCTCTGCTTCACAAGTTAACGGGTAGATAAACATAGTCTTTGTTGGGCTTAGATCTTCACTGCATGCAGTGATGTTGGTGTTTGATTACTTACAAAACACGCGCACACAAAAAAGCTCCAAATGCTCTGCTAATGAGGCATCAAGTAGGTATTGTGAACGGTTAAAAGACTGTTATTAGTTTGAGCCTGACAGACTCAAACACCAGCAATCTCTTCCCATAATTACCACTGCTGACATACCCTTGAGCAAGGTCCTTCACATCTAGGTCATGCAATAGTTTTCTTGCTAGGAAACTAATTTGCTTTGGCTTATTTTTGTGACATTGTACCATCTTTATTTGGCTAAAATTAGTTTGACATTTATCGTCAGAAGAAACAACATAATAGGTTTGGATAAATAATATGATATTCAAATGACATTCTTCTGTCCTTAATTTTCAGTTCAGTTGATAAGCTCAGTCCATTATTTAAACGGACTGTAGGTCTACAACAGGCAAACTTCATCCAATCAGAACAATGAACCACAGGCTGCAGAGAGCACCAAAGAGGTCAAACAAACCACAGCCTGGGGAGCTTTTAAAGTTATCAAGCAGTGTAGATAGCTATCTTCTTAGCATGTTCTTGCTGCTTTTCAAAGGAAATTTTGCACAAAAAAGGCACGTGGTTACTTTCCAAAAAAAATTGCAGGTGACTGAATGAACACTATATCACTGTCTACCATGGGCAAACCTTAACTAAAAAGAACAATGTAGCATAAGGTGCAGAGAGTGCTAAAAAGGACAAACAGGCCACAACCTGATAAGCTTTGAAAGCTGGCAAACAGTCACTGTAGAAGTTAGCATGTTGTTAGACATTTCTTGCCATTTTTATAAAGAGAGCATGCGCATAAAGGGCTAAATACCCAGCAGATGATTTGGATGAACGTGTGATGGTCCTGGGCCGGTGGCCCAGTGTTTTTTTTGTTCTTTTGTTTTTGGTCTGTGGTTCATTTCTAGTTGTGTTTGGTGTCAAGTCTCCATCTCTGTGCCCTTGTCCCACTTCCTGTTTTATTTTGGTAAGTCTTGTTTCTTGTGTAGTGTATTTGGTTTTGCTTCCCCATGTCTCGTCAGTGTCATTGTGTTCAGCTGTGTTACCTCCTGTTTCCACTTTCCCTCATTATCCCCTGGTGTATTTAAGTCCTGTGTCTTCTCTGCTTGTTGTTGTGTCGTTGATGTTGCCGTGCCTGTGTGGGTTTGTCTCCCTTGCTTCATTTCTGATTTTCTACTCTTCATCTGACTTCCCAGAAGGATTTTGTATTTCTTTGTTTCGTTTCCTTCTCAATAAACACCTTTTAAGTGACGTCTTTATCCAGAGTCCTGCACTTGGGTCCATCTCCACCTCTCACACTGCCAGATATGACAGAACATCAAAAACCTAAAACCCACCCCTACCTTATTGGATGGTTTTTCAAAGGAGGCTGACTGCGGAAATGTTACTCAAGGCTTCAAAACGGGACTTAAGAAACCAATGTACGACTTCACAGTAGCTGTATCCACTATAACCACAAAGCTGGAAACCTGGTAAAAGGCTAGCGATCATGATTGCCAATCTCAGTAGGTGCTGTAGTGATGGCATGAATCAGATAACTTCCACCCACACACCTCATGAATATTTTGGACTTCTTTCAGGTTGTACATCCTCGGCTTGGGTTCCTGACCTCCCTCTCAGTCACAGCAGTGATCACTAGGCTTAAGTTTACATTTATCATTGTTGCCAACCTACATTCTTTGTGACTAGATTAAAGTAGCTTTCATATACTTTTAGCTTATTTTTGGCCAAAAAAAAATACTTCTATGCATGGATAGCACCACTTTGCGATCCAAGGTCTTTCTCGTCTGCAAGAACTCCAGGAGAGCAGCAGTACTCAGGGAGTCTGTGTGAGAGGAAAAGCATCTATTGTCTTTAATTCCTGTTAATTATCACAGAATCTCAAAATCCCAAAAGGGAAAGTACTAATTTTCACTCTCTACTTGGTTAAGCTTAGGAAAAGAGCACGGTTTGAGCTAAAATAAACCATTTGGATACACTAATCACATTTTTTTTTTTAGGTTACCAGAGTAGTTATATGTACTTATTCACACAGATTAGCGTTTCCTTCCTAATCTGGGTTATTTTCTGTGTTCACAGGAAATTATGTAGCAAATAAAGCACTAAAAAAAGCCCAGATAAACTTAGTGTTTCCAGAGAGAACTCCAGGGACACGACTCCTCACTGTCTTTCTGATTTGTTCTCCTCTCTATTAACTCACCTCGAAAGCTGTCTTAGATTCACACTTCCTGCTGTGCAATATACTTCCCAGGTAATGATCAGGTTTCCAAATGCCTTTTTGAAGGCCTCATAAGCAGCACTTTTTGATGAAGGCTCTTAAAGCTTCCAGTACATATGAACTCTTTGACTCCTGGGGATCTAAAATTTTATTGATTATCTTGTTTCACTGATGATAAGATAGAGGAAAACTGAATGAGAGAGGGCAAAGAGGTGAGAGCTTAAAAAGGTAGGAGACAAAACTGAGAGGGGAAGAGAACAACAAAGGCAAGAGATTATACAACAGGTCTAAGTAAGCGAGTCATAAAGAAGTGCTGAAGAGGGAAGGTCAGAGTTTCTTTGAAGCGGTATGAATCCCAGAGGAGCATAAAAGCTCTGTTTTTTTAATGGGGGCATTGTTTCACTGTTGGATTTCATTTAGTTCTTGTTGTTAGACATTTTTTAAACATCTAAAAGGATGTGTAATCAAATCTGCATTAACAAGAATGAAACTAACCAAAACAGTCTTCTGGTATTTAAGGAGATGTTGCAGAGAAAAGAGCTATCAATACAGCAGCAATGCAATTAATACCTATTATACAACTTGGTGTCCCGCTGTCAAAGGTTCATATTTAAAGTCTATGTAATCTGAAGGTTTGCTTTGAGTGATTGGTCCAACATTGCAGACCTTCACTCATTTCTTTTAAATCATAGTTTTTGCTGTACGGTACCAGTCGAAAGTTTGGACACACTTAGGCATTGGTTAAAGTGTCCAGACTTTTGACTAGTACTGTTAGTCTTACCTCGACAGTTCAATCTCAGTGCTCTCATCAGTCTTGTTTCTGGTAAGTACCTAAGAGTAAGTGTCTGGCTAGGTTTTGCCTTTGTCTTTACCTTACAATATAAAGCCCCTTTGAGATGACTGTTGCACTATATACAGTAAATACAACTGATTTGAATTCCAGAACTTTCAAGTAGCTCCTTAGTAAGCAAGCTCTGATCCAGGTCAGAAAAGGCTGACAATGTTGTGCTTGTGGAAAGTCTGAATGCTGTACTGGCTGTAAATTTGAAAATTCTAGGAACTGTTGTCCAGTTGGCAGAGAGAACCTTTAGAAAGACAGATCTCTCAAACTGTTTGATGCGCTCTTGTCACTGTTGCAGTCATGCAGATAAATGCTGTCTCTCTTTTGACCTGCTGTGAAGATCAATATTGACTGATTGGGCTGCTGTTATGTCCAGTCTAGCAGTGAAAGCTGCTTGATCTTTCTGTTTCACACCTTAGGTGGTCGTGTCAGAAAGAACCTGACTCTCTCAGTCAATGACAAAATGTTCATGTTCAGGGATATTTTAGATGAAATCATCTCTTACAGGCCTCTTCAGAAAAGGACTATCATGCTGTGAACATGTCTGAATCTCTTTATGTCCAATTCCATTCATTGTGGTTCATCTTTATTGTGTCCTTTAATTGAAGAGTCATTTGACCAAGACATGCAGCTGTCTTCAGCCACTTCAGTGTATTTTCTTTTACACCCTGCCCCAGGTATTCTTTTTGATCCCACCACAGAAACCCATCACACCCCAACGCACCATACCTTTATGTCATCTCACTTGATGGATGGATGGATGGATGGATGGATGGATGGAATTGTGTAATTGGATGGATGTGGGTAATTTCATGATTCAGAGAAGGAATTTAGACACATTTGACAGTTTGATACCTGGACAGCCCTGAGGGATTTAGTCTGTAAGGATGATGGGATTGAGTCAATAATTGCTAATATGCAGATGAAGTTATAGTCAGATGATGGTAGCGGTTTTGACAATGGATTTGGGGAAAATTTCAATTTGCTCTGCATGCAGCCAAAGCATGTTCAAAGATGACTTATTAGTGCAACTTGGACTACAAGCAGTTTACCAACAGAAACCAGAAATCATGTTGTGCCAAATATCTTGTTTCCTTCTGACAGATTTAGAATATTCTTGTGGAGATATCTGCCCTGAGATTTAAAAAATAAATAAATAACACACACAGTGAAGTTTACATAACTATAATAAACAATATATTTTTCTTGTGTACCTTTGAACTAGACAGTTAATTGGTGCTCTTTGGGGTATTGCTAATATGGGTATAGTTAAGTCATTTTTGATGTACTTTCATGTAGTAAAAGGGCTCATTTTAAACCAAATCACAATGTTTTCCTACCCAAATAGTGAGAAAAACCAAAGCGCAAAACACAAAGATTTTCTGGCTTCAGGCGACCTCTGCTTGCTAGGAAAAAAATGCGTTCCCAAACTGCTTGGCTTTACTTTACTGAAGGCTGCTGATAGTTGCTAGGTAAAACTTGTCACAAAGAGGTACACTATATTGCCAAAAGTATTCACTCACTCTTCCAAATCATTGAAATCAGGTGTTGCAATCACGTCCATGGCCACAGGTGTATAAAATCAAGCACCTAGGCATGCAGTCTGCTTCTACAAACATTTGTGAAAGATTGGGTCACTCTGAGGAACTCAGTGAATTCCAGTGTGGTACCGTGATAGGATGCCACCTGTGCAACAAGTCCAGTCATGAAATTTACTCATTACTAAATATTCCACAGTCAACTGCTTTTGGCAGATGCTGACTTATCTGCAAACACTCACCAAGTACTCACTGAGCCATAGAAAAACTGTTTAAATATTTCACAAACTGGAAATCGAGAAGTTTTGCTTTCATAGTAAGAGTTACCCTGCAACCAACACATTTCAAAAGCTGCATGTTTTACTTTGAAGGCAAATGTTTTCTGTTCTCACTACTAATCAGTGAGAATTTAACAAGTGTTCATAGACAAGTCAATATCAAGAGGTAGAGCAGAGCATCTACCACTCAGAAGGTTGGTGGTTCCATTCCCTGATCATCTAGTACGAAACTTACTGAATCCCTGAGTTGTTTGCTGATGCATCCATCAATGTGTGAACGTTAGAAATACACATGGAACAACACATGGGAGAATAAGACTTGTAGCAAAAGCATTATATAATTATATATTATTAGTGGCAGTGGCACAGTGGGTAGGCGCTCACCTTGCAGCCGGAGGGTTGCCGGTTTGAGCCCCTGTCCCTGCGCTGCGTTGTGTCCTTGGGCAAGACACTTAAACCACATTGCCTAATGGTAGCGCCGGTCTCTGGCTGCATGACCGCAGATGCTCGTCTCTGGATGAGTGATCTGGAACGATCATTTCGTTGTGTGCCTTGTGTGCACAGTGACTGAGTTGAATCTAACATCTATAAGTGCAGCAACCTGCTAGTGACCAAAGCAATTGCAAGGAGGTTTTTGGTGCGGCACGGTATACCTCTTTGCAACTAAATTCACCTAATGACTGCCAGCAACCACTCACCAACCAATCTGGAAATACACATTTGTCCCTAACAAATGGTGATTGCCGACCAGGCTCTGTGACACGGGCTTAAATGTTTCAGGAACTGCAGTTTCTTGGGTTATGATTTACAACCTTGGTTGTACTCTCAGCAATCCCATACTGGTACATGTCAGTTAAATTCTGTTAAATTATCATTATGTAACACTAGCTTACAACAGCCATGTCATTTGCTTTGACCAGTTGGAGGGTGAGGAAAAACAACACAGAAAAAATAAGCAAAAGTACACCTCATGCCGGTCTCTGAAACACCAGCAGGTTCTGACAAAACAGCAGTATTTGATGAACTTAGAGGAAATTTTCTTAGTAAATGGATGATTGTATTGATGTGTACATTCCTGCATGTGTATCCTGATAACATGTTGAGTACATTTTTGCTGGTGTTACATTCATGGACTTTCCTGTCTTATTGTAACTTATTACAATTATATTCTAACTCATTGTGCATGTATGAAAGAGCAAGGGCATCTTTTGTGCTGTGTGGTGTTGTGTTTATGCATGACTTCACTTCATTCAGTAAAGCCCCATAAGGCAGAGATCAAAAGGCAGGGGTGGCAGATAGAGCTGACAACTTCTAGTCATACTCGCCTGACTTTTTTTCACAAGGCAGATTCTAGGGAGATAACACTAGGGGAATACGCATACAATTTACCACACAACAGTGGGGACAAAACAGAATAGAAAGTAGCTGCCAAGATTATTTTTCATGCATATCCTACACATTTCAGCCATGTGAAAAAAAATCTATTAAAAAAAAGTCATGAAAAATTTGGGGAGGGGGGATGGGCGGGGGGTGGGGGGGGGGGGGGGGTGGGGGGGGACTTGACTGCTCAGTGTTCCAAAAGCTGAATATAAGAAACACTCCCCATCTGTATATTTTTCATTTGAAAATAAATTTATTACTGCCCTGCCACATGGCAGTACAATCCATAGGGACAACAAATATAAATGCATGAATACATAAACAGGTGGATAGATTGGCTATTTCTCTACTTTCTTCTCTATTGGCTTCCTCAAATGTGAATAACAGGTGAAGGCCATCATCTTCTCAAAATCCCTGCAGAAGGCTGAATAAAGACGATAGGCTGGAAAAAGTATTGCCAAATCTCTCTTATCTGCTTTTTTTTTTTCCTTTTTCTTATTAACCTTTATTCATCCAGGGAGCAGAGTAGAGACTAGCGGGCTCCATTCTTCCAGCCACATTTAGTACTGTGCAGCTGTTTATTTGTCCTTATGCCCTTCACTGAATTTAAACTCGGACAATAAACTTAGAACCTTTACTTTGTTAGCCATTCTTCACAGTCACATAAGCAGACACATTAATAGTGGAAGGACACAGCAGTTTTGACTTTGAGAAAGAAGGCAGCTATTTTTGATGATTGAATAAGCCTACCAGCAACCCTGCTTGACTTGCCACCATGTTGCTGAAGACAGTGACACTAAGAAATCCATTCATCTATCCATACAGCCTTCCAAAACCATCAGTTACTGGAAGTGTAATCCATGACTTTTCAAGGGCTTGACATCTTTACTACTAATGACACTGAGTTATATGTATGCTGGGACATTTTTTTTCTTGAAATACAGCAACTTCAACTTTATCTGTCCCAGAGTGAGTAATTATTTAACCAGCAACAAGACACTGACTGTAAGATATGATTAATTATCTGAGGTCAAAACAAAAACCAGATTGAATTGTGTTTGGTTGGAAAAACCAACTTAATCTTAGGATTGCAGGATTTTGCCATTAAAACAAAAAGAAAGGATAACTGTTTAATTTGGGCCATCTTGTTGTACTATAGACAGAAGTCAAAATGTTGTAGCAATTTCAGTGCAAGTTGTCCTAAGCTGACTTGGAAGTCAGTAAGGAATGCAGCTTTCCATCTGTTCTGTGGGTGCAAAGATGTTGAACAGAGATGGATTAAAAGTATCAGAGTATGCTATTAATGGGACTTACAGATTGACTTTGTTTTTCTTTGTCTTCTGTCAAGTGGATACTGTTACAGTGGTTGTTTGTATTAAACATGGCACAAGTTTTAAATAAGGAGGTCAGGGTAATCATAAGTTATCCCTGCAAGCCAAAAGCTCAAACTTCAGATTGCTGTTAACACTCTGATTCAGACATTTATTTATTTTATTTTTTTGTAGTCCTGGCTCTGTATGATGTCACTGAGTACAGTTACTCCTAATATGGTCATCTCCATCCATTGCACAGAAGCCCCACCCCACTAAGATTAAAAATGCATGGTTTAAAATGAGGTGGGGTAGTTTAAGGGCTGGTATTTGTTTTACCCAAACCACCTCAACTGGCTTCTTTTGACACGCAGGAGCACAGGCTCTAATCCAAGATTCCTCTGGATTTCCAAGCTCTTCACACTATCTCTAAGGCTGAGACCAGCTCTGGCAAATCACCACTTTACCATGGTGGAGGGGTTTGCACATCCCTGTGATCCTGAAAGCTGTGTTGTTCAGGGCAATAGCTCCTAGCAGGGTCTCCAATACAAATTGATCCCAGGGGATGGACCAGACAAAGAGCGATTCAGAAAATCCTAATGGAGTGAGAATTTCGAAGCCTGGTAACTTCTCCGGGAAACAGGAGTCCAGGGCTCCCTCCTGAAACCAGGTCTGGAAGGGGAGCCTGAAGATGAGCGTCTGGTGTTCATGGCACTTGGTCTGGATTTGCTGCTTTGTGGGGCCCTCCACTTGCAGGGACAGGCATTGGGTCAGGTGCAGTGTGAGCTGGGCGTGTGGACCTCAGCATCTCAGACTGTGGTTAATTTTACCCACTTTATAAACAGCCAGATATCCAAAAATTAGATGTTCCCTTTTAGTTTCTGAAGATGACATTAGCCACAGTTAGACTGTGGATGTGACAGTTGTGTGCTTGGTATGCAGTGCACTCGAACAACCTCCTACGGAGTCCATAGATATATGTAACCCCTGACTTATTAAGTACCTCAGAACAACTCAATTATCTTAGACCAGATGCTAGGTTCGGCAGGAGTACAATGGAATCAAGGTGAGTGCGAAATGAATTGGCTGGAGGCAGGAAATGAGCAAAAGACAGTTATTATTTTGAGCAAAAATGAAATAACAACACAACGTAATCAGAACAATAATAATAACAAGCCGGCATATCAAAATCAAAACACAGTCTTACTGAGCTCAGTATTTCAGCTTTGTCCTTTTGGTCGTTAGTCAAGTCAAAATATGTTTGTCTTTCAAGTTCAGCTCCTTTTTTCAGTCAGTGGTTTGTATTGTTACCACGTAGATGTTAACACAGAAGAGAAGAAGGGGACTCCTCGACCAATGTTCAGTTCTGCTCTGGGCATAGGCTCGCCATCTCCGTCCGGAGAGAATCCAAGGATGCGATCCAGCAATCCAATCCAACTTCTTAATCAGCAAATCAAACCTAGCCTACACACAATAATGATATTATTGCATACAGCTAAATAAAACCCAATTTCCTATCTTATTCTTACAGCTATAGCTTAGTCTTTTTTCTTCATTTCCCTTATTACCACAGTAATATTTTACATGCATGTTCTTCTTCAAAATCTTTGTAGTCATGAAATTATCTCCAACAACGCAAACAATAAATGAAATTATTTTTTAATCAATTAAATGATTGATTCTTAAATCATTTTTTAAGCTTTTGCAAACATGAAATGCAACTAATTTCTCACTCCTTGAATGAGCATGTAGTATACCTAACTCCAATATTCTCCTTAAGTCATCCTCTGTATCAGTTAAACCCTCTCTGGGCTACTGGGTTCATCATTACAAATGTTCTGCAACTTTTTCCTTATAACTCATAAAAAGATACATTTGCAATTAACAAACATTATATCCAACTGAAGAAATAAGTGCAAATAAAAGAAAAGAAAACTTAAAGTGCGTATTGTAAACTCAAACCATACTTGGTAAAACCATATCTTAACAGAAACAACATTTCCAGGGCTCTTAAGTAGAAAGGAATCTACCCGCGACTTAGCGTTAGCACAATGCTAATTTTAGCATGACGCTAGCTCCAACAACACAGGGTCTCACTCACCAAGATGAGGTATCAATAAGGACACGGCGACGGTCAGCCACACGGCCTCTCTAGCTCGTGTTCCATCAACTTAACATAACAGATATTTCAGATTAGCTTCTGTAAATGCAATTACTTGTTGAGAATACTTTTCTGCATTCAAACTCACCAAGATGACTGATAAAGTTCAGCACAGCGGGTCTACAGCCTGCCACCTTCAGTTCAAAGTGCCGCATATAGCGAGACCGGAAGTAAGGTTAAAACGAGGGAATCACACTTCCTCTTTTCAAAATAAAAGTTTTTCAAAATAAAACAGTACAAGTGTATTGATATAAATAAAAGAAGAGAAAAGGGGACACTTTCTCTACTGGGTTACATATAGCACTTCAGTCTTTACAAAACAGATGCCCTGTAACGTAATCCAACCAACGTTTTGTCAGACTTGCATCTTTGTGCTTTCAAGAGGCTTGGGACAACATACCAGGAAAGAAGAAAATGCCCAAGAGTACTTCACAGAATGGATGCTGTTCTAAATGCCCACATTTACTGCAGGAGTTTTCTAGTGCCCTTTGTATAAGGTTAATTCATTCTTTAGTTATCTTTCATTAGCCAAGCTAAGATGCCAAAATGAAAACTCAAAGTCGTAAGTCCCTTTTTTGTGCCGTGTAAAATGTTTCACGGTCCTATGTTGTCCAAAGTCCATCCAGTAAGTGTGTCCTCATCAGTTGTCTTTTTTTAAGTGTGGAGTGTTGGTACCAGTGCTGATGGTTCACAGTGGGCTGGACTGCTGCTTTAATAGATACTGTTTGCTTGGCTTGTAACCTCCAACAGCAGTTATTCATCCTCCACAAAAAAACATTTTTTGTATATGTAAATACACTCTTTATAGTTTTCAATAAAAGTTTTATTGTACTGCAGAAGATTATGGATTTCTCTTTTAGGGGTTCAGTAACATTAAAATGAAACATTAAAAAGAAAGAATTTTGCCTCTGTGTGTAGAGCTCTCCAAGTTAAACTTTTTCACAAGTTTGTATAAACCTGAAATGAAAATATCACTTAGCTCCTCTTGTTGTTGTTCTTCTGTCTGTCCTAGTCCCTCTCACTGTCTGTCTGAGGACACTGAGACCTTCCCTCCGTTTGATGGCACTCATGCCTTGAAGACAAGGCTATTCAATCTGAGCAACCCTGAAAGTCAATGAAAGTTTGTGCATCGTAATTTTCTACATGGTGCAGACGAGGGCAGGGTTTTTATTGAAGACCCCTTCGATGGCATCTGAAGCTTCGGGCACAGCACAAAGACCTCATTTAAACTGTCTCGTCCAAAGAAAGAAGAGGAGAAAGGAGAGGGGAGGAGACGTAGATCAAAGGGAGAGCTTTGTTGGCGCTGCTGTGGTGCTTTGTACTTCAGCTGAGGGGACTACCAGGGGGTTGTCAGGGAGGTTAGACTCTGTGTTTCTATGTCTGTCTCTAAAAGATTCATCCAAAGTAGATAGTCTCACAGTTTTATTGAGTTGAGTTTCTTAGTTTTCACCAAACTCTCTTAAAGTTGCATGTTTATACAGGAAGTGAAATTTCTACTTTAAGCTTTTGCGAGGATGCTTCTTTGTAATGAATTAACAGGTTTTTGACATTCCTCTCACAGAACTACAATCATTTTTAAAGAAAAGCTAGTCTCTACCATCGTGTGAAACTCTAAGACAGATTTAATTCCACTTTTAAATTGCATGTCTGATTTGATGAATATTTTTTGGTGTGAATTAACTTAATTAGATGCTTATATCATGGCTCACTAACTTTCTGGAGCTTTCAGTCCTTTTTTCCTATTTGTGCATAGCATTCTCTAAATAAAACCTACATTTTGTGACATATATTTTCACATTAGCTGCACTTCCCAGCACTGAGATTCATGACTTGCAGTGATAGACTGTGTATAGTTAGATCAACCTAGCCATCGTGGTGTCACCTGTTGTTTTGTGAAGTCATGCTTTGAAGTCTTGATTTTTACACTTTGGCTGTTGGCCATCTTGGTTTTCTAGAGCCAGAAGTTTCCATATTTAGACAACAGAATGAAGGGCTAATTTTTCAGTTAGAACTATCAGGCTTGGTTAATAATGTGCATCTGCTGACTACATTCATGCATTACACAGTCACAGGTACATGGGGATTCATATATTTACAAGAAATTAGAATACTAAGTTATCAACTAGACAGCTTACTAAGCAGGGTGCATTGCACAGACACATAAATCTGCTAATTACTGCTAAATAGTGAAACTAAAACTTTTAGAATTTTACTCACCGAAACTGGAAACTATTTTGATGGCTGCAGAAGTAGAGACAGAGTAGAGGTTTCTGGCACAACTTCACCTACTTCCAAGGTGCATGGAGAGCTCCAGCCACGCTTTTAGCATAAAGAACAAATTTACTGTTTGATTCACATGTTTTGATTTGTGGCCTTAGTCGGGATGATCCTGTTCATACAATTAACCACAGAGCAAGCCATGATATTTATCAGATAATTGCACTCTGTCAATGAAAGCAACAGCACTTCTAATAATGCTGTCATGGTCCGGGGTCCGTTGGACCCCGTGTGTTGTTGTTTGGCTTCATCTTGTCTGTTCTGTTTTGGGTTTCTTTTGGTGGTGAGGTTAATTGTTATTTCTAGTCCCTGGTGTTCTCTCTGTATTCTGTGTCAGGTCTGCGTCTCTGTTCCATCGTCTTACTTCCTGTTTTATTTTGATAGTCATCCAGTCCCGGTCTCTTGTGTTTAGTTTTGCTTCCCCTGGTCTCGTCAGTATTATCAGCGTCACCTGTGTTACCACCTGTTTCCACCTCCCTCATTAGCCCTCCTGTGTATTTAAGTCCTGTGTTTCCAGTGCCTGTTGTCGCGTTGTCGTCTTGTCTTCGTCTCCTGCTGTGTGTCTTGTTTCGCCTCGTATTTAGCCTGGTATTTTTGCTCGGTGTTTTGCCACTAGCTCTGCCTAGTCCGGCCTTGTGTTGTGCACCTGAAAATAAAGTTGAATTACCTTTTACCTGTGCCTGGCGTATCCTGCATTGGGGTCCTCCTTCCTGCCTGCCACACAGACGTTTCATGACAAATGCATAACCTAATGTCATGTCCTGGGCCAGTGGCCCAGTGTTTTATGTTTTTTTGGTATGGTTTCTGTTTTCTCGGGTTGTGTTTTGTTATCTTTTGTATTTGCCCTCAGTTATTTCTAGTTCCTTGTGTCTCCCTGTATTCTGTGTCAGGTTTGCGTCTCTGTTCCCTCGTCATACTTCCTGTTTTATTTTGATAGTCGTCCAGCCCCTGTCTGTTGTATTCAGTTTTGCTTCCCCTGGTCTCGTCCTGGTTATCAGCTTCACCTGTGTTCCCACCTGTTTCCTCTTCCCTCATCAGTCCCTTTGTGTATTTAAGTCCTGTGTTTTCTCTGCCTGTTGGCGTGTCGTTAATGTTTCTGTGCCTGCGTGTTCCTGTGCTCCCTGTGTCTTCCCTTCGTCTCCCTCTGAAGGATTTTGTGTTCGTCCCCCGAACCTAAAATAAACACCTTTTACAGAATGCCTACCTCTGGAGTCCTGCGTTTTTGCTCTGCCTGTCTCATCGCCGGCCGTGACACTTAAAGTGTTAATAAGGTTTAAATGTGTGAGTTTGTAAAGAAAATCATCAACCATACAGTTGTCATGAACATGTTTATTTTTGCTGTAATGTTGGGGATTGTCTCACTTTTAGAGTCAGCCTCAAAAATGCGGGACCTTCTCATCAATATTTAGCAGCAATGCAGCAGCACGTGATTGCATCTTCTCACTTTGCAGTAAACTGGTGTGGCCGTGGCTGTGACAGTGACCGATCCTTGTTTTTGCCTTTGATGAAACTCTGACACAAAGCTGCTCCGAGAACCATAAAAACAATAACCGTTTCCAATTAGCTGCAGTAATTACTTAATAATCGGCAGATAATTGCACCACTATGATGACTGTCACAATTTATTCATAACTTTGTGTGTGTATGTGCGTGTGTGTTGGATGTTTTTTATCCCTATGGATACTTAAGATCCCTGCCATGTTTGAAGGTGAAAAGAGTAAGAAAGTGTAAGAGGAAACTGTGCTGGTCCTCACTTGGTTGCAGAGTGTTAGTGTTAGGATCTGTCACTGGCAATGAATTCAATGTTTTTGTCATACAATATAATTTTTTTCTATTATGTTGTCATTTTTGTTGGAGAATGAGAAGCCAAAAGTCAGTTGAAAAATAAGATAAGATGCCCTAAAATTCAGCGCCCACTGGAAACGAGTCCAACTTATTTCCTACAATGTGAACCAAGCTCCTGCTGCCGTTGTATAGGGACTTCCACAGCACCCCCCCCCCCCCCCCCCCCCCCCCCCCCCCCCCCCCCCCCCCCCCCCACAGAATATCCCAGGGGAGGTGATTGAATACATGTAGACTGGATGGGCAAAACTCCCACACACATTCAAATATCCTTGAAAGGGTAAAGAGCTGGTCCAGTGTTCTTCAACCCGGATGAAAACTGCCTTGTTACTCTTGAATCCAAGGTTCAACTAATGTATGAACTCTCCTTCCCAGTACCCTGGGGGAGGCCGAGGAGTGTTATCCCTTGATAGTTGAATCAGTTCGCCTTTGGGGAAGATGGGAACCACCACACCAGTCTGCCAATCCGGTGGCACCACCCCAGATCTTGATGCAGCATTGCAGAGGTGTGTCAACCAAGACAGCCCTACAATATCCAGAGCCTTCAGGAACTCAAGGCAAATCTCATTCACCCCAGGGGCCCTACCATCTATGAGTTGTTTAACTACATCAGTGACCTCACCCACAGTGATGGGTGAGTCACCCCCATCCTCCCCAGACTCAGCTTTCTCTACATAAGGCATGTCAGTGGAGGTCCTTAAAGTATTCCTTCCACCGCCCGACTATATCCTCAGTTGAAATCAGCAGCATCCCAAACGCACTATACACATGTGAGTAGACCACTTTCCCTCCTGACGGTTTTGCCAATATTGCTTTGGGGCAATGTGAAAGCCTTTTTCCATGGCCTCACCAAACTCCTCCCACACCCAAGTTTTTGCTTCAGCCACTGCCCGAGCTGCATTCTGCTTGGACAGGATAGGATTCCTTCTTCAGCTTGATGGCTCCCTTCACCTCCGGTGTCCACCATCTAGTTTCGGGATTACCACCACGACAGGCACCAACCACCTTTCACCCATAACTCTATGCAGTAGCCTCAACCTGGAGGTGCAGAACATGGTCCATTCGGACTCATTGTCCTCAGTCTCCCTAGGAATGCTGTCAAAGTTCTGCCAGAGGGGGGAGTTGAAGATCCCGCGAATTGAGACCTCTTTCAGGTGTTTCCAGCCTACTCTCACCATACATTTAGGTGTTCCACATATGTCCAGCATCCCCCCCTGCCGCCTGATCCAATTCACCACCAGGTGGTGATCAGGTGACAACTCACCCGGCATGGCCCCACGGGCTAAGGCCCAGCCACCAGGCACTCTCTCTCAAGCACCCTCCCCAGGTCTGTCTACATGTTGGGGCCACAATAACCCTGTTCTGAACAGGGTGAAGTGTTCCCTTATCTCTAATAAGGGTCACTGGAATTGCTCTTTGTCTGGCCCCTCACCCAGGACCAATTTGCCTTGGGACACCTTACCAGGGGCCAAAAACCTCTGGGATGACTGAGACACATCAACCGCTCCACCACAATAAGATGGCGATTAGCGAATGATTTCCCACAATCATAGGCTAAAAAGGTCAGTAACTTTTGCCCTGCAGAATGTCAGCTTGTGTCAGATTAAACTGCTTCATCTTGTAGCTGTTTTCTGATCACCAACAGTGTGCTGCAAAATATACAGCCTTGCTTGTCTGTGTCTGTAAATCCACTGGCCGCATGGCATCTTGTGGACAAGCTACACTCCTCGCTGTGTCTGTTATCCAGCACAGTGAGCCCGCAGGCTTTTGTGTGCGCACGTCAATCACTGCCAGTGCGAAAACCTTGATGGTACGCTGCCATTGGCCTCAGAGGGCCATGCCATCCATCCCAGATGAAGATGAAGTTAATAGGAAATCTATCGGCCTGTGACACTGACAGCCGCAGGCACAAAGAGCAGAGGCTGAGTCTCTGAAAAGACTAGACATACTTTCCCCCGTTCCTGTTTTTACTCTTTATCTTTTAATGAGAGCAAATACTACATGCTTTTGCACTCTTTGCAAGGAAATTATTTGTTTGTGGGGAAACTGGTGACTTTCACAAAATGTGCAGAAAATGTCCAGTCATAACAGTTAAGTTATGCCTGCTGCCAATAATGCTAAATTTTGTGGCGGTATCATATTCAGTCTTTTCAGTTGTAAATTGCGGCTGAAAGTTTTTGATTTCTAAATACATTAGTATGAAAATGAGCATGTTGAAGTGACACATTTTTTCATATTATATTCCTGTCCACATTAGTTTGAAAAGCTAATATAAAAGTAAAGCTTTTAAAAAATATATCAACACTAAAATCAGCAAAAGTAAGAATCTAAATTTTCTCTAACCACACTACTAGTTCCATGAGGCTGCATTGTGTTGCTTTGTGTCAAGCTCTGAGAGCTCATTCCACTGCAAATTATGAAAACATAAGAAACTGACAAAAGACAAAGTAAGAAAACTGCACTGTATTTTCATTTGGGACTTTAGATGCTTATGATGGCAATGCCAATATTCTTGATGATTCACCAAGTATTATAACGGTAACTTTATTTGTATAGCACTTTTCAAAACAGTTACTTAGTGCTTCACAGTTGGAATAAAAGCCACATTCTCTGAAAGCAATGGCAACTGGAAAACAGTCACCCCCTCAATATGCAACCGAGAAACAGAATGCTAACAAAAAGCCTGCATTCGATTTTGCTGTGGTAAGGGGTTATTACCACATACATAGATAGAAAACACATAAACACAAGTGGCCGGTTTCCCGTTCATGGGTTAAGCATGGTCCTAGACTAAAAGGAAAAAGTCATTGAAGACCACAATAGGAAAAAATATTTAGTCCAGGATTAGACTTAATCCCTGTACGGGAAACTGGGCCTATAAGTCATGGATTGACCTTCCCAGAGCCAAGACCTCAACATTATTGAAGCAGTGTGAGATCATCTTGATAGAGAACAGAACAAAAGGCAGCCAGCATCCAAAGAAGAGCTTTGAATCTCCTTCAAGAAGCCTGGAGAACTATTCCTGAAGAATACTTCTAAAAAAAATCACAAGAGAGCTTGTTTAAGAAAGGTGAGGCTGTGTTGGCGAATAAAGGTGGTCGTAGCAAATATTGATTTTCAAACTTGGTAGAATTGTACAAACTGTGTTTTCCTTGTATACTGTATTTCCATGTATGTTTGAACATTTGAACATGCACCCGTTTCCCATTTTCCTAGCAAAATATAAAAGAATGCGTGTTTGCTCAAGTCTTTTGCGTGACAACATTCTTACGTTCACTTCACAAGTTTGTAATGTATGTAAAAGTGCACAGACAGAGCTGAAAGCAGCACACCTTCATAGAACTGTCACTAAACAAAAACACTGTTTGTAAAAGCTTTAAAGGCAATCACAGAGTGGTTTTTAAAAAGCTCTGTTCCCTCCTTCTAGACTGCACTCTGTGGAGTTTTATCCCTTAGAGAGCTTTTGTGAACTGCTAAGATTTGGAAGGCAGTGGCTTAAATTGAATGTAATACCCAAACAGAGAGAAAAAGATGGCATTTCAAACTCATTCACATTAGTGTGGACATGAACACTCTCGCTGCTTGTCTCCTTTTCCCCACATTTACCTCCCCATGTTTTCATGTGACTCTCCCTCTCCTCCTTTCTCCTCTTGACTCCACTTCCAGTCAGCGTGTTTCACCTCATTTGCGCTCCAGCACATTGCCTCTCCTCGCATTCACGCTCATTTTCTCTTTACCCTTATCTTGCTCTCTGTGTTTATCTATCTATTTTACCCAGTCTTATCTGTCCCTGACTTTATCAGCACTCCCTCCTGCACTCCTTTCTTTCATCTTTCATTCTTGGGTTCACTCTCTACCAAACCTCCGCCCCCATCTGCTTTCCCATCCCATTGATGGATGATGTGGTGATGCGTCGAGGGCCTCAATCAGAGGAGCGGGGGGTTCACTGTGGAGAGCAATCTCAAAGCCAATTCCACTGATAGCCATCACAGTGTGTAGCTACATGACGCTGCAGCTATCACCTGTGGAACGAGAGAAAGAGAGCAGCCTCAACGTGATGCTGTGCCAGGCAGTGCTTTGCTCACACTGTAGGACAGAAGGGAAAACTTTTTGTTGTTGTTGTTATCAAATAGATCAATTGGAAAATGTATTAGTTTGGAGTTTGGCCATGTTGGCTCCTGGCATCCACACAGGGGCAACGGAGGCTGATTGAAAGAGCACTCAGTGATGCAGGAGTGGCGGGGGAATGGATTGCAGGAAACGCATTGCTTCTGTCCAAAGGCGCTTCGTTTTACCCTCCAAGTGGGCTCCCAGCTGGTCAGAGGGTTCTTTCACTTGTATTTGAAGCGTAAATGCAGATTTATGGTGGTTAATAAGAGAATAAATACAGTTCACATGTTGTTTTATGTGGCAAACACATAACGTGGTCTTCAGATAGCGATGCTTGGTCAGGACCAGTCAGCGTTGTTACATACTGGGTACACCACTGGCTTCAATTTTCTACTTCAGTTAAAAAATGTAGTCTTTATTTTATGGCAACATTTAATGCAGGTTTTAGTGACAGTGTTGGTATGCTTGACAAAATAAAATAAAAAAAAATGCAATCATTTTGTATTGTCTGGTGATGCCCGACTCTACCTTTCATCCATTTTGTTAACCGTTTAACCATTTCAGGGCCACAGGGATGCTGTGGCCTGTTTTAGCTGTCATTTGGCAAGGTTCAAGGTACACCATGGACAGCTTGCCATTGCCAACACAGACAGAAAACCATTCACAGTCACACCTATGCATGTCTTTGGGCTCGGGGAGGAAGCCCTACAGGGCCCAAGCAGGCACAAGGAGAACAAGCACGCTCCACACAGAGAGGCTCAAGTCTGAATTTGAACACAGAACCTTGCTGTGAGGTGACAGTGCTAACCACTGTGCCACCCTCTGAACATGTAAAATTTAATGCCTAAATCTGACCACATAATTTATTGCCTTAAACTAACCAAGTAGTTTTATTGCTAAAATTAATCATGATTTTTGATGCAACTTTATGCCTAAACCTAAACTAGTGACAGAAAAACTAGGGTCAAAATTGAAAGTTAAATGAAGTGCAAAAAAAAAAGTGGTCTAAGGACAGACTCCAAATCTTTGTGCCATCTGCCACCCCACCTATCTTGTGGGTTTTTGTTGTTCCTCACATTGGAAATGGATTCTTAAAGTGATCCTTATGGGCCGGAAAAAGAGGCTTGAGGGTATCACTAGCATTAATGTATAGCGAGATGGGGCTTCTGACCAAGTTTCAATATGTGATGAGTAGGGGGCGAGAATGTTTTGTGGTTTCACATTTGAGGAATTTATTATTATTTGCTGATGTGATGGAAATAATTAAGAATCAAATACTACCTGAAGGGTACAGTTCAGACAGGCAATTATTTAAGTTTGCTAACTAAACAAAGATTATGGCACAAAGCACCCTGTACAGACAGGTTTCAGCATATTGTGGTGGACAGTATACGTTCCCTACAACCTGTAGCTCAGATTTGTTGAACTTTTACTATATTTACCCAGACTGTAACAGATTCATGAAAGGCTTTATTTTGTCTCTTGCTGTGTCGCTGCTCAGGGCTAGATTGTCTGAAGTCCCGTTTCAAAGGCTTCTTCTGATGCAGCCAAGAAATGCAGCCTGAATTGCCCTGAAATGGGAGGACTGAACCTGTGTGTCTTTGCTGCCACAGTCAGTTTTGGGCCAGTGGATTCTTTGAAGCCGCTGCTGTGTGTGCAGAAAATACTGTGAACATAGCGTCTTTCAGATTGTTCTGATGGACAAAGTTTTTGTTTGTAGTGTAAGCTTTTCTACGTTATTGGCAAATGGAAAGTCCAGTTTGATTAAGGCTAGAGAAAAACTGTGGTTACGGCAAACAAACATTGATAAGGTAAATGGCATGTATTTGTATAGCGCTTTTCTTATCGACCACTTAAAGCACTTCACACTTCGAGCCAAATTCACCCATTCACACACACACTCATAGAGTGCTTTGTTCTGTGCATACAGCACTTTATCTGTTACACACACATTCATGCACATGAATGGATGCATTGAGGAAGAAAATTCCTCCAAGTGCGTCGATTTATTATTCAGTGTCCTGAAGCCGCGGACCAAACCACAGACCATCCAAGTAGTTGATGACCCACTCTAACCCAGGTACCCTGTTTTTGTTAGGGGTTGGCCTTACACACAACACACTATGAAGAGGAATCGCTGTTATTATTTTTGCCTTTTGGGAGCAAATGCAGGATGATAAACTTACATTAATATTAGACTCAAGTTCCATCCCTTTCTGTTTGTACAGGCTTCAGTCAGTCCATTATTGTGGGTCTTTCAGATACACGTTCACTACCACATGTAGACACAGTCAAGACGACCTGCTGAAACTCAATCCGAGCACCAGAATGGGGAAGAAAGGTGATTTAAGCGTTGGTGCCAGCCAGTCTGGTGAGAGTATTTCAGAAACTGCTGACCTGCTACGATTTTCCCACACAATCATCTCGAGCCTTTACAGAGAATGGTGTGAAAAAGAGAAAATGTCCAGTGAGCAGCAGAAAATGGGCAGAAAAGGTGGTAACTGAAATAACCACTCTTTATAACCAAGGTACGCAGAAGAGCATCTCTGATCCCACAACATGTTGAAACAAATGGGCTGCAGCAGCGGAAGACCACTCCGGGTGCCGGTCCTGTCAGTTAAGAACAGGAAACTGAGGGTACAGTTCACATGGGTTCACTAAAATGGGACAGAAGAGGATTTCAAAAAAAGCATTTCCTGGTCTGAAAGCATAGATCCATCCTACCTTGTTTCAGCAATTCAGGGTGATGGTGGTGGTGTAATGGTGTGGGGGATATTTTTTCTCACAGTTTGGGTCAAATGAGCATTGTTTAAATGCCCCAGCCAGCATTGCTGCTGACCATTACCATCTCTCTGTGACCCCAGTGTATCCATCCTCTGATGGCCTCTTCCAGCAGGTTAGCGCATTTCACAAAGCTGAAGTCATCTCAAACTGGTGACTGTGGAGACCATCCTTAGTCCATTCTTTGGTGGAACGGAAGATTCACATCATGGATGTGCAACTGACAAATGTCTAAGGACAGTGTGATGCTATCAAGTCAATGGCCCAAAATCTCTGAGGAATGTTTGCAGTACCTTGAATCTATGCCGCAAAGAATTAAGTTCTGAAGGCAAAACAGAGTCCACCCCAGTAATAGCACCAAATAAAGTGGCCAGTGAGTGTATATGGAATATATCACAATTAGGTGGCATCCTCAGCCTACAGTCTGTCCATCCATTTTCTCAACTGCTTATCTAATTCAGAAGCTATCCCAGCTGTCATTGGGCAACATGCAGGTTGCCAGTCCATCACAGAGTCACATGACTCCTCATGTTCATACCTATAGCCAACATAGAATCACCAATTTATTTAGCAATTAATTTGTTTTTCCAGTTTAAAGCATCAGTTAAATTCTTCATTTAACTTGTATGTCTGAGGCACAGGCTAATTCGCACCAAAAGTAATCTGCTTGATTAGGTTTAGCCTTTTCAGTTACATTCAGTTTTACTCATATAGCGTCAAATCAGAACAACAGTTGCCTTAAGGCATGTTATATTGTAAGGTAAAGACCCTACAATTTAGTTCTTTGTAAAGATAAAAAATGTATCTCTTGGTTAGGGGTTGGTTAGTTCCAATCTCCAGCTTACGTTAACATTTTATATGCACTTTTCCACAAAATCCCAAGTTTTCTCTTATGTAATCTAGATTTCTCTGTTTGCCACTGATTTCAGTAAATGATGACTGCCTTCTGATTCTGTTAGTAGGTAGAGGAGAGCATTTACTGGCAACATGTATGGGACACTTGTTTCTGTGTATATCACAACTCCTGATGTTTGCTCTTCACACTCTATGAGAGAATAAAATAACAGTTTATGAAAATGGGGAGCATCCACCTACATTAGCGTAGCCTTCAGCAATGCATCCTATTATCTTGGGCCTAGTTTTTTTTTTTTTTTTGTTTGAGTGTTGCACTGAACTGTGCAACACTTGATCCCAGAATAACTTGTCCTGTGTAGGAGTATTCAAACACAGCTTTTACATTTAGCCATGCAGAAGTGTCATTAGCTCTGCAGTATGCAAAGAGTCTGACGTTCCCCCAGAGACGTCTATATTTGCTTTAGCCTCGGGTGGTGGCTTGATGCATATCGATGCAGACGCTCAATAATAGGCCAAGAGCTCCACATTATTGACAGCAGCGACTCCTGGCTCTTTGAAGATGTCTGCTTCAGTAAAGGAGAAGTAGGAGCATGACAGGCAGAGAGAGATGGTATGGCTATAGAAATAGGAATGGATACTGATAAGACGACAGATATGAGCAGAGAGAAGATCCAGTGTTACATCAGTCTTTATATGTGCCATTGCTCCTCACTGCTCCTCTCCCCCTTCCTTGTCTCTGCTGGTACCACACAGCTGGGCCAAATAAATCTGGAGAATGAGAGCGGGAACTGGAGGCACAAATGTTATTTACAAGACAGACATTTTTTTCCTGCACTCATGCACCAACAAAGAGCCAGGTAAACAGCACAACCATATATACACAGACTGCATACAGCACACATTCACAACGATGCAAGTAAACACACAAACAATAATATTCAATATATTTAATAACTGTCAAGCTTATGGGCAGGTGACAGTGGAGGGAATGCTGGACTGAGTGCAGATCAATTTAGTCCTTATTGCAGCAAATGCTGTGGAGAGAGAAAAAGGGACAAAAAGCAGAAGAAAAGAAAAGGATTAAGATAAGGAGAGTCCTGGACAAGAAGGGAGCTGGGTATATTTGTGGTGAATTATATTCAAACCTGCCACGGCCTCAGAAAAGCAAGGGGAATAAGAAAGACTTGTGTTTGAGGCCAAACTAACACCTGAAGGCTGCCAGTAACAATTTAAACAACATAAAGCGATGGTCAAAAGTTTATCTGAAGTGTAAGAGTGCACAGTATTTCTGGTTTTAGTGGTTTAAGTTGCAAAAACACTGATTCAATAATATGGGACTGATTGAGTGAACTTGATTTTTCATTTTCCCCAAAGAGTTTCTATTGTTCCTAAATTTTTTAATGACTTTAAAACAACAATTACATTGCCTATGAGTATGGTCAAACAGTGCGGTAATACAAATATGCATCAAATAACAGAAAAGTGCTGAGTTGGGTGTCGGTATAATTTTATATGAAAAATCTTGTACATTTAATACATATTTAATGTAATAAAATGATATATCACCTATAAACAAAAAGTCAAAATGCTATTCTAAAACTAGTAATTGGGTTTATAATAATAAGCGTATAGAGAAACAACATGCATAGAGCTCCTGTGGAGATGATGGTAACTGATGGTAATGTTGCTGCCCGGCTGTTTGTAGTCTGTTGAGAAGGAAAGAGGGACCGGCGAATACACCCAGGTGTGGCAGGCATGTTTACTGAGTATAAAATTGTTCACAGTGTCGCTCTACTGATTAAATTATAACATACAATTGTGTCAAAAGCTAAAACTATCCTAAATGGGAGGTAGTTTGTTGAATATCTGAAATGAAGTGGGTGTGTCCACCGAGTATCAGGACATACTCTGAAGGCTGTTAGTCCGCATTAAATAGCAGTCAAATAGTCAACAGCATTAGGCCTGCAACTCTGAGGTAAAAATATGGATGCTGTGTACTCTTAGTGACTGAGTAGTGTTATTGACTGTTTTTAGCATTATTGTCAAAGTGATGGCTGTCATCTGAATCATGCCATAATCTGCTCTTTGTCATTTTGCTCTGACAGCAGGTTACTTTAGATTTCATGCCACCTGACCTCATAGTTGAGCTGCAAGACAAGGAGGGACAGAGGTGAGGAGAATGAATGGATGTAATGGAAGAAAATGTATTATTGCTTTTCAGGCAGAAAAATTGAGTGACGGTAAAAAGTAGTAGGCAGGGGCCAAGAAAAAAACACAGAAATGAAGCAAGAGGTATCTAAAAGTGACAAACAGGGTGATCAACATGGGGACTGAACAAGGGGCAGGATTGTGAGGAAATGATTAATGCCAAACTGTGCATGGTAAAGAAGAAGAGAACAATGGGCGATGAGGGTAGACAGTAGGAGAGAAGAGGTGAGGAGGCACACCTGAGTGTTCAGAGGCCTCTGTCCTGGTCAGAGATGTCCTGAATTATTCATGGCTCACTGTGCCAGCGGCAGTGCACTGCTCACTGCAGAGAATAAAAACGGAAAAAAGTGAGGCAAGTCTAACTGCAGATTTTCAGTAAGGTGAAGAATTAGACTCCAACTCCAAATTCCATCTTACGGAAAGAATTATGTCATATCAAATGCGATTGCCATAAGATGCAGGTGGCTGCAAAGATAACCACCAGGCCATCATCAGTGTGGCCTCATATATCCAAAAAATCTATTTGAAATGTAAATAGTTGTTTTTTTTCCTACAAATAATAGTGTTTTTGAAATTCTTGGATGAAAATTATAATAGCTTGGAGCCTCTGACAGGCATGGCTACCCCGAGTCCATAAATGTCAACCCTTAAAGCTGCTTAGTTAAAACAGTGGAAGCAAGGAGACTTTATTCGCAAAGTACTTGGCTTGAGGTGAACTTCACCAACACAGAGGATTTTCTATCTCTTGGTCCCTCTGAAAGAGTCAAGACGAGGCTGTGTTCAAAATTATTTCCTCTCTCATTTATTCTAATCTTGTTTAAGTACAAACTAAACATATATACACTGAGATTCCAGTGTACATATGATTTTGTATAGTGATAGTGTATATAAGATCAGATTTTATATACACTATTTACCGAGATCATGAATCGTTATCATTTGGCATTGCTGTAAGGTGTAGTGTTTCACAACATGGCACAGCTATAGAATGCAAATGTTTGAAGTATGGGATAGTGCATATGTTATTAATACTATATACTGAAAGCCTGTATTTCACACTTGGAAGCAGTAAATGTGATGGTGTATACAACAAAAGGGAACTGATTTCAGACTCAGCCCCAGCTTCTCTCTAAGTGTCCCTTTCTGTGGAGCAGAGACAGTTAAACTCTGATAGCAAACATATTCATATCAAATGGTTTTTCATGCATCTCAAAGGCTGATTTTTACTCTCCTGGTTAGAGTATCTATCTCTAATTCCCTCTGTGGCTTGCAGGGCTGTAACAAGTGACACCATATCTCAACTGTTTGTACATGTCCACATAGTACACTGTGTATACTATATACTTACTTTCATAGTGTGTGAATTTTGACAGCACAGTGGTGTTGTAATTCACCAGCACTAGCTGACACATTTTGTTAACATTTACAGCTAAGTTAGCCTCAGACTACGAGTAATATGAAATTCTTCTATACTGAAGACAAGAATTTAATTTGCATAAACACTAAACTCAGCCATAACACCAATCTATAACATGACGCATGTAACGTCAACTTCTAAAAATGATCTGTTGTTGTTAACGAGCCAGATGGCTAGCATTAGACTAGCCATCACAGAAGCGCCAAGACAGAAGCGCCTTAAAACTGCATTGGTTTTAATGGCCACTAGGGGGCAGTACCTGTGTTTGCAAAATACTTCCAGTTCTACAGAAGATGGGAAAATAGATGGCAACAGTGAAAACGCTCAGCTCGAAGTTTCCCAGCAGGATTTCATAAACCATAGGGTCACATCACAGTAACGACATCCATTTTTATACAGTCCATAGGTGAAATACACAGTATACACAGGTCTGAGAGTAACGCAGTTTCAATCCTCTATATGTCCTGTACATATATGGTATTGACAATAAAGAGACTTTAACTTTGATAACCAAACAGCTGTTTTGTTACTAAGAACAAAATTGGTAAGCAGCAGTTAAAAGCATCTGCTGAACTGCTGAACATCTGGTGAACTGGAAATATATCAGAATAATGTAGTTTATTGTTTAGATATGAGCCAGTCATGTTCAAGCAGTCAAGCCTGTGGTAAAATTATTTTATAAAGTTATGAAAATCCACAGAAATCTGGTAGAAACTGAATGATTACATCCACAGTAATTTACTAGCACTATTATTACTGCCTGTAACATCAACTTTACTTACTTTGTGATGGGCCAGAAAAGTTGGGAACTCTGTTTAGTCAATTATTTCAGAGATTTATGTAATTTCTTCCCATTTTTTTTCCCCCAAATTTTATCCCCTATTTTTATCTCATATTTGAGTTTGGGTTGACAGTTTCTCAACCAATATTCTGAACTGCAACAATAGCACCCATTGTGCTTTAACAAATGAAATGAAGACTTTAGTATCTACAATAATGGAGTGCTATTATTCTCTTATAATTATTGTTCTGCTGTCAGTTATTTATATGTGAGATGAAGGGTCTGTTTTTAACCAAGTCCATGGAAGCTGCATATCTGAATGTCAGCATACAGAGAAAGTGAGTGTTCTGATATTTCAACAGTGGAGAAAGTTTTTGAAATGGAGACGCAGAGATACTGTAATGCACAACATTACTTTTTAACTATATGGATCCTCGGGGATTTGAAGATTCCAATGGACGGAATCCCTACTGGACATTTCAGTAAACATGGATCACATGAATCTGTGGTTACCTCTGATAGGTTGATTTCTAAGAGTACCTGTGCTCAGAAGAATTTCCAAGAAGGAAAAATAAACATATCTCATTTCTTACAGTTGGCTTTCGTCATCAAAGTTTCAGAAATTGAGTTTAAATGACATCTGTGGGCCTTCGCTAACGGGCCTGCTGATTTCCACCAGGGGATAATTCACAGTCGCGACACGTCCAAGACTCACCTCCTCGTTTCCACAACGGTGCCAGAATTTTAATATGTTTTACACAGCGGGGGGACGGATTACATGGAGGAGGCTTACAAACCATCCTCAGTTACTTTGGGATTTCGAGGGGTCCTGATCTCCATTTGCTCGTCAGAACCGGGGATCAAAAGACGGTGGGAAAACAAAAAGAAGAGTCTTTGCAGGAGAAGATCACATGAGCAGATAGCTGGCTTTTTTTTCTCTTTTTTGTTCCACTATCACACTGATGCCTCTTATCTGGAGACAATCCAGTGAGTGATCTCATATAATATATATAATGACTGGGTGGAAAGCGAAGGGTCATCTGTGCCAGTTGTTTGAATCAAAGCAGCTCAATAGCAGATCTTTCACCAAATCTCTACTTACCTTCAATGGTTAATATCCTTTGGTCTGTGTTTTGTGTACAGACGGAGGCAACAGAAGCCTCTGTAACCCTGGTGCAATACCTTTGTATGACTGGCAAGTTCTCTTGTATTTATAACAATCTGAAGGAAAAAGAACACAGAAAGAGGTACCCTCTGTGCAGCTGCTGCAGTTGAAAATATGTTTGGTTGACAAGTTTCTCATTAATTCACTTTTGTAACTAATGTATGTACAGATTTATTTATTTTGTAATGAACTATTTGCCTGCTTCCAGCTGAACTTTACTTAATTTACCAATTGAGTGCTCAGTATCCACGAGCATTGTCATCGACTAAAATTGTCCTTTGGGTCTTCATCTGAAAGATTAAACAGCAAAAACAGTTTTTACTCTGGATCATCAAGTTTTAGTATGAGGTTGGAATTAACTTGTTTTTACATAAAAACTGCATGTGTAGAATCAACAATGAAATCTGATGGGGAAAAAAAATACTTAGTCTGCTGACTTTGGCTTCGTATACACTGCTGAAAAAAAATTAAAGGAACACTTTTTAATCAGAGTATAGCATCAAGTCAGTTAAAGTTCTGAGAAATTGATCTGGTCAATTAAATAGCAGAGGGGGTAATTAATAGGTTTGAGCTGTGTGGTGTTAATGAAATTAACAACAGGTGCACAAGAGGGGCAACAATGAGACAACCCCCAAAACAGGAATGGTTTTACAGGTGGAGGCCACTGACATTTTTCCCTCCTCATCTTTTCTGGCAATTTTTTCACTTGTTTTGCATTTAACTAGGGTCAGTGTCACTACTGGTAGCATGAGACGATACATAAACCCGATAGAGGAATCCATTAAGTGGTTTGTTGTATCTCCCAGCATAGTTCATGACGGTGACCGGAGGGCCCGGCGTCTTCTAGCGAGCCCTGTGCTCACTGCCCAGTACCATGGAGCCTGAGCAAATAATTAAATTTCGCGGGCACAAGTATTCATTCCTCAGAGCACAAAGTCATATCCAAAGTTATAATTGCTAATCCCGATGCACACTTTCTTTCCTGATGTTTAAATTTTTTTTTTTTTAAATCATAAAAAGTATGTGGTGCTGTACAACAGATTAATGGGACAGGAGTGCAGAGACTTTAGAACCTGACTTTGAATCCTCCAGTTTAAAGATTTTTTCGGCATTAAAGTAATCCAGTGGCAGTATTTCCACCGTTACACAGAAAATAACTGCTAATAGTTAATTCCGCAAACTTTATTTTCCGAATTGTAATCAAATATGGCTTAAAAAATCCAGTCCATTTGCTTGGATTTTGTTTCTTCTCGCGCCTTACTGTTGACATAAATATACACCCCCGCTTCTTTGCTGCCACTTAACGTACAGTCTCAGGGTGCTGGATTTGGGGTGAAACCTTCCATTAATGGTAAAGAGCTTACTTGTCTCGTCAGTGGCTTCTATCTCCTCCTCTGGCCAGCTTATTATCCCAGCAGGGTCTCTGATAACTGGCAGGGCGTAGGTGTTCATTGCTCAGATCTTCCCATTCAGCTGACTCCTCAGGACTTTCCTTACTCTCTGCAGGTATTTGACGGTTGCAGCTTTCCTAGCGGTCTTTTCATGGTTTCCAGTTTGCCTGTCGGATTCCAAGGTACTGTAGCGGTCCTCAATGTCTACAATACTGCATCCTGATAGTGTCGTCCTCTTGAGTCTGACTACCTTCCCTTTCCTTGTTACGTACTACGCTTCTCCAGTCTGAGTGACTTTCCAGCATCATTGCTGCAGATCCTAGAGGTGTGGATCAGTGAATCGATGTCTCATTCACTTTTGGCATATAGCTTGATGTCATCCGTATAGAGGAGGTGGCTGATGTTTGCTCCATTCCGTAGTCAGTCCATTAATGATCTGGCTGAGGGAGCCTATGCAGAACAGAGTATCTCCTTGGTAAATACCGCACTTGTGGGGACTTGTGCAGTTGGCTTGAAGTTGGCCTCTAGTGCTGTTCTCCACATCCCCACTGAATACCTGATGAAGGCTCTTCGGTATATGTATATATATATATATATATATATATATATATATATATATATATATATATATACAGTGCCTTGCGAAAGTATTTGGCCCCCTTGAACTTTTCAACCTTTTGCCACATTTCAAGCTTCAAACATAAAGATATAAAATTTTAATTTTTTGTGAAGAATCAACAAGTGGGACACAGTCGTGAGGTGGAATGAAATTTATTGGATGTGTCAAACTTTTTTAACAAATAAAAAACTCAAAAGTGGGGCGTGCAATATTATTTGGCCCCTTTGGTTTCAGTGCAGCAAACTCACTCCAGAAGTTCAGTGAGGATCTCTGAATGATCCAGTGTTGTCCCAAATGACTGATGATGATAAATAGAATCCACCTGTGTGCAATCACATCTCCGTATAAATGCACCTGCTCTGTGATAGTCTCAGGGTTCTGTTCAAGGCGCAGAGAGCATCACGAAGACCAAGGAACACACCAGGCAGGTCCGAGATACTGTTGTGGAGAAGTTCAAAGCCGGATTTGGATACAAAAAGATTTCCCAAGTCTCTTTATCATATTGACTGATTTACCAAATCATGAGATGATCATGAGATGGCAGGTCAGGCCACCATGCATAACTTACATTAGTTCTGTAAGAGCACTGCTGTGCACAGTGTGCCACCCTATTTTGAGCAATTTGTAACTTCCTCACTTTCCTGCACACATCTGCGTTCTCTCGGGTATTTATCTCTGCTATTTTCTGGCCCAACTAAAACTCAACAGTTAATATTTTTGGCACAATACAAATCCTGCAATCCTGCTTTGAAATGGAAATATCCCTGATGTCATTTGCATATTCAGTACTTCTGGGCATTCTGGTCAGTTTGCATTGGCTGCAGTTATACACTGAACACACTTTTGCTGTAAATATCAAAACAAACTGCTTAATTGTATGTATGAATTCTGCACATCATGTTAGCCTATGGTTTAGTTTGTAATACTAATGCTGAAGTCAAGTATCCAGCAATATCATTGCATTAAAAAAGATTAGAAGAGATTAGAGCAGCTGCTCAACCAGAGATGCAGTTTAATTTGTCTAATATGCTCTGTGTACAGTGTTTGGAGTTTATATCTCTGAGTGTGAAACAAAATAACATCTTTCCTTACACCATCAGGTGTGTGTGATATTAACTTCAATTTCCCCCTCACACAGCCATCTTGCCATATAGATAAATAACAGGTGCTTGTTATCACACTGCAGGTGTCAGAAATAAAGTGACAGGTGTTGGACACACACAACAACTCGTGTTCAAGGTTCAGCACCATATTGGCACAGAATACATCAAGATAACAGCCTGGAGAGGCTTAACATGTGCAAACGCTCCTACTCAATGTTTGGAACAGCAGCAAAAATGGGGGGAAAAAAAACCATACATAAATCTTCATCCCTTATTATCTGTATTATCATATTTTCTCTGCTCTAACTGAACCTGTCCTCTTTAAATGCCTGTGAGGCTGTTTTTCTGTTCTTATGTAACTGCATGCAGACTCGGCGGATGCTCAGAAAATGAGTCTGATTTACCTTAGCTGACAGAAATCTATGTTGTCCCATCATTTGAGATCATTTTGGCAATGCAAATTTAGAACGTGAACCCTGGGCTTTAAATATTTTATCACAAATATCAGATTTTTTAGTAAGGTTAAACAAGTTAGTGCAAAGCATTTTTTTTTGTTGATACTGTCAAGTAGTAATTGTTGTAATGATTGTGCTCCAGCTGCATCAAAGATCTGTATTAGTTATAATTTAATTTGACTAGATATAGATACAAAAAAAATATGAGTATATAAAGATTGCAAAGTAATTGAGGGTGTCTTTCTTTTGCACAGGATGGGATGGGAAACCTCAGAATAACAGAGAAGGGCCTGAAACTGGAGGGGGACTCTGAGTTCCTCCAACCCCTCTACGCCAAAGAAATCCAGTCCAAACCAGTAAGTGATTCACATCAATGCACACTTGGCACATTTTACATACTGTACTACATACACACCCATTTACATTTTAGCCTTGTTCAAATATGAAGTAGACTATGCAACATTTCTGCCTTCAATAAGCTGTTAAAATAGAAGCTTTGTCATTCAGACATGGGTGACTTTGATATTAATGTTCCTCACAGCTATATTCACACATCATCATCTAACATGGGAGTCTACACATTAAAGGAATTGATGAATACGATGTATCATTCCAGTATGGTTAAATGCAGTGAGTTGCTCCTATCACATCTCCTGTGTGATTTTTGGCTCATGTTGTTATCAAAACTATCCAAAACACCTCCTCTTTGCAGTCAAACCTGCTTCTTCAAAATGATTACTGCAGTTTTGTGGTTATTGGGGGGGGGGGGGTCAGTAAGTGTTTAGTGTCTGGCTATGCTAGCCGTTCCCATAACACAGTCTTTGTAAGGACAGCCATGTGTGAAATGTGCCTAAATCACTATTTGAGATACTTTGGTTCTCAAATCATCAGCATCATTATATTAGTATTTAGTCTTTATTTTTTTTTAATATTTATCAAATTTAAAACTGTCTTTGCCTACCTCAAGGTGTAAATGACTTTCACTGTGAAACACTGGATGGTGAGAGTGCAGTGGTGTGAAGTGTCTAATGACGGCGAGTGTGACAGTGCAAATTTGAGTTTCATACAGTGGATATAAAGTGAAACAATCCAACTGGGACTCATACTGGCAGCACTGAACCACACGTGCTATCACATCAACTTTAGGTACAACACACCGATTCCAGCAAATGTCTAAACCTAAAAAAAACTATACTTCTAAACTATGTTGAAATAGGTTGTGTTGAAGGAGACACAGCATGTTCTCAGAAGAGTAACTGAGGATCAGACTTCTTTTTCCTTCCATATGTATTTGGGTCAGGTTATAATGCCAGCAGGCAAAGCTTAGTAAATCTACTATTCTCCATTTACTCCTCCTCTGGAATCCTGAAGCATTCTCAACTCGCACAAGATCTGGCTGTCAGCCATTGTCTATCCTCTAAGTTTGATGTGTGCAAAAACTCTACATGAGGAGAATTCCTTTGAACCAAATGAGGAGTGGTTGTAGTTTGACCTTCTCCCTAATGCACCAGTTTAAGTCTCACTGCTGGGGCTTTGTTTTAGGCTTTGAGGAATCGATGAATATATCAAATATCAATGACTGGCAGACTGATATTTGCTTTAATTTTGTGAGAATTCAACTTTGTAAATAATTAATCTGGTGAGGGTTTGGTCATTATTGGTAAGTACACCAACCCTAACCCTATATTATGATATCTTTTGTAAATTATTCTCCCATATGACAGGCAGGGAACAGAAATGATAATTCTAGTTAAGACACATCAAACACTACATACATTTTTCACAACAAACTCAATTTTTTCTTTCTCTGAAACACGTTAGGATTAAGGTTGGGTCGTTGTCAGTGGTGGACAGTAACGAAGTACAAATACCAACTTTCTGCAGAGTCAATCGCAGTCCTCCAAACTTCACATGGCCTTCAGATTAGCTCAAGAACAGTGCACGGAGAGCTTCGTGGAATGGATTTCCATGGCCAAGCAGTTGTGTTCAAGGGCAATTTAAACCGTCCGATGCAGTGGTATAAAGCACGTCGCCACAGGACTCTAGAGCAGTGGAGACTGATGCTTCTCTGTCTCATCTGATGGATGAGTCTGATTTTGGCGGTTGTCAGGAGAACAGTACTTGTCTGACTGCATTGGGCCAATTGTAAAGTTTGGTGGAGGGGGGATTATGGTGTGGGGTTGTTTTTTCAGGAGTTGGGCTCGGCTCCTTAGTCCCAGTAAATGGAACGCTTAATGCTTCAGCATGCCAAGAGATTTTGGACAAGTTCATGCTCCCAACTTTGTGGGAACAGCACACCAGTGCACAAAGCAGGTCCATAAAGACATGGATGAGTGAGTTTGGTGTGGAAGAACTTGACTAAGTCCTGACCTCAACCTGACAGAGCACCTTTGGGATGAATTAGAGCAGAGACTGTGAGCCAGGCCTTCTCCTCCAACATCAGTGTGTTACCTCACATCATAATAAACCCTATGAATTAAGAATGGGATGTAGCTCAAATTCATATGTGTGAAGGCAGACGAGCAGATACTTTTGCCATTCAGTGTATTTCCCCTTCAGAGGACGTTAATTTGTTGTTTGAAGCCTATCCTAACTGCTGTAGGCTGAAAGGTTGGGTATACTGTGGACAGGTTTCTAGGGCAAACACAGAGTGACAGGCAACCTATCAGCAATTTAGAATCACAAGTACGATGGCGGAAAAGTCGCCAGCATCAATAAGAGGGCAACTGGCTGACCGACCAGGTTACACACCAGGTGTGTGTAGCTGCACTGAGTGGGTTTTTTCCCAATATAGCGCACTGTATAATTGCAGTTTATGCATCAGAAACTGCTTCAGACATAGTTTTGAGAGATACACGGTGACATTAAGGTGAGAAATGCTGGAAATATCAGAAAGTCCATCAGGCTCTTTTTGTGCACAGCCGGATTTCCTGGTTTGCGTCTTTGGCTGGCTTTTTCTGTGCTACATCATATAGAGCCACTGCGAAGCCTCCCGTGTGAAATTATGCCCCTCACTGTAAACCTTAACAAAACCCAACTGCATGAGTTATTTTTAAAAAGAATCCCACCCATACAGTTGCTACGATACAGAAAAGAGTAAAATGGTTTTTAGTACCAGGCTATAAACTTACTTTCATGGCTGGAGGAATTGGACATTTTAACATGAGTCTGAGGATTGAACTGGCAATTAGAGGGAGTCCTGTTTTTGGCTCCATTTTTAAGCCCCAGTGAGGTTGTCGCTTGATCACGGTAAGCACAGTGTCACTGTGCTAGTGCAAATGTTTCAAACCAGGTGGACTTGGTGAGGAAACAAACACCAACAGCAAACATTCCAGTGTTATCAGCATGTTTTCTCCCACATTCTGCACTGAGGTACAGTTTCAATGTTGCAGTAGGATTTTTAGTGTTTACCAATTGAAATGCTGTCAGGCTGAGGTCCTGTTATGCTGGGTTTACAAATTAACATCCTGCGGTGTTTGCCGGTGTCCACATAGTAACTACATAAGTACATAGAGGATGCCAGAGAAATGCGAGAGATGGGCAAGATAAAGTAATACGGTCTGTCTCCCTTTGTACCTTTGAGAGAAATCATTGCTATGTGCAGGTAGTGGACAGATGGCTTGACAATGCAATAGAGCAGTATTCTTCATCTCTGCCGTCTAGGACCTTACCCAAGCTGAGAGGGAAGATTAGCAATGAAGATGGGACAGCAGAAGGGAACAGGAGACAGTCAGGAGAACAGATCAACCATGGAGATGGAGATGAGGAAGGAGAAGAAGAAGCAGTGATAGAGACAGAAACAGGAAGGCAGATGGAGGACTGAATTAGAACACCAGTGAGCATGTTTTGACAGGCGGCGTGCAGAAGACGGCCAAGTTCAACACCAACTCAAACAAACACAACATGTTTGCAATGCAGTATCACGGCACTGTAAAATATAAATAATAAAAGGGTTTCCCTACTTCTCCAAGAGGCAGGAATAGATAACAAATCCCCTGTGCATTAATTGGGCCCTGCATTCAGACAGGTTCATTAGGTATCGAGATAGATGGCTGATAACTGCCAAAGCAGTTCATAAAATATGAATGTCTCCTGCTGCCAGACCAATGCTGAAAGTTCAGATGATACCTTTTACTAATGTACTGAGAAGAGGGATAAACATATAAATGGCCTAAGATTAGAAAAGTGAAAGGGCAAGTTCGCACGTAAAAGAGGGAACGTGATACAAAACAGTCGAGCTTAGGGATGGATAAACAGAGGGGACAGAAAGAGGGATGGATATTTTTACATTGATCAAAAGCAGGTGAGAGGAATGGTAATAACCCGGAGGAGGTGTTGGGAAAAGACAATTGGTCAGTCAGCCAGGAAAGGATAAACACAGGTACTAAATACAACATTTTTAATAGCGGTCTGGTTTGTATTTTCCAGTGCTACTTGGCCTCTTGGACTTTTTCTTTAAATTCCTCTTCATGCCTCTTTTTATGCTTTGGTTGTCTAAATGAAGTTACCATTGTTACCAAAGTATAACAGAAAATTGCTGTAAGACTTAAAGTGTGTTTTTCAGATGATCTACCATTTCCGTGCTTTGTGTGGTCAGTGCTTTTTTTTTTTTTTTTTTTTTTGATGTGTTTAAAGTGAAGGGGCAACAAGTTGGCCACTCCACATTTGCATAAAGATGAAGTTCAAGCTATTTCATTCAAATCAGGGGCATCAAGTGCAGCAAACCTCTTCTTGCAACTCATTGTAAAGAACTTTTAATTTAACTATTGTTGATCTAAAATGGACACAGATTTAACTGCTTCAACGCTTACATTTGACCTAAAATGTTCTCAGAAATACTTTTCAATGAACCGCTACTAATTTGAAAGACAATTTCCAGAAGAGCCACCGTGTCATTCCAATTTCCAAGTTAGGCCATGAGAACAATTCCTCCAATAAGGTTGGCAAATGGTTGGCACTAAAAAGCAGGATTCTTTAGATCTAGGCTTCCTTCAGGTGCTCTGGTTTCATCTCACAACCCAAAGATTCATTGATATAATTGTAAATAGGGATGAGAGTCTGGTTTCCTCTTTCTGTGTTAACCCTGTGATAGACTGTCCAGGGTTGTTGTCTCTAAAACCTAAGTTAGTTAAGCGGTTCAGAAATTAGATGCATGAACTAGTCTAATTTGTAATTAAAAAAAAGGAACACTTACAGTGGGAACAAATAACCAGTGTGGTAGTTTAGTTTGAGGACTTGTTGTCTAAATGGTAAAAAAAAAAAAAGCAATATATTTACGATTGCGTGCTTAACAATATTAAAACCTCAAGAACCAATCATTAACAAATGGACAAAATTAGCATAAACCAGACTTTTTAAAAATGAGGTTTCTTTTTAAATTGAGAAATGAGAAGCTACATTCATGAATTAGTTACCCATCCAGAGCTATTCAAACGCTGATCATTGCCTGCATCTGGAAATTACCTTTGAGCTTTTTGAGGTGACACTGTGGATTTATCTTCATTCAACTTGAATTTCCAAATCAGTCAATGTTTTTACTCCAAACAAATTGGTTCTTTGGCCCATCTCACTGAGGTTTAATTCAACCTTTGGAGCAGCTCTGCCACAAGAAATATTCTGTAACCAACTGTAATTTGCACAGCTCTCTTCTGGTCTCTCAGCTAACTCCTCTCTCTCTTCTTTTTTTATTTCATTTTTTGCTTCCAATTCTGCTTTCTGTGAGAGGCACCCTGCTAGGACTAATATGGTCTGTTGCATTAGTTGCAAAGAAAAGAGGGAGGCAGAGTGGATCAAAGGCACCGCACTACAATGAACTAAACATGTGTACTGTACACAAACAGCCCTGAAGGACTCCTGCCGTAGGCTCTCTGAGGTGTCTTAAAGACAGCGGCAGAAAAAAACTGTACATGAAAATCGAATAATAAGCTGGCTGCTACTGAAACAGTTGTGATGATTTTAATGCTCAGGACTTATGCAGTCAAGAAAGACAAAATGTTGATGTTAACCAAGAATATTAGATGCTGGCTAAACGCATAGATTAGTACTTGCATCTACTGCCGACTACCAGAGAAGTATTTAGAAATGTTTGTACAATTATGTCATATTCATAATACAAAATCAGTCCCTATTATATTCCCAAGGAGCACTGGGAAAAAAATTTACCTGTAAAATGTGCAGCTAATTACATCTTGGACACAGTTCTATAATGAACAAATATCTGACCAGTTCAATATTTTGGTCTGGAATCAAATACCTGAACTATTGGATGATTTTCCAAAGAAATTTAGTTGAAGGTGTCTGGCTTCACAAAGAATGTTTATTCATAAATAAGAAGGCAATTATTTGAAAACCTTTGAGAGATTCAAGTCAGTCTTAGTTGGTGCACCATTCTTTGGAGAACGGTTCCCTCCCACCAGGCAACCTATGCAATCACCACTTTGTTGCAGCAGCTAGTTGCAATCCACCTCTAACTGTCATGGTCTGTAGATTATACAGACCTTGTGGAGTGTGATGTTGTGGACCCAACAGAGAAAAGCGAAACACAAATTCCAAAAGGGAAAATAAACTAAATCCAAAGGCACAAAGAACTGGGGAACACATGGGACATGGAAACAGGAAATACTAGGGGTAAGCGCACACACATTATATATAAATAAAACTATAACCAAGAACTAAAGACTCAGGAATAAATATACTAAGGAAAACACGTTAAACAGATAAAAACACAGCAAAAATAAGAATCCAACAGAAAATCTTTAAGCAAAACTTGAGTCCACAAACTCAGAAACACTGGCTCAATGACCCAGGACCATGACACTGACAGCAAACAGTATCTGCACTGGTTTTCCATTTTTCCTAGTAGCAAGAAGGTTGAAGTCTTATTTTTACTCTAGTATGACTGAATCATCAACAAAATTGAAACAGCCATATTAACAGGTAGATAATATGACTCGATTTAAATGTTCCAAAATGTTCCAACAGCACAAACATGGTTGAGAGGTTAGTGACTACTACAGCTCCAAAAGAAAAATCCAAAATTTCATCCACTTTACATTTCTTACAAAGAGGGAAACCATCCATAGAGGCTGTTCCCAGTTTTGTATCAGGTTGTGTAAATGCTTTTTTTAATTCTTTTAAGCTGGGCATGATATACATTAAGTTATTTGAGAGTCTGTGGGGGCTGACTTGCTTTCGGAGCCAGTTTCAACTGGCCATTCTGGTCAGGCTTTTGCAACACATGGCCAAAAAATGGCCAAAAACTGTATTTAATCCACTGTTTAACATTCCTATTGATAAGTTGAAAGACTGTCAACAGGTGAAAACCTGTGATTGTCCTGGGACCAGTGAGTTGTCTCATTTGTCCTTACCTTATCATAGCAAGTATTCATGTCTGCATGACTGATTGAAAAGGAAAGAAAAGGGAAAAAGCATATCATATTTCATCTTGGAAAGAATCCAGGTGCCTATTTTTGAAGTCTCTATTTAAAGGAGAAGCAAGAGAGCCATAAATTTTATTTCATTGGTCACTGCAACTCTGCACTCCAATTGAGTGTACCGAATTGTGGGTCAAATCTGATAAAAGCCCCTTCAAAGGTTTGCATACTTTGACCCAAAATAAGGTTTGAAAATAACATTGTCATCCCATGAGGGCACTAACCAGATTCACATTCCCACATAGGCCTGAGGAACGTTCCAGGATTAGTGATGTTATTTTCCAGAGAATTCATTGGTCAGTAGGTGGTGGTTTTGTCCTGTTGATTTCTTATCTTATCTGCTCCAGAGAAAGCAAGAAAATGCAAAAAATAAACATATCTAGTGGAGAGAGCTGCCTCTCACCACACAGCTGAAATGGCTTTGAACCTGTTTGTTGCATCAGTGTAACATGACCAGGTAATACACGATCTTTAGCAGTTGAGAATTCTTCCACAGATTTCTATTCAGGATTGTTGGAGTGTCATATCTCTTCCTTATATTGTTGGTCATTATAATGATTCCTTATTTATAAAAAAAAAAGTTATAAGTGAAGCTCATTGTAAACACTATTAGTTTGTTATCATGCCTCAGCATGCTGGGGAGTCACTGCTCACCCCTCAGCTCATATCCTTCAGCTGAGCAGCTCTTTTCCAGTACCTCAGCTTGTCTGAAGACATGGTCTCTTCCTTTGTTCCTGTCCATCTTGTGTGTCTGGGTAGGTTTTCACTCCTTTTTACATTGAGCTGTCAGAAAACAAACTCACTGCAGTTTTAAGGATGGTTTAGTGGGATCCCATTTGGATAGCTTTTAATAGCTTTGTGACTCAGAGGCACTCGTAAAAGCTGGGGTCTGTGTGTTTGCGCACTGATGGCGTTTTCTCTTAACCAAAAATGTTTAGCAACTACTAGAAAAGATTGGAAATTTTTGGTCTTACCTTACTACCATGGCACCTTAGGGAAGCTGTGGCTCAGGAGGTAGAGCAGGTCATCTACTAATAGAAAGGTCAGTGGTTTGATCCCTGGATGCCCTAGTCTGCATGTCGAAGTGTCCTGGGGCAGGGTACTGATCCCATATTGTCCCCGATACATCCATCACACTGTGAGTGTGTATGTGAATGTTAGGCAAAGCGCTTAGGCATAAAAAAGAAAAAGAAAAAACTACCCTTGTACTGTACGAATGTGTGTGTAAATGACTCTTGTAGTAAGAAAATGCTTTGAGTGCTCAAACTGAGTACAAAAGCACTATATAAGCACCGTTCGTTTACCTTGGTACACTGCCCACTATTTTTCAAACTGACATTCATAAATGGCTCCACAGTTTATGCGACCGAACTGTCAACTGTTTCCCAACTTCTGATTAGTTTTACATTCAGTGCATACCTCATTGTTACTGTAATAAGTTCTTACTTGTGTATCATATATTGGATGTATTTACTGTGGGAACTTCAATAAGTTTAGCAAGAGCCATAATGTTATCTGTAATATACACACAAGGCATATCCCCTCCTCGGCTACGAACGCAGCATAATGGTCAGGCCGTTATCTCTAATTAAGAAGTTGACTGAGGCATGAAGATTAGTCGGGCACAGAAAGAAGAGAGTGTCCAACGTGATCAGCATTACAGATTAATGCAGGGCACTCTGGGAAATGGAAGTTATCAAACGGAGCAGGAGGCTGAAGTCTGAGTGTGGACAGTTACGGTGGTGTGTGTGTCTGAAGTCACACCTTTGTGTCCATTTGTTTCGGTGTGTGTGTGTGGATGCATTTCTACTTTCATTATAGCTGACTCGAGCTATATAAGCCCAGCCTTTAATTCAACACAAAAAAGACATAAGGCAACAAAATCAAACATAATGCAACTACTGGAACACAAACATGAATGAGTCCATCACCATTCAGTAACAGTACTTTCAGCAAAATGCTAATATCAGTAAGGCGTAACAATGGTAACATGGTTTAGTGGGTAAACTGAACCATCATCATTATCATTAGATATTGAATTTTAATATCATTTAAAATTTGAGCTTTCAACCATTATGAAGAGGTGATCTAGATTCACGTGCAATTATGTGCGCCGAATCTCTTGTTTTGTCTTGCGTTATAAATCATTTGCCCCTAATTTCTTTATTGAAAACCCAAATAATTCACTGTTTAGTTCACCATGAATGAAGGTGCTGGAAAGATGTAAAGTTGTAAAAGGGGTCTGCAGGTGAAGCAGTAGCTGAAGTTAGTTGGGAATCTTTTTTTTTTTTTTTTTTTAAAGGGTCACATATGCAGGGATTTGTTTTTCAGTCCTCAGGCTTGTACTCATACTTGTGTTTATACCTCTGAGGTCTAAATTACTGTCAGTGATAAGTAAGCCTAACCCTAAATTTTGACACAAAGTATAAAAATTTAAGATGTATAGAATGTTTATCCAAAGCTAAAGTCTCAGTAATCAAGGGACCAAAAATATAGATTCTAACTGAAACACATAAAACAGTTTTGTTTTTTTTTTCCATTTACTAAACAGGGTTACTTTGAACTTGGACTTCAGAGGGTTAAATAAGCATTAACAGCTTGATAACAGTTGCACCTCAATTTAAATGAGTTACCTGGTCAATCTCTCTGCAGGGCCGCCCACTGTTCCTGCAGTCATCCAGAAACGTGTCCGTCAATATCGTCAACAACAACAACCAGCTGCTCACACAGCTCGTCACAGGTAAGACGCAGCAGGAGAAACACTGTTATTCATCGATTCCATTTGAATCAGCAAAGATAGACGTCACAGCCAGTGGTTAAACTGGAGTAGACCTGCTTTTAGATTTTTATTCATGAATGATGTTCCCTGAACTGGTGACAGTTTATATCTTCCTTTATTTTACCTTTATTTTGCCAGAAGGCCACTTTGCGATTAAAAATTCATTTGCAAAAGAGACCTGGTAAAAAAAAAAGTGGCCATACAAGCACACACTGTAGGTCACAACATATTTAAAATCAACAAAGAGCATATAAGATTATATTTTTTAAAAAATCCACCAAAAAAACAAACAAACCAGGTGCATGTAACTGGTACCATATTCTTTATGATGCATTTACTTCTGTTGGTAGATGTAAGTGTGTTTTAGATATTCCTATGAATTATCACAAGTCTCAAGCACATTTAAGAAAATAACATGGTTTGGCCCAAATCAGCAGAAACCCAAAGTACATTAAATCTTCCTGTTGCCTAAAAAAATAACAGTGAACATGTGAACATCCTTAAACTCGAGATGGCACTTTCTTGTGTCTCTAGCATTACAGGTGCCAAGTTTAAATTAGAAGAAATGAATAGTTGTCAATACAGGTGAAGAACATACAGTAATTCTGATAAGATCAGGGAAGGAAGTCCATCCATTTTCTTAGGTGCTTATCCAATTCAGGGTCACAGGGTGACTGGAGCCTATCCCAGTTGTCATACAGCAAGAGGTGTGCTACACCCGGCTTCACTTTCACTAACATGGGCAATCAGGCTAAGCAGTTGCATGATAGTAATTACCAACTAGATAAGTCAGCGCAGAGTTTCCCAATCTAGTTATCAACATGTTCACATGAAAGAGATAGTGGTGTTGGCATCTGTCCAATCACAAACATGGACAGGATACTGTCAGCAGAGCTGATATTTTTGTAAAACTATGGTTTGCTCTTCCTTTGTAAAATATGCAAACTAGACACATAATACATTCTGTACAGGAAAGCAGTTGATGCAGCCAAAGCTCACCGAAGTTTGAGGACACTAATCAGAGAATTGATTGGTGAGCAGGTAGTTATTTTATACTTCGAACTTCTTTTCCCAAACACAGCCTACTTCAAAGGTTAGGTCTTCAGTTACCACAGAGATAGACCGTCAGAACGAGAGAACCACCTTCATAACACTGAAAACCTGGTTACCTTGTTAAGACCCTGTGACTCCAGTTACAGGCCCAGAGAACAGTCGGCAATCTGGCATCCACCGGTCACTAGAGAAAAATGTGTCTTCCCCAATTGGTTGCGAGGGGTTGCATTAGGTGAAAGTGGTCACAAAGAGGTATATGGTGTTGTACTGAAAATCTCTTGGTGATTGCTTTGGTCACTAGCAGACTGCCACAGTCCTCTTGTAGGTTGCATTGAAAATGCCAACTTGTATGAAAACACTTGCCAACTACTCACTAAATGTGTAAAGAGTGCAGTGAAAACTGTAAATGGAGACCATTCAGCTTCAAAGTAAGGTTAAACTTTTGAAATGTGTTGGTGGTAGCAGTAAATGTGTTAAATGGTCTCCATTTCCACTTTGTGTCACCCTTTTTCCAAGTTTAACTACCAGTCAGTGAGTAGTTGGTGACTGTTTACAGGCTAGCTGGCATCTTACATGCAAGCTGTGGACAACTACGGCAATCTGGTAACAGTCAAAGCAATCACAAAGAGGGTTCTGGAGTATCGCCTTCTGTGTGACCAACTTCCAGCAACCACTTGCCAACCAGTCAGGGAATACACAATTTTACCTACCAACTGGAGGTTACCAGGGGGTCACCAACTTTAGGCCCATGTGACTGAGACCTAATCCTGCTTAATACTACGGGCTTTAGTGTTTGTTCCAATAGTGAACGATTAGTTTATTTAAAATAGCAAATATTCACAAGGGATGTTTCAAAATATTCTTTTTGTTTGTTTTTGTCACTTGAAATGAACATTATTAAGGCCAGCTAGTTGGATTACTTCTCCATCCATCTTTTCTCTGTCTTGCCTTATCCTGACTCCTGAGTAGTTCAGCCAGAGTGAGTTCAGAAAGACTGATGAAAAATTTTTTGGGGTCTGTTATGCTAAAATAATTCCATATTGTAAATATTCAAGAATGCAAAGAGGACATTTGTTTGGCATGTGTTATTTTACAGAATTCAAAATATTTTGCATGTCCAAAATTTCATTCTGAGAAGCTTTTCTAATCCAGACTCCAATGTTTTAACAAACTTTTCCCACTATCATAAATCACTGCCTTATTTATAATTAAACATTTACACATTATTTCATCATCTCTGATCCTTTTAAATATGGCAGTTACTCCGCCATAACTCTGTGATTGTACCTTCTTTACATCTCTTCAGTTACCACCTGTCACGCTGATAGATTTGACAGTTTTTGGTGAAGTGAAATCATTCCACGTAAACATTCTCAGGAAGTGTCTCTGACATGAAAAAGTGAACTGACATTTGCCTTCTGAGTCTGAAGAGGAGGAAGATTAAGTCTGCTCGGAAACTTCTCGTTGATGACTAAGCGGCGTTCGTGTACGGGGAGGAACTTCACATCCCAGATGGAGAGTGACAGAATCAATTGTGCGTGTGTCCATCAGTCACCCTCTGCGTTGGGTGTTTCCTACCACTGCCTGAGACAAAGCAATTTGGGTTGGGGTGGATTGTCTACATTTTCTTGTTTGTTGTGACACCAGTCAGTTTTGACAGCTCACATGTGAGTATCTTTCCAGTACACTTTCAGTGAAATGTGTCTGGTTTTCACAAGCATGTTGTAGAGCAGAGGTCTCCAACCCCCGGGCCCTGGACCGGTACTGGTCCGTAGGTCATTTGGTACCGGGCCGCACTTAAAGAATAAATAACTTAAACTATTTCCATTTTACTTAATATCTGATTCTGAACAATGTTTTATTTTGAAAAATGGGCGGATTCTCTCTGTTACATTCATCTATGACTCCCTCTTGACGTGTCAAGATGCTTGTCTCGGTCACGTGATACGTCACCGCTAAAATTAAACCCACAAGCTTCACTGGTTCCCGTACCTGTCTAACAAAATGGGTTGGTTGACCTACATAATGCTTGTTTAAATATTTAAGTGTTCAACATGAGTAGAAAAGCACCATATAAGAACTAGTTCATTTACCATTCATATTTAGCAACACCGGGGACAGCAGTAAGGTGGACCCAGCCATCAAGCTGACTCTCCAGTGCTCGACACAAAGGCTCTGCAGCCACTCTCCTGTGAAATCAAAGCTTGTGTGTGCTGGCTGATACTTAGTGAGGCCGAACCCAGCCAACCCACAAGCAGAGGTGGGAAGTAACAAAGTACTTTGTTACTGCACTTAAGTAGAGCTTTCAGGTATCTGTACTTTACTTGAGTATTTATTTTTCTGACTACTTTTTACTTTTACTCCCTACATTTTTACACAAGTATCTGTACTTTCTACTTCTTACATTTTCAAAACAAGCTCGTTACTTTAGGTTTAACGCATCTAAGAAATATTTGCATTTCCAGTCAGTTCAGGAGCTGGCTCCTGATTGTGAGCGGTTTTTAATTGGAAGCCGCAAAAAAGAGGGCGGGAGGGAGGACACAGACACCCCACACGGTAGAGAAAGAGGCTCCTGCAAAGCTCGCTCGGAGACCAGAAAGAGCTAGAGGAAGTTGTGCTTTACATAGAGGCTACACGCCCGAACGGTGAGGAAAATAAATGACAGAAAACGGAAAGGACAAAAAAAGTGTCTGCAGTTTGTCACACAGTGTGTCTGCTAGCTAAAAGAACAGCTGCTGTATTTTAAGGGAGAGCAAAGAATGAGCGATAACTTCACTCAGATGGAGAAAGATTTAGAAACGTCCTCCAAGGAGCTACTTTTATTTTCTTTCTTTGAATAGATTTCAGAGCCTGTACTTTTTTTACTTTTACTTGAGTACAGAAGTTGAACCAGTACTTCAACTTATACCAGAGTAGATTTTAACACAAGTACTTGTACTTCTACTTAAGTACAGAATGTCAGTACTTTGGCCACCTCTGCCCACAAGCTAGCAAAAATGAGCTGCAGAGAAACAAGCTCAGGGCTCACACTGATTCAGCGTTATGGTGAGTTGTATTTTTCATGCGCTTTATACAGTAAAACTCGCCTCAGTCAAAGTCACACAAATTGGATTTTTGCTCTAATCAGATGACATCTGCAGGTCCCAATTTTTCCTAACGTTAATTCCAATAAAATCATCACCTACATCAGTCGGATGTTCACTCCCAATTAAATGTGATCACAAAAGTCAGATGAGTTTAGCACTAAAACGCTCCTCAGCTCCCGTCCATGCATCAGTTCGTTCATGCACAACTACACCCTAACAACGCCCGGAGATGGCTTTAGTGTCTATATTAGTTCATTTCACCGGAGACAATCATGGCAAGCTCAGGAGGCGAGTATAAGCCACAAACTCACACTTACGAACAAAAATATGAGATTGTAAAATTTGCGGAAGCAAATCCAGAGATGAAGCAAAAGCAATTGCAGCAAAATTCAGTATTAGACCCCAAGCTGTCAGATATTTTGAAAAAACTTTTTTAATTTTATCTGACTTACACTTCTACTACATTTCTACTGTACTCGTGTATCTTATTTTGAAGACATTTTTAAACGTTACCATGCGACCAGAGAGCGTTGTGGGCAGAGAGGGTGTTATTCATGTTGTAGCGGGATATTACAAGGATGCTACTGATAGAGTTGCATACAAATACACAGTGGATTCATATTTATTAATATACTTAGAAAATATCACACTTTTGATTAGGGTCCTATCAGTAATTTTAACGTATTTATCCACCACACATTAAAGGCTGGTCTATGGAAATATTGTCTAACACTAAAAAAGGTTCAAAAAAGGTTGGGGACCACTGTTGTAGAGGGGCTCTCTTCCGCCAGCTGTCACAGATGGTTGGAATTTCTAAACATTTTATCACAAATATTCTCAAGATGTTTCCTAATTTAATTTATTCCATGTAATATTTTGAACTGGTTTAGGCTGACTGATATTTTTTGATTGGACTGGAATTGTTTTAATCTGAAGCTAAAGCGATAGAAAGCTTTCATTGTTTTTTATTTCAACTTTATAAACTATGAATAGCAAATTCCCACTGACTGGAAAAAGGCAATAGGATACAACCACTTAAAATTATCAGCTGATCCTTGACAGGACCTTGGTGGATCTGTAGCCTTGGCCAAAATTAGGTCCCCGGCTTATGACATGGGCAATGCGACCACAAGTGGGAATCAGCCTACTATTAGCATTTAACCCAATCTTCCATGTAAACAGCTCTCCCATTTTTTCTTCCTGTTTTCCCTTCTTTTCACTGCATTTGAAATTGCTTCTAATTCTGTTGAAATTGTTTTAATTTGTCTTTATGGTTTAACATTTTGTAACCATTTATAAAGTGCTAAATAAATGAAAATAAAATAAAGCAGATATAATTATCAGCAATTCTATGAATGGGACTCAGCATCACTGACCAAACAGTAATACTACAGGCCACTATGGTACAATATTACATCACACCTGTGGCCTCTTTAGCAAAGGGCAAGTTCGGCTCTACTTTGACTGTGGTTACATTTGATCAAAACATGCAGTTAATTGGTTTGTTTGACATTTTCTCACAAATTAAAACAAAATCAATTTAGTGTTTGACAAGTTTGGTCGGAAGTCCTGCGGGACTCCACCATGGTGATGTTTAAGTTTTCATACATGTATTCTGAGGTAATTCAGTAAGAAATCAGCGCCAGTCTTTGATGTCTCCTCTCTCTTCTCTGCATTTGGTTCAGGATCCAGTGGATTTAAAGCACGAGGCAAGATGTTTGAAGTGAAATCCACCTCTGGGAAGCTTCTGTTCTCCGCCGATGAGCAGGAGGTGGTGGTGGGCGCAGAGCGGCTCCGAGTGATGGGTGAGTGACCGGCTTCAAAAGCCTCTGAATGCTTGTTTAGGATCTAAAGTGGGAAATGGCTGATAGATTACAGATGTTGAAGGTGCTCCAGCAGAAGGTGTTTTGTTTTACAGGTTTGGCTCGTGTTGTAATATTGGTATCAAGGACCTTAAGCTGATGGACTCACGTTTGGGAGAGCAAAAAGCTTTAATTTGTGATTCTAAAGACTTTGTCTAAGGTCTTTTGGGGGGGGGGGTTCTTACTAGTAACCATTTTGCTGCCACTCTAAGATGCACACATGCTTCTGTATCTGAGCTGATGTAATGTGTCAAACTGACGTACAATAAATGCAAAGCAAAGTAATGTAATGCTTATATTAGCATCATAAGCAGTCGATTGGGAGGAGAGTAGGGCTCAGATCTCTGCTGGTTGTACTTGTGTATGTGAGGAGTAAGATGACAACTAGCAAAAAAAGATGAGGACTTCTAGGTAAGGAGAGTGATTGGCGAGCTCATATTTGCCAAGAGGACTCAGCGGGCAGGGGTGGGGGGTGGTGGGTGACATGTTAGTCCTTTAGACAAATGAGTTTTGTGCTTATGACAGGAGATAAGAAGTGACAGAGTTGTTCTGACTGCCACGGCCAGTCGGCCTCCGAGTGATGCCGCTGCGACAAATGATTTCCTCTGAGAGCAGGGGGATGTAACTGAGGATAGTGAAGACAAAATTAGCTCTCAGACAATCATTAATACAAGCATAAACAAAGCATCTGCATACAATTAACGCTTCAGCAGAGAGGATCATCCTGGAGTCTGCCTGCGGGAAGTGGTAGATTTAAGCTTAATGTTGGCATCCCTTTCTCATAAGGTCATGTCACAAGACTGGAGCTTTGACTTAAACAGATACTCTGTTTGACATGGAAGCCCTGCCAGAGGGTTATTAATGAGCTGCTGGTGAAATTGTGTTTTTGGAGCGGTAAACATGGGATTTTTATTTATTGTGACAATGAATGTAACCTGTGAGGTCATGTTTTTCCCCTGGAGCTATAAATGGTTTTCCAAATCATATATTTAACAGCATTCACTGTCTTCCCAAAATCTGGTGACCTCTATTTTTTTTTTCTTCAGAAAAAAAAAAAAACAAACTTTTTGCTTATTTTTAAAGCATAAGGTTAAAGTTAGGCTCTGGGGATAAGGTTGGGGTCATCTAGACCACATAACTTTACATTTTATTTTGTGGAAGAGGACAGAGTTGTAGAGACCTACGTCCAGTTACAGGACCATCCCAAGTGAATATTTACTTGGGCAGACAATTCTTGTCTTTTCAAGAATGTGGTGTTTGGAGGCATACAGTGGTACTGAATGGAAAGGAATGAATCATACCATAAAAATTTAACTTTAACTGCAGTTTTTCGCTATGTGTAACAAACAGCAGTGGATGGAGCAGCTACAAAATTTTCTTTTCTTCACTTACTGATCAGGTGGTTGATGAAGGACCTCCAGCTGTTTCCCTGTAAAGGTTTTAATGGTGGTTACAGGAAAAAGTTCTGCTGTTTTGGACGCTAGGAAAACATTTCCTTTCGCTCCACCTGAGCTCACCGTCTTGATAACGGCTTTGCCCCTCTGCGTTTGCCGCGCTTGCGCAGACTGACTGCATGTAAAACAGTTGCCTGCTGCTGTTGTGTTATCACTGTTTTTGTTGAAAAACTGGGGGCTGCGTGCGCTTAATGTTGTAATGCTTTTAATTCACAAGCATCCTCTTAAATATGTTTCTACTGCAGGTCTATTTTTAGTCACTAATCAGGGATTAAAGCATAAAAAATATTTTGACAGAGCCCCTCGTACCAAACGATCGCTAATGCTAATGGCGGCACCTGCTAGCAAACTGTGGTTATAGCGATCCGTTCTGGGAGCTAACAGCCGAAGTAAAGGAAAAAAAATAACATTTGAAATTCTCAGCACAGTGAGCACAACACACACACACACACACATACACACGGCAGAGAGCAGTGGAGGTGTGGAAAAACATGTCAGCAATGATCCACTCAGTGTTAAAGAACTTTAAGACTGTTAGAGAACTTTAACGCTGCTAATGCGGGTGTAACACTCCGCTTACATGGTGACACCAGAGCGCTGCCGCATTTAAAAGAAGCGTCGAAGCAACAAATTTGTGTCGAGGTTTTTTTCCCCTTAATAAATGAAATCCTCATTTAAAAACTGCATTTTGTATTTATTCTGATTATCTTTGTCAAATATTGAAATTTTGTTGATAATCTGAAACATTTAGGTTTGACACACATGCAAAAAAAAAGAAATCAAGCAACGGGCAAATACTTTTTCACAAGACTTCACAATGAAAAAACAACCACCAGCAGAACATAAGGACAGCGTTAATCGTGGCTTGTTCCTTACATGTTTTTTATTCGGTACATGGGCTTCAGTAGGAGGGAGCTCAAATAGCTTGCAATCAGAATAATTAAGATCTAAAAATTCTTGATATGAAGATGCACATGGCTGAGTTGTTATGTCTTTGACGCAGTTTACCCTTTTTAGCTTCTTCATATTTATAATTTCTTCCTTCCCTCCCTATTACTTAAAAAGTTTCTTTTCTCTCTGCTGTTTTCTCTGTAACATCAGTCACCATTATTTTTGCATCTGCCATCATTCACCATCACTCATCCATCTGCTCCATCCATTCAGCAACATTAAAAGATAAACAGATATTTGAAGTCTCTCCTTTTTGACTGGGCCACCCATTTCCAGTTAAACACTCCAAAGGGTTCACTCTTTCTGACACACACCTTTCACAGCCCTCTGTGTGAGCAATTACTCTTCATGCTCATCTACATTCATTTACATCCTTTCTGGGCTCACTGAGTCAGACTTTATTACTGTCACCGGTCTCAGCAAAGTGCTCCTCTCAACAGAGAGAGGCACAGATGGAGGCTAGTGACGGACGGCACAGAGAAGAGGAAGGACAGGTAGTGCTAGGAGTTGTTTAATAGAAAGGTATATTGCAATATTTATTTCAAAGTCACAAGTCTCACATTTGGTGGCATAACCAGACTGTATATAAAAGACCTAGCGACCTTGACATCACCCATTTCTTCATTTCACTCCCCAGAAATGAAGCACAAACTTCTTGGGTGGTCTGTACCACACAGCAGACCATATCGTTTGCCAGATAATTTCATTAATATTCTTCTAAGAGGCAACAAATCGAAAAGATCAGTGCTGCTGTCAGTGTGCATTTGCTGAAGAGGTTGGTGCCTGAGTTTGAATTTCAGCTGCATTGACTGCTTGTTCTAACGCTTCTTTTACTTAACACAATTCAAAGAGCCCATCACACATCCAGGTTATGCCCTCTGGAGACAGACACTGCAGAAAAAAGGGGAAAATCTGAATAAAATTTAAGTTTTCTCAGCACCTCAGTCCACCGTAATGACAGCACTAAAAAGCAGTTGGGAGTCGTGGCAGGGAGATGGAGCAGAAACACAGAGGGAGAGAGAGCGCACCCACGATTCGCCAATTACTCCGTTTATCTTCAGAGCTGTTTGATGAGGCCGCTCAGGGTGACAAATCTAATCAAACACCTCAGCACTGGCTGCCTCAGCAGTTGGTCCTGACTTCTGTTAATTTATGTAGAGCCGAGGTCTGTTTCATGGCTCTTGTTATATTTCTACTGTTTCTTAATCTGTCTTTGAGCTTCAGTGGATTGTCTAATCTCTAATGACTGCTGCAAGTCTCTGCCAGAAGATTTTCAATGTAGTTAGGATACCTGAATTTCAGTTCTTATGATGTACTTTATTTTATTTATATATATATATATATATATTTAACAAGGTAGGCAAATCTTCAAGTTTATTTTGTTACTAACACAAAACACTTGTACGAGAATGGAGCCCCAGACAAGAACAAGCTGAAGGAAAATTTAGTTTTTCTATTTCACTTTTCACGCTCTGAGAAATGATTTGCTTCATGCTCTAAAAATATTCTGGATAGACCAGACATAGATATTGTATTTGCTCTCACTGTTTCTGTGTTTATTTGGCTGTTACAGGGTTTTAAAGATGGCATTTGAACTGTGAATATTGACTGTTGTCTTTCAAAGGCAGTAGTGGAAATAACATGTTTGTAGCACTTCAAAAACCCCTTTAAGAGGAGGTCAGGAAAGAGTTTTTGACACTGGAGGTGTTTTGGGTTTTTTTTTTGAGGGGGGGGGGTCATCTTAACTAAACTGTCATATCGTTTGTAAAACAGGTGAACACATTAGAGTTTCTTAAACCCTTTTAGGGATCATTCACAATTATCAACATTTTTCAATAGTAGTAATGGTCAGGTTTCCAGTGTTGTTCCAAAAAGTGATTTCCATTTTTTTTTTTTTAATGTAGTGTGGCAGCATGTACATTTTGCATACATGCATTTCACATTCAAATTCAAATCAGTTTATTGAACCTTATAAATTCCAATATATAGGTATATCTGTTTATTACAGGGTGAACCCTGCCTCTTTCCCTGTGAGAGCTGGGATACCAAGATTTCCAGAATTTTTCAACACCAGGATGTCTAATTAATACTTCCTATTACATTAAAATACCAAAGAGCCAGGTGAAATTAAATGTCATGAAAAAAAGATCAAATTTTCTTTGTACACTTTTGGGGGAGGGTCTGAAAAAGTACTCTTTGTACACTTTGGAAAATGTTGATAATTGTGGATGACCCCTTACTACATCAGCTTTCCAGAAAAGGAATGGCAGTATGTCTATATACCATCTACAAGCAATCTTAATCTAGTTTGCTAATCTTAATCCAGCCTGCAGGTCACTTTAGGATCTCAATAAATTCTGCCCTACCAAGTTGTAGCTGTGGTCTGCACAACATGGTCTGCATGACATCTTCACAGCACCTATGAGCTAACAAGCTAACACAGAATGCAACAGAAAGGAAGGTAAACAGAATAGTAAAATAATAACAATAAGTAAAAAGATAGAAAACTGAATAATCTATTTATTTACAGAGTGTAATCAGAAGCCCGTGTATCTATTTCCCACGAGGCAGTTTGTTTCCAAACAATATAATTTGGGTTAAGATTTTGATGTTTGAACCGTCACACCAGGAAACAGATGAGGTCAAAGAGGTCAAACAGAGAGACATCAACAGTGAGTGATTTTGACCCAAATTTCAAAATGACAGTGCTATAAAGGCACATTTCATATTTATGTGCAGCCAGTTTGATGGCAGAGGTCATATTATACTTTCTGTTGAGCTGTCACATTCACGCCTGTGAAACAATTTGAATGAGACCGTTACTGTTAAGATAAGATACACTTTATTAAAGCCAAATTGGTCAATTCCTTTTGCTAATGCAGGTAAAATTAAGTCAAACACAGCAAACATAAAGCAAAAGAGCTTAAAGAAGTAGAATTATATTTCTAAATAAAATTAGACCCAATATGACAAAAAAAATACCTTTAAAGCATGTTAATAACTTAGATATATGTCTGACGCCAGTGTGGCTTTTTGGCTGGTACAAACAATTTGAGAAAAGTGTATAACATGGTTACAGTATTATTACAGTACAGCATTATTAATGTTTGCATGTGACTGCACTCTTCTAAAAGATGTGTAACAGCTGTAGATGAGCTGCTGTCTGTTCTCTTGTCCCTTTGACGTATGAAGGCTCTGTGGAGGCTTATAAAGCTGCCACATGTCATTACCAGGCCCATCGTTCCTTCCCCTCCAATAAAATACATAATTATCCCCTGCGTGTAACTTTAATTGGTCCAACTGAGGTCATTGGAAATCCATGATGCTGCCATCAGTGCCTTCTACTATTTATAGTCTAGTCAGACACAGTGACAGGTTCCCAGCTGACAGACAGCAAATGAGAACACAAACAGAGGGACTATAATGATGGGGCGGGTCACACGTGAGCTAAAATCCTTTATGTGGATTTTTTCTGCTCATTTTGGCAGCTGATAGATTTGGTTTTCTTGGTGGGGGGGTACCTTTGTTTTACCATGTTTTATAAACAATATTGGTCAATGGTTGTGTTTTGTCTTCCTCATTGAATTTTTTTCCTACATTGGCGTGAATATTAATAGGTACTGTAGCATCCATATATTTTTTCCTCTACAGCGTGGTCTAATTATCAAATTGCTGCTTAGATGAATCGTTTTATAACACTGTGATTCTGACAGAATTTAAAATCAGCTCAAAAATATTTTTGGCTTAATATTTGAGATTTGCTTTTGTATTACATGTAAACTGTCCATTTGGACTACACAGTTTTAACTTTTAACTTGAAAGTTGAAAAACCTAAAGTTAATACATATTTGTCAAACATAAAAACTTAAATATTTAATAAAAAAGGTCTTCTTTGAATAAAAATTCATTATTGTTAGTAGTACCTATGTAGTATTTACTACTTATTTTTGCTTTATGATAGTAACTTTTTACTTTACAGTATTATATAAATATCAAAATAAAACTTCAGAGGTAAACTGCTACCGTGTTGTTTCAGTGTGAGCCAAATAAAAAACCCTGAAGGGCAGCAGACTGGTGCTGGAGCAAAGGTTTGTCAGTCACTGGGTCAGCTGATATTCCCACAACATATTTCCCCATGAGTCGCTCAGACCTGCCTCGAATCAAACTCCAGCTCCAAAATAACCACTGCTCGCTCATGCGAAGTGAGTGTGCCTGCTATTTTTTCCCTCAGAGCTGAGAGGGGAAACTGCAGAGTGGCCGACTGCACTGATAAATGCAGTATGAGGCTTACAGCAAAGAGTGGACAAGGCCAAAGGTATTTAAACTTTTACAGGCAGAGAGCTCAGAGGGAGGAACACAGCGGTCACCTTGGTGTTTGGGATCAGTCACGTTAACACCTCTGCTTTGGAGTAATCCAGCAGGAAGAAGCTTAGTTTGGATTTATACAACACAGAATAGAAAAAACCCCAAAACCAAACGTGACTGGACTGATGTGTGCATATCCTGATTTGTGCAAGGATGTCTAAAATAAAAATAAGGTGTCTAAATTTGAAATTCCAACTTGTGTGCCTCTCTGTTTTGACCTTCAATTCACATTAATACAACATGACAGTCCTGTCCTCTTGACTGGATGCGTTACACTTGCACCGCTGTATGAATGATCGCACAAAGTTTACAGTGATATGTCAACTTTTCTCGACTAATTCAGTTTCTTTTGATATCAAAATCACTGTTGTTGCCATTGATTGCCACAGTCATGTTTTTCTGCTTTTATACAACTCAGTATGACTAAATTGGTAAGCCAGGTATTAGTCTTGGGTGCTTTAAAGTATCGTCCTAATCGTGATGTTACAAACTCAGCTAGCTAATTACAGCTCATCTTCCTGCCAACCCACTTGAGATGACTGACGTGTCCCTGAAAAGGCGAGGATGTCCCAGAACAGAGCTGTACTACCAAATTACAAAACACTGCAAAAGGAAATGAGTCTTATTTTGCCTGAAGTTTTCCCACCCAGACTGAAATCTGGGTATTCAGCAATTAATCCCAATTTTGATATGGAGTGAATACGAAATGTTTTGGGGTATAAAAATTTAAAAAACTTTGCTTGGTGTAAATTTGGCCAATTTTCTGTTCAAGATCAACGGCTCATGCACCTCTGGTCCATTTTCAGTGTGGCTGCTATTTTTAGTCCCATTAGTCTCTTTCTGTTTGTGTCTCAGCTATTATGCTGCATGTCTTAGTGTTTATTCTTCCACTTTAAAGGATGGGGAGGCAAATCTGGTGAGTGGGCCGGGTGGCCTGTGAAGATTGTGTTGGTGTGGCTAAAAAATGAGATGCTGTGTGCTGGCACACACTGGCATGCACCACAGTTCAGAGAGTTTTGATGCTACTCCACTTTGACAGTCTAACCCGGAGGGACGAATTCATGGTGCACAACCCCCTTGAATGTCAAAAAAAAAAAAAAAGGCATTGTCCTGGTTTCACTCTCTCCTGACCCACTGCCTAAGGCTTGGAAACTGTGGAGTCTTTAAGTGTTCAGAATGCAACTTCCAGTTATCTTGAAAATAGCAGCTGTCTAGACCTTCCCAAGAATAAACTTGAAGGGGATATTTGCCAGATTAAATTGGGTCCAATCTTGATTTTCTTACAATCCCTATCCTGTAATTTTTTGATCATTTATTTTGACTGGATTCTAACTGTAACTCGCTCTGAATACACCAAGGTCACACTACAGCATTTGCACTGAACACTGGCATTGGACAGAAGTTGTGATGTACAGAATCAGTCAATAATAGTTTAACAATGGGCTGTGCCTATGAGCTGCGATCCAAGCGTCTTTCAAATTATGCTTGCACGGGCAACAGAGCAGGACACCGGGAAGAAGTTTGTTCTCAGTTCTTTGTCTTTATGTTAAAACTACCAAGCCAAGTTTAATCAAGCTAGGTCCAGAGAAGGAGCGTGGTCAAAGGGGGGGGGGGGGGGACAACACCCCACCCCCAATTTGGTGTTGATCTAGATCACTTTCAAAAGAGAGAGAGGGCAGTGGCCTCATGTGCTGTCCTTCAGTGCCCTTCTATTTTAAACTGTAATTAGAGCGAAGACCCCTTGAGATGTGTCCCATCATTTTCTAACTTTCACTATTTTGGCCAGTTACAGTAGAACTTTTATCCTACTGCTGGACACAAAATCTGATCTTAAATTTAGCTTTTCAAGCACACAAAAACTGAAAGGTTTTGTTGCATTATGTCACTTTTGAGCTCTTGAGGCTTAATTTCTCACATTAGCTGCAGGTGCGGTTCAGGATGCAGTGACATCAGTGTTGGGTGCAGAAGAGCTGACTTTCTTGTCAGTGTTTTGTTCATTTGCCTGAACACAATGCCTGCACCCATCAAAACACACAAACAAAAAAAAAAAGGTTAATGACTCGTATGTTAGCAGAAGGGCAAATGTAAATGTTTGGGGAAGTGTTTAATACGAGCTTTGTGAGCATTGCAAATCCTCCCAAACGTATTTGCCCGTGAAATAAGTTGTCTGAGACACCCCAGCAGTGATTTTTTTTTTTAAAATTTAAAGACTTGCTGTCTGGCAGGCTAAACAGTGAGCATAATGACAAACCTTTAGGTAAAAGACTAATTGGACTAAAATGGGAATTGAAGCTGTTTTGTCAGAGTTGAAGGTAAAAGTGTTTCTGAACCAAACAAACAGAAAATAACCCATCTGTGGACACTTAAGCTCTTGTAATCCTTCTGTGTTTGGGAGGCAGATAAATTCACACTTTGTTATTTTGTGAATATTAAGAATATTTTGGGGCTTTTCTTTCTTTCATCGCCACAGACCAACACACAAACACCTCACACTGCCTTCAGTGGAATGAGAACTTGCCAAAATGATCCAAACAAAATCACAACACTACCCAATGTTTTCTTTTTTCCTTTCTGTTGGAATTATAATTAAACTCATTTCATTACCCTCAGTTATGTCCCATTGACTCTGAAGTCTGGGCCAACTCCAGTGTATTCAGGCCCAGATGATAGTGCAGGCCAGACTGCAGGGGAACGAAGAGAGCAGAGGAAGAAAAGAAAGGTGAGTGGAGAGAAAGGTAATTGGAAGAGTCTTCCCCTGTATGAGGTGTGTTATCAGCACTCGGTCTGCTTTGATGCAGTCACTGAGTAATTACCACTCCACATTATGGTGCTCAGTCTCTTTCATATTTTGCAGAGGCAAATCAAGGATGGTGGTGTGATCACAGAAAAGCCTCATGAAAGCAAAATAATTTTCTTTTTTTTGTTTTTCGTGTCCGTTCAAATATGAAACCTTTTGCTGCAGAGACTTCATCTTCTCTACTAGTTGGAGATGACAGTGAGACAAGTCTTTGCTAAAAAAAAAATCACCATCAGTCACAGGTGCATGTTCAGATTAGGTAGCTGAAAGAAATGTGTGCAGAATTTGGTTGGAGAGAAGACCATTTGAAGACCAGCTTAAAAACACACTATGTGGAAAGTTGAGTAAATAATCCATCAGACATTTAATCATGTCAAAGTTAGAAAACAGAGGAAATGTTCATTTATTGTAGATTTCCTTAATTCGTCCAGCTTAAAGCCATAAAGTAATTATAGACTCTGTAGAAAAGATGGATATAGTCACCATGCTATCACTCAGGCTGAGCCTCCAGCTGAACATTTTGGCTCTGGTCCAACCAAGGATCATAGCATGTTCATACAACAGCTTTATGGCAATTACAGGGTAGGCTCTATAGCATACATGGATTTAGCTTGGTTATTTTTTATAAAGGGGACCATAGTTTATAAAATGAATATCATGTTTTGTTAGGTAACACTTGAAACTTGAAGTTTAGACCGTGAAGTCATCTGGAAAGTGTTTTCTGAGGTCACAGATGAAGGGAGACAAATGATTGTTTTTCCCCATAGACATCTATACCATAGATTCTCAGTGTGGGCCCCCTAGTGGGCCTTTAAGATACGGCAGGTGTTTCAGCAGAAGTCCATCCATCCATCCATTTTCTTCCGCATATCCAATTCAGGGTTGTGGGGGGGCTAGAGCCTATCCCAGCTGCCATAGGGGGAGAGGCAGGGAATACCATGGACAGTGGACAGGTCGCCAGTCGGTCGCAATGCTAGCACAAAGAGACAGACAACCATTCACACTCACAGTCACACCTATGGGCAATTTATAATCACCAGTTAACCTAACCCCACCAGAGTACCCACGCAGACATGGGGAGAACATGCAAACTCCACACACAAAGATCCCATGGTGGATTCAAACCCAGGACCTTGTTTCTGTGAGACAACAGTGCTACTGTACCCCCTCACCAGAAGTCATTTACAATAAATTAAGACTGCTTTAATTCTTGCTTGGGTTTTCTTTCCTTTTTTTTAATTTATTTGGTTTTAAACTCTCATTAAATGTTTACAATTAAATAATAATCAAAACTAATTAAAGAAATCCATGGTATTAAAATATTATGCATTAATCTTAATTTCCTGGCTTTTCTAATATTTCATCAGTAGAAGGAAACAGCTGAAATGGAGCAGTGGGTGTTAGAGGCTAGAAGTAAAACTGTTAATGGAGAATAAACCTCAATAAGCGAGTCTTCAGAATATCAAAAATGAATCAATTAAATAAACAAAGAAGGAAATCCTTCATCTAAAGCTCATGTAATGAGATAAAAAATTTCGGTGCCTGCAGAAGTTTTTTTTTTTTTCTCCCCCCAGATTTTGAAGTGGTCTTCAGCAGTCATAAAGTTAGGAACAGCCGATCTATAATTTATTTATTTTTGTCAAAATAACCTAAGAAAGAATGCAGATTTAAGACACTTCCACACTGGCTTCATTTTTCCGACCCGGCAGCTACGTCCTTTAAGTTTAGAGCTTTGAAAAGAACTTTCAGAAGATTCAGTGTCAGGACTCAGGACTTCTCATGGATCAGTGCAAGTTCACAGGTTTATGAGACGACGAATGAAAAGTGTGAAAGAGAATATTTTAATATTTGAATTTCTGTTTACAGTTTTAAATTTAAGACGAAAACAAAAATGTCTCTGGGGCGCATTAAATGATGCTAACGTAACGTGAAGTGTGGGGGCTGAAACGGCATCTGCACACTCCGGTCACTTCGGGAACTCGTCCAAAAAAGGATGTGTTAAAAGTGGGACCAGAGAAAGCATTTGAATTGGCAGATGGATGAAAACAATACCAAACTCATAACACTTTTACAGTCTAACTATATAATACTGTGAGAGTAAAATAGAACAAGATTAAATATTAATTCAAGGACTCCAGAGAGAAAGAGAGAAGTAAATTTTTCAGTGGTGTGATTCTATAAACTGCTTTTCAAAGCACGGACAGTTTCTACTTGATTTTGTGGAGAGTAAAATCTCTCTCTTTTATTATTTTGGCTGAACTGACCGTTTCAGGGCAAAGTCAAATGATCTGAATTCTCTGTTTAACTGCAAAACACAGAGTTTCGCTGTGCAAAGCATGTTAGGTCAGTGAATTAAAAATCCTTCATAACAGCACTCTGAACCTCCAGACTCCTCACCTTTCCCCCACAGGCTGAATTATATCTTCCTTAATGTCTCAAAGAAAACACTTTAAAAGCTTCTTAAAATCTAATGCCTTTTTTTTTCATGATTTGTCTGACAGTTGATGTCATTTTATATTATTTATATCATCTGGATAAAGGTAATAGAAATAATAAATAAGCCCTTTCCAGTCAGTTTTTCTCTTTCCAGATGATTTTGCAACTGAAAATAGCATCCATACCGAAGCCTCTGAGTCTGTCTGCAGAGCAGAACCATATAGTACACTGCACTCCACTTTGTCTAACTACACTACTGCCACGTTATGCTAAAGCGTCTATCCTTTGTGAGTTCTCCATCTCACTAAAACTAAAGCACATACTGTACATATACGAAGAAGACTGGTGCATTCTTCATATTGTGTTGGACTTTGTCCACTGAATTTTAACTGATAAATAACAAAGAAATGCATTTAAGTAGGGCCAAAGCACATCTCAGCACCAACTACTCATCTCAAGGTGGTGTATACTGTTAGTACACTGTGGTACTATGAGGTCTTTGAAATGTGATGTGGCCTGATCATCTGTGTGTGAGAGGAAGGATTACAAAATTCAGTTCTGGTTTTAACAAGGAGCCAACAAAGAGACACTAACATGGGGAACCTTTTGAATCATTTTCAAGCTTCAAGGGCAACCAGAAAACAAAGAATTACTAACCTGATATGAGTCTGACATTGTGTCGACTCACATTTAAGTGGAAGGGCATTCAATTAGAGCCCAATGTAGCCAAGTGAATCTAACGTCCAATGTCACAAGTAAACACGGATGCGTGGCCATGCCAAGATACTGGTTTTGTTGGGGTCTTAAGAGTGGAACGGAACAAAGTAAGTAAAGATCATCATGTTCTTCCATTTGTCGTTCTGTAGCCTGGAGGGTTCTAAAAACAAGCAAATGCTGGGTGTCTAAAATGTTCCAGTGATTGATAATTGTTAGTTTTGTGCGCTGGATCACTGGGTTTTCAACCAAGGAGTCACTGTTAGACCGTCACAGAACAGTTGGTCATCTTGATCGAGTTGCCCCCAATCAAACATTCAAAATAATTACAGCAGTTCAGCACAGAAGTAAAAACTGCATGGACTAGATTTTCAGTGTCATTCCAGTCAAAGACAGGATGTTGCTAATTTTGACAGCATTGTACAGATGATGCAGTCCTAGAGTTCAAGGACCTGTGTTAAAATGACTTTGGTTCCTCACAGTAGTTTGGAGGTCACGGTATTACCATCCAGACTAAAGCCCCATCCACATGCTGTATAAAGCAATATACTCTTACCAGTGTCATTAATGGACATTCAGGCTCTCGTTGTGTATTGCAGCTCCATGTACCACGAGGTCATATGTTGTTCAGTGGTATAGCTTGCCTCAAAGTTGAGGTAATATTAAGGACCATCCCTAACAATTATTGCACTTGTCATTGATTAGATTTTTAGATTAGATTCAATTTATTATCATTGCACATGCAAGGAAATGCAGATTGCATCTAACCAGAAGTGCTTGAGCAGTGATATAGAAAGAGCATATGATAACAGGACCAGTATAAATACAGAAGTACATTTGCAAGATTCTGGCTGCACACTCTGTATAAGAAGTCATTTACTTACATTCATGGTCTATGACCACCACATTGCCAGCAGTGTCTTCCTGTGAGTTAGCACTTAGGTATCCAGTTAGTTTAATTCAGAGGCTTACAATAACTTCTGTTTTATTTGAATTGAGGAGTAGCAAATTACAGAACATGCAGGCTTTTGTCTTCTTCGCTAAACCTCCTTGCTTGAAAAGCAGGTTTGTTTCAGATATCCACTATTTCCTCTTATTTCACCATGTTCATCGTTTAAGCCCCATCTTGAACTAAGGGCAGATTAATTCACCCCAGGTTCAAATTGAAGAATAATTTTGCATTGACCTCTTTAAAGTGTTCACCTGTTTCGACGATCATTGATGGAGTCAGGAAGCTGTATTTGGGGGTCACAGCCTGAAGAGTTCTGAAAGAGAGAAACCACTGTTAACATCATCCTTAAGGTAGGCAGACAGGAAGAAGGAATTTAATTGGAAAGTTTTAAAAGAACAGCACTGCACAAAGATGAACCTCTCTCTTTCTTGTCTTCTACAGTTGATGTCTGGAATTATTTTACCTGCACCTTTGACCTCAGCTTTCTCTCCTTTAGGATCTGATTTATTCTCAGTCATTATTGAAACAACACTGACCTTCCAGCTTCCAGCAGACTCTTGATCACAGGGTCATGACCGGAAAGGGCTCAGGGATCAGCTGCCCTCTGCACACTTGCTCTGAGATGTCTGACCCGCTCTGCCTCGTCTGTTTTGTAATGAGGGAAGTCTGTTTGTGTTTTGATGTCTTCTTGCCAACCGCTCAGAGGGAGCTGGCATTATTCCATGTCTGTCTTCACCCTGTGGACCCTCAGTAGCCCGAAGCTAACCTTGCATTGGCCCTTTTTGCTCCAGGGTCGCCTTGTGTGTTATGAAGCCTCTGTTGAAATATTTGCCCTAGGGAAAGTGCCATTTCTCAGAACTGCATTTCTATTTCAATGCATTTCTATTTCATGTCATGGACCATAATTCAAAGAAGACGGGGGCAACAAAAAAAGAGAGAAAGACATGCTGTGAAGATCACAGAAGAATTTTTAACCAGGACATCAAACCAATTGAGCCCCTCTAGGGAAAAAGGGCTCTTTTTGCCCTGAATTGTGCCTCCCAGGAGCAATCTTCTCTTGCTGTATGTGGTTCCTAACTGGGCTTTTTTTGAGGATACTTGAATTTTGTTATCTATACAAAAAAAGACACTTCCTTTCAAAACCTTTCAAAACTGTAAGAATCTTCCTTTTGTGTAGTGGCAGGTGTGTCTATCAGTGTATGACTATTGTAGTTAAGATGTGGGGAAGTGTACTTTTTAACTTGACTTAGCTTACTGTATCTGTAATGTGAGTTTGGATGACATTTGTGTAGTGTTCTGGTGGAATGAGCCAGACACATGGAGTACTGAGTTGTTAATGGAGTCATAACTTTGTGAAACTGTTCACGTATAGTAGAAGTATAACTTTTGCGGAAAATGCTTTTTAACTTAATGTAGCAAACTGTTATCAGCGTTCATTGATGATTCTATACTTGCTGTCTTTATGTCCCAGCTTAAAGTTAGGAATTCCTCCCCAGCGGTTTATTTAGGAGTGCCATAGCTGGAAGCAAATTGGCAGTCTGACTTCCAGAAAAGATTTTGTCTGAGCACATGTAGTCATAGAGAATCACTGCATAATGCTACAGTTACACTAGCGGAAAGAATGGCTGCAGACCGATGGCATATCCAAAATTACCGCGACCATGTCAGGGACCAGATCTGCAGCCACTTGCAGTCAGTTGCTGTATTCAAAGTGACTTTGGTGCATTCAGAGGGTGATAAAATGGTAATAAAATGGAATTGATCTGCTATCAGTCTGCTATCAAGACTGTTTACAATATTATGGAGATTAACTGATAAACTGGCAAATTTCACACACCTGTTGCCGTCTACATACACAGAAATTCACATTAACTTCTTATACTGCAGCCAGAATCTTGTGAATTTGAAGTAGAAATTCCTCCACAAATAATGACATAGTTGCTGCAAGACAGCAGTTTAATGGCAAAATGACATAGGCGGGGCGCCTGGGTGGCTTAGTGCTGAAGCCGGCGACCACATGCATATGCCGCGTTGCGGTGCAGGTTCACGTCCCGGCCTGTCGCCAATTTGCCCACGTGTCTTCCCCTGTATCTTTCCCCCATTTCCTGTCTCTCTCCACTGCTAATAAAAGCAGCTGTGGCCAAAAACGCAAAAAAAAAAAAAAAATATGACAGGTGATCAGCAACCCTGCTTTTATATAGGGATATAACCAGAACACAAGCATCTGGCAGCCAGCTTAGTCAAGTCCCTTAAAACACAGTGTTCTCAGTTCTTAGTGTTTTAGTTTAGTTTGTTAGTCTTTGTGATCTCTTGATTTATTGATGTTAGATTGTTGTGTTTAGTATATTTAGTTTTGTTCCTTGGCTCCAGTGGCTTTAGAGTTTAGTTCTCCCTCAGGCACACAGAGTTCTCCCTCTGTGTGCCTGAAATGACCATATTGGCGTTATCCATTCTTTTTGACATTGAGACCAAGAGTGGGGAAAAAAAAAAAAAAACTGTGTGAAACTGAGTGTTTAGAGCAGTCTGAACCTCAAGCTTTTGTGTCTAAAGAATTACTTACTGTTTCCGTGCAACACAGAATTAAAGGTACTGGCCTGCGGTAAACCTGCACTTGAGGAAATGTCTGTCTTCACAAAAACTACTTGGATGATCTTCATCTTTATGTTCCATCAAACCTCTCTGTCTCAGTCATATATCCACCCCAACAGCTTCAGGCTCAGACTTTTATTTCTAGCTCTCCTTTCCTCAGAGTGGACACCATTAAGCCATAATAAGACCATAAAAAACACTGCGGAGTTACTGCATGGGGCGACGTCACAGCGGAGAATTTATTCAAGCCGAGACAGAGGCAGGCTACATTTTATGGTTTTATCTGAGCTGAAAGGGAAATGTGCTCGTTTGTGAGCGGCCACTGCATTCCTGTCAGCTGACCATGTTAGGGAGATGATGAAAGATCCATTAAAACTCCAGTGACTGCAGCTTCTAGAAGGCTGTATTAGGTTTCAAGCTGCCCAATAAAAAGCAATCATAATCGATATATGCCAGGTGGTGCTAACTTCATTTCATCTGAATGTTAAAAGTGTAAAAGCAGCATTTATTGTTGGAGCAGGTGAGTGTATTTTTAACTTTGGTGGCAGAAGTCCAAAAGTAATTTCCATTGGGAGGTCTGTTCGCATGGTTTCAGATCTTTCAGATCTTTTAGAAAAACTCAACCAACTTTTCTTTTCAAAACTTTCAAAAATGTTGGCTGACCAGCATTTTCCTTCTAACATCAACCATTAACAGAGGCTTATGAAGAAATAAAGCTATCTGCCCTGTCAAACTAACTCATAACCTCTCAGGAATAAAAGGAACATTTTGAGGAGCATCATCTTTAAAAGGTCTTTATTTTATTTAAAAAGGTTCTTTGGTCCTGTTTAAACCATGTATGCCCAAATTTTTGAGGTCACACGAAAAGTCTTGTTTCCATCTTAAATGAATGTATAAATGGCTTCTTCAAAAATTGTCCAAAGAAAGAACTACAGTGGCTTGCAAAAGTATTCATACCCCTTGAACTTTTCCATATTATGTCACATTACAACCACAAATATAAATATATTTTTTCACTAGAATTTAATGTGAAGGGCCAACACAAAGTCACGGAGCAGCTGTATTAGTACTGAGATTACACACAGGTGGACTCTTTTTAGTCATTAGCAGTCATCAGGAAACTTCTGAATGCAGTTGGTTGCACTCAGAGAAAAGGGGGCTCAATACTTTTGCACACTGCACTTTTCAGTTTTTTATTTGTAAAAAAATGTTTTGAATCATGTACAATTTTCTTTCCACTTCACAATTGTATACCACTTTGTGTTGGTCCTTCACATTAAATTCCAGTGAAATATATTTATGTTTGTGGTTGTAATGTGACAAAATATGGAAAAGTTCAAGGGGTATGAATACTTTTGCATACCACTGTATATCACAATTAGGCCTGACCCACAATTTGACACAATATTACAGACCTGCAACAGAAAATCCTCTACAGCCTCACTAGAAAAACGACAGTGTTCATCAGTTGTTTAAGTGAGTTAAGACAGCCTCTTACAGAAGTCCATTTTCTCACAGAAATGCTGAACTTTTTTCAATATTACAGGATGGGAGTGCCTTCAAAAACCTAAATGTCAGATGAGGTAGGATAGGACATCAACTGTCTGTCAAATCCCCAGTACAAAGTCCATGTGATGTCTGTGCCCATGTGACAGTAAACCAGGTAATGTGAGAGTGGTCACCATGCTTGAGCTATGGCAGAGCGCTGTTCATGTACATAGACTTTTATGCAACTGGTTTTCTTTTTAAAACCAGAGGAGTTGCCTCCTGTTAGTCATTTAAAAGAATGACCTTTGTAGGAACCTTTGCACTCACTTTGCTTTCCATCCATCTTTTACATACAGTCCATGGTTTGCATGCTCCTTTAGATGATGTAAGGAAGTGGTTTGGGCATCTGACTAGGATGTCTGCTTGGCATCTCCTAGGTTAGATGTTTTGGGCATCTCCTTCCTGGAGAAGCTTCAGTGTCAACTTGGAAAAGCTGGAGAAGGTCTGGGCCTGCTGCCCACTCAACCCAGACCCACATAAGCAGCAGACAGTGGATCCATGGACTGATGGTTTATACTGTATGTCTCAAAGGCAAATTTACTAAGTAACAATAAAATCATGAATAGTACATAAGTAATCTCTTCCATTCAATTAACTAATATTTAAGAATTAAATTCCCAAAAGTAATTGTTATTTAGTAAAATATTGTAATTTTATTTTCCAGGCCTTGAGCAGTAGTTGCAACAAAGACCTTAGAATATCTGAATGATTTGGACTCCATCGGCTCTGATTTCCTTTCACCTTAGTGGACCTGTGAAGTGAGGTATCTTAGTTCACCATGCACCTGAATGAAAAATTATGGCTTTGTGTGTGTTGTAGGCAGTGTGGGCTTGTGTACCTCACACCTGGCTGGCTGAGGAGTTCGAGGACATCTCCCACAGCCTTGTTTCATGGCTGACATAAATCCAAGTGCCAGCAACCACAAAGCCAGATTAGATTGTAAGCACGGTGGAGGGAAAGGGGGTCTCTCCTCGCCTCTGCTCTGGGCATCTGCAGCTGGTGCCATCCCTGACAAACAAGGCGAAGGTCCTGGCAAAGCCATTTGCAATGATCGTGGCTGGCTTTGTTTGCTTTCAAAAGGCAAATATGTCAGCGACAGGCAGTGTGCATCCTATAGGCAGTAGAGGAGTGTAATGTGCTCTCTGTCTTTATCCCCCTCAACACGTAATGGGCCATCTGTGTGTGAGAGAGAGACCAACTGTAGTTAGTGCTAATGTACTCATAACATCTAGCATGCAAGCATAACCAACAGCCATAATGCCACTTTTTCGTCACTGATGGCTGAATTTCCTCTAAGGTGACTTTCACAGTCCTCTAAGAGCTGTTTTTGTGTTGAAGAGGGAGGGGGGGGGAAGTCTATGCAAGAAAAAACTGCCGAATCAAGTCTTTTAAGAGTTTCAAGATTGCAATTTTGCCGTGTTTTTGCACAGAAGAGCTTTATATCATAACCTTTCCCTTTGTTCTGTCTCTGCTTCTGCAGACAGCTGACAAAACAGCTCTTCAGTCACCAGATCTGAACTTCAGCGATGAAACAGAATGTGCAGTCTGTTTAAGAAGCAATGCAAGCTGAAACAAAATCAGCACTCATTTCACCTTCTGTTCACAAGGGACAGCCAATCAGGAAAAAAAAAAAATCTGCTTTAAAGGCAGGGTCGCCTTACACGAATAGGAGCTAAAAAGGTTTCTTTCAAACAGAGGGTGAACTGAGGGGCTGCAGCAACCCCCAGTATGACATAGGTAAGGATTATTTTGAGGTATGATACTTGCAAAGATAGTCTAGTGCAGGGATCCTCAAATCCAGGCCTAAATAAAGACTTGGAGCGCTCAGAGGAGAGGATAGCGAGGATCCCTGTACAAAAGAACAGCATCACTCCATCGGTCAATTTCCATCTCCTGTCTTCTGATAGGGTAACATTAACCCCTTAGCCAAACACTGTCACAATTCAAGGGTGCAGGCCATGTGGCAAGGAAAGGTGGTGAGGACCCAAAAGCAGAACGCAGGAGAGGGTGTAAATGATGAACCAAACTGAGCCTTTATTATGGCAAAAGAACAAAAGGAATGGAGAAAAATAACTAAAGCCACAAAACAAACAAAGGAAACCTAAACTGAAAAAATAAGATTCCTGGAGGTCTGAAGATCTGGACATGGAGGCACGGCCTCAGGACAACAAGACTCTGACATCTGAACCAGGGCAAAACTCAGACAATAAATACACAGAGGAAACGAGGGGAAAATCAGAAATACCTATAATTATCAAAAAACCAAAACAATACAAAACCACAACAACTGAGAAACTAGACTAAGAAAAACTAACAACCAGAAGATACAACAAAACAGAACATCACTAAAAGAACTCAAAATGCCGGGCCACTGGCCCAGGATCATGACAAGCACTGAACTAATATTTTCATATTTCTTATGTTCAAACTGTTGGTAATGTTCTTGTCTGTAAGATTAAATCATATCGCGTGACTGCTCATCAGCCCGAGTCCTGAGGCTGACAAACACACATCGCCGTCCTTCCCCTTCCACGTGTTTCCCGGGTTTGACTTGAACAGCTGCGGAGGTGCTGATTAATGCACAAACAAGAAAGCAAACAAGTACACAGCAAACACCAGTCGTCCCACCTACACATCGTGTTCTAATTGTCAGGATGGATTCTCTTTTTTTTTGTTGCTGTTGTGTAAATACCCTGCTACTTGTCATTTGCCCGAGTGCTGCCCTCATTTGTGTTTGTGTCTGCCATATGGCTTTCTCATTATCATTACAACAGGCACTGATTGAAAGGGAGGGATACGCAGTGAGGATTTTAATATAAATAAATGAGCGGACAAGTTTTAAGACATATTCTTCCATTCTGTCTGTTGTCTGTGCTTTAAAAATGACCACATAAATGGGCTGTATAATTGTTTGTATATATTCATGTATTTATTTATTACCAGAGAAAGTAAAATTGTGATTTTTAAAAAGGGAGAATTAAGGACTGTGAGCAGTCTGTTTCAGACCATTGATTCAACAGGCCAAGAAGTGCTCACAGAGGTTTGTAGAGTATACAGTACACAGTCCTGTGAAAAACCAAGTACGGCCCATGATTCAATAACCACCTTTAACAGCTTGTCTCTGTCTCTCACTCTTGTGGAAGAATTTCAGCCCACTCTTCTTTCCAGCGTGGCTTCATTTTTTTAATGCATGGCTCCCTTAAGATCCTTCCACAGCATTTCAATCAGGTTGCGGCTTGGACTTCGATTGGGCCACTGAAACACTGCCTGTAACATGCCCAGATCATCACTCCTGCACCAGCGTGCAAGTGTTTATGCTGATATGCTGTGATTGGTTTTCTCCAAACATGACCCTGTGCATTATGGCCAGACATCTCCACTTTGGTCTCGTCTGTCTGAAGGACATTGTTCCAGAAGTCTTGTGGTTTCTTCAGAGCCAATTTTACAAACCTGTCATCAACTTTAACATTTAAGTGAAGTCTGTAGAGTTTGAAATATAGCTCTCAGGTTTTTTGCAGCTTCTCTAAGTATTGCACAGTCTGACCTTGGGTTGAATTGGATGAGACATCTACTCCTGGAAAGTCTTTTATAGAGGTGTTCACACTCGCTGATTACCAGTTAATCAAATGCATTTGATCAGCAGCTGCTTACCCTCTTAATTTGTATAGAAGCAGTAAAGGTTTTCATAGGCCTGTGAAAGCTTTCTTTTTCACGACTGTATTTATGTAAGATGGTTATAGGTACTCACTGGGTTGATTTTTAGCTTTTCCATTTTGTTTTCCTTGAAGCCAGAAGTGACTTTATTTGGGTGACAGGATAACGCAGGGCAACAATCAACTAACAGTGCTAGCAAGATAGCTTGGTTAATGAGGTGCATCTGTTCAACAGGCCAGGTTGGAGATGTGCTGCTGCTGATCAACTATCTTGGGGTCTTGTTCACAAGTGGAGTGAGAGATGGAAAGATCACATCACGCTGTAGCGGTCTGTTGTGGTAAAGAGAAAATAATATTCTGACTATTCTGTGAAGCCCTGCGTTGGACTGTCAGCCTCTCCTGGGTGTACCCCACCCTTTATGTAACTTTCAAATAGTCTAGTCGAGACTGATTATCTGGTTGACGTGGTCGAGAATTGTGGGGAGTAACAGAATAAGACATCAAATTTAGATGGATGTGCCAAAACTAACAGTTTTAAATGCTTACATCAACTACCAGAGATAAGAAGTCTGATAACTTAAGCATGTTTCAGGTATTTCAGGAGATTTATTGACTAGAAAATGATACAGGGATTTTGATGGGAAAAAATTCATTATGCCTGCATAATCTTTTTAGGTAGGAGATGTCTGAAAAGAATATTACAATACAATATATAACTATAAAAAGTGATGTACACAATTGTGTATGGGGGCACTGAAGGGGATATAGAATATTAAAATAATACTAATATAAGTCATATGGGTCTTAAATCCATATATCATACATATAATTATCCAAAGCAACATTTTTAAAAACACAGTGTATTCATTTAGAGATAAGACATTTTCTCTTTTTCTTTTCTTTCATGTTATGGAAGGATTTTAATCGTCTTTTAGCACTGCAGGCTCCTCGCCCCCGCCCCCGTTAAATGTGTCCAGTGGCTCGTTTTGCTCTGTTCTGCCCAGACTCTCCTCCAGCTCTCTTTGACCTGGTATAATGAGATGGAGGAGAGCTAAATATATTTCATGATAATGTGCAATCTCACTGTCCTGTTGTGAGACTAAAGCCTGAGGTCCCCCCAAGGCCCAGTCCAGGCCCTAGACCCTCATCAGCGCTCCATCAAATCCAACATTCACCTTCATCTGCCTAGTCTCTGCCTTCTCTTTGGGTTTAACCATGGGAACTATAATGAAGAAATTAGACAGAAGATGAGGCAAAGCAAAAGAGGAACAGCTGGGCAGAGGTGGAGGTAAAGAAGAAGAGAGTAAAGGTTGATAGATAACTGTGAAGGGCAAAGAAGAGAAATAAAAGGGCAGAAGAATAATTTGAGTCAATAAACTTCAGGAAGAACAGGGGATGGAAAGTGCATTTAAAAAGTAAGGTGATGGCTGAACCTCCAGATGAGTATGAAGCAGACAAGACCAGAAGCTATTTATTTTCAGTGAGTCCTGTGGCCTCCTCAGATACAAATTTATGTAATTTGGTTGGTTAAGGGAAAAAGATGCACTTCAGGCAGACGGATGGCACCAATTTCCCTGAACTGGACCACCTTGAGCGTCTTCAGCAGCAGTTTGCAGGAGGTTCGTTATTTCAGAAGACAATTTCGACATATTGCTCTTAAATCTGGCTTGTAGCTAATAGCAGCCATTGAATTTAATGAAGGGCTGCAAACAAGGGGAAAAATGTGCTTCACGGGTAACTAAATTGCTACAATTGCTCTTAGTCTCCCACTGCGTCACAAAGTTTCAGCTGAGGAAAGATATCATTAATAAAAAGAAAATAGGTTCCGTTTTTAAATAACTGAAGTTCAGTAGGGTCTGGTAAAATAACACATATGCACAAAACTAAAATATGTACATACATACATACTGCATATAAGCATGCTTCCGTACAGTAAATAAATACTTAGCTGCTACCTAAAAATCAGTTATATTTACATGCTAATTTGAAAGTGATCACAAACTGTGAGGCTTTAGAAACATTTAAAGTGAAATGAAAAGTGCTCATTTCCACCTCTACTGGCTTTTCATGACTCACAGTTCAAAAATAGCCTTATTTATCTTTTACTTTGGTGCAGCCCTTCAGTTCATCCTCTGTCTCCATTCAAGGTCACACGCACTAAAGTCTTGGCTGAAACTTGAATTTATTTTAGTGATGAAAAACCTTATTTTGCTGTCACTGTTTTAGGGATATTATGTTACCTCCAGCGGTTGGTTCTGACTCCTCACAGTTTCACCTATAGCATAATCCAGCTTCACACTGGGCTCCGGTAACAAGAATCCTGGGAGGTGAATGAAGAAGCATGGTACTTTGGGGTATTGTTGGTTAAAAACTAAAGCAGAGCCACCGTTATCCTATTTTTATTTTCTAGAAAAGTCAAGCAAACTTTTCTTCACAACCAAAAAAGCATTTTCAGGTGACATCCTTATCACCTTCAAAAAAAAAACACTGCTCCAGAGCTCTGGGCAAGTTTTCTGAGTCTGCTCCATATTTTTATTTCTGGTGTCTACTGGTGCTTTGCATGATTCAGTTCATAATAATCCTTATTTATCTTCTTCCCGGTCTTGATGTAGCCCCTCAATTCATCCACTACTGACACCAGCTGTTTTAGTTCACCTAAGCCAACTTTCTTTCAGCTGGCTGCACCTCGACAAACAGAGGGTGAAATGACCGTATAAAGGAGACCCTCTCTGTCACCTGAGAGCCAAGACTAGGAAAAACAGTGTGAAACCAAGCATTTGATGTAGAAAGATTACTTACCTCATTTTTAAAAACCTTTGGCCATCTTTAGTATGAACATCTACAACTGGAACAGGATATATAACAAGAAAATATTGAAAGGCAGAAAACGCCCCATTTAAGAACATAAGGAGTTCTGATATGTAAACTTCAGATGATATAACTGATTTAATTACACTGAACATGTTACATTTCACTCAGTTCATATACATCCTTCGAAGCAGAGCTCAGATGACACTCAGGTGAATCAACTGATAACAGACTTGTTGAAGAAACCTAACCTGCAGGCATTGTTCACCTGTTAAAATAAGCGTGTTTGGTTGTGGTCTCAGAGGATGCACAGCTGCCAACAAACTACTTCTCAGTGAAACAAGAACAGACTTTTAGATGGGCTAAGGGCAGCATTTCACAGTCAACAGCATATCAGAGTTGTAGCAACATAGTGGAGGGAGTTTATTTTGTTCCTCTGGAGCTGGACACGTGCAAGACGTGCTCCACCCTCTCGCCTGCATATTTGTGAACAAGCGTTCACTCTGCAACACCTGCTTGCAGACCAAAGAAGAGCAGGGAGTGCTGACTCTCCTCCACGGTCATCTGACCTCAAACCAGCTGAAATTTTGGGGGGAATAAACATTCCTGATATGACCAGAACATTACCACATCATGCTGGGGTGACATGGCTGGGAGCCTTTGCAGCTGCTGCTGTCACTGAAAAAAAAAGTGACAAAAACCAAAACACATTTTTGCACTATCCAAAGATTTCCTTTGTGATCAGTTTATTTTTTGGGATTATGAACATATTTATTACAGAACTGCACTGTTATCGAAAGTGATTTACCATTTACACGACATTTCTGTTAATTATGGATTTGAATGCAGCCTGACATTTGCAGTTTGCTCGCAGTCTTTCATCTCACTAGACAATTAACTTTGGATGGTGTTTGAATTGCTTTGACACACTGTAAATGTGCAGACACAATCTTAATTAAAATGGCCTGTTTTGTTCCCGGGAGAGAAATACAGCTTTCAGAAAGTGTCACACATCCTGATCTATAACACAAAGGCTGAATAAATAATACAACTCTTTGAAAACACAACCCTGTCTTGTTTTGGAACTTCTCTGGTCGTGTTCAGACATACTGTATTTTCTTTTGTCTGCAGTCACGACATGTCATGATGTTACCTTGAACTGAAGTGACAGCTGAGGTCTGATTATACTCTGTGGTTCTGCGCAATGTTTGCTCATTCATGGCCAACTCAAAATGCATTTTAGACCTCCTTCTCTTGGTCTCCAGGTGACATCTTGAAGACTTTCACATTACTATGCATGTCTTTATCTTGTTGATGGCCAAGACAACTTTGTGAGTTGTGTTCAGCATTATTAATATGCTAGTTTTTGTTTTGAATTGAATTTAAAACCCTTCTCACACTGAAAGGTCTTAAATAATCATACCCTATAATATTTAAAGACTTCATAGTACCACATAATCACAACAATCCCAATAGAGCACTTCTCTCTCTAACCTCGGGTTTACTTGTGGTTCCTAGAGTTTCTAAAAGTAGAACTAGCTGTGGAACCAGCTCTCAGTTGGGATTCAGGAAACAGACACTCTCTGGTGTTAAGTCTTCAAATTTTACGTTATGATAGAGCTTATAGTTAGGATCAGGAGACCCTGAACCATCCCTTAGTTTTCCTGCTATAGACTCAGGCTGCTGGGGGACCCATGATGCATTTCTCATCCATCATCTTTTCAAACCCTGTGTGTTTTTGCCCGTTTTCACTCATTCGGACACAGGAAGATAGCTGCTCCTCACTGAGCTTCTGCTGGAGGGGGTTTCTTCCTGTTACAATGGAGTTCTTCCTCTTGACTGTTGCCAAGCACTGCTCAGAGATCGTTCCTCTCTAATACTGTAGAGTCTTTTACCTTAAAATATAAAGCTCCTTGAGATGCACTGTTGTTGAACTAGAAGGAAAACTGAATTTATTTTAGGTACCTTGTGATCGACAGCTCTCAGCCACAGGAGTGGTGTCGCGGTGGCTACGTCAGTCTTTTATATGCCGTCACACTCTGTCACACAGAATTTGTTTTTTGTTTCTTTTTTCTTTTTCTACGTTACTTCCGAAGACGATGCCAGATCGTGACTGTTGTCATTCATTAAAGTCAAAAAGTTCATCAACCACTCGTGTAAATCCACGAAAGAAATGCCAGTAAATGTGCCAACATATGAAGTGGTTGCTGCCTTTTTTAAAATAATACAGTAATACTAAAATCATACAATACTTGGTGCAATTACTGAGACAGTTTGTAGTGCTCAGATTGCCTTTGGGGAGATATATGTGTACATGCTGCTCGTGTGTGTTGGCAGAAAGGGTTGACAGCTCTTGTGAAGAGGCTTTTAAGGTGGCGGGTAGTAGTGGTCTTAATGGCCCGGTACGGTCTCCCAGAGGAAGGTTTTTGGAACAGATGGTTGGTTGGGTTATAGACCTAATAGAAAAATACATCAGAGCCTCCCCAGCGGTTTAGACTGCTGCTGTCACCTCTTCCAGCAGCTCAGCAGCCACATCACCTGACTGACAGGCTGCAGAGCAACTCCAATTTTCTGTTCATAGCCTCTGTGGGCTGCAGCAACCATGAAACTGTAGTGATTGGAGGAGTTTAATGTATTACTGTGTGTGTGTGTGGGGGGGGGTGTTCAATATTAGTTTTAATTAACTGTAAAATGTATCATGATATGAATACATGTACACATTTAAATCATACGTCTTCTGTAGCATGTCACAGTACGTGAAAAATTAGATGTGAATAATTTTAATATGTTCACTGCTGTTCTTTTACTACTGCTGTTCTTCTCCTCCTTTATTCAGCTGTTCCCTTTAGGGGTCACCAGAGTGGATCATCTGCCTCCATCTCATTCTATCCCTAGCATCCTCCTCCTGTCACACAAACCATCCGCACGGCCTTCTTCACTACATCCATGAACCTTCTCTATGGTCCTCCTTTTTACTCCAACTTGGCAGCTCCGTCTTCAGGATCTTTTGTCCAATATATCCACTATCCCTGCTCTGCACATGTCTAAACCATCTCTGTCTTGACTCTCTTTGTCTCCAAACCTCTCGACCTGAGCTGTCGTAACCTCCTTACAACCACAAAAAAAAATCAGTGGTTATCCAGTGATTGCACTGGATTTTTTTTTCGCATTCATCAACTGATTACAAGTAGCCGCAGCGACCATTTTCAATCACAAAGTGATTGCACAGGTCACCTGGTTGGCGGCAACCTGTCTACAAACAGTTGTGGTCCGACTCAAAGCAAGTGCACTCACTGAGTCAATAATTTATCAACATAGACAGGCTGCCAACATGTTGCAAGCAATCTTAGCTCATCTGCTTTAAGAAAATGATTAACTTTGTGTTTCTTCATGGTCAACTTTACCAGGATCATCTTCTGCGTCAGGCTCAGTAGTTTTCTGATCCCGTGACTCTTCAGTTTTTCCAGCAATGACTTAATCTACAGTAGCCTAAGAAGGGACAGTTCCTCCATCAGTTTTATGGGATCACCTGCTCCCTTCCCCACCTTCCTTTCTGATTTCACAGGTGTTTTATAAACTTCCACAGCTATTTGTGCACCAGTCTGGCCTGTGCAGCCGCAGTACACTGCAGGGTTTCACTCTCGGTATCAGCATGTCGCTGTGGTATTCATCTCGGCAGCAGCTCATTGTACATACAATAAGATTTGTGCGAAAGCTCTGCAGCACCGAGGGTTCCCCACTGGCACTGTAATATCTCTGTATCTCTCCAAGTCTTCATAATACCCTATTTTACCCACAATTCCCGGCCACCCACCAGTGGGTTTGGTGTGGATGAACAAAATGACTTCTCAATAGCAAGTGCCCAGAAATTCAAGTGTGTATATTACAGGGTTTGTAACGACTCTTAATATTTCTTTTCCATTTTCTTGTTGTTTTATTTACTCTCCTCACTTAGGGCATTTTCTTCATCCACAGCATTTTTCTTCCAGCCCCCATTTTCCTGTCTTCCTCCTCCTCACTCAGTTCTCCCTTTTTCACCACTGCTGCCATTCCTTATCAGTAACAGTCGCCAGCCAACGTGAAATATTATCACACGAATCTTCATGAGTCCTCTGAACACCACTGATTTATCCTGCTGCATGCTTCATAAATTTCTGATTGATTTTTATGAAAAAAAGAACCAAAAACAGAAAGCAGGAGGAAAAATGAGAGAGTAGATAGACGGGAAGGGTGGGAAGAAGGAAAGCAGGCAACGAGTAGAGCAGGGTGTTACGAATAACATAAACTTGTTGTTTTGTTGTAGTTGTTTTTTTTATTGCCCTCTGGCTATACACAGCCTAATGACAGCCGGTTAAACTGTAAATAAAATGAAATTACAATATTTAAGATCATAATACAAATAAACACAAATTTAGAACCTTTCACTATAAACCGTTTGAATAACTCACATTTAAGGTTGTGCTAGATTAATCACTTATAACTCTGAGATTCAAATTCAGCATTTAAACACTTTACAATCTCTAACATTACATTTTCCAGGTTGATAAACTGTCAAGACGCTTAGCTTTATACTCTAAACAAATGCAACAACACATCAGATTACACATTATGAGGATCTTACAGATCTAAACACAAAATTAAACCGAATTTGTGCATCTCACGGATATTCTGATTGAATACAGCGACATATCTCCTTTGAAAACCCATGCGGGAAAACGTATTTCACTTTTATGCAAAACAACGATAGTTTACATCTTCAAAACAACACAACGTCCGTTTACACAATTAAACAAATGTTTGACAATAATCAGATCAACTTACCACGTTGGGGCAATGTTATTTGGATAGTTAAGTGACAGGTTTAATCTTTGTCTGCTTTGTTTTTTCTGTTTGGCTCTCTGTAGCTGAAAAGGCTATCGTGTCTCTTTCTTCCTTGCACGTCAGACCGCCCAAAAAATGTAAACAATGATTGGAGCCCTCTAGTGGAAGGGAGTGATACCAACATCCCGGCCCCGATGACCTCAACAGATGGTCATCCAAGTAAAATTGGTGAACGACTATGTAATAATACAGTAATACATGCACTTTAGAGCAATAACTGTTAATCTTGAACACACGGCTAACAACTATTGTAACAGTCTCATGGAAAACACAAGCTGAAAGTCTGTAGAGCTTACTTGTCCATATTCCCTTCCAGCAAACATAGTTTGTGGATGGGGCGAGTATAAATACCTGTTTGTGTCTTTACTTGTACTGAACGTACCAGTCCATCAGCTCCAACATTGACATCAATGACCAATCCAAGGGGCCACTGACTGCGAGGTGTTGATTCATGCAGAACTAGTACAAGATCACCTACTTGATAATTTCTGGAATGGTGGGTCCACTTCTGCCTCTGCTGTAGACTAGGCAAATACTCCTTTGTCCATCGAGTCCAGAAAATGTCCGCCAAGTACTGGACCTGGCGCCAGCGTCGACGGTACAGATCCTGCTTCACAAAGTGACCAGGGGGTAGAGAACACTCAGGTCTTAACAGAAGCAAATCGTTAGGAGTCAGAGGCTGACCATCTCTTGGGTCCTCTGACAGCTTTGTTAGTGGTCGTCCATTGACAATTTTTTCAATGATGCAGAAGAGTGTCATTAATCCTTCATCATCCAGAGTCTGTTGTCCTGTAAGGCCCATGAGGATTGAACGCACTGTTCGGATCTGCCTCTCCCATACACCTCCCATGTGTGAGGCTGCTGGGGGGTTGAACTTCCATTGTGTTTCTCTTTGGAGCAGATGTTCTTCAATCTTTTGATGATTCCATTCATCCAGCGCTTTCTGTAGTTCACTGCGGGCACCAACAAAATTTGATCCGTTGTCCGAGCGCATCAATTGAGGTGTTCCCCGACGAGCCATGAAACGCTGAAGAGCATTTATAAAGGAATCTGTGTCCAAACTGTGCGCTACCTTCAAATGAATGGCTCTGGTTGTTAGGCAAGTGAACAGGCAACCATACCTCTTCACCTCACTGCGTCCCCTTCTGATGTTAATGGGACCAAAGTAATCGACTCCAACACTGGTGAAAGGTGGTTGACTTGGAGTCACACGATCAGCTGGTAGGTCGGCCATGTACTGCGTACTGATTGGAGCTCTGTGCCTTTTGCATGGTATGCACCGTGCTAGGACTCGTTTCACTGTGATGCGTCCTCTGACAATCCAGAAGGATTGCCTAATCTCAGAGAGGACCCTCTCAGCACCTGAATGACCTGTGAGTTTGTGGAAGTGCCATATGATGAGTTCACTGACATGATGCTTCTGTGGCAAGATCACTGGGTGTTTTGCTGCTTCAGGTATTGGAGCATTGGTGAGTCTGCCTCCAACTCGAAGTAGTCCATCACTGAGGCGTACTGGTGCTAACTTCCTCAAGTTATCAACCCTCAGTGGCTTGGTGATCTCAGCTTCTGAAGGTAAGCCACCTAGTTCCGGCTGGAGAGGCCAAAACTCTTCTCTCTGCCAAAGGAAAGCAGGACCTTTGTGCCAGCGCTCCTTGCTTGCGAGTTCTTCAGCTGATAATCCTCTAGAAACATCATCTGCAGGGTTGTGCTCTGTGCAGACGTACTTCCATTGCGAGGCTGCTGAAACTTCACGGATCTGTGAGATTCTATTTGCGACAAAGGTTTGATACCTTTTATCTTCATTTCTGATGTAATGCAGCACAATGGTGCTATCAGTCCAGAAGACGGAGTCCAGTAGGGGTAGCTCAAAGCTTTGGTGGATTTTCAGGTCAAGCTGCACTGCTACCACCGCCGCCGCCAGTTCTAGTCTTGGGATAGTGGTTGTTTTGACTGGAGCCAGCCTGTTCCTGGACATGATGATGTTACAGTATATGTTATTATGGCAAACGAGCCTGAGATAGGAGACGGCACCGTATCCCAACTCAGACGCATCGCTGAAGTGATGGAGCTGCATGGTGACTGAAGGTACAGTATAGACTGTTGGTCTAAGGCATCGAGGAATTTGTAGCTTGCAAAGTCTTGGCAGGTCATCCAACCACCGGCCCCATTGCTCAGCAATCTCACTTGGAATGGTTTCGTCCCAGCCTAGCTTCATGCGACACAGTGACTGGAATAGTGCCTTTCCTCGTAAAATGAATGGGCCAGCTAAACCCAGGGGGTCATAGACCGAGCTTATTGTGCTTAACATGCCTCTTTTGGTGCTGGGTTTGCCCTTAACATTCACACTGAATGTGAGGCAATCATTTTTTATGTCCCATAACACACCCAGAGCTCTCTCCATTGGTGGATCTTGATCCAGGTCCAATGACGGTGAGCGCTTTGCATGTTCCTGCTCTGGGATGGACTTCAGGACCTCTGCAGAATTGCTTGTCCATTTGGTCAAGTGAAAGCCTCCTTGCTTGAGTAGGTTGGTCAGCTGCGCTGCTAGATGGATGGCTTGTTGAGGTGAGTCAGAAGATTTCAGACAATCATCCACGTAGAAGTTTCTTTCAACAGTGGAGATGGTGTCTGCATCATACAGATGTGCATGGTCAGATGCACATTTTCTTAAGGCAAAACTTGCTGCACTTGGAGACCACACTCCGCCAAAGAGGTGAGATGTCATACGGTAGGTAACTACCTCATTCCTTTGATCATGGTCTTTCCACCACAGGAATCGCAGAATGTCTCTGTGGTCTGGTATTACATAAATCTGGTTAAACATGCCTTCGATATCTGCCATCATAGCAATAGGACCTTGTCTGAATCGAATTAACACAGTTATTAACTTGTTTGTTAAGTTTGGTCCTTGATGAACAACATCATTGAGCGATACTCCATCGTACTTAGCTGCACAGTCAAAGACGACCCGTACCTTTTCTGGCTTGCGAGGATGAATCACTGGATGATGCGGGAGGTACCATACCTTGCCATCATTGCGGTCAGGAAACGAAGCAGGGACTGCTTCCGCATAGCCATTGTTGATGGTTGACTTCATTGCCTCTACATACTTCATTTGCAAGTCTGCATTTTTTGTCAGTCTACGTTCCAGGAGTTGCAGTCTGTGTGCTGCTAAGTTGACATTGTTTGGTAGCGCCACAGCTTCGTTCTTAAAAGGTATGTCTAAGATGTAGTGTGAGCCATCTTTAGAGACTGAATTCTCCCACTGCTTAATCACCTTCTGGTCGTTGATTGATAGGCTGTCCTTTTGGGTGGGGTCATCAAGCTTCCAAAACCTCTCCACCTGCATTTGCAGACTGTGATCTGACTTGAGGAAATAGGCCTTGACATTCTTTCCGCCTTCCTTGTAATCAATTGGTCCATTTATGGCCCAACCAAGCACTGTCCTTGTAGCATATGGATCATTATCTCCACCTACACGATATTCTTCAGCTCTGAGAAGGCGTGGGGCATCCTGTCCAATGACGAGGTGCACATCATCAGAGTTAACACTGGGAATAGGAATGCCTGCTAAGTGATCCCATCTGGCAACCTCATCAGGTGTGGCAAGGCAGCTGAGACCTATGTTTAACTTTCTTAGGGTTCTCACACCATTGAGTGTATACATGTTGCCATCATGTAGAGAGTCTATCTCAAGATTCACACATCGAGTAAATATGCCTTCTTGGCTGCCTCCTACTGTGTCAAGATCCAGCCTTGCAGGTTTGCCTTTGACCTTGAGTTTCTTTGTAAGTTCTTCTGACACTAAACTTGTGTTGGCTCCAGGATCAAGCAATGCATATGTGAAAGAACTGATGTTGCTAGCTTTGCCTCTAACAACAAGCAAACTTTACCATTTCCAGCACCAGCAAATCCACAAGTGACGTTAGGTGATTGGGTAGATTGTGTTTGTTGAGTTGTTTTATTGTCACCCGTGGCATTCTGACTTGCTGCTGTATTTTGCTTGTTAGTGTGGTTTGGGTGTAGCCATTTGTTATGTTTCTGTCCACAGCCAGGTACGTTGCATACCCAATTGCGTGTGCATACCTCAGCACTATGACCCATCATGAAACAGTTTTGGCACAGGTGCTTCTCCTGAACAAACATGAGGCGTTCTGGCACAGTCAGTGATCGGAAAGCTGGGCACTGGTTCAGGAAGTGGAGCTTTGAACACTTTAGACATTTTGAATTAACTGGCCGTTTGGTGGGTGTAAACTTGTTCTCTTGAACTGCAGCTGCCTTAACATTTGCAGAGTTGTTTGGCCGAGGTTTCTTTGAGCTTTTGGTGGATAACATAACATTGCTTGGTTTCTCCTGCTTCTTGTAACTCACTATGCCACCAAAGACTGGGTCAGATCTCTTCTCAGCCTCTGTCTCAACAAAGTTGACAACGTCCTCAAGTTTAGGTAGACGTCCCCCCTTAGTGATATCGTAGTTTACATTTAACCATTTGGACCTGAGATCTGGTGGTAGTTTACTGATGATTTCAACCAATGTGCGGCGACCACTGAGCTCTTCCTCACATTTCATAGCAGAAAGTGTATCTTTGCAGCCTCTCAGTTGGTCCGCAAAATCTCTGAGTTGCACATTGTCTCTTATCTCTTTAAAGTTCAAAACCTTCTCAACCCAAGCCTGGGAGATGGTATGAGGATTTCCAAATCTTGTTTTTAGTCGCTCGAGTGCTTCCTTGAAGCCTGCACTGGGATCGGGATTGTATAAGCAGTGACTAACAGCATCTTGAGCTTTTCCTTCAGTGTACTGGTGTAGACGAGTTAACTTCTCTTCTGCAGCAACAGACTCTTTGTCCACCATTGTGGTGAAAAGCCTCATGAACTTCCAGTACTGAAGGGGGTCACCATTGAACTTTATCATGTTAGTTGGTGGGAGCCTCAGGGAGTCCACTTGGGCTTGATACTGCTGCCTTGATAATTCAAGCAGGTGTGAGATTGAATCTTCTGATATTGGTGACAGTGATGGTCGTGTTGTTGATGGGCTCTTGCCAGCCTTAGGTGTAGAATATAGATCTGTTGTTACAGCTTGTATCTTTTGTTGATTGTGTAATATCTGTGCATCTAGCTCGGCCTTGTGATGCATTCGCTGGAGTTCCAGTTCAAACTCCTCTTTGTTGCGCCGAAGCAATAGCTCAAAGTTTTCTTGTTCTTTCTTTCATAAGGCACGTAGGTTTTCTAGCTCAGCTGACATGGGGTTGTCATCATCCGTGTCATCTGGAGGAGTTTGATTTATGATGTCCAATTCACCAGCAATTAGCTGATCATCAACTTCACCAGGAGTGTTAACTTCTTGCAGCCAGGCTAAAGCATCGTGGCGCACCTCATGAACACTCATCAAGATGACCTTCTCATAGGCTTCCGACTCTTCTTTGTCAATATCATCAGTGAGCCTATCATGATAAAGTCTGTGTGTTTCCTGGAGTCGAGTGACAGCTAGGTCAAGGCTCTCCAGTACTGCCTTCAACTCTTCAGGCTCATTTTCTCTTATCTTTATATTTGCAGCTGTAATCATTTTAGTTATGGCTGCTTTGGCTTGTCCTCGCCTTCTCCTCAGTGTCGCGAGGTCTGCTTCTCCCTCAGACTCTTCTTTGTTGGACATGTTGCCGTCGTGTTTAACTTTATGTTACGAATAACATAAACTTGTTGTTTTGTTGTAGTTGTTTTTTTTATTGCCCTCTGGCTATACACAGCCTAATGACAGCCGGTTAAACTGTAAATAAAATGAAATTACAATATTTAAGATCATAATACAAATAAACACAAATTTAGAACCTTTCACTATAAACCGTTTGAATAACTCACATTTAAGGTTGTGCTAGATTAATCACTTATAACTCTGAGATTCAAATTCAGCATTTAAACACTTTACAATCTCTAACATTACATTTTCCAGGTTGATAAACTGTCAAGACGCTTAGCTTTATACTCTAAACAAATGCAACAACACATCAGATTACACATTATGAGGATCTTACAGATCTAAACACAGAATTAAACCGAATTTGTGCATCTCACGGATATTCTGATTGAATACAGCGACATATCTCCTTTGAAAACCCATGCGGGAAAACGTATTTCACTTTTATGCAAAACAACGATAGTTTACATCTTCAAAACAACACAACGTCCGTTTACACAATTAAACAAATGTTTGACAATAATCAGATCAACTTACCACGTTGGGGCAATGTTATTTGGATAGTTAAGTGACAGGTTTAATCTTTGTCTGCTTTGTTTTTTCTGTTTGGCTCTCTGTAGCTGAAAAGGCTATCGTGTCTCTTTCTTCCTTGCACGTCAGACCGCCCAAAAAATGTAAACAATGATTGGAGCCCTCTAGTGGAAGGGAGTGATACCAACACAGGGGTCATCAACTACATTTGTCCAAGGGCCGGAATTTTTCTTGGCAGACACTGTGAAGGCCAGACGCTTTCATAAAGTAAAATCAAAGTAATATATTATCATTTGATATATCAATTTTCCTTTCAGATTTATACTATTTTTAATGGTGTGATGTGCAAGTCTTGCACTTATGTGTTCGTCTCTGTTATGTTGGCGGTTGTTATGGAAACAATTGTGTGTAATTGTTTTCATTATAGATATAACGAGCACGGAAACAGTAAAACGTTAAATGAGAGCAACGAGTTTGTCTCTGCACAATCTGCTTTTGAGAAGGTGTTTTTGTTGTTGATTTTTAAATGAATATAGAAGCATGAAGAGTTCAGATGCAAATCCCTCTAAATCTGCCTGGAAACTTTTCTTTTAAAAGAGCGTTTTATTTTTTCCAAATCTGGATTTTATGGTGAAGATCAGTAATTTCATTTCACAGGCAAAGGTGAGATGCGTTTTTTCCAAAAATGTAAGTATAGTAAATTACCTACTTTTTAATACATAATGTTTTGATTTGAGGCAAAACCAGTAAAATCTTCAGTCCGTCCTCTGCCCAGTGTGAATGAAGGCAAAAGGCGCAAATATCAGACTGTGATAAAAAGATTTCTACATAGATTCACATAGTACAACCGCAATGGCACAAAATGGCAGCAAATTTACTTTAACAATGACAGGACAGTAGATACTAGGCCGCGCGGTTCGTGACAACCGAGGGACGGACACATACAGGGGCTGTGACCGCATTCGGGTACACGCCAATCCGTCGAGCCACTTGCGGGCTGGATGTGGCCCACGGGCTGCCAGTTGACACTCACTGGAGTAGAGGAAGAATAGAACAGTGTTTCCTAAACATAGGCTTAATTTTGGGGCGCCTGGGTGGCTTAGTGGTGAAACCGGCAACCACATGCCGCGCGGGTTTGCGTCCTGGCCCATCGCCAATTTGTCCGCGTGTCTTCCCCCGTATCTTTCCCCCATTTCCTGTCTCTCTCCACTGTCAATAAAAGCCGCTGTGGCCAAAAATGCAAAAAATAAATAAACACAGGCTTAATTTTGCCAACTCACCCAAGTATATTACTACACAGGTATATATTTTTTTATTTGAGTCCCCTTGTTCTACTTTATCTGGTCCATCCTGTCTCATATTTCCTTACTGGAAGATTGACCAGGCCACTGTTGTGGTGGCTCTCGATGTCTTTAAGCTGCTTCTCCTGTGTTGGAGAACTGGACTCTAACTCCAGTATCATGAGCACCAGTTGGTCACAGTAGTCCTTGTTCTGCTCTGGAGATCTGCAGTAAGCTGGAGGGGCAATCAAACAAGAATCAGCAGCAGGAGGGTAACTGGCTCCAGTCCCTCTAAAACAAATTCACAATAGCAGACCGAGGACTCCCTTTGCCAACTGCATCTCATGACTGTGGACTTCACTTGAGCGTCACTGGAGACACAGCTGATAATTTCTGCTAGTATTTAAGAAAGTGTTTTTACATACAAGTGCAGGTGCACCAATGCTACTACCAGAAAGAGAATCTAATTCTTTGGAAAACGCTGCAGAAGAATAAGTCAAAGGCAGAAAAAACAGGGGAAGAAAAATGAAGGACGCAAGGATGGAAGAGTAGAAGAATAGGGGACATAAGAGGGAGCTAGCGAAGAAGTAAAGCGTGAAAGCCCATCTGTTGTAAGGGAACAGATGGGCTGTGAACAAGGAGGTTTGGGACCAAGCAGCTCGTTTACTAGTGAACAATCTCCTTATTCAGTACAATCTCATCTTTCTGTACCAGCAGGCTGGCCAGGTTCATCCATCAGCTGCCTGTTCTTAGTATCTCTCTTCCCTTGGTCGAACGGACTCCAACTCCACAATCTTGGACTGCAGATGGTGACAGCAGTCCTTACTCTGATCTGGAAAATTACATTTTAACCACTTCTCTTACTAGCAGCAGGTAGAAAAACTGTTTAACATCTTGCACAATGAACAGTGCAAAATAAGAACTATCATCATCAGCTGTATTCCAAGACAGAGCAGATGGAGTCCATCCAAGGGATTCCCCTGAAAGGAAGCTGTTCTTTATTGTCATTAGGTATAAATGTTATTGCTATATTATCTCTATTTCTGTGGGAAACAGTGTGGAAGAACATGTCAAATAGGAACAACAGGAATAAAAGAAATAAACAAGGAGTGAATGAAAGTGCAAAGAGGGGATATGTGGGCCCAAGTAGCCTTAAGAGATAGAAAAACAGAGGCGATGAATGGTAATATGTGGAGTGTGTATACAGGGAAAGGATGGAAATGTGGGAGGTGAAGAATGAGAGAGCCAAGAGGGAAGAAAACAATGATAGGACAAATTAAAAAAAAAAAAAAAGGATTAGAGAGGAAGGAGAGGCATTTTGTAATGAAAATGACCAAAAAAGGATGTGACAGAGTTGGTCGAGAAATATAAGTGGGGATTTTCTGAGGGATTGTGAGTAGCAGAAGTAGAAAAGTAGGGAGAGAAAGTAAGAAGAAAGAAGAAAAGAAGAGGAAGAGAGGAGTACATGAAGAGAAAGGTGAGGGATGAGGGAGTCGTGACAGACAGAGGAGAGAAACAAGAAAAGATGGAAAAGGAAAGTTAGATGAACGTAAGACAGGAGAATGAACAAGAGATAAAGGAGGGGACAAAAGAGAAACAGAAAGTTTTACTATCAGTGAGGTCACATTTTTGAAAACCTCCTGATGAAATAATTTCAAAGGAGGAGGTGTGATATTTTGCCTGGAGGAAGTGGAAATAAAGCCCCAGGATGGGTTTTATCGATCCCTCATGCAGTCTGTTTGTACATGTTTACGAAGCAAATAGAGAGAGAGGAAGCTGGTGTGTGTGTGTGTGTGTGTGTGTGTGTGTGTGTGTGTGTGTGTGTGTGTGTGTGTGTGTGTGGTGGTGTGGGGGGGGGCAGAGTGGTAAAGAGTGAGCGAGGAGGCGGCGAGTGTGTATGCAGGTGGGCCACATCGATCCGAGTCTGCAGGCCTCGCATCGACTGAGCAGCAGATGAGGACAGATTACGGCGCAGTTAAGAAGCACATGAAAGGAAACACTGGTAATGGGTCAGACAGGTTCCCTCCTCCCTTGGTAACCATTAACACATTTGAAAATAACTCTATGAATGCAGTCACCTGTCTGAGATGTAACCTCCGAAGCTGTCAAATCGAACACACGTGTCGAAAGTCAAGATGGGAAAGATCAGAATTGCTTGTCATTTACGGTGGTGTCTTATGCATGTACATGAAGCTCCATGTTCACCTCCATATGGCAGATAACAAAGCTTTGTCTACATTAATACTCCAGTTCACAGGATGTTGATGCCCCTGTGGACAATTTGACCATAGACTATGTACAAGAGGGCTATAACCCCCGTGGCTTCACCCATTGAATCATGGGCTCACATTTTGATGCTTCCACCTTAGCTAAATCTTACCATCACCATCTTGGTATTTTGGAGCTAGAAGTGACCATATTCAGACAAGAGGGTGTTAGCAAGACTGACCATACACAGGTCAGTCCTACAGTTCTCTCTACCTCTTCACAACACAACCGATGGTCTCAAAGAAATTAAGAGGGCAAGAAATTAACTCTTAACGAGGCACAGCTGTTAAATGAAAGCCACTCCAGGTGACTGCCTCTTGAAGCTGACTGAGAAAATGCCTACTTTGAAGAATCTAAAATATAAAACATATTCTGGTTTGTTTAACACTTTTTTGTTTATTAAATAATTCCATATTTCTTCATAGTTTGGATGAATTTAGTTTTTTTATTTATTATTTAGTTTTTAAATAATGAAAAACCACTGAATTAGAAGGTGTGTCCAAACTTTTGACTGGTACTGTATCTTCAAAGGCTGACTTCCCAGAATGAGTTTCCCTCACACTTTAAGCCAGAGATTCCCACTTCAGCACTTACAGTACACCCACCAAACTTTCAAGTGCAATTCCTATTTATATTCGGAAAGTTCTCACAGAGTTTGGTCATATATCAGTTATAGCCTGATTTAAAGATTGTTTTTACTCCTAAAACCATGGCAATGGCTGCATTTTTTTTAATTTATGGAGCTATTTATTAAAAAAAAAAAAAAAAAAGAGCAATCCCAAATCCCCTCCTTTGAGTCTTATATATCTAGAAAATGAAAAAAGAAATTTGAGCTTGACTTCTAGAAATTAATGCAATATAGCACATATCACAGTTGGCAAGATCTTATTTGTACTTTAAACACAAAAAGTAGCTACATAGACTAGGAATATACTCACAAATACACACACAGCACAATACAAACAAAAAACAAAAAACAAAATAAACAGATTTATGGAGTGATTTGAAAATAGAAATATCATAAAGCCCCTCTCTGTAACTCTTTTGCCCTAATATGTCAACAACATGAATTCAATTTAATTCAATTGTATTTATACAGTGCCAAATCAAAACAAACAGTCACCTCAAGGTGCTTTGTATTATGGGTAAAGACCCTACAATAATTACACAGAAAACCCAACAGTCAAAACAACCCCCTATGAGCAGCACTTGGTGACAGTAGGAAGGAAAAACTCCCTTTTAACAGGAAGGAACCTCCAGCAGAACCAGGCTCAGGGAGGGGCAGTCATCTGCTGTGACCGGTTGGGGCTGAGGAGAGAGAGACAGGACAAAAGTTACTGAAGAGGGGCCTGAAAGCTGAAGGCTCTGCCTCCCATTCTACTCTTAAGTATCCTAGGGACCACAAGTAAGCCAGCAGTCTGAGAGCGAAGTGCTCTATTAGGGTGATATGGGACTATAAGGTCTTTGAGATAAGAAGGGGCCTGATTATTCAAGTCCTTGTATGTGAGAAGAAGAATTTTAAATTCTATTCTAGATTTAACAGGGAGCCAATGAAGAGAAGCCAATATGGCAGAAATCTGCTCTCTCTTTCTAGTCCCTGTCAGTTCTCTAGCTGCAGCATTTTGGATCAGCTGAAGGCTTTTCAGGGAGCTTTTAGGACAGCCTGATAATAATGAATTACAATAATCCAGCCTAGAAGTAATAAATGCATGAATGAGCTTTTCAGCATCACTCTGAGGAAAGGATGTTTCTAGTTTTAGAAATATTGTGCAAATGCAAGAAAGCAATCCTACATATTTGTTTAATATGTGCATTGAAGGACATATCCTGGTCAAAAATGACTCCAAGATTTCTCACAGTGTTACTGGAGGCCAAAGTAATGCCATCCAGAGTAAGTATCTGGTTAGACACCATGTTTCTAAGATTTGTGGGGCTGAGTACAATAACTTCAGTTTTATCTGAATTTAGAAGCAGGAAATTAGAGATCATCCAGGCCTTTACATGTATGTCTTTAAGCCTTTAATACTGAACCTGTCACCAGCGACAGAACGTACTTCAAAAGTGCTGCTGTTTGCTGACTTCCAGCAACAATTACTGTAATAATCCTATATTGGCTATGAAGTGCAATTTCTAAGCTTTCTGAAATTGTTTGAATTCTTCCGATAGGACAAACAATCACGTAATTATGGTAATTTAAAGTTCCTCTGCCTCAGCAGTGATACGCTCTGTGTTGACCAGCTGTTCATTGCAAGTAAGGGCAGTTAACGGGTGCTTCAGCGGCAATGGCCGCTGTTATAGGGCTAAGACATTCCTGCAGTTTAACTAATTGATTGGTTAAACTGTGTCATCTGGCTTCATGGATAGGTGAAGCTTGTATCGTCTACATAACAATGCAACAATGATGCAATGTTTTCTAATAATACTACCTAAGGGAAGCATGTATAGTGTAAATAAAATTGGTCCTAGCACAGAACCCTGTGGAACTCCATAATTAACCCTATCGTGTGATGAAGACTCCCCATTTACATGAACAAATTGGAGTCTATTAGATAAATATGATTCAAACCATTGTAGCGCGATAGCTTTAATACATATGGAGTCAGGCACTTCTGATTTGAGGCTTTCCTTTTCAGAGGAGCCACAGTATCCAAAGTTGTACACAGAAAGGATGTAAAACTATTGATGAGATAATCGACCTCACTGGGAGCAGAGTTTAGGTAGCTGCTCTGCACTGTGTTGGCACTGAAGAGCATAATGAAGGAATTATATCCTTAAACTTAGTTACAGCAAAAATGTCTACTGTAATAAAACATATTCCACACTGCTGTGTAATCCATTAAAGTAAATGTAAATGTTACTAAGAAATGATCAGACAGGAGGGGGCTTTCAGGGAATACTGTTAAGTCTTCAGTTTCTATGCCATATGTCAAGACAAGATCCAGAGTATGATTAAAGTGGTGGGTGGGCTCCTTTACATTTTGAGAGAATCTAATAATAGATTAAATGCAGAGTTGAGGCTGTCATTTTCAGCATCTACATGGGTGTTAAAATAACCCACTGTAATTATTTTATCTGAACTGAGCACTAAATCAGATAAAAAGTCTGAGAAATCAGACAGAAACTGAGTAAGGGCCCGGTGGATGATAGATAATAACAAATAAAACAGGTTTTTGAATTTTCCAATTAGGGTGGACAAGACTAAGAGTCAGGCTTTCAAAAGAATGAAAACTTTGTCTGGGTCTTTGATTAATTAATAAGTTGGAATTGAAGATTGCAGCTACTCCTCCTCCTCGACCTGTGCTTCGAGCATTCTGATAGTCTGACTCATCCTGCTGTAACAAGGTTTCTGTAAGGCAGAATAAATCAATATGTTGATCAATTATTAAATAATTTACTAACAGGGACTTGGAAGAGAGAGACCTAATGTTTAATAATGCACATTTAACTGTTTTACTCTTTGGTGCAGTTGAGGATGCTATATTATTTTTTCTTTTTGAATTCTTATGCTTAAATAGTTTTTAATTGATTTTAGCTTTGTTTTTTGGTGGTCTGGGAGCAGGCACCATCTCTATGGGGGTGGAGTTTTGGGGGGATGGCAGGAGGAGAGAAGCTGCAGAGACGCGTGTAAGACTGCAACTGCAACCCTGGGTAGTAAGGTTTTAGGAGGGTTAATAAATTCGGCCAGATTTCTAGAAATGAGTAGCTAAGTAGCTACCATGGTAGCTTAGCTGCTGCTGAGTGGGAGATTGAAGTCCCTCAACTGCCTGAGGAGGTCGAGACGCTGTCTGGCCTTCTTCACAGTGCTGTTAATGTGATGAGTCCAGGACAGGTCCTGTGAGATGGTCACTCGTAGGTACTTCAAAGTGTCCACTATTTCCACCTCAGCATCACTAATGAAAAGTGGATGGTAGTCCTTCTGCTGCTTCCTGCCAAAGTCCACAATCAGTTCTTTTGTTCTGCTGGCATTGAGCAGAAGGTGGTTCTCCCAGCACCAGTTCTCTAGGTGGGAGACCTCCCTCCTGTAGGCTGTCTCTTCATTGTGGGAGATCAGTCCCACAAAAGCCGTGCCGTCAGCAAGCTTTATGATGACATTGAACTCTGATGTGGCTTTGCAGTCGTGGGTGTACAGTGAGTACAGCAGAGAGCTGAGCACACAGCCCTGGGGAGATCTGGTGTTGAGGGTGAGGGGGGATGAAGTGAGGTGACCCACTTGTACCACCTGTGGTCTGCTGGTCCGAAAACTGTAAGCCCACCCGCACAGGGATGGGCCCAGGCCCAGGTCCAGCAGTTTAGAGACCAGTCTGGAGGGGACTATGGTGTTGAATGCTGAGCTGTAATCTACAAACAGCACTCTCACATAGTTCCCCTTACCAGTGTCTATGTGGGAAAGGGTCTTATGGAGGAGGAAGGTTATGGCATTGTCTGTGGATCTGTCCGGCTGGTATGCAAACTGTAGTGGGTCGAGGGTGGTGGGCAGTGAGGAGGTGATGAACGTCTTATTGAGTCTCTCAAAACATTTCATCACCACAGAGGTGAGCGCCATGGGCTTGAAGTCATTCGGGTTGCTGGGGTGTGGTTTCTTTGGGACAGGGACTATGATGGACTTTTTGAAGCAGGGGGGGAATCACACACAGTTTCAGTGAGAGGTTGAATATCAGTGTAAACACAGGTGCCAGCTGGTCAGCGCAGTTCTTAAGGACACGTCCGCTAATACCGTCTCATCCAGCCGCTTTCCTGGTGTTTACACGTCTAAACATCCTCCTCACGTCACGCGCCATCACAGTGAGTGTCTCTGCCCCTCTGACTGGGAGTGCAGCGGGCTGTCAGCTTCCCGACAAAAAGCAGGCAAAGAAGTTGTTAAGTTCATCAGCTAGAGAAGTATCGGCACTTGCCGGAGGTGTGTGTGGTGCTTTGTAGTCCATGATGGTGCATGGTCCCTGCCACAGTCCCCTGGAGTCAGAATGTTGTAGTTGCTGTCCCAGTCTGCAGCCGCAGCGATGTTTAGCCTCTTTCACCGCTCTGCGGGTGTTGTATGACGCAGCCTTGTAGTTCCCAGAGGCGAGGCCGGAGTTGTAGGCAGTGTCTCCATGAGACAGATGATGTTGCAGTCCCGTATGTCTCTCTGGCCCTGAGTTCATCCAGTTTGTTATCCAGTGGCTGGACATTAGCCAGCGGGATGCTCGGCAGTGGCGTTTGGTGTGCTTTACACCTCAGCCACTCTTACGCCGGCTCTTTTCCCTCAGGACCTTGTGCGTGACCTGGAGGCCCCGCGCCCTCCTTTGTCTGAGTGGGCCCATTGGTGCAGGATGTCCTAAGGCCAAGCCGGGTTGGGAGAAAAAGGTCTCAGAATACAGCCAGAGTGCCATATTCCAATGTTCTAAAGAGTCTATCATACATGATATGACACAGAGCAGGCAAAATTATAAAATCAAAAATTAAGGGAAAAAATAATATATACAGAGAAAGTGTCAGAGCAGGTACGACGGCTGCTGATCTCATCAGTGCCATCTTATAGGGCTGCAACAAAAGATTATTTTGGTAGTTGACTAATCTGTCAATTATTTTATCGATTAGTCACTGATTATTTTAATCTTACCTCACCTGTTCAAGCCTGCCCACCTGTTAACATCACCTTGTTCTCTTCTCAGTACCCATAAAAATACGAGTTTGAAACTAATCCAATGTATTTTTAACATTAATGTGACCATCACAATAAATATCAAATAAACAGTGCATATTAAAGTGAATGCAATTTTTATTTTTAAATGAAACTAAATAATAAATAAAAATGACCTCTATCCAAAAGTTCAAATAAGACTTCAAATTAAATCAAAAAGATTTTTCTGTCCAAAACAGCTGAAAAGTTTACAGACGATTCAGTTCATACAGAGGTTTACTATTCAGAATGAACGATGATATTATTAATAGCAGGGGAAAAAAAATAGTAGCCAATGTAGCTGCTCCTGTTGTCCTTCACACTGGTGGCGCTTAGCAAACATCATCCATGAGAGCTTGTTTCTGACAGGTAAACTAACAGAAACATTCCTGTACAAACATTAACAGGTATCAACGACGCACTAACGTACCCATCCAGAGCTGACGTCACAGCTCCAGGGTGCCAGCGTTTTAAACGCTCTGCACTGCAGCGATGCTGCCGTGCAAGGAAAGCTCTGCTCTGCACGGTCTGCAGTCAGCTTTATTTTAGTTTCTGTCAAATGCTCCCACACCTTTGACAGTCTGTCTCCGTTTTCTTTAATTTTCTCCACACTCATGTTGTTCATGTTATGTTCTTCTTTGCAGGTATTGTTGGTATTGGCAGACAATGAAGGCAACACTGCCATCATATTTTTCCTGTAGTGTATTGCAGTTACAAAATCACATAAGTGGAATAAAATGGATGGATGGTTTTAAAATATGATGCGTCAATGTTAAAATTCCACATCGACTAATTTTTGTAGTCAACGTCATTGTTACAGCCCTACCATCTTGAGATTACTGCAGTTCCCTGCAGTTTACATGGAAGATGCCAATTTGTCTACATTCACTGACTGACTCTTCAAAGTAAAAGTTGTGTGACTTGCATGCTTTGTAGTTTCACAGCTGCTTAGTGAGTAGTTGGTCATGCTTCCGTGCAAACTACTGGCAGCAGCAGCAATCTGCTAGCAACCAAAGCAATCGCAAAGAGGTGTTGAGTGTGGCACCGTATACCTCTTTGCAACCATTTTCACCTACCCAGTTGGTTACCAGGGGGACACTGGCCCAACTCCTTGTACCCTTGTGTAAAGCTGTATCCCTTCCACTGAAGCAGTGTTTAAAATACACTCAGAAACATTTAATCATCTTATATGGGGTAGTTTTGAGACGCCATTGCTCATGTTATACATATGGTCATGCCTCATGTTTGCAGCAGAACTCTGCTTCTTTAGTAGCACTGTGACAGAAACCTCGCCGTACTAAATGTTCACTAAGGACATTCAAATCTCTGCAAGCTGATTTTCAGTGGAAAGCAGCGGAAGCCTGGGAGGAAGGAAATCAATCCATTCCAATCTGTTTTAGAAAATGGTCCTCAGTGATATAAAGTATATACCAGTTATAGTTAATGGCCTGTAACATTAAAATATAATACTTCATTATAACATGGGGTGGAAATTATGCTCTAGAGACCTGAACACACCTTTCATTGCATTATTTCAATGTCAAATTAGACTACTTTTTTCTGATTGAAGCTCAGGTTTTTAACATATCAAATCAGTTCTATGCAAGTTATTTAAATTTTATATTAACATACCTACACTCTTGTTCTATATATGCATTAAACTCTGCCCATATGTCTGCTTTTAATTATGAAGTTGTTTGCACATGCATGAGCCTTACATCCACAATGAGCCAAAAATAGAGGTTGACACATGCCACGGGTTTATTTGGTTTTCACTTCAGAGCCAGAAAATGAAATCCATAACTCTTCTCAAATCAGACATTGTAGCGTTGCAAAGAGTTAGTCCACTTTTGCATTTACTTTAAACCGCAGAACTTTGATTGGACGTTTTATACCCACAGAGCTGTAGGATGCATGATTTGACTGCAATCAAAGCCATTTAGTGTCGCTCAAATAGAATCTGTATTATGCACAGAAAATATGCACACAAAAAACTTAAGTAATGAAAAAACTGGTAGTGCCAGTGCTACCCCCCCTCAGCCTCCTGGCAGTAGAATCTTTAGGTGGCACAAATCCCCTGAAAGCACAAGTTCTAGAACACATCATTACTGGCTCTCAGTAGTGCATATGAGCCTTAGTGACTTTGTTCACCATATCAATTAAAAAAGAAATGGCAAAGTAAGAACCAGGAATAAGAATGGCTAAAATCATAATAAATATAAACCACTGAGAATACTGTCACTTCCTGTGATTATATCTGGACATTCCTTTATAACATGACCACGGGGGTTTCTGACTAATTTTCTACTCAACTCGATAAAATGTTAGCTTTTATGTGTTATATGCCATGGAAATAACATTGAAAGCTGAGTTACTAGAGTGACTAATCAGATGAGCTATTACATATCCATCTAGCAAGTTCTTAGACCCGTTTTATCCATCCCAAAAGGCCTCGATGTTTGTAAGGGAAACACCTTTTTGATGTTATAAAATGAACAGATAAATTATTAGCACGTTAGCTGTGTGATATTTTACCTTATATTTTATAAACTCATCCTGGGGGGATGTATTTATAGTGCAAAACCCTGTGAATGTGAAAGCATTTTGATTTTACCTGACGTGCTGTCTTCCGGTTTGGAAACTGGACTTTTTTCACTGAAATCTGCAGAAAATTGCTGGTGTGAAGGACAGAAACTCAGCTCTCATCAATACCAAAGACCCTCCACACAAAATTCAGGTCTCTTTGACGCATGAGTTGATGTTTGCTGATTTCTTGGTGAAATCGCTGCGTGCACAGTTTAAACAATCAGAACAGAACTTGTAGGGAGGACTCTAAAAATCACCAGCATGCTGGAAACTGCCTGAATACATCTATCTATCTCGGAATACACAAAAAACTGAAGTTCTGATCTGTGCCCCCGACAACTTTGCACCCACCATAACCCAAAATCTTGGACCTCTCTCATCTTTTGTTTGCCACACGGCAAGAAATCTGGGTATTAATTTTGATCAGGCATTCACCTTGGAGAAGCATGTTAGTTGTCTTGTACAAACTTGTTTTTATCATCTGCGCAGCATTGCTTGTCTTAAATATATTGTATCTCAAAGCGAAATGGAAATGGTTATACATGCATTTATTTCATCTCGCCTTGACTACTGTAATTCACTATTCCTCTGTCTGAACAAGTCATCTCTGGATCGCCTTCAAATGGTCCAAAATGCTGCTGTGAGGCTTCTCACCGGGTCTCCTAAAAAGGTCCCGTGTAACACCGATTTTGGCTTCCTCACACTGGCTCCCAATAAGGTTCAGGATTCATTTTAAGGTTCTGGTGATCACTTTCAGAGCACTTCACGGTCAGATGCCCTCATATATCAACGAGCTACTACAAGCTTACCAACCGTCCCCATCCCTGAGATCTGCTAATCAGTACTTGTTGGCTGTGCCTAAATCAAGGTTAAGGACAAAGGGTGACTGTGCTTTTTAGGTTGTGTCCCCTAAGTTGTGGAATTCACTCCCACTGGATTTAAGATGCATAGACTCTGTTGATATTTTTTAAAAGAAATTGAAGACCCACTTGTGCAGGCTGGCTTTTATTTAATTTCACTATTCCATTTTAAATGTGTCATTTTATTATATTGTAAAGCACTTTGTGAGCTTTGTTCTTGTAAAGCGCTCTAGAAATAAACTTTACTTACTTACTATTGGTTAAATTTAAATCAGAAGAGGTTTTTGATTTTTTTTTTTTTTAATGGGGCTGTACATAGTACAAGGTGTTCATTAATATGTTATAAAAACCCCGGTTCTACTTGTGTATCTGTTGCAGTGCCGCTGGACAGATTAAAGGGACATTTAAATTGGTGGAAGCTTGCTAGTGATGAAACAGACTTGCCAGATTCATCAAGTACATCTCAAAAGCTCTATGAATGTACAGTATATGGTCTTTACAAGATGCACAAAGGGCAGTTGACTGAACTGAAATTAACTTAAAACACAAAGACACACACAGACACACTGCCACACTAATCAGCCTGGCCCAGCACTCTTCAGCTAGACGTCCCCGGCAGGCCTATTTTCAGAGGAATATCAAACGTCCTGCACACTATCATTCTTTCCAATTAGAGACTCAGGACTTCATTACCACCACCCCTCAGGCTGTGGGCTTCAAACACTTACAGACAGACAGGCAGACACGAAGGTTCGGGCCCTTAACTCTCTTTTACAATCTCTGCTAATGTTTGAATGACGGTAGTCACCGTGCGCATAGTGATGTCCATCTGTCTGTCCGCCTGTCTCTCCTTAGTTTCACTGTCCCCCACTGCTCTATCCACACAGCATGCCATCATGTTCTTTCTAGTTCACTCTGCATGAGTTTGTCTTTGCTCATGCTCTGTGAGTTGGAATTACTTTTATTACCACCACTAAGATCCTAAAGGCAGGGTTAAACCACACATGTCTGCGTCCCTCTGCACCCCCTGCTGGCCTTGCAATGGCAGTGCAAAATACTTTAGTTGGTAATTTTCAATACCTTCTTGTATGTACTTTTGTAAATATTAACACCTTTTAATAAGTGAAATAAAATCCCAGTTTTTATCAACTCTGGTGCCTCAGTTTTTTATTGCTGGCTATGACTTGGATTGTATCCACATAAGAGTCCAAAACCTTTTTTTCTATAAGTGAGTGAAGATTGAGGTGTTCACTGTGTTAAGGCAGCTACTCTTTACTGAGTGCTTGAACTGAGTAGTTGTTAAATCATGTTCGCTGTTTATCCCGAGAGGGGCTAACCTTTGGAGTCAGGTATGGGGCTGTATCTTTGGTCTTTTGCTTGCTTATCAATTTAGATGTCTTAAGCCTGGTCTACCACTGAAGACTAGACAGGTAAAATTAGGTGTTTTATTTTTTTCTTTTAAGTTGAATTGGGTGTGATAAGAATTGGTGATTCTAAATTGCCCCAAGGTGTGAATGTGAGTGTTAATGGTTGTCTGTTTGTGTTAGCCCTGCGATGGACTGCCGACCTGTTCAGGGTGTACCCAGCCTCTCACCCTGACACCAGGGATAGGCTCTAACCCCCCTGCGACCCTGAAAAGTATAAGCAGAAGAAGATGGATGGATGGATGGATGAGTGTGATAGGTGACACTAAGTTTCTGTAAGGAATTTTGAGGGCAGTGTGTTTTTGAAACTCATGCTGTGTAGTTGAATTTTCAGTAACTGGGGGATTTGAGGAGCCGCTGTTTTGCCATGTGAGCTTTGAGTCCTTTAAGGACCATTCATGAAAAACTATCATCTGTATTCATCAGTATTACAAAGTGCTGCATTCAAAAAGATAAGCTGAATTTGTTAAGTTTATGCTCACCATGATTGTACATGCACTTGCATCAAGAAGATAAATTTCCTGCTCCAAAAGTGATTGAAAGTCACAAGAAAAAAACATATGGTCAATACAGTCCAGTATCCACTGTGCCAAAATTATGAGAATGCAGATTTTGTGCTGGAGGGCAGAAATACCAGGCAGTATATTTGCTTCAGTAAGCAGCATCTGCATATTGGAAATGAAATGTGTACCTCTGTGCAGCTCTTTGATTTGAAGTTAATTTGAAAAGGTGTTCAGAGAAATCTAAACCAGGACACGTTTGTGCAGCATGAAGAACCTTATTGAGCTCAATTTCCTCTCCTCTTCTGATAAGAAATTTTCAGGTGATCTAGGCATGAAGTCACTCTGAACATCTTTGTCCGTGGTCCAGGCCTTGCCTTTTGGGCCATGGAGTAAAAGCATGGAATATAGCTTTTATTAAACAATCAGTTTAGGCAGTTTATGTTAATGCCACATTGTAGGAGTCGGTGGAAGGAGACACGAGCCGGTATGTAGTCTCAGCTTTATTAGGAAAACCCACAACAGACTACAACTCCAAATATAACTCCTCAAAAGGAGGAGTCAAGCCCTTTTATCCTAGGCCTCTCTCTCCCGCCTTTTCCCTCTCTATTCCGGTCTCTCTCTTCGCAATAAGAGCTTGGGGCATTCTGGTGTGAAATGTGCATATATGTGGCCACCACACAGGCCCCCCCTGAACACACAGAATGGCAAACAATACAATAATAAAAACAGCAACCATTTTAACTCAACATAGCAAAAATAAAATACCACATCAAGAGTATCTCCTAGGGGGTTTAACAAGGCGGCCACTACGGCTGTGCTTGGCGACCACAGGTGGTGAAAACGAGGGAGGGGCATAGCCCCGACTACGGCGAGACTGCCCCCTCGCAGGGGAAAAAACAGCAGCTGGGGGCAGGTCCTCCGAGTGAGGCATAGAAACGGGAGGACGACCGCGGCGCGGAGGTTGGGCCAACTCAATAGGACCATCCGGAAACATGTGAGCAGGCTTAAGGCGATCCACCGAAACCCGCTCCTGATGACCTCCCAGCTCAACCAAAAAATCCTTAGGTCCCACCTCTAGCACACGGAATGGACCATCATAAGGAGGTCGAAGTGGAGAACGGTGCGCGTCATGGCGGATAAAAATGTACTTGGCAGACATCAGGTCCTTTGGCACATATGACTGTGGAAGGCAGTGATGCGCCGCTACTGGGGCCAAAAACCTATCATTCCCCGGGAAAACCGGCCCGCTCCTTTTGTCGGCCCCCGAAGCAGATGCACCAGGAAGGAATTCCCCTGGAACCCTCAAAGGCTGGCCCAGGACCAGCTCGGCTGAAGAAGACTGCAGGTCCTCCTTAGGTGTCGCACGCAGGCCCAGCAGGACCCAAGGAAGGCGGTCAACCCAGCTGCTGTCCACCAGCGCAGCCCGTAAGGCAGCCTTCATGGTACGGTGGAACCTCTCGCAAAGGCCATTGGACTGCGGGTGGTACGCGGTAGTGCGATGGAGTCTGACGCCAAGGTTCTCCGCCACAGCAGTCCACAGCTCAGACGTGAACTGAGGACCCCTGTCAGATGTCAAGTCAAGCGGTACGCCAAACCGAGATACCCAGGAGGAGACGAACGCACGAGCAACATCTGCTGAGGTGGTTGACGCCAAAGGAACTGCTTCAGGCCACCGAGTCGTCCTGTCCACCATTGTCAGGAGATGGGTGAAACCCCGGGAAGGGGGAAATGGACCTACCAGGTCTACATGGACATGTTCGAACCTTCTCTGTGGTATGGGAAAGTGCTCCAGAGGGGATTTGGTGTGTCGTTGCACTTTGGCGCGCTGACAAGCAACACATGAGGAAGCCCACGCCCTGACCTCTTTCCGGAGGCCGGGCCACACAAACTTGGCCCCTACCAACTTAACTGAGGCTTTAACTCCCGGGTGCGAAAGAGAATGAACTGCCTCAAAAACCCGCCGACGCCAGCAAGCAGGAACCAAGGGGCGAGGCCTGCCCAATGAGACGTCGCAAAGTAGGGTTACGCCACTATCCTGAAATGAGACATCTTCCAAACGCAAACTGGACTCGGCCGCCTTAAAAGCCTGAATCTCCGTATCCGTAAGTTGGTCGGCAGCCATGGCAGAGTAGTCCACTCCCAAATGCACAGAACTAACCTGCGCCCTGGACAGACAGTCAGCCACCCGATTACACTTGCCGGCGACGTGCTGAATGTCAGTGGTAAACTCTGAAATAGCAGAAAGCTGCCGTTGCTGCCGTGCAGTCCATGGTTCTGAAACCTTTGCCATGGCAAATGTGAGAGGTTTGTGGTCTACAAAAGCGGTAAAGTCACGGCCCTCAAGCAGGAACCGGAAATGACGCGTCGCGAGAAAAAGGGCAAGGAGCTCCCTGTCAAACGTACTGTACTTTCTCTCCGCATCCCGAAGCTTCCTGCTAAAAAAGGCGAGGGGCTGCCAAGCACCACCCACCCATTGTTCGCACACGGCCCCGACTGCAAAATCGGAGGCATCGGTAGTAAGGGCAACAGGCGCCTCGGGAGACGGGTGGGCCAGCAGGGCAGCGTTGGCAAGAGCAGCTTTGGCACTGTCAAATGCCTGCACCCGCTCAGGTGTCCACTCTATCTCTTGGTTGCCTTTCTTGCCCTTAAGTGCATTGTACAGAGGGTGCATGAGGTGAGCAGCCCGGGGGATGAAACGGTTATAAAAGTTCACCATCCCCAAAAACTCCTGCAGGGGCTTCACTGAGGAAGGGCGCGGAAAAGCAGAAACCGCCTCCACCTTAGCGGGCAGGGGAAACGCCCCTTGGGGCGAAACGAGGTGTCCCAAAAACTCTATGGCCGGCAGACCGAACTGGCATTTAGCTGGATTCACAATCAAACCGTGCTCACTGAGACGCTCAAACAACTGGCGGAGGTGCACTGAATGCTCCGCGGCGGAAGGGCTGGCAACCAGTATGTCATCCAGATAGACGAACAAAAATGGCATACCACGCAAAACGGAGTCCATGAGGCGCTGAAACGTCTGTGCCGCGCCCTTCAGACCGAAGGGCATTCGCAAAAACTCGAAAAGGCCAAAAGGAGTGATAACCGCGGTCTTGGGCACATCACGCGGATGGACAGGAACCTGATGGTATCCCCTCACCAAATCCACCTTTGAAAAAATAGTTGCCCCCGCAAGATGAACCGAAAAATCTTGAATGTGGGGAACCGGGTACCTGTCATTAGTCGTCGCATTATTAAGGCGCCTAAAATCCCCACAAGGGCGCCACCCACCGTCAGCTTTAGGGACCATGTGCAACGGGGACGCCCACGGGCTGTTTGAGCGGCGCACAATACCAAGGCGCTCCATGTTTGCAAACTCCTCCCTGGCTATCGCTAACTTCGCGGCATCGAGACGGCGTGCACGCGCAAAAACCGGCGGACCCACAGTGGTAATGTAATGCTCCACACCATGTTTAGCTACGGCTGCAGAGAAGGTGGGAACCGTGAGGGTGGGAAACTCGGCAAGCAAACGCTGGTACTCATCACCTGTGGCAAGCATGTTAGCGAGGGGCAGGGGGCGAGGACTACCAAGTGTACAGGGGTAGGTATCAAAAGACACAGCATCTATCAAGCACCTATTAGCTACATCGACCAACAACCTGAAAGCACACAAGAAATCAGCGCCGAGTATAGGTACTGACACAGACGCTATCACAAAGTCCCAGTTAAACTGACGTCCCTTGAAACACACAGTCACCAACCTCATTCCATATGTGCGAATGGGGGTACCGTTCGCCGCGTCCAGCAGGGGTCCGTGACATTGTCCCAAGGCGTCCGCAGCTGAAGCCGGCATGATGCTACGCTGAGCACCCGAGTCCACAAGCAGACGGCGTCCCGAAGCAGTGTCCTCAATGAAGAGCAGCTTGTCCGAGCTGCCAGCGCACACAGCTGCTAGTGAGCACCGGCCCTCTCGTTTCCCTGGTGCTGGAAGGTACACGGCGGAATGCAGCGCTTCGCCTTCACTCCGAACCGGCGATGATAGAAGCAGAGCACGCTCTCCTTCCTCCGGCGCTCTGCGACGGCGGCCACAGCACCAGCTTCACTAGCCTCCGTCCCTTGTAGAGCCGCACTCGGTAAAAGTGCATGCACACCGGAATGCCTGGATGCCAGCAAAATCTTGTCCGCCTCTTCAGCTAGCCCGCGGTAATCCTTGGCCCGTATCAGAGCGGAGCTGGCTAGCGCGGTGCGCACGGGAGGGGGGAGCTGGCGCAGGAACAGATGCGTAAAGAGAAACGAAGCGTCGCCCGGGCCGAGCAGAGCCAGCATGTGCTCCATCAGCTCGGAGGGTTTACCATCTCCCAAGCCATTCAGGGACAACAGGCGATCAGCCCGCTCTTCGTCTGAAAGCTGATAAATCCGCAGCAGGTTCTCCTTCAGCGCTCCATACTTGTTAGCAGGCGTCGGGTCCCGGAGCAGTCCCATCAGCCGGCGGGTAGAAGCAGAGTCCAGTGCCGCGACGACATGGTAATACTTGGTGTCGTCTGAGGTGATCCCGCGGAGGTGAAACTGGGCCTCCACATGCTGGAACCAAGGCTCTGGATCGTGCTGCCAGAACTCCGGGAGCTTGACCGTGGCCGCAAAAATAGCGGGAGAAACAGCGGCGGCTGGTGAGGAAACGGCGGCGGCTGGTGAGGAAACAGCGGCCGCTGAGCTGTCGTCAGCAGACATGTTCTTTAGTCGGGGTCACCAATGTAGGAGTCGGTGGAAGGAGACACGAGCCGGTATGTAGTCTCAGCTTTATTAGGAAAACCCACAACAGACTACAACTCCAAATATAACTCCTCAAAAGGAGGAGTCAAGCCCTTTTATCCTAGGCCTCTCTCTCCCGCCTTTTCCCTCTCTATTCCGGTCTCTCTCTTCGCAATAAGAGCTTGGGGCATTCTGGTGTGAAATGTGCATATATGTGGCCACCACAACATAATGTATAAGTGTCACAGTGACTTTAAACCTCATCCTTCAAAAGGAAAGGTTTTCCCCAAATCAAAATGACATTTGTTTCTCTGACATGTGGAGTTATTTGGTCCATTAGCCCAGTTCTAGAGATACCCGCTGTAGAAAATACAGTATCTGCCTCCTCTTGAATGTAATGGAGTTAAATGACACTTGCCTTGTGGTGCTGAATTTAAAAAACAAAACAAAAAAAAAACATTGGCAAACTCATCAGAAATACACGCGCCAACCAAAAGAAATGCAGCTTGTTAGCGTTACAGCTCAGACGAGGTCGACACCATTGACGTTTCCATCCTGTCACACTGTGATGAGCTTAAGCCTCCTCTTGTGGCTTCTATGGGTGGAGTTTTTTTTCCTGCACAGTGATACTGTTGGTGGGGGAGTTCAACAGGAGGAAGTTGTGTGGACTTTTTTAAGTAACCATTTCATGATTCCTGGAAAGAGACTTTGCTGCTGAGTTTTGCATTTTCTCTGCACCACAAGAATAAAAGCAGCGTAACTGAGGCTCAGCAGCTGGTTCAGCAAAGACTTGAAATGAAAGTGATTTTAATCTGCTTGACTGATATTTAATTCATAATTTTAATATTTTCTCTATTTGGTCCCTTAAATCGACATTTAATGACTTTAATGAACTAAATTTGTTTTCTCTAACTTTGGTGACTGCTCACATGTTTGAGCTAAATTCAGTTTCACTCACGGCCACAATAGGAAATGAGACTCACACGAAAGGGCGCACATCCATAGTTTTCTGACATGCTTTAATTTCATTATGTCTCATAATATGTCTCAAAATTATGTCTCAAATTATGTTTATTGTTGATTATGTCTCATTATGTCATCATTATGTCTCAAAATATGTCTCATAAAACCTTCTCACATACAGTTTAGTCCACATAAAGCCTCAAAAAGTCAACACAGTTCTTCAGCCATCATACTGTTTAGTAAAGATAAATAATCTGCACAGAAGCCATCCTACATTGAGTCTCTCATAGCCTGTTATACAGATCTGAACATGACAGCTCAATGGCTGTGTGGCAAATTTAAAAGTAGCCAAGACCTCCAGCGTGAAACTGGCTGAAGAAAAAAGTTGCACATAAACTTTTGCCTTTTTTTCATAAAATGAATAAACAAATAAGTAATTTAGGCATTTTCTTTGCTGTGATAAAACTTTGCTTTACAGCTTCGTCAGTTTGAAATGTGAAAAACTATGTTGTAGTAGCATGTCTCTTTACAGATGGTTGACTTTCTGAAAGCTCTGCTCACTGCTGTATCTCACCATTTTGATTCCTTTTTGGATTTTTTGACACAAATTATGTTATTAGAAAGCAGAGATTCTCGTGGCAGCTGGATAAATGGGTCTTTTACACTCTGCAAGAAAAGGTTTTTTTCTGCCATTCTTTGTTCAGTAGCTGTAGCTCAAAAGTGCAGTGCTTGTGTCCCCCCTGGTTGAATTTGTTTTTGTTTTTTTCCACACAAAGAAAACCTAAATTTGAATCCTGACATCTAAATTTGGCAAACAGTCAGATTTGGTCCATCAGGCCTTGAGTTTAGTACAAATGCTACTGTGATAAATTGTCTTAATCTGCATGCAGATTAAGACAATTTGAGATTTTGGAGTGTAGCTAGAAATTATATGAAAGCTATCTGACAACATGCAGCTTCTGTCATAAAAGTTGTCAGATCAGGTAGATGAGGATGGAGTGTGAGAGGGGACTTGCACATGAACTATGTAGTTCTGTCCACACACTATGAAGCTAATGGTGTGGCACCGAAAAGTGGAGCTGCATCTGTGCAGCCTCAGCACAAGAGACAGAGAGACAGACAGAGCTTCAGTCACACAGGCTTATAACGTGTTTCCATTAGTATCGACACAGCGCGACTCGACTCAGCACAAACTTTTGTTTCCATTGCAGTTCAGGACCACCTCAATGTGGGTGACGTCGATAGAGCAGCGCAGGCAGTCGTCTCTTGATGTAATCTGTATGCAACTCAAAACACAACACAACAATGGATGAGATAGAGGCAAGCTAACATAGCTAAGGCCAGTTTACTACCGTCATCATGCATAAGTCCCCCATACAATGTTTTAATGGATGAAGGTTATCACTGTTAAGTATTAACCCTATACCGCCGAACATGTAATCGACTCAGTGTACTTCAAAAGTGCCGCCATTCGCGCACTTCCAGCAACAACTACCATAATAACCCTATATTGGGTGTGAAGTGCAGTTGCTCAGCTTTCAGAAACCATTAGAATTTTTCCCGATAGGACAAACGGTCGTGTGATTACGGTAATTCAAAGTTCCTTTGATCAGCCGCCTCAGCGCTCTGTTAACCAGCTGTTCACGGCTAGTAGGGGCAGGTAATGGGTGCTTCAGCGGGCGATCGCCCGGCAGTATAGGGTTAAAATCTCTATGCTGTGTGCACGTTTCAGATGGCTCTCTTGTTGCAAAACTACCACTGCAAACTGTCGGTCTAGGCATTCAACCGAGCCCCCCTGCGCTCTCATGACTCTGCTAGTGACGACACTTCCTGGACAATCAGTGGCTTGGAACCCTAGTTGAGTGGGTACTAAAAAGTACCTGGTATCTGGTACCAGATACTAATGGAAATGCCTACACACCGTGCTGAGTCGAGTCGAGCCACGCTGAGTAGGTACTAATGGAAGCACACCATTAGAGACCAGTTAGTGACCATCTGGCAACCATCAATCCCAAGAGAAAAATGTGTATTGCCCAACTGGTTGTATGTGGATGCTGCTCACTGAATTTTCTGCAAACACTTGCTTCACTCTTGTGCTTTGCCGCTGCAGCTAACACATTTTAAAAAGGTGCAACATTTACTTTGAAGGCAAACGTCTCAGTTTCCAGTTTGCATCGAACTTTTCATAGTTTTTCTGTAGTGACTGGTGCTTACAGGTCTCTAGACCTGTGTGTGACCAAGGCCTGAATATGGACATAGGTGAGTGGATATTGGCTGAACCAGTAAAACAGAATAAAATCAGATGAGCTGTTTGTTAACTTAATATTTATTTAGCTGTTTTCATTTGTGTGAAAATGGTTAATGAGAACAACATGCTACTAAAAACATTAGCTAACTGAAGCCCAGTGGCATGCAGTATGCTGGCCTACCCACTGCACTCAGTACATTAAGTACAATAGGGCTTGCAGACTGAGCACTGTAAACTGCCACATCGTCACTACAAGAATGATAGAGAGGTCAGCTGCTTGCAGTGGAGCCAATTTGTCCACAAGAAAGAGAAAGGTAATACTCAGAGTTTGAGGCTTACCGGGGAATCCTGCACATCTGTGATCAGGTTAGTGACACAGAGACAGCATCAGATGGTAGCCTGTGGCGAACAGAGCTAATGAAGCCCAGACCTGCCTGTTTCCCACAGTGAGTTATCTACTATTAAATCTCTGATTCTCTCATCTTTAAGCCAAGTTTCATCTTTCATCTACAGCATGTCTCAACAAATTTGCCTCTCCTGATTTATCCAGAAAACGCATGCTCTCTATCTCGCAAACCACAAGCAGTGCTTTGAACAGTACACTGTTGCTTTTGTATTATTCTACACAGGATGGCAGCTTGTCACTTGGTGCGGGCCGTGATGGATGATGGCGCTTGACACTGTGGATGGCTGCTGTTGCCTGTGCCACACCAGCTTCGTTATACTGTCTCATACTTCTGTTGCGATCGCTGTCGAGCTCGCCTGTCACTCTGGTGTCTCTGCGCTCTAGCAGCATATTCAGGCAGGAAAAAACAGTCTGGAGCAGAAGTTGGGGAATGATATGACCCAGGGTAAATGATTTATATTCACCTGCAGTGTGGCAGAAATTGTCGGTGGCTTGTCACGTCTCTCCTTACAGTCTGTAATCCGCTGGCTGCATACTGTATGTGACGAGCTGAAGTTGATGTGAGCAATAGGGATCCGTCTGTCACCTGGCTGCCATAGTTAGTTTTCTGTCTGACTTGCGCTCATATTTTTTCCTTCTGCTTTTTATTCCATTTGTTCATCTCCCCTTTTTTCCTGTTTTCCCCCCTTTTTCTTTCTTTTATATCCAGTGCTTGCTTTGATCTCACTCCCCCTTCTTTACTCCCACTAATCCGCTGGCTGCATACACTATTTGACAGCCTAAAACTTACTGTCGACGTGGAGAATTGCCCTCTTTAATAAAAGCTGCTGATTTCCTTCTACCATTCAGAGGAGAAAGGGCAAAGCATCTCAGCAGGCAGCACTGGCTATTTATTAGAAAAGGCTGCAGGCTACACCTCCAGTCTGACTGAAATACTAAAATGGAAGAATATTCCATACTCTCCAGCAGAGAAAATGAGGGCAAACAAATGATGGAAATAAGGAGAAACATAATGGGGGGGCAGAGACAGAGAAATTAAATGGGTGAGAATTCAACTTCAAGATATTGCAGGGTTCTGGCCTGCCGGTCTCTCTGTCTTCAGGATGTTGCATTCTCACATCCGAGAGTTTGCATCTTTGTTTTGATAACTGCATGGCTCAGGTGCAGCTCCATGAGAGTTTGACTTGCTGCTCATTGTCACCTCCTTCGGATACTGGCATGTCAGTTTGGTACATTTCATCTATCAGTGAACTACTCAAAGTAATGTAACCAGTGCAGAGAAAAGGAGAGCAGATCAGAGCTCCTAATTCAGAGTTTTGCCAGCAAATACAAAAGTAAAACAGACATGCGACCAGCCTTCAAACCTACAGAATTTCAGATGTTCAAAACAGCTCACTCCTTGCCAGAGCCCTGCAGGGTTTTACCTGTAGTGCGTGGACAGTACACTGACCCCAGGAGTATAGTGTACAGATGTGCAGTCATGTGTGTTCTTGGCCTGAATGAGTAAACAGTTCTGTCATTTGGGAGGTAAAGGACAAGAAGTTAATGTCAAAGCAGTCGTCAGAGTTCATTGGCTAAGATTAGCTACCATACACTCATTCACGAGTCATTATTTCAGGATCAATGCAGTTGACGTTCTAGGGCAAAAAATGCAGTGGTAATATTTGATGGGTTAGCACATTTTCTTATGCCATAAATCAAAATGTTTTTCCACTGTGGGTTTAAATGACGCACCACTGACAACCTTGGTGAGAGTGGTAAACAAATCAACACACAGCCTGTATGTAAATCCTGCTCTAATGTCAATCAATGTTTTTGGATTTTCAAGGTCAAACAGATTTTTTTGCCTCCATAGTTTAAAAAATTATTCCCTTTAAGTGTTTTATGGTTGCTTGTATATATTACATTAGCATTGCTACATACTTGAACCCGAGTTAGTAGAATGCTTATTCCACGGCTTTGCTTTTAGTAGGTTGTATTAAATGATGTGTTGCAGTTTGTTATTTTGATAACTGGGCTTTTTAAACCTCATCATCGTGGTCTTATTCACATTTTTCGTGCCTTTGAAGCAATTACTACCCTAATTTTTCTGTCAACACATCCAGATAACAAACACCTTCTCCCAGGTTTTAGACTCATTCTGGGAAATGTAGGCAATCATCAGTTGCAGCAGAGGTGTTTCGAGACAGATTGAGGGAAATTGGGTGCACCAAGAAAGTAAATTACAACACTTCATCACAAAATCACTACGGAGTGCACTGAACATCACAAATTGGTTTTATCCAGCGGCATCAGAGTAGACTTTTCTCTGACAGGATGAGAGTGGGTTTCATGCAGTTGGACGTCCAGTCAGCGGTCATAATTTCATGGTTTAAAACCAGATCAGCAGCAGAGAATTGCTGAGCTTTCACCAGCAGTATCTTAGGTTTGTGTGTGTGCGCATGTGTGCATGTGGGACTTTCTTTGATAGGTTACAGATCCCATGTGGTTGTTATCATGCCTGTCAGTTGCCATTTGCATGTGCAAATTAGATGAGATTGAATTCAAAGCTGGATGTCTAACTGTTGGTTAATTACAACCAGCAGGGCTTTGTCTATTTCTTGCACTTATCATGTAGATGCAGTTATTATGCATGTAAGTTAGTGACTCACAAAGAGCTGTGTGACCAGCCAGCATGTGTAAGGCAGTAAGTGACATTAAATTTCATGGGAGATCAAACTCTATATCATGTCCATGACCATAAAGCAAAGGCAGTCTAAATTCAAACTGATTTTTTTTTTTATTGTGCAGCAGTGGTATGTTTTTTACTCCCGCAGGAGATCCAGCAGGCTTGTGGCACATTTGGGACTCATCTGTCATTCTTTTTCTGTTCATGTTCATTGACTTTAAGGTGCACCGCAACTAACTAACAAGTTAGTTACTGATACAAACTTTTGGAATTTGTATCAGTACCTGCAGAGTCTATCAGTGGCATCTGCAGAGATGCTGATGCTGGAATTAACTTACTGGTCAATACATGGCCACAAAGGATGTCTGTGCATAGCCTTAGAGATAGTGTGAGTCATTAAGGAGGAGTAGTCCCTCATAATCACTCCATCAAGACAAGATGGAGTGATTGTGGCTCAGCTTGCTCACATTGATGTCCCCTGGGAAGGAGGAGAGGAAAGCCTGGGCACCTCCTCTGAAGTATCTTACCCATTACTTATTTGGCTTCTGTCATTGAGAAACGTTTTGAAGATGAGACTCAGACAATGAAAAGCATCCTCCTACAGCGTAGCTCCAAATCAAGGTTGGAAATAGGACAGTAGTACACCCTGGAGTCAAGACACGTGACTGATGGACATCTGGAAGGTGCATGTCAACTGAGGCACCCAGAACAATGAATTGCTGATGGAGACACAAAAGAATAAAAATCACCTCAGAAAGACTGATGATCAATGTCAAACTTATTATGTGACATGTGAAGCATGAAAATTGTGGGTCCTCGAATGGCCACAAAAGTGAGTGAATGCCCAACTAGACTCTCATGTTAAAATAAACAAGCTTACAGACTGAATCTTTTCCTTTCCAATAACTTCAGTCAACTGTGTGCTGCAACCACTCAATATGCAGAAAAAGAACGTGATCCCTCATTGGCTGTCCAACAACAGAATAGTTGTTAATTGAAACCCTTGGCCAGATAGCAACATTTCTGCTTGACATCCAGTTTGAGTCTCTGCAGTGAAGTGTTTTGAAGTATGGAAGCAGTTACTCTGAAACTAAAACTGGACTGGCTCTTTAAAAATATATATCACAAGTACATGCAGAAATTTCAGTATAAGAAAATATGTACATCTTATTTTGCATAATTCACATAAACGCATAAAGAGACAGACTTTGGAATAGAGTTATTGTTGCACATGTATAGTCCACAACCGCCACCAATCACTGAAATTATTCCTGGGGGAAGCATCTTCTGGGCCTTGTGTGTCTCTGTATTTCATCATCTCTGAGACACTTCGAGACACAGATGATGGTATCTGCCCCTGGTCTGACTGCTCATAAACACCTCCACACACACACACTGACGCACATATACATGGCCACACATGGACACACAGCCGTCCTCACGGACGCATTAATCTTTAATGGCTTCATTTATTTTCCCATTCGACCCCTCCCACACCGGTCCGTGAACATGTCGGCACTGTGACGTATCGCTGCTGTCTGCTCAGAATTCATGCGGAGCTTGTGACCAGAAAATCAGATAAATCAAGTCTTACTCATGGAGGTGCACACGAACGGAGTCGTCACACTCTTCTGCCTGAAAAAAAAATGTTCCCGTACAGAATACCAATAAAGTCAGCAGGGCAAAAGTATAACATCTGGTGTCACAGTGTGTGGTATATACTGGGAGTGTCTTCAAGAGCATCGACACTGATAATAAAATTGATATTTAGCATTAAGATGATTTAAAATGCAGATTAAACCCCCCAAACTTTAAGATCAGTTTATAAAGTGGAGTCACACCATATTGATTAAAAGTAGTCAATAAAATATTAAACTGGATTCTTGTCACGGTCCTCGGCCGGTGGCCCAGTGTTCTGAGTGCTTTTTGGTGATGTTCTGTTTTTGTTGCCCGTTTCTGGTTGTTTGGTTTTCTTGCTGTTTAGTTTCTCAGGTTGTTGTTGTTTGTTTTTGTCCTTGGTTTTAGCTGTTTGTATTGTGTTGTTCTGGTCTTCCCTGTGTTCCTGTGTGTTTTGTCTCTGTGTCTTGGCCCTTCTGCCTTTAGTTCCCTTCCCTTGGTTTCCTTGTGTGGTGTTGCGATTCCCTCTCCGTGTCAGGTTTTCGTGTATCAAGTCTGCGTGTGCGTCATGGTTGGTCACTCCCTGTTTTATTTTGACAGTCTCGTCTTCCTTGTACTTTGTGTTTAGTTTTGCTTCCTCCGTGTTTTTAGTTTCATTTGTTTCACCTGCTGTTCCCTGTTGTTTCCGCCCTAATTACCTGATGTGTATTCAAGCCCTCAGTTTTCACCTGTTCATCGTTGTGTCATCGTCTGTGTCTGATTCCTAATGTTGGCTTCTGCTGTGTGTTGTGGATTTTTCTAGTTCTCGTGTTTCCTTGTGTAACTGGCTCCCATCCAGTTTTGGTTTTTCTTGAGTTTATTAAATAAAGTAAGTTAAACATTATTCGAGCCTTGAAGGTCTTGCATTGGGGTCCTCTGCCTTACCTTTTGGCTTCCCATTCTGTAGCAAATGGGAAGCCAGTTTAATTCTGCTAGGACTGGAGTGATGCATTTCCTCCACTGACTGTCTGTGGGGAGCCTTGCTGCCATGGTCTGTACTAAGATGTAGATTGGAAAACTGCTGCATCACTTAGGCATGCATACAAAAATCTAATCAGGAGGAAATGAGGGTGTGGCTCACAAGAATGAACTAGACTTTTTGCTAAAAAGCTGCACTTTTGTGTTTTTCCAGACTAAATGAGGCACATGACTGACAGTGATCAGCATCACAGTGGTAGGACACGTGTGGAGAGAATGGTGTAAATAATTTTAGTAAATGGATTCACTGCCGTTTTGTATCTTTGGATTCATTTTGAATCACTTGCTGTGCTTCTTTAGTCCAAATATTCTGAAGATGACAGATTTGGGGGGATTTTTTTTTGGGGGGGGGGGGGGGGGGGGGGGGGGGGGGGGGGGGGGGGGGGGGGGGCTAAAACTCAAATGCTAACGGCAAAAAAAATTGAAAAAAATGGAAATGAGTCTGCTTTACTTCTAAGAAATGGTGTCGCAAAACTACTTTTTTCAGTGCAGTATCCAGGAGAGTCTTTGTGGAGGAACATAAAAGTTATCTCCCTTTCAAAAATGATTCAAGTACAAATAAAAAGCAGAGCCTGACATCTGGACAATTTGATAAAAGAAACTTTATTTATATATATATATATATATATATATATATATATATATATATATATATATATATATATATATATATATATATATGTGTGTGTGTGAAGTTTGAACTTTTTATGAGTTATTGGCTGATAAAGGTGGTGGAATTACAATAAAGTGGCTCTGGTTTTATCCTTTAAACTAGTGTGTTAAGGCAGAGTGACAGCCAGCAGCAAAGCAAAGAGCTTTTTGTTCCTTTTATTCCAAATGAGCGCTGGGATTTCTAATGTGAGGCTTCTGTTTTATCTTCACTCACTTCACCGCTGTAAAGAGGGAGTGACATGCAGCGAGGCTTCCACTTCACTTTGCATCTACGTGCTTTGTCTCTGTACAGGAGGTGTTTAAAAGTCACCAGAGCTTTCATGAGCTGCTGGAAATAGTTACTTGTCTTTATGTAACCTTCAATTTCACATGAAAAACAAAACAGAGAAATTATAGTTCAGATTGAAAAGAATATAGCACTCATCCCACTCATTTCCAGTATGGACTGAAATGCTGTGAAATATCTGACACACAAAGTCAAACATTCGGTGCTGTAGATCTTGTGTTGTGACAACCTCGACCCATTTGGGTGAAAACAAAAGGAGAATGGAAGTGGCTCCACCTGTAACAGTGATTAAGAGGAGAGTCATCAATCCCGTAAGGGTGAGCTAGAGCACCAATTTGCATGAACAGATTTATTTCCCTGACTGGTTGACAGGTTGATTTGTTTTATGAAAAAGCTTCCCCGAAACAACCAAGAGTGTAAATATCCAGACATCACGGAAACTCCATTAAATGCCTTTTAAATGAAAAAATGCTCAAACATGAGAAACAAACAAACCCCCTAGACTATTTTTATACAGGTGACTGCTACATAAAATACTTTCAGTAGCTTAAGTAGCTTAAAAACTAGTGCTACACTTTGTTTACCTAAGTTAGCAAGATATAGCCTTCACATTTTCTAAAAGAGTTTCTTTCAGAATATAAAATTATATCAAATGCTGTAGTTTACCAAAAGTAGGCATTAAAGAGAACCATTATCTATTTTTATGTCATATAAACTCACCAGCCACTTTGTTAGGTTCACCTGTTCAACTGCTCTTTAACACAAATATCTAATCATCCAATCACATGGCAGCAACTCAGTACATTTAGGTATGTAGACATGATCAAAATGACCTGCTGAAGTTCAAACCAAGCATCAGAATGGGGAAGAAAGGAGATTTAAGTGACTTTGAACTTGACATGGTTGTTTGTTCCTTTTATTCCAAATGAGAGCTGGCTGGTCTGGCATGTTCAAAAATCTAAAAATCTAATGGGATTTTCCCACACAGCCATCTCTACGGTTTACAGAAAATATCCAGTGAGCAGCAGTTCTCTGGGTGAAAATGCCTTGTTCATGTCAAAGGTCAGAGGAGAATGGCCAGATTGCTTTAAGCTGATGGGAAGGCATCATTACCTCAAGTAACCACTTGTTACAACAAAGGTATGCCAAGAAGAGCATCTCTGAACACACAGCATGTCCAGCCTTGAAGCAGACAGGCTACAGCAGCAGCAGAACACACTGGGTGCCACTCCTGAGAGCTGAGAACAGGAAACTGAGGCTACAGTTTGCACAAGCTCACTAAAACTGGGCAATAGAAGATTTAAAAAAAATGTTGCCATAATTTATACTGCAGCATTCAGATGGTAGGGTCAGAATGTGTAAACAAAATGAAAGCATGGATCCATCCTGCCTCGTAGTTTCAGTTCAGGGTGATGGTGGTGTAAAAGTGCAGGGGGTTATTTCTTTGGCACACTTTGGGCCCCTTAGTACCAACTGAGCATTGTTTTAACACCACAGCCTACCTGAGTGTTGTTCCTGGCCATGTCCATCCCTTTATGACCGCAATATACCCATCTTCTGATGGCGGCTTCCAGCAGGATGGCGTGCCATGTCACAAAGCTCAAATCATCTCAAACTGGTTCCTTGAGCATGACAATGAGTTCACTGCACTCCACAGTCACCAGATCTCAATCCAATTGAGCACCTTTGGGATGTGGCAGAACAGGAGATTTGCATCATGGATGTGCAGCCAACAGATCTACAGCAACTCTGTGATGCTAACATGGACCAAAATCCATGAGAAATGTTTCCAGCACCTTCCTGAATCTATGCCAGAAGAATTAAGGCAACAGCATAAGTTACCACGGCAGTGTATCCTGGTACGAAGTGAACCTCCTTCGTAGTACAGAAAACCCAGGTTAACCCTGAAGTTACCTGGATAAACCAAAAATCCTGCTTCGTAGTACAAGCCTCTGAAAGTAAACCCAGTGTGGAAGTGCTGTGAACCTGCATTATTTCTAATGGCCAGCAGGGGCAACCCTTTGGTTTCAAAAAGAGATTTAGTTCTGTGAGAAAATGATCCTACTTCGCTTGATCACTTACTTCAGTAAACTTTTCTGATAACTGTATGACCTCAGTAATTAGTTTTGTGTGTTATTGAACATCATGAACATGATCCTCCTGAGAGTCAGAAGGGAGGAGAAAGCAGAATGAGGCGCCACCATATCTGTCATCGACTGTTAACTTTTGGTGTCTTGTAGGTTTGACAGTCTCATAATAGAAATGTCAAAGATTTGACATGTTGAGAGAGACGGTGGCTTCACCTGTACAAACACACTCCATCATCTTGAGCTGAGGTTAAATGTCTACAAATATTGTATCACATAATTGGACTTTTTGTTTTCATCTGTCTTGGCGCTTTAAACAGAAACGTGTGTCTCACAACAAGAAGTGTTTGGGTTTCCAGAAGCATTTCAAAATGTTGTGAAATGTATTTAGTCATAGCCAATGATCTGCGCCTGATGTTTGGTTGATTTGATGTCCCTGAATGCTTCCGTTTTACATGAGTTGCCACTGTATTTGTGTTACAATCAATCAGGGCCTCGGGGTGCAGACCAGCTGAGCATTACTTTGTATTTTAACACTTATACTTTGTCACTATCAGGCACTGGATTATAAGTCATAGATCAGGAGATTTAGGAACTTCAAAATCTAACTTTGAGTTGAAAAACTGAAATATGGTTTATCTAACGAGTCTTTTGCCGAGCTGATAGCCTTGTTAAGCTGCAGTTTTTATTACACACTGTAAAAAAATGTTTTCAGATTACCAACCACTACTTTACAGTTTGCTTGCTTACTTACTTATAATACAGATGGGCCAAAAAAGTTAATACTGAGTGTGAATCCAAACGTCATCATTTTTTCTTGAGAGTCTAACACAAGAAACAGACTGTCTGGGGTCAAGAATATGACCTGGTTTCATTCCCTTCTTACAAAGGCTTGGTCAGTGTTATGTAAATAATGTTGAGACCAGCGTTCCTCAGTACGAGAATAATGCCCAGGAGGAATATTTTTTATGTTCTTGGTACCAAGGAGAACCTGGGCAATCACACATCTTTACAGGTTATGTTATCACCACAATTCTGAAGCTGTGCAAAGTATTTTATGCTTAAGACAAAGTCTGTTAAATACCTTATCTGGGCACAAACTTTCACACAGTGCAACAAACGGTCTAGCTTTGTCTGATTAAAATCTGGGTGCAGTAAGACCACAGCAAGATGTTTAATAATTTCTCTTCTTCTCTCAGTTCAGTTTTATTTATGTAATTTCAGACCACAAGAGTCGTCTCAGTGCTTTATAATGCTTTATTGTAAGAAACAGTGAGTCTAAAGACAGAGAGAAGTATATACGAGTTCTGAGAAAAGTGAAGCTATGGGTTATTAAACTTTCAACTTTGGAGGGGACTTCATTGGTGGATAACTATCTCTTGTTTCTATCCTTTTTTCCAATAATGTACAGAAATGTTCATTCAGAAATACACACACTGTACCTTCATGGAACATTGTGCTGCTGCTTCATTCTCTTAGTGAAAGTCATTTCACAGCTTAGAGGAGGTGAAAAACTAAAGATATCAAAAGAACAGAGCATATTTTTACATTATACACACACACACACACACACACACACGTGTAATGTGTGTGTGTGCATCCATTATATCACTGATATGAGGCAAGCTGAGGGCCGCTGTGCCTGCTGACTGGAGCCGTTATAGATCAGCAGAGTCTTAGAGATTATGTCCATTGATCGGACAAGAGGGGTTTGTGGTTTGATTCTGTGTTTTGTGATTTCAGGGGCCGAAGGAGCCGTGTTCAGCAAATCAGTGGAGACGCCGCATGTCAGGGCTGAGCCGTTCAAAGAGCTGCGGTGAGTCTTTCCACAGCACACAACAAGTACTCGGTCTCATGCAATACATGAACAGATGTACCATGAGTTCAAAATAAAATTCACAAATACTGCAGCAGTGCAGTTTCATGCAATGTAATAGAGTGCTCACACTAAACAAGATCACTCACTTCTGTTGCTATACCAGACCGATGGGTGACAAATTAATGAAAAAGCCTGAATATTTGATCCCTACAGTGAGGGCATCTGGAGGCTTTGTTTTGCTGTGGGGGGGCATTTTCCTGCATGGTTTGGACCCAGTTTTTCCCTTTTGAGAGGAAGGTCACTGCACTTCTGTTTGATGAAACATTTCTCTCCTGTTAGGAGTGGTTTCTTCCAGGATGACACTGCTAAGTGAGAGGCTCACAGAAAGTAACACCTACAGAGCACTTTTTTCATTATATATTTTTTACCCTACCCTGTTTGTTCAAAAATTACCCTAAAAGAGCAACTACTGTATTACAATGTGGTGCCAACAGGTCCTGACCAAGCACAGGACTGATGACAGGTTATAATCACAGACGTCAGTGAAGTGCGGAGGATGCTGACCGAGTCAAATGTCCGATCGATAAGTCTCAAGAAAAATGCTATAAAGACATACATGACAAATCGCGCTGCTTTGAAACCAGATGTGAGAAGTGAGGGTTGAATCTCACTGAGAAACAAAGGAACATTACAAATGCATTCGTATGGCAGGACCACCCTAAGGCATACGCTGCTTTGATGTCCTTTCTGACTTTAAAAATAGCCATAATTTACAAAATGACCAGACTGTTGTATTCAGCGAGACTTCAAAGTAGTAACTGAGACCACAAACACATCAGGTGTTTACTGATGTTAAAGTTAAAGGGAGCTGAGAGCCATTTTCACACAGACTTCTATACAATTAGACATTTTTTGCAGGCAGAAAAGTCACCTCCTGGGGGCCATTAGGGGAAAAAAAAATGCAGGATTAAGGCACTTGTGAATTAGCTTCACTTTTTCACGCCCAGGGTTTTACTGCAGAACTTAATTTGGGGGAAGAAAAGAGCTTCTGAATTTTCTGGGGGGAATATTCAATTTTTTAATGATAAGAGTTTAATTCTAGTACCAGTTTGTTGTCATTTTTCCAAAGAATCATCCTGTTTTATTCTGCTTTTGACACCTCGCTGGTAAATCTGCAAATAGTCTGATATTCCTGGTACATCAGAAACTACAGAGCAGTGTTTGTTTTACCACAGTGAACACATTCAGAATAAACCAGTTAAATACCTGGGACTGTTCACTGTTTGGTTTTAGAACTGAAGAAGCCTCTTCAACAAAAAACAAAAGAGTCGCCTTTTTTCAAGCTCCAGTGACTACCATGACCTGGATGACTGAGAACCTACACAGACCTATTGCCTTGCCCTTGCACTTTGGGAAGAACACCCTTCATTATGTAAAGCACAGAACCAGCTCCTGAGTGAAAGGATAATCAGGTCCATTTCACTATACATGCACTCCAAAACAAGATCAACCAGACCGTGCAGGAACTCACAGCACTTTTACCTTCCTCCATCTTAGAAGAGGTTTCTGAGTTTCTGAGTCACAGCTGGCACAATACACGAAAGGCAAAGAAAGAACTCTGGAAACTCCGAGCGCTACAAACAAGAACTTACTATTCAGAGTCAATGCCCAGACCATCTGGACACAAACAGGAAGACACCACAGCCAAAGACAGGCAAGATAAGAGATCCTATCACGTATGGGTCCTCACTAAACCAGAAGAGGATGTGCTAGCCAAAGGGCTCAGTTTTGCTATATCTCCACAGCAGCTGCCCATAGTGGATCTCATCACAGGTTTCAGCTCCCCTCTCCAGTGCAAGAATTCCTCCGTTCACCCTCACAATTCAAGAAAAGGTGGCCATCACCTCCCGGAGTAAAGCCCCATGCATCGCCGTACTAGCAGCCAACAAGGGGAGGAGCGCCGCTGTTCTAAACTCAACTGATTATCACACCAAGATTATTACACTGCTTAGTGACAAAATATCCAAGATGGCGGCGCACGCAGACGCAGCGACTCACGGTTCTTCCTTTTGGTGCTGTTTTTTTGTACTTTTTGTATTTTTTTTTTGTCACTTCTTGTAAGTTCATCTCTCCAATCTCATTGCACATTCTATTCTATTCTACAATAATACTTATGAGGTCTTAAGGCAAGACCCCACAAGCAACTACAAGAAGAAAGTCATCTGTTGACTACAACAACTTGAAAGGGAAAAAGCCATTGGCCGCCCTACATACTACCACCTTTACCCTGAAGAAGCTACACCACGTATAGATGGACTTCCACTGATGCACAAAGGAGTCCCACTCAGACCTGTTAACAGTATAAATTTAGTCACTTACAACATTTTCAAGCATCTCACCACCATCTTATCTCTGCTTGTGGGTAACACACCCCATCACATCAAAAACTCCACGGCCTTCACCAACAAGATCCGTAATCTTACACTGAATCCAGATGAAACCATAGCATCGTTTGATGTGGTTTCACTTTTCACTTGCATACCTACAATGAAGGCAGTGGCAGCAAAACAGCTCCTTACAAAACAGAGCCAGCTTTAACCCGATCAGATTTGCACACTGTTAGACCGCTGCCTTTCTACCGTATATTTCAAATACAACAACGCTTTCTACAGACAAATGAATGGATGTGCCATGGGCTCCCCAGTGTCACCTAACCCTTTACAGCCTTCAATGACCACGTCATCTCAGTGAACAAAAACATTAGGTTCACCAGGAAGGGTGCCAAGGATAATAGATTACTGTTACTGGACTATGCTGTGCTCATTGGGGAAGCTGGAAGCCTCAACAAAGAAGTTTACCAGAAGCCTACACACACACACACACACACAGATCAGTACTGAAACATAAACTTGGGGTGATCAGGATCCTGCAACACTGGGCCGAAAATGTTCCCTCTAAGGCAGAAGTGGAGAAAAAAGGGAACACTCATGTAAAGAAAGCTCTTAAAATGTGGTTATCCCAACGGGGCCTTCATCAAATCAGCAAAGATGCACACATAGCAGGTTTGCCAGAGAAACTCAGGAAAATTTTCCTCAAGCGTGAATCCCAGTGTACTTCAGACGCAGTCACAATCTAAGGCAAACACTGGTTCATTCCAAGGACAAAACTCCCAAACAAGCTAAGCTGTGCAGTGCAACCTAAAGGACAAAGGTCACTTTTTTGAGGATGCTGCTGTTCACATTTTGGACCAGTAAGGCGAATGGTTTGAAGGAGGAGTAAAGAGAAGTCGTCTGTGTCCACTGTGAATGACCATCACTGAACAGAGGTGGCGGCTCACCAGCTGCCAGCCATATACAATTCAGTCTTGAGATCTTTTCCCAGGTGCCTCAACCCCCACTCACCTTCAGGTGACCTCAGTAGGTCACTTGATAGAGTGGGGCAAGGTCAGTTAGTTATGTTAGTTATGACCCTCGTCTTTTATCTCACCTTGACTCATGTGACGATGCACATGAAAAATTGTGTATCAACGACCACCTCCATCCCCACTAGGGTTTAAATATCTGCAACTTCTCAGCATTTGGTTTTAGAACTGAAGAAGGCTCTTGGATGAGAGATGAAACATCAAAAACTCAAAGAAGTCCAGTTGCCTTTTTTCAGTTTCCAAAGACTAGTTAGAGCCAAATGATAATGCATACCTGTCAAGTTTTGTATTTAAAAATACAGGAAATTTTCCGCCGCTGAAAATAGTAGTCGTCATATGACATAATCACCTAATTTGCATAATAGGTCATTTGCATGTAGTTGCAATGGAGGTTGTAGGAGAGAGGAAAAACATCTTTGGAAAGACAAAAAATGTGTAGAAAAAAAACACCATAAATATGTTGAGAACTACAAATGAACTTTATGAAATAACTTAATAACTTTAATGCTTTGCCTAGACCCACATTACGTAAGTCATACATTTTGTCCCGTATTGTTTAGTGTTAGAATATCAAATTTAATGAAAACACTGTAGGGTGAGACAGCTAGCTACATTCAACCCTCCTCCTTTATCTGGGCCGCTGTTGCCAACTTGTGTAAGAAAACTCGCTGTCGGCTGTCTCAAAGGTTGATAAAAGCCAAAGCGAGGTCCGGGGATGGGAGCGGAGGGAGCGAGTAGGCAGGCTTGGTGTTTAAGTGAGGTTCAGGGGTTGGAGGGTGGAGTCGAAGTGAGGTCTGGACGATACCAAAGTGTACGAAGGGACACAGTAAGATCGCTTTATGTACACAAAACACGGCGACAGCAGAGGTTTTCGTTGGCTAGTCTCTTTTTGGAGAAAAAAAAAAGCCGCTACGGGGGTCTGAACAGCCACTAAAGTGGCAACACTGAGCCCAACCGAGGTCCAGTTGTTTTTCCGGGTTTGTTCTCCGGCTGTCAGCACTAACCTCACGAGAACTGCCACCCAGGCTACTCAGGTGGCAGTTCTCGCGAGGCTAGTTACAATTAAGTTTAGAGCGGTATAGGAATATTTAAAAAAAAAAAAAAAAAATGAAAATGCAGGAAATTTATGGGAAAATAATAATATGGGAGGACGGTGGGACAGAGTAGTAAAATACAGGAGTTTCCGGGCCAAAACGGGAGACTTGACAGGTATGGATAATGGGCAAAAGACTTCGAGTTAGAACAGCTCCCTATCAGTCAAATTCTGCTCAGACTGACTGTGTGGCTGCGTTGTCCTTTGTTCCTCTCCACATAGTGTGTGTTTATATGTGTATAAGGCATGGATGTCTCCTTGGTGTAAACGTCTTGTTTATCATCTTTCTCCCGCCTCTGCTGTCAGATGTAATGACAGTCAATCAGAGTAGAAAGTGAGCAAGACGGAGGCTTGGTGTGACAATGGAGCGGATGAAGAAGGGATATCTGTGAAGGATCAGAAAAAAGAAGAGAAAGAACACAAAGTCCACAGAGTCAGGCAGTAGGAAAGAAAAAGGCTGTTAGCACACTAAGAAAATTCATATTGGTCCGAAGGGATTGCCATTATCTGTTGAGCACTTATTAACCATGTTTTTTTTTCCCACTTATTTTACCTGATTAGACCTCTCCTCAGGACTGACAGGGTGTGTACAAACTGATTGATGTCTCTCTCATTCTCCTATTGCAACCAATACATTTGCTCCACTTCCCGTCACAGATCCACCCACACATACCCTACAGTACATGAATGCTAATAAACCAGAACAACTGGGAAACGCTGTGAGTGTGTGGGTGGTTGTGTTTGATGGGTATTTTTTTGATGGAGAAGTGAGTCTTGTTTGCCTTTACTAAAATACAGACTTTTAATTTTGATATTGTCCTCCCAAGAAGATTGTTCATATTCATATTAAAGTTCTATAAACCAGTGCCTATTTAGACTGATACTGGGACCTCCTGGGTGATGCTATAGCTTATTTTGGAGGTGCTGTCCAGGCAAAGTTTTTTTACATGTAGGATAGTTATTTTATTTCTAGACATTGTAGGTATAATGTAAACAACAATGGACCTAAAATAGAGCCTTGTGGCATTGCATTAGTAATGTACAAGCTGAGTAGAGGTTTCTGGCACAACTTGATCTACTGTGCATGGAGAAAAGGACAAGAACATCAAAACTCATTTAAAAACCTTTAAATGAGGGTACTGAAATTAGGTATTAGCACTTTACATGGTAAGGTCAGATTTAGTAAAGAGAAACCTGTGAGTCAGTTACTCTATTTGCCGCATGAAATTATCAGTTTGTAATTGAATTTGGTCAAGCTGACTATATGTTTGTGATAATCTGGCAGTTATTGTGATAAATTGCACATCTGTAGTAAATCTGTTGCTGTCTACTTAGAAATTCACATAAACTACTTCAGAGTCCATGCAGAACCGCATCGATTTGAAACAGAAGTTCCTCCACAAATAGTTGCAGAAGGACAACACTAACTGCAAAGTGACAGTCTTGCCTTTTTCTCCATCAAAACTAGTTGCCTAGAGGTTTATGGTGTTGTATGCTCAATGCAATTACTGGGCAACCACCAGTTTTCCGTAGTCACAGGGAAGCTGCCATCCTGTTTTTATTCTTGTGTGACTGAGCCATAACAATTGTTTCAAAAAGACGTTGGTGCTATATAAGATAAGATAAGATAAGATAAAACTTTAATGATCCCACGACGGGGAAATTTGTGCATTACAGCAGCTCAATACAGAGAAAAAATGAAAAGGATGAGTAAGAACAAATAACTAAACTAAAAACTAAAATTCAATAGAATAAAATAAAATAGCAAAAAAAAACTATACACATATACATAAGCACTATATACATAAATATATGTTTTGCAAAATGTGTTCAGTGTGATATTTCTTGTTGCTGCAATCTGGTCAATTACTTAATTCTTTTCTACATGTTCACTGCCTTTGTTGCTATTGTTCATCGGTACTTTGCCACATCAATGCCAAAAGTGAAAAACAACTTGGCAGCACCTGCTCATTTTGTTTGGCTCCATCTACCCAATGCATTTTAGCACATGTCCACAGTCAAGGTGCCCTTGTTAGCAAGCTTTTACTAAAATTTTTCCCCAATGCTTGAAGCAGGTTGTTGTTTTTACACTGCAGCAAAGGGCACAGGAAAGACCAGAACTTTTTTTAAAGAAACTTGGATTACACCTATATTTTTCTCTATACACTGGTTTTAGAGTGTATAGACATATAGAGTTAAATAATGTAAATACAGATTTTGTGATTTAAAGGCATATACAACTGTTTTGACCATGCAAAACAACCTAAACAAAGCAACTAATGACACCCCATAGTTTAACCCACTCAACTGAGAATTAAGGTCATTGATAAAGTATTCTGCTTTACCACATACACTTTATAGACACAAGTATTGGTTGAGCCAGTCTTTATGACATCCCACTCTAAATTGATACCTGTTGTGCAGGTGCAACAGCTTCCACTCTTCTGGGAAGTGTTTGCCCCTTCATCCAGAACAGCATTTCTAAGGTCAGACACTGATGTTGGAAACTCACAGTCTTCATTTTAGTTCATCCCAAAGGTGTCTGATGGGGCTGAGGTCCGGGCTCTGTGTGGGCCAATCAAATTATTCCATATTAAACTCATCCAACCATGCCTTTATTGACCTTGCTTGAAAATGTCTAAAAGCATTAAGATTTTCCTTCACTGGATCTATGAGGCCAGGCCAAAGCTCAGAAAAAAACACTGATTAATAGTTGTGGCAAAATTCTTTTGTCCATGTAGTGTAGAAAAGTATGTCAACCCAACTTGCACAGTTAGGCTGTGTGGCAGGAAGGGGTGGACCCAAATGCGGGACGTGAGACAGAACTAAAACTATAACCAAACAGGATACAAATGCAGACTTGACACCACACAAGGAATAACATACTGGGGAAACAGACACAGGAGACACCACAACAGAAGTGAGGGACAATAAGGGAAAACTAAACTCTAAAGCTATGGGAAAGGGAACCTAAACACAACACACAAGGAAACAATGGGAAGGGAACTAAACACAGAAGGGCCAAGACACTGGGACAAAACACACACAGGAACACAAACACAGGGAAGACCAGAACAAAAGGAAACCAGAATAACATACAAATAACTATTAATAGAACATCCAAACAACAACAAACTGAGGATCTAAACTGTAAGGAAATCTAAGAAAACACAACCATAAAATACAACAAAAACAGAACTTTACCTAAAGAACTCAAAACACTGGGCCACCGACCCAGGACCATGACACTTTTAACATAAACTTTGCCTCATCAGAAAAAAAAAAACAGCCTTGCTGCCTCTGGTTCAGATCCAGTGCTTTTTTTGAAGTAGATCAGGTCTTTCCTCAGAAAAGATGTTTGGTTTCCAATTATCTCCTTAGCCAACTTGAGGGAAGATGATGCACTCAGGCGTTATTGGTCCAGTCCAGCTAAATATATAAAATATATAAAAGATGCAGCTTTCATAATGCAGTCAATAGATAGTTTTATTTTCTCTTTTATTTGGGCTGTGACTCCATGGCTTTTTAATTGTTTGTTCCACACAAGAATGTGATGTGTTTTCTCCCTTTCTTAACCTCACAACTTCCACTTAGTCACCAGTGAACTGTTTAGGAGGAGGTTACAGCTGCATTTTAGCCACATGCTAAACAAACACAATTTCAGAAACTAGAAAATGTTACTTTCAAATGAACTCACTTAAATACAGTTCAGATTTAAAGTTCTATTGTTAACATATCATAAGGATAAACAATATATTGCCAAAAGTATTAACTCACCCATCCAGATCAGTGAATTCAGGTATTCCAATCAGCTCCATGGTGACAGGTGTATAAAATCAAGCACCTAGGCATGCAGAAAGACTCCTCCTACAAACATTTGTGAAAGAATGGGTTGCTCTCAGGACCTCAATAAATTCCAGCATGGTATCGTGATAGGATGCCATCTGTGCAAAAAGTCCATTTGTGAAATTTCCTCACTGCTAAATACTCCAAAATCATCTCTTAGAGTTATTATAACAAAGTAGAAACAATTGAGAATGACTGCAACTCAGCCATGAAGTGGAAGGACATGTAAAATCACAGTGGATGCGGAGGTGATGGTGCTCAGAGGTTACCAAGTTTATGAATCAATTGCTACAGACCTCCAAACTTCATGTGGCCTTCACATTATCTCAAGAACAGTGCATATAGAGCTTCATGGAATGGGTTTCTATGGCCAAGCAACTGCATCCAAGCCTCACATCACCAAGCACAATGCAAAGTGTTGGATGCAGTGGTGTAATGCACACCACCACTGGAGCAGTGGTGCTCTCTAACTCCAGAGTGCACGTGGTGCTCTCTGGAGTGATGAATCACGCTTCCCAGCCTAACCTGGGCCTTCTCGTCCAACATCAGTGCCTGACCTCGCAAATACGCTTCTGGAAGAATGGTCAAAAATTTGATAAACACATTCCTAATTCTCTCAAGTTCCTAATTCTCTCAAGTGAGGATGACTCAGAGTACAGACAGTGGACTCAGGACTTTGTGGACTGGTGCCAGCGGAACCACCTCCTGATCACCTCCTGATCACCTCCTGATCAACGCCGCTAAAACCAAGGAGCTGGTGGTGGATTTCCGCAGGCGCAGACCCACCACACGGACACCGGTGAACATCCAGGGAGTGGACATTGAGATAGTGGACTCTTATAAGTACCTGGGTGTTCACCTAAACAATAAACTGGACTGGACTCATAACACTGATGCGCTCTACAGGAAGGGTCAGAGCAGACTCTACCTGCTGAGAAGGCTGAGGTCTTTTGGAGTGCAGGGGACACTCCTGAAGACCTTCTATGACTCTGTGGTGGCATCAGCCATCTTCTATGCAGCAGTATGTTGGAGCAGCAGCTTGTCTACAGCTGAGAGGAAGAGGATAGACAAGCTCATCAGGAAAGCCAGCTCTGTCCTAGGATGTCCTCTCGACTCAGTGCAGGTGGTGGGAGACAGAAGGACTCTGACCAAAATAACATCACTGATGGACAAGGTCTCCCATCCCATGCATGAAACTGTTGCTGAGCTGGAGAGCTCCTTCAGTGACAGACTGCTGCATCCTAAATGCACAAAGGAGCTATGTCTCTGTAGATTCTCAGTTATCCAGGTCATAGTAGTCTCTGGAGCTTGAAAAAGGCGACTGGACTTCTTTTTGTTTCTTGAAGACGTTTCACCTCACCCCGAAAGGCTTCTTCAGTTCTCAACCAAATGGTGGAGAGACCCAGGTATTTAAACCCCTGTGGGCGTAGTCCCCTGGAGGTGGTTATGACCCTCTATTGATCATGTGCTTGAACACATGTGCCCAGGTGTGAAGGGGGCGTGGGTCATATTTAATCAGTGGTTTCAGTTGAAACCAACTTAGGACTCCGCTCCATTGTTTCCTGTGGCCTATTGAGGTCACTGGAACAAAGGTGTGAATGGGGGTTGAGACGTCTGGGAAGGGAGCTCAGGACAGCACTGTAAGCGGGGGAAAGTTGGTGACGTTGGCGACGTTGGGGCGACGTTGGCGACTAAGTTGGTTTCAACTGAAACCACTGATTAAATATGACCCACGCCCCCTTCACACCTGGGCACATGTGTTCAAGCACATGATCAATAGAGGGTCATAACCACCTCCAGGGGACTACGCCCACAGGGGTTTAAATACCTGGGTCTCTCCACCATTTGGTTGAGAACTGAAGAAGCCTTTCGGATGAGAGGTGAAACGTCTTCAAGAAACAAAAAGAAGTCCAGTCGCCTTTTTCAAGCTCCAGAGTGCACAAAGGAGCGTTACCGCAGATCCTTCCTCCCAGCAGCTGTAAGACTTTATAATAATCACTGCTCCCAACAAAAACCACAATAACCTACACAATGTAGGATAATATATAATATACTGTAAATAGTCCGGCCTGTTAAGGTTCAACACACAGGCACATCATGTACATTGTATATAGTGTTATTATTAGTAGTATTAAGGTTAATCTTGTTTGTTGATTTTATATATATATATATTCTTTTCTTAATAGTGTGAATTATTATATTTTTATTTATATTTATAATAACTGCGGCTGCTGTTACACCCAAATTTCCCCTCTGTGGGACAATAAAGGCTGTTTCTTCTTCTTCTTCTTCTTCATATGTGTGTGAAGACAGATGATCGAATACTTTTGGCAATAACACTATCCTTAACCCACATAGTTGTTAAGATGTTAGCCTCATTGTCTGTCATAGCCTCTCATAATTTCCACCATCCAACAACTACATCTATGGACTACATACGTGAAAAATACATTTTTCACACTCCATGCAGTCCCCATGATTCAATAGCTTGTAGAACCACCGTTAGTAGCAATAACTTGAAGTAATCGTTTTCTGTGAATTTGTCAGGTGTGTGGGCATTCATTTATGCACTTTTTTAAGGTCATGCTAAAACATTTCACTCAGGTTGAGGTCTCGATTTTGACTGGGCCATTATAACACTTTGATTCTTTTCTGTTGTAGACTTGCTGCTGTGCTTGGGATTGTCCTGTTGAGTGACCCCTTTCAAACAAACTAAAGCTTGTTTGAAAGCTAAACCTTAGCTTGCTTGAAAGAGGTCACTTTTTGGTATGTAGAGGAGTTGATGGTCAACTGAATGACTGCAAAGTGCCCAGTTTCCTGTGGCTGCAGAACAAGCCCAAATCGCCACCCCTACACCACAGTGTTTGACAGTTGGTATGAGATGTTCATGCTTACAGGCTCCTATTGGTGATGATGCACAATACCACATGTGACGAAAAACAAACATCTCCACTTTGGTCTTGTCTGACCAAAGAACATTGTTCCAGAAGTCTTGTGGTTTCTTTTGCTCTGGTGCCATGTTCTTTTTGGAGAGAATAAGCTTTCTTGGTAGCCCTTCCAAACAAGCTGTAGTTGTTCGGCCTTTTTCTGGTTTTACCATCATGAACTTTACCATTTAATATGCTAACTGAAGGACATAGAATCTGTAGCTCTTGGGGTTTTTGCACTTTCTCTGAGCATTGCATGGTCTGACTTTGGGGTGAATTGTTACTGGGACTTCTACTCCTGGGAAAAGTCTGACATAATGTTCATATATACCTGAATACTCCAGACCTGTAAACTGCAAAAATCTCTGCTTTTATATAGGTGCTAACATTTGCTGATGATCAGTTAATCAAGTACATTTGATTAACAGCACCAAGCTGCTACATACCTTCTTAATTTCTATAGAAACAGTAAGGTTTCCTGTCACATATATTTTTTAAGGTACATCAACATGCCTTGAGGCAAGTCCAGTACACCATTTGGGAACCACTGGATTAACCTGTCATGGCTCCAACAGTTGCAAAGGTCTGGCCTTAAAACAGCAGCACCACAGCTACAACCAAGTCCGGCAGACTTTCCAGCATTAAGTAGACTGCCGTGTTTTTTTAGAAAATGTTCACACTGTTGCAGTGAATGTTATATGCATGATCTTTCTATCTATATAGCACAATGGCATTCTTTGATCTGAATTGAATGAGAAGGAAAGAGGTAGAAAGACTGTGAAGTGAAAATGAGAAAATCTAGAAAAAAGGGGGGAAAGAGGCGACAGAAATACAGAGCATGAAGATTAAAGAAAAAGGGGGTGAGAACAAAAGCGATGCAAGCGACAGTGAAAGAGTTTGAAAGTATAGGGGGGGGGGGGGGGGGGGGGGGGCATTAAGAAAAAACATTATATGGAAAAAAAAAATGAATCACTTTTGTCCAAAAGTCTGAGATGAATAGAGTGGCAAAAAAGTATGTAAGGGAAAAACGAGACAAAAGGAGATCTTGGAGATTTAAAAAAATGGAAAAAACACTTTATGTGATAGAAGAGAAGCTAGAGAGACGAGTATGATAGGATTTAGGGGTCATATAGAAAAGGATTTTGATGGCAAATGACTAATAGCAGCATTTCAGTGGCATGCGCATTAAGATGAACTGCAAGCCATCAATCACTGCTGCCTTACTTTCAAAGTCATTACTTCAAATAATAAAAATAAGTGGTACTATAACATCAGTGATGCAAAATATCATTTCTGAGTGGAGCTCCAAAGCTCCATGTCATGTCATTGTCCATACAACATGACTGAGTCTATAGTAATATGTAGTTTTTTTTCCTCTTCCCCCTTGTTGATGCATCTTTGGTGACAACTAGCCAATTGAGAATGAAATATGGCCCAAACTATCCAATTATGGCAGAAAAAGGGGAGTGAGCTCGTTGGCGCATGGCTAAAATCTAATCTTACCCTAATCTCTCGCAGCTCCTTGGCAGGTAGCAATTGAGGAATCAAATCCTATTTCAGGATATCATATTAACCCCTAACACACATTCAAGCATCCAGACACACATCCCAGCCAGAGCCGCCGCTTCTTCATCAAAACCATAACCGTTACATCCATCAGCGTGGTAATGCCTTGTCAACAAGATGTGTCCTTGCATCTGAAGAATGCCTTTGTGATTCAAACACAATGCTGAATTTGAAAGTGCAGCTTCATTTGTATCCTAACCAATTTATAACACAGATAAAGGGAATATATGTATGAAGCAATAAAAAGGAAAGTGAATGTGGGAGGGGAAGAGAAAAAATAGAAACATCTGCGAGAACTGCAAGGTCGATTTTTTTTTTTTTTTTTCCCTTTTTTTTCCCCCTTTGCGTGAAATAAGATGTGAACAGGTTCACTTCTTCCAGGAGCCAAGACAGTGAAAGCTTTCATATCATGAGAACTTTTGGTAGACTAACATTAGCCTCATGGAAACTCAATCTGGTGAGGTTTGTTCCATGGTTCTTCCTATATGGACATCTTGTAGCACTCTGTAATCTTTGCCATGCACAGTAATCTAATGGGGCTGAGACTGAGACTGTGATGATGGAAAGAAACACACCTGGAGGTGAAGTTTTATATATTACAGCATAATTCAGCAAAATGTTCAGTCCTTCAGAGATGGCCAGGAACTGTTTGACCCAGCTTTCCTTCCAGTAATTCCAGGACTTTAAATTAAGGAAAAAATTATAATAATAAATACTTAGAAAATAATAAATCCAATAATGAAGTTATAAAAGGAAAAAAAAAAAAAAGAAAGAAAACACACAAACCCTGTCTCCTCAGGCAGGTCATTCAAGAGTTTAGGGGTCCTGATGGCAAAAGCGCAGCCACCTATAAATTTAAGTCTTGACTCTGGAGCATAGATGGTATAAAAGATGGACAAAGCTTCCGGGTCTGAAAAGTGAAGCTAATGCAAAAGTGCCTTAAAGCTGGATTCTTTTTAATGGACACCCGGAGTGATGGCTCTAGCTGCAAAAAGTTTCCCAGTGTTATAGAAGTCTATGAGAAACCAGGCTTTGCTTCGACCTCTGTAAACAACTCTCCTGATGAGTTTATGGGCTCATGCACTCATCTGGGGTCATACTGGATAAAACAAATGGGTAAATGTTGGTCATTCTAAAAGTCAGAAGGGAGGATTATCCAGGGTACGCTCATTAGTTAACAGCTTGTGAGTTGTTAGAATAGAATAGAAAACAATAGAATAGAATAGAATAGAAGTTCTTCGTCACTGCACTTTTCCATGCAACGAAATTCTGTTTGACAGCTCTCCCTTTTTTCACATCAGCATATAAATGAGAACAAGATATAAATTTCACAAGCATTTAAATAGAAACAACAGGAACAAGAAAATGGCAACAAATATAAATAAATATAAATAGCAACAAAAATAAGATGCAGTTCTGTTAGTCAGTGAGCGTGTGATTTCAGTCACATCCACCACTCACTCATTTCATCCGGATCCAAACACAATAATAAGACTTAACAAACCAGTGAGTGATGCCACAATGTTCATATTTTATACTATGTATGTTCCGGAACAGCCAGAAGGACCCACTGTGATACGGGGTCGACATAAATGGACCAAAACAAATAAAATTTGATTTTTTTTTTTTTAATGTTTCAAGTTACTCACCTGTTTTTTGTTTTTTCACCAGTCTGATTTCAGCTCAGTGTGAGAGTCTTTGCTGCCATTTAAAATGGTGCTAGTTTCTCGATCCCTGCCCCCCCCCAAAAGTGCACCTCCTCTTGTAACCATACATATCAAATGTAGAGTGATACTGGAGAGACCCATCAAGTTAAATAAAACTGAGTTGACAACATGTTATGCAACTGTAAGTCCAGTAAAACCTTTCCAACAAGCACTAGACAGAATATCACAGCAGTGGAGCGAGAGAAGCCAACAGGAGGAGGTTTTCAGTCCTGTCAGCTCACTCAAGCACAGTTTGCAGTTAGTTCAAAACATACTGTAAAAGAAAAACTGATGGTAGTGCACTGCTGCTAATCCATGGCATATCCATAGCCCCCCAAAACTGCATTCTACTCAGTGAAGTTCCTGAATGTGATCCATACTGTGACTCTGAGGAATCTTTGTGTCCTGATGGTCATGTCACAGTTATGTTATCCGACAGACGAGAACAGGCCAAAATCCACAGCTATGTCACAAATTTAGACTATTTTTTTATGCTGTGGATACATTTTGCCACAAGACTACATTGCTTGAGGCTCAGTATGAATCATCTGTTCATTTGTATTTAATAACTTAGCTGTATTTTTAAGCTTCATCTGGATATCCACTCTGACGCTTTTATTGACCTCTAGAGCACTTCAGCATGAGGGCATAGTGCTGCTGAAACTATCTTAAATTATTAGAGGAGAAGCCGTGCCACTGTAAACCAACCTGACCACTGTGATCTTTGAAGAAATCACAGATTCAATGAATGTTGCCTTAAGCTCTCTCTTTTTTTACATATCCTATCTGCCCTCCTCTCCATCTCCAATCTCTTCTCCCTTCTCTCTCCTTGCTCTCATTTGCTGTCTTCTCTCTCCATCTTCACCCTGCCACTGCTTCTCCTACCCCTCGTCCTCCTCATTTTCTTACCTCAATTACCTTGATCTTCTTTCACCTGTCCCTCTCACACCAGGTTCTGATCATCTTCTTTTCATCCCTCACCTCATTCATTCTGTCATCTCGCCGCCTTTTTGATCCAATATATATATCTAAATATAAACACCATGACACCACTCAAAGTTGCCTCTCTCTGCATGCACACTTAGCACATCTGACCATTATCAGAACCAAAGTGGGAAAAAATTAAGAGACCAAATCCATGCCCTTATTTTCTGTTCTCCTCCCCTTCTCGGTCTGTCCTCTCTAATATCACACCCACTCCTTTCTTTTTCCTCGCTGTCCTCCACACCTTTTGCTCACACTGATCTCAGTAATTGAGAGGATGGTCCACTCTCCAGCAGTGTGTTTGAGTGGCCAATCATAAAGCCCTGCGAAGCAATCAGCAGCACTCTTACTGCCCCAGATTGCCATTTAACCTATGATTTGCTATGTGGCACAAAGGCAGCCTATTCCAACTCAACATAGCTAACACTATATTTATAACACCAAACAATTGTGACCGTTACAAACAGTGGCAGCTAATCAGGCGAAGGCGTTGTCACCAAGGGCAAAGGAGTCACATATAGCCAAAAGGGAGAGTATGGAAGTTGCCCTCAGGCTTCAATCTGTAAGTTTACCAGCTCTGTCATTAAAAAAATATCATTCATTATCTGAAGGTGAACAATATGAGGAGGAAGTGTGAAGAGTTATTAACCTTTGATTGTAGTTGTAGATATCAAGCACTGCCAAGAAAAGAGAGAGGATATGAGGCTGTCCAAAAGTGGAATTGGAGACATGAAAGAGAACAAGATGAAACTGTATTGATCACTGTGGGGAAATGAGGCTGTGGCAGCCATAAAAGTAATAGGTGACAGCAAGGAAATAAAAGTAAGAATCAAAGGACAAATAATAGACCAAGGAATATAACATTATAGAGTGGAAGTACATAAATATCCGACAGCTTGACGGTGTGTAAGTAATGGGTGGGATTACTTCATAGAAGCATCCTTCACTTTTAAATCTGTTGTGTACATATAGCTTCTCTTTAAGTCTGGATTTTTTATTTTTTTTAAGTAAGAAATGCTGTTTATATTAGAACAAGCGTGAAGGAGATGGAGAACAGAACATGAGACAAAGTTTCTATTTGCAGGGGTGGTGAAGAGGAAATGAATACGGATACAAGCCAGAGAGAGAAATATTTCATTGCCTGACTCCCTGAGGAGCAACCTGGGAGAATGAGCAGAGATGAGAGAGGAGGGAGGCCTTTAGAAGGAGTAATAGAGGAGTTTTTTTTTTTTTAACTTCCCTTCCACAGATACAGAATATCTGTGAGGTTCTTTGAATGATGAAGAAACTTCTTTCTCAAAGGTTTTTTTTGGGTTTTTTTTTTTGGTTTTTTTTGGTGGTCAACAAACTTTGACTTAGAACCACAAAATTTTAGTGATGTTATCCATTATTTTGACATTTTCTCTGAAAACCCACCAGGTCATCTAGAGTTGTGTTTAGGTTTAGAGTTCAGGTTTAGTTTGGTTCACCCTGTTATATAAAATTTTGACCCATTTAGAAAATCAAAATGAGAAAACCTTTAATCTGTTTGGCATGTGGCAAAATGAAAACTCAGCTGTAACACTCAAAGGTTGCCAGTAACTTACTGCATATTGCGAGGTTATGATTTCCAAGCCAATTGGACAGAAAATACTACCCTGACTGTTGTGGTCTCGGGGTGATGTGTGGCTTTTGAGTTTTGGATTATTTAGTCTTGGTTTCTGTGTGGCGGCTCTGCTGTTCTGGTGGACTGTTTTCGGTTTTTGTTGGGTTTCATTCCTGTTTTGTAGTCCATGGCTCTTGTTTGGTGTTTCTGGATGCCTGCTAAGCTGGCTTTAATGTTCTAGTTAGTTTTGAGTTCTCGGATTTTCTTGTTTTCAGTTTTTTATTTCTTATGTTTTTCATTCCTTCAGTATTTCCCTGTTCCTTCCTTTGTCTTGTCTTTCTGTTTGTACCTCTGTCCTGGTTTGTCTTTGATGTCTTCTGTTCTATGTTTAGTATTTGCCTTTTGACTGTTTCCTATTTTACTTTCAAGATTAGTTTTCTGTCGTATCCTGTGCTGATTTATCTTGATTGTTCTCACCTGTGTCCTGTTTGCCATTTTTCAATCAGCCTTCAGTGAATAAATAGTCCTGTCCTCCTCGTTCTTGTGTTGTCTGTGTATGTTCATGTTCACTCTCATAACACATAATTATATTTGGATTTATTTCTGGCTCCCCGTGTTTATCGCTTGTGTTTTTTTAGACTTTGTGTTTTTGTACTTTTTTATCAGCACATTTTCTTGAAGTTCTCTACATCCTGTGTTCTGTATTTTGGGTCCTCAACTACAACTCCATACTCCACACATTACTCATGACACAATATTAAACCTGCTTTAGAACCACCAAATTGAGATCAAGTTGTTCTTCCCTGTTGCGGGAAGAACTTTTTTCATTGGGAAGAACAGTCCTACCCCACTACTGTGAAATTGTATTACTCACTGCTTTGGCCACTCTTCACAGCAGAATTGGTAAAGTTCATCTGTATTTGCTCGTTTCCTTGCACGGACTCAACTTTTAACCATAGTTGACAAATTTTCAACAGGGTTGAGGTTTTGAGGCTTTGAGAAGGTTATTCCAGAAGCTTAAACGTCTGGAGTCTAGGGTATAATTGGCCATTTTTGACTCCTTTTGAGTTCACCTTTATATTGCAGCTTAAAAACGGTTTACCTTGCTTTGTTTGTCATAATTTTTTTCAACACAACCTCACGTGACTGTACGTTCTGTACGTTGAACTTAAAATTACACACAAAAAAACCCCATAAAATTTGAGTAGAAAAAAGTTTTATTTTTGTTTTTACTGGAAAAACCACACACACGTTTAATGAACAATTTTTCTAAATCTAAATTTTAAAAAACGTGTACCAATTTAGGAAACAACAAAGTTATATACAACTATTTACATTAAAAAGGAAAGCAATGCCACGGGTGTTTTTTCTGCAGATATTTACAGCACAATCAGGTGACACTCCAGAAAATAGTTACTGTCCAGGCACAACACAGGCCTGACACTTCCAGGTGTGTCTCTGTCCCTGTGGTGGGTTTTTTGGCTAGCTTCTACCTTGTCCATAACTACACACCACGGTAAACAGACTACACTACACACTAACTATACACTCTTAACACGTTAAATGTCACAAATCTCTCAAATTTCAAAAATTGCTATCAATATTGCAATCTCACTTTCACTGCTCTCACTCCCACAACCAAATACCGCATGTTGCCATATGATTTTCTGATTGTTTGATATGGTGCATTTTTCCCCAGTAGGAAAGGGAGTGTCATGTTTTCTGTGTGTGTGTTTTTGTTTGTTTGTTTAGTGCCTTATTTGCTTGGATTTTCAGTTTACTTGCGTGTGGTTACTACGCAATGACTAGTTATGATATGTTGAGTTCCACATATTTTCTTTTCATTGTTCTTTGGGGGGGGGGGTTTCCCCTTTCCTCTTTTTTTTTTACTTTTGTAATATTGGAATAATTTCAATAAAGAAAACGGCTATATAAAAAATAAATAAGACGTTTCAAGTTAAAAGACATTGTAGAACTTTCAGCAACACTTATTAAAAGATTTTAGTTAATGTATGTATATATTTGAATGGGCAGCATGATGGTGTGGTGGTTCGCACTGCTGCATCACAGTAAGAAGGTTCTAGGTTCTTGGCCAGGGTATTTCTGTGAGTAGTTTGCATGTTCTCTCTAGCCTCTTTCCCACAACAGGGTTCCGGAGCCGGAGCCGTGAATTGAACCATTAGGCGGGTTTTACACCACCGAAACACTCGGTGCTCGGCCGAAAAACGGGTTCAATTCCGGCCCCGCAAACTAGCTGGTCTGAAACCAGGAACCCGTGCCGAAAGCGGCAGAGGGGCGTGACTCTGCCGTCTGAACATCCAGTTTTCTACCATATTACATGTGTATTACATGAGAAAAGCGAAGCGATTTTCACGGCTGTGAATTAGGTTGGGATCTAAGGCTTAACTTGCTGCTTGGTATCAGTTCATATCACAGATAAAAGGACACAAAGTGCGTACTTGTCGTCTTGCTGTAATCGCTGTCTGTGTTTCCCTCTGTGCTGCACACAGATGCTGCAGTAGTTTGGTTTGGACCCTAAAACGTTTTTGCAGCACAAGAAAGGAGAGCGTGTTCTCCCACGTTTGTGCGCTTCGGCTTCCGTGTCCAGACGAGGACCCGCCCACACTCATACGTAAAGGAGCAGTTCACAGAAACGCGGTGGGAACGCGGGCCCGTTCTTAAGCGTTTCGCCGGTTCATTGGGATCGGCACAGGAACTTGCTCCAGCTCCGGAACCCTGTTGGTGGGAAAGAGGCTTCTGTGTCTGCATGGGTTTTCTCCAGGTACTCCTCCCACAGTCCAAAGACATGCAGTTACTGGGGTCAGGTTAATTGGTGATTCTAAATTGCCTATAGGTGTGAATGTGAGTGTGAATGGTTGTCTGTCTCTCTGTGTTAGCCCTGCGACCTGTGCAGGATGTACCCTGCCTCTGGCCCCATGACAGATTGATGAGTGATTAGTCAGAAATGTTCAGGAGCGGAGAAGATACTTGAAGTACTGATTGTTGCCACCTTTCAGAGCACTTCTTTATAAATGGTCTTATTATAAAGCCTGAGCACACTGTCAAGTCAATCAATCACAGTGACAAGTTATTAAAGACTATGTATTGAATTAATCACCATATTCAGTTCAATGCACAGTAATTAATATGCACCAGGTATTAACCCTTGTAGAAAGAGATCAAGGGATAAATCAAAGGAGACTGAAGTAAATTTGTCATGCTTTATTTGTAGTACTAAAGGGGCGCAGTTTTATAAAATCTACAAATGGTTATAACTCTTAACTCCTCCACTTGAGGCAAGAACTCGTTCCTGAGCCGGAGATGGCACTCCACCCTTTTCCGGCTGAGGACCATGGCCTCAGACTTAGAGGTGCTGATTCTCATGCCAGCCGCTTCACACTCGGCTGCGAACCGTTCCACTGCGAGCTGGAGGCCCCCCCCTGATGAAGCCAACAGAACCGCATCATCTGCGAAAAGCAGAGATGAGACTCTGAGGCCACCAAGGAAGAAGCCTTCCGCCACCTGGCTACGCCTAGAAATTCTGTCCATAAAAATTATGAACAGAATCGGTGACAAAGGGCAGCCCTGACGGAGTCCAACACCCACAGGAAACAAATCCGACTTATTACCGGCTATACGGACCAAGCTCTCACTGTGGTTGTACAAGGACTGAATGGCCCGCAACAATGGGCCAGACACCCCATACTCCCGCAGAACCTCCCAAAGAACACCCCGAGGAACACGGTCGAATGCCTTCTCCAAGTCCACAAAGCACATGTAGACTGGTTGGGCAAACTCCCACGCACACTCGAATATCCTTGAGAGGATAAAGAGCTGGTCCAGCGTTCCACGACCAGGACGAAAACCGCATTGTTCCTCCTGAATCCGAGGTTCGACTAACGGACGCACCCTCCTTTCCAGCACCCTGGCATAGACCTTACCGGGGAGGCTGAGTAGTGTGATCCCCCGAAAGTTGGAGCACACCCTCCGGTCTCCCTTCTTGAAGATGGGGACCACCACCCCGGTCTGCCAGTCCAATGGCACTGCCCCAGATCTCCACGCGATGTTGCAGAGGCGTGTCAACCAAGACAGCCCTACAACATCCAGAGCCTTCAGGAACTCAGGGCGAATCTCGTCCACCCCAGGGGCTCTGCCACCAAGGAGTTGTTTAACTACCTCAGTGACCTCACCCCCAGTGATGGTCAAGTCATCCCCCTCATCCCCAGACTCTGCTTCCACTACAGAAGGCGTGTCAGTGGGATTCAGAAGGTCCTCGAAGTATTCCTTCCACCGTCCGACTATAGCCTCAGTTGAAGTCAGCAGCACCCCCCCCGCACTATAAACAGTGTGAGTGAAGCACTGCTTTCCCCTCCTGAGTCGCCTGACGGTTTGCCAGAATCGCTTCGATGCCGTCCGAAAGTCTTTTTCCATAGCCTCACCGAACTCCTCCCACACCCGAGTTTTTGCTTTGGCCACTACCCGAGCTGCATTCTGCTTGGCCTGTTGATACCTGTCAGCTGCCTCTGGAGTCCCACATGCTAACCAAGCCCAATAGGACTCTTTCTTCAGCTTGATGGCTCCCTTCACATCCGGTGACCACCATCTGGTTCGGGGGTTACCACCACGACAGGCACCAACCACCTTGCAGCCACAGCTCTGAGCAGCAGCCTCAACAATGGAGGTGCGGAACATGATCCATTCGGACTCAATGTCCTCAGCCTCCCTCGGAATGCTGTCGAAGTTCTGCCGGAGGTGGGAGTTGAAGATCTCCCGGACTGGGGCTTCTGCCAGGCGTTCCCAGCGCACCCTCACAATACGTTTAGGTGTGCCAGGTCTGTCCAGCATCTTCCCCCGCCACCTGATCCAACTCACCACCAGGTGGTGATCAGTTGACAGCTCAGCTCCTCTCTTCACCCGAGTGTCCAGAACATACGGCCGCAGATCTGATGATACGATTACAAAATCGATCATCGACCTGCGACCTAGGGTGTCCTGGTGCCATGTGCACTTATGGACATCCTTGTGTTCGAACATGGTGTTTGTTATGGACAAACTGTGGTTTGCACAGAAGTCCAATAACAAAACACCATTCGGGTTCAGATCGGGCAGGCCGTTCCTCCCAATCACGCCCCTCCAGGTCTCACTGTCATTGCCCACGTGAGCGTTGAAGTCTCCCAGCAAGACTATGGAGTCAACAGATGGAGCACTCTCCAGCACCCCACCCAGCAACTCCAAAAAGGGTGGGTACCCTGAACTGTCATTCGGCGCATAAGCGCAAACAACAGTCAGGACCCGTTCCCCAGCCCGAAGGCGCAGGGAAACTACCCTCTCGTCCACCGGTGAAAACTCCGACGTACAGGCAGCAAGCCGGGGGGATACAAGAATACCCACCCCAGCTCGCCGCCTCTCACCGATGGCAACTCCAGACTGGAACAGAGTCCAGCCCTTCTCCAGGAGACTGGTTCCAGAGCCCAGGCCATGCGTTGAGGTGAGCCCAACTATATCTAGCTGGTATCTCTCAACCTCACGCACTAGCTCAGGCTCCTTCCCCACCAGAGAGGTGACATTCCATGTCCCAATAGCCAGTTTCGATAGCCGGGGATCGGTCCGCCAGGGCCTCCGCCCTCGGCCACCGCCCGACACACACTGCACCCGACCCCTACGACACCTCCTGCGGGTGGTGGGCCTGCAGGAGGGCGGGCCCATGTAACCTCTTCGGGCTGCGCCCGGCCAAGCACCATGGGCTAATGCCTGGCCACGCTCTCCCTCGAGCTCCCTCCCCAGGCCTGGCTCCAGGGTGGGGCCCCGGTAACCCTATCCCGGGCAGGGTAAACTGTTCCCTTGTTTTTTCACTCATAAGGGTATTCTGAACCGCTCTTTGTCTGGACCCTCACCCAGGACCAGTTTGCCATGGGAGACCCTACCAGGGGGACAAGCCCCCAGACAACATAGCTCCTGGGATCACCGGGACACACAAACCCCTCCACCACGATAAGGTGGCGATTCACGGAGGAGTCTTGTTCACGAGTGATGGGAGAAGGGAACGGGAGATCGACAGGCGGATCGGGGCTGCTTCTGCAGTGATGCGGACACTGCACTGGTCCGTCGTGGTGAAGAGGGAGCTTAGCGTAAAAGCGAAGCTCTCGATTTACCGGTCGATCTACGTTCCTACCCTCACCTATGGTCACGAGCTTTGGGTAGTGACCGAAAGAATAAGATCGCGAATACAAGCGGCAGAAATGAGTTTCCTTCGAAGGGTGGCTGGCCTCTCCCTTAGAGATAAGGTGAGGAGTGCGGCCATCCGGGAGGGGCTCAGAGTAGAGCCGCTGCTCCTCCACATCGAAAGGAGCCAGTTGAGGTGGCTCGGGCATCTGATTAGGATGCCTCCTGGCCGCCTCCTGGGTGAGGTGTTCCGGGCATGTCCCACCGGGAAGAGGCCCCGTGGTAGACCCAGGACACGCTGGAGAGATTATGTATCTCGGCTGGCCTGGGAACGCCTTGGGGTCCTTCCGGATGAGCTGGAGGAGGTGGCTGGGGAGAGGGAAGCCTGGGCTTCTCTGCTTAGGCTTCTGCCCCCGCGACCCGGCCCCGGATAAGCGGAAGAAAATGGATGGATGGATGGATGGTTATAACTCACTGATGTTTCTATATTAAATTCATTTAATTCATTAGTCATACTCTTGGTTTAAAAACTGAATGTCAACCAAACTCTTGGAACAGAGGTTTATAGTTTTAGTTCAGTCTGGAGTCATTACAAGTAACTGCTAAGAATCCTAAATCAAAATATTCTCACAGGCTGCTTTGTTAGGTACACCACATCCCACCACATCCCACCGGTACTCTATTGGATTGAGATCTGGTGACTGTGGAGGCCATTTGATTGCAGTGACCAGTTTTAGATAGTTGAGCTTTGTGACAAGGTGCGATCTCCTGCTGGAAGCAGCCATCAGAACACGGGTACACTGTGGTCATAAAGGGATGCAATGGTCACCAATAGTACTGAGGTAGGCTGTGGCATTTAAACAGGTTCAGTTGGTACTAAGAGGCCCAATTTGTGCCAAGAAAATATTCCCCACACATTACATGACCAGCGGCCTGAACTGTTGATACAAGGCAGGATGGATCCATGCTTTCATTTTGTTTACGCCAAATTCTGACTCTATCACCCAAATGCCGTAGCAAAAATTGAGACTCACCAGACCAGGCAACATTTTTTCTAATCCTCTACTGTCCACTGTTGGGGAGCTCATGCAAACTGAAGCCTCAGTTTCCTGTTCTTAGCTGACAGGAGTGGAACACAGTGTGATCTTCTGCTGCCGTAGCTCATCTGTTTCAAGGCTGGAAATGCTGTGTGTTCAGAGACACTCCTCTTGGCATGCCTTTGTTGTAATGAGTGGTTACTTGAGTTACTGTTGCCTTCATGCCAGCTCAAAGCATTCTTGCCATTCTCCTCTGGCATCAAAAAAGAATTTGCACCCAGAGAACTGCCGTTCACTGGATATTTTCTCTTTTTCAAACCACTCACTGTAAACCGTGGATATGGTTGTGTGGGAAAATCCCAGTAGATCAGCAGTTTTGGGAATACGTACACAACCATGCCGTGTTCTAAGTCACTGAAATCACCTTTATTCCACATTCTGATCCTTGGTTTGAATTTCAGCAGCTCATATTGACCATGTCTACATGCCTAAATGTATTTAGTTGCTGCAATGTGATTGACTGGTTAGATATTTGTTTTAATGAGCAGCTGAACAGGTGTACATAATGAAATGGCCAGTGAGGGTATATGGGAGAAATGTGTAATGGAGAAAATGATGGTTGTCCTTTCCCTGTCCCCAAAGAGACATTTAACAACCATTCACCTCAAACCTTTTCAGCTGTGTTGTGGCAGGCATTTCTCTGTACTTGTTATTGCAGTAGAGATATGAGTCAGTGGTCTTTTTTTGCCTTTTCTTGGCTTACTGTATCCAAGTAGACTAGACCAATAAAACTGCCAAATAAAGTATAAGTAAAAAAAAAAAAAGCCCTTTACATTATTCCCTTTAAACAAGTGTATGTGGCATCACCACAGGCAGGATTGTTTGTTTGTTTGTTTGAATCCAAGAATGAATAATTTTACTGTCATTTGTTACACTCGCTGATGCAACTTGCATGACTTCCGGTTGCTGTTTTTCCTTTTATGGCATATAAGTAATTTCAGAGCTCTGCTATGTGGAATTTCAGAAATTTATATTGTGTGAAAAAGCTTTCTTCTGATTTCTAGCTTTTCCCGTTCTGTGTGACAGGAAACAAAAAGTGTAAAAAGTAATTGACCAGAATTCAAGAAATGTTTTATGGATAATTATCACTACATTGCTATAAATGCACATACTTTTTAATTTTGGAAATTATTTTGTGTTTTTGCTCCCATGTATTTGTTTGCTCCCATGAATGCTTAGTAGAGCTTAGCTGAGCTCCAGATTTGGGTGATAATTCATCACTCCACATGATGCTTCAGCACCTTTCACATAAGCATTCCTGTAATTATTTGTTAATTTAAAACTTAAAGAGGAGTGTTCAAGGAGGTACAAAGGCTTCAAGTGTAAGACTGCATATTTAAAGAGTGCAGAAGTTCACTATAATCTTACTGTAGCTTCAAAATACTGTTAAATTTAGATGGTAATTTACAGTAGACTAAAAATATGTATAGAGCCAGTAATTAATCACACTTTTCAAGAAATAAAGAAGCTCTGATTTATAAGGGTCTGTGTCATACTTGTGACAACCACAAAAAACCTGTTTGACCTTCTTGATTATAAATGGGAATCCCTGCTGTAATAACAGAATCAAGGTTTATCTGGGTTCTAAATGCATGGAACCAAGATTTGGAAACAGAATCTCTTTGGATTAACACACTGACTGCACAGAGGCTAATGCTACAGTCGTACCAGGGAAAACACTGGACTGCAAGCACAACCAAAATTATTGTGATCTTGTGCAATTAACTTGCGATTTTGTTGTCTTTTGAAATGGTTGCTTTCGTTCTGTGAACACTCTCAGTCAGTTGCTGTCTTCAAAACGACCTTGGTGCAATATGGGGATAAAATTTCAATAAGATGGAGTCAGTCTGCTGTCAGTCTCATTATTTTCCAATTGAATGAGGTCAAGCTGGCAATTACATGCAAACTGTTTATGATAAATCAAAAGAAATCGCAAATCTGTTATTGTCTGCCCTGAAATTCACATGATCTCAGAGTCCAGCCAGAAATTCATAGATTTGAAAGAGAAATTCCTCCACAAACAAGTGATGTAGTCACTGCAGGATGGTGATTTAACTGCAACGTGACATTGGCACAGCCTTGCTTTTATATAGGAACAATACAATGCAGCGGTTAGCACTGCTGCCTCACAGTTAGAATACCATCTGGAAGGCCTGGGTTCGATTCCACCTTGGCCCAGGCCTCTCCCTCTCTCTGTGTGGAGTTTGCATGTTCTCCCCGTGCTTGCGTGGGTTTCCTCTGGGTACTCCGGTTTCCTCCCACATTCCAAAGACATGCACTTACTGGGGTTAGGTTAATTGGCTACTCTAAATTGCCCATAGGTGTGAATGAGAGCATGAATGTGAGTGTGAAAGGTTTTGTCTCGCTGTGTTGGCCCTGCAACAGGCTGGCGACCTGTTCAGGATGTACCCTGCCTCTCGCCCTATGACAGCTGGGATAGGCTCCAGCCCCTGAACAGGATGAGCAGAAGCGAATGGATGGATGGAATACAATGCAATACAATTGCACAATACAATGAAATTTTGTTCGAGCCATACTCCAGGTGCCAAAATAATAAAATGTCTGAGAGTGATTGCAGGCAGTGATTGTTTGGAGGCAGGTTGCCTCCTACCAAGCAACCTGTGCAATCAAGTGATGAGTTTCTTGCTGTAACTACTTACAATAGGTCAATGACCACAAAAAATGATTCAGTGCAATAAGCTCGGCAACACCAAAAGGCCTGAAGGACCAAAGAAGGCAATTAAAGTGGACGGTAAATGTACTGGTACTTATATAGTGACTTTCTACTCAATTTTAAGCACTCAGAGCCCTTTTATCTAACATTCTCACACACACTCACACTCCAATGGATGCTTCTGGGGCATCTCAGGGGTTAGTATTATATAGCTATACCTCGATACATGGACTGTAGTAGGCAGGGATTAATCCACCGACCTTCCAATTGGTAGACAACCCGCTGTACCAGCTGAGCCTCAGCCACCCCAGATGATCACAGAATTATTTCCATAATTTAAAAAAACACCATCATAACATCTAACTAAGTCAAGAATGCTGTTGGGGAGGTAGGCATATCATTATTAAAGTCTTCATGAATAAAAACACAGAAGGCTTAAAACAAGGTGCAAATCACTGGTTACACTCAAGAACAATAAGGACAGATTAGACTTTGCCAAAAAAAAAAAAAATCTAAAAAGCCTGTACAGTTCTGGGAAAAAAACCTTAGATGAAACTAAGTTGAACCAAGAAGGATGGGAAGTGAAAAGTATGGAGGAGGAGAGAAATGGCTCACAATCCTCAGCATATCACATCATCTGTCAAACATGGTGGGGTTATGTTATGCCACGGACATGTATGGCTGCTAGTGGAACTGCTGATAGAAATAGCAAGATGAATTCTGAAGTGTGCAGGGCAACACTGTCTGCACAGATTCAGACAAATGACGTAAAACCGATCAGACAGCCCTTCACAATGTAAATGGATCATGTCCCATCCAGACATTGGATTGCAAAAGATCCAGTGCCTGGAGTTTCTCAAGGCAAAGAAATTGGATATTCTTCAACGGCCAAGTCAGTCACCTGTCTCAATCCAACAGAGCCTGTTTTTCCATTATTAAATACAAAACTGAATGCATAAAGACCCACAAACAAGCAGCAACTACAGGTGAATGTGGTACGGGCCTGGCAGAGCATCTAAAGGGAGAAAATCCAGTATTTGTGTTGTCCATGGGTTCTAGACTTTAGTCATTCACTAACTGCAAAGGATTTTCGTCCAGCACAAAAATAATCCTAAATATGATATTTCATTCAGTTACTAACCAGATGATTGCTTTTATTAGCTGTCCCTCATTGAGAACAAAAGCTTGCATCCTCTAGCTGTGATATCAGTGAAAACATTCCCTGTGGAAAAAAATCACATAACCAGTGTGGTGACAGGAAGTCTACAGAGAGCTCCCGTGCTGGTCTGAATCTAGTGAGGCGTTCTGACACCTCTGCAGCTTCCTGTAAAGATCAGCTCATGGCTCTGAGTGGTTTTGTCAAGTTGTAAAGAGGATTGGGCTGATTTTTTTTTTTTTTTTTATATCCTCATACAGAAATTTTAAGGAACCAGAGCACGCAGATGGGCTGTAGTGTTCGAGTGTCTGATCCACTCACTTTGTACTCCATTCATGGCACTGGTTTTAAAGTGTCTGTGTGTGTGTGTGTGCGCACTCAGGTTTCATTTTTGTGTGGTTAACAGTGAGTGTTAAATGTTAGGAATAGTCTTCCATTTTTCACATGGCTCTTTTTGTTTTAAGCTCAGGTCACTGTGGAGGAAAGGACAGTCAGAATTCCTTAGGCTTCTTTGGTATAAATAAAAGATGGGCATACAGTGCTGTCTAAAAGTCTTGAGTCACATTTTGCTAGAAAATGGAAAATGGCTGCAGTAATTTATTGAAACGTGTGCAAACATACATGGAAATACAATGTATAAGGCAAAAAGAGTTCATAAAATTCTAAGAAGCTTGAAAGTCACTAGTTGGTATGATCACCTTTATTCTTCAACACATCCTGACATCTTAGGCAGCTTTCTTGTAATTTTTTTAGTCTTCAGGAATAGTTCTCCAGGCTTCTTGAAGGACATTCAAAGCTCTTTGTATGTTGGCTGCCTTTTGTTCCATTCTCTGGCAAGATGATCCCACACCGCTTCAACAATGTTGAGGTCCAGGCGCTGGAGATGCCAGTCCATGAATGATAGTGTTTCATTGTGTGTTTTTCTATCCAGGTATGTTTTCGCTGCATTGGCAATGTGTTGGGGAACAATCAGATGCTTTCCAGAATGTATTGCATGGTGGATACAAATCTGACAGTATTTTCTGAGTTTATGTGGTTATAGTTTCCATCAATTTTGACAAGATCTCCAACACCACTGGCTGAAATGCAGCTCCAAATCATGGCAGAGCATTCAGTGTGTTTTACAGATGCTCTGTGAAATGGGCAAATATTTATTTAATATCACTGAAGGAATCAGACATGTGAGCAGTGATTTAGGCCTGGAACCAATTAGACCTTTGTGAATAAACTGCCACTCATGAATACAATTGGAAAATACAGTCATCTGTTTTTTTCTTTTAGCTTAACTGCCTGTTGACGCACCCAAAATGGCTCACTGGCTTCCACATAATACTAGATGGTGCTCAAACTTTGGAACAACCTATCAAGTTGGCTGAGTCTGCTGAGAACATATTTTTATAGGTTAACTTATCATTTCTTCTTTAATTTGGGCCATAGTTTTAAGCTATTTGTGTGTGTGTGTGTGTGTGTGTGTGTGTGTGTGTGTGTGTGTGTGTGTGTGTGTGTGTGTGTGTGTGTGTGTGTGTGTGTGCGTGTGTGTGCGTGTGTGTGTGTGTGTGTGTGTGTGTGTGTGTGTGTGTGTGTGTAAGTGCATTTGTTGGAATGAATATCTGACCATGTGGTTGATTATGTGTCTGTTTATGTGTTTGAATGTTTGTAATATGTACACTCATGTGTGGCTTTTATTCAGACTGTGAAGCACTTTGTAACTCTGTGTTTTGAAAAGTGCTAAACAAATAAATTTATTATTATTAATGAGCAGATTCCCTCACAGAAATCTTAATTTAACTTAAATCAAAATTTTAAAAATGCTTCCACTTAAAGTCATATTGAAGAAAACGGGCTATAGATGTTTTCACTGATAGAAAACAAAATAAACAGCTTATATCTATTGAATTTACCCTCTTTTCTAAACATCTAATAATTTAAGCTCCATCCAGCTGGGGCTTGGATTCAATATGGACATTCAAGGCTTTGGTTGTATATCTGGCATGTATTCACCACCGCTTCATATATAAATCAGCACTATTCTTTAATACTATTGGTATTCACTATAATCCCTTACCTCAAAGTTCAGATAAGTTTAACTTAATAACACCACTTCTTGTAACCAAGATTATCTTGCCAAAATAAGTTGCTGAATTTCATTGTTTTTCCACTCTCTCTGGTCAGCACATTACTGCTAGTTGTATCCTGCTTGTATGCCCTTTAAAAGAGCTGTTCTGCCTCTGTATGTTTCAAGGCTGGAGTCTCCTACCCGCTCTCTGCTGATGGAGGCCCCTAAAGGAATCCAGATCCTGGCTGAGGCTGGAGACATCCAGGCCATTTGCAGGAATGAGTTACGACTGGAGTCCAAAGACGGAGAGGTACTGTATGTCAACCAAAGTAGAATTTTGTAGCGTTATGTTGGGTTTAAGACCACTTGGATCTAATTTTCTTTGTTTTGGCATCTCACCACACTGGTGTCTTAAGGTACCGTGTTTTCCGGACTATAAGCCGCACTTTTTTTCATAGTTTGGCCCGGGGTGCGACTTATACTCCGGAGCGACTTACATGTGAAATTATTAACACATTAACCAAAATACTCAGACACTTGACATCTCCGTGAACCGGAGCATTAAGGCAGTCTTGCGTAACCTGTGGGAGCAGTGAATGGTGGATGGAGAGCACAGCTTCACGGCAACTGGGAGAATGCGCCACCCAACTTTCCTGGAAATCATTGGATGGATCAACAAACCATGGGCTTCAGCGACAACCGAAACATCCTGTCGGATTCAGAAAGGCCGGAATATGTGCGGAGTTGTTTAGAAGTGACACCGAGAGTGAAGAAGACAATGGATTGTTTTGGTGAACTTGTTAGTATGTTCTTTATGCTATAATTATCTGAATAACTGTTAATGTTACGTTAACATACCAGACACGTATTCAGTTCATTGTGCATCATGTAGCTGAATGTGTTACATTAGCATAACGTAGGCGTAACCGTGTTCGGCCTGTTCTTTAATCCATTATTATTTTAAATAGCCTTTCAAGATGAAATGTCTGCTCTGGGTCTCGGATTCTATCAAATAACCCCCCCCCCCAAAAAAAGTGCGACTTATAGTCCAGTGCGACTTATATATGTTTTTTTCTTCTTTATTATGCATTTTTTGGCTGGTGCGACTTATACTCCAGAGCAACTTATAGTCCAAAAATACGGTAGTAACAAATCTGACAGGACAAGAAACTCAAAGAGTCAGGTGAGAGTCCCTGTTTACACCAGATCTTAAAAACCTTTTTGTCCAAGCACTTCCACTTCCAATTTTATCCTCTTTTTTCTGCACAATTATTATCTGCAGTTTTTGGTCACTGCTTGGTTGCAGTCTAACTGATCTGACTTTTGCTATTGTAAGTACCAGTGATGTCAGTAACGCGCTACTTAGTAACGCGTTACTCTAATCTGACTACTTTTTCTCGGTAACGAGTAATCTAACGCGTTACTATTTGCAGTCCAGTAATCAGATGAAAGTTACTTATCCAACTCACTGTGCGTTACTTTTTTGCATTTTCCTCAGTACAAAGATATATTTTTGCTTTCTTCTTGGGTAGTGACGTCTGGCAGATGCGACAGTTAAATCCCGTTTTCAGCATGAGGACAATAACAGCACAGCGACAAAACGTAAACAATGGAGGGAGGAGAGAGATGCGCGTTTTCCAGCTGAAATACAGACACTATAGTGAGTCTGTGTCAGCTAAAGATGACAACATCAAGGTTAGCTGTGCACTTTGTGCTGGCGACAAAGTGCTATCTAGCTTCAAAAACACTACGTCAGACATGAAGTAACATCTGGAGTCACGGCGCAGTCAAACTTACAGAGCGAGTCGCAACAGAGGCGAAGCAGAGCTGCGGCTAATGCAGGAGCCCCCAGCACCCAAGTGGGGGAGAGCTGAAGAAGTTGAAAAGCCCTCTACTATAGTATGTAGTAGAGGCTGGTATTGTGCCAAAAAGTGATCGTCTGCCAAACAGCAATTTTCGGTATTTGCCAAAAAAAAAAAATAAATAAAAATCATTGCCAGTATTTAAACGGCTGTAAATGACTTGTTGACGTATAATCTGTGAAGTATATATCAAACTTATCTCTCATGAATGATATCAGGTGATTCATGACCACTCAAACTGAGTGGTAGATGCTCCACTCAGTTTTTGGCAAAGTGATTTCTATATATTCGGTTTTTTTTTTTTCCAAGTTAAAAACTGTCTGACATTAAAAATATCTTTTTAAACAGAAATCTGGCTCAGAGGCTGCAGAAATCACAACAAATATAACATCACAGTTATATAAAGATATTTGAAGTGGCCAAGCCACTCATAAATCATGTTGACTGCACTCAGTTTAGCAATATAAGCAAAGACATTACACATAAAAGCACACAGAAACATCTGAATCACTTATGACAGACGATCACTTTGGCACAAGACCGGCAGCTGTTGAAAGTAACTAATAAAGTAACTAGTAATCTAACTTAGTTACTTCTAAAATTAAGTAATCAGTAAAGTAACTAAGTTACTTTTTAAAGGAGTAATCAGTAATCAGTAGTCGGACTACTTTTTCAAGGTAACTATACCATCACTGGTAAGTACAATGTAATGTACAACATAATATTATTTTTTTCCAAAAAAACCATTTAATCAATAAGGATCTCAGTGTTTTTTAAAAGCCATCAGTTTATTTTTTTTAGTTTTCTTCTCATCCTTGTGGGAAAAAACACAAATCTACAACTGCTGACTACATCTAAATTTATTTGTACGGACCTCCAAATTTAAGATTCCCAGGAATTAGATTGGGTTTCTATTTTTACTAGTGCACAAAGTCCAAAAGATTGTAAAAGAGAACACCCACTGCATCCACAGCCTGTTTACCATGCTGCCATGTGGCAAGAGAAACAGAAGTATACGCTCATGTACCAGCAGACCTAAGAATAGTTTTTCTTGAGGCTGTGGCATTACAGAACTCATCCTCAGATTTACTATGAAAAGGAGCCTTTTAATGTTTTCATTCTTTTGTTTAGTTGCTTTGGGAACTAGAAGAACAATCAATTATCACTATACATTGCTGTGAGAATTTAACTGTTGCAACTTATCGCTTAAATTATGAAAAATGTAATTTTATCAGTGTTATCTCGTTTTGAGTATTGTTCACTCATTTCTAATACAAAGACTTTAACAAACTGCAGCTAAACTATGACAGACCAACAGACTAGTCTGAAGCTACCCTTACCAGCCACCAATAAAATGGCCCCAAGAGAAGTAAAACCTGCCAATGGATTGCTTCTGTTTATAAATAAAGAAATATCAGGTTGACTCCAATCGTTCTTCAGTAATTCATAATTTGAAAGGCTTGTTTTTTTTTGTTTTTTTTAATAATGCACTAATTTTCAGAGCATGCTTTGTACAAGTGCAATTAGGCAGCATCCACAACGTAAAAATGCAAAAAAAACCCAAATAAATAAAAAATAAATATTCCTTATTTGTTGTATACTGAGCAGACCCTCTGTCTGAAACAAGACATTTTATCTCTTCCCTCTTTACAGACAGCCCCCTTTAAGCAGAAAGGACAAATTTGTTATTCTCATTTTCAGCTCATTATTACATTATTGGACGCTGTTAGTGTCCCGTTACTCTAAATGCGGTTCTGCACAAAAACTTTTCGCTCTGTGCACAGAAAAGTTAAGAAATTAACTTTTCTTGTCCTTCAGCCATACTGGCTGATGGGGCTCCATCTCAATTCAACATTTTCTCCTGTCCAAACTTATTTTTAGCAAACAACAATCCAAACAATAGTTGGATTCCTCAGCCAACACGGGCCAGCATTCTCATAATGGCTGGTGGCAATTTCCCACATGCTGGCCATCCACCAGGGTCTGCTGGAGCCTCACAAAACCACAAAGAGAACAGCTGATTTTTGTACTTTCTCTCATCCTCCTTTTACTTATTCTTTCCCCAAAGAGTCTTTTGTATGCTACTAACTTCCTTTTCCATCTATCATTCCAGTTTTCATACTTCCCTCCTCCTTTTTCTGTCCTCTTTCTGTCGTAAACTTTGCTTATTTACCAATTCCCCCCCAATTTGTTTATCCACTCATGCTACTTCTTTCCTTCTTTCATCTTTTCCTTCCTGCTCCTAAATTCCCCCAACCATCCCCTGATTCGTTACACACATCAGTCTCCACATTCATCACGGCCGGCTGCACTGATAAAAGGATTTCCCTCCTTAGGTTGCACCAGTCGTGTCATGTCAAATCAGCTAAATCAGCGGAGGAGGATTAGGAGGAAGAAAGTGTTTAAAAGTTTACCACAAAAACAGTTTCATACATTAAGACAGGCTGCTGATATGAGATGGACACTGGGAGGGAGGGAGGGAGGGAGGGAGGCAGTCTCAGGAAGGTGCCCTTGAATCCAGTTTAGTCCAATTAAAAGTAACCACAGTAGCCATGCCTGTGCCGCATCTTCTCACAGATTTCATGGATGTGTGGTCAGAAATGAGGCTGTTGGACGAACGGTGGGCAGTGCATATAATTAGAATCGCGTTCTCACACTCCATTAGGGTTGCAAATGTCCATTTGTCAAACCTCTGTCTAACACACATTCACGCTCTCTCTCTCCTCAGGCGCCGCCACTGCAATTACAGAAAGGTTTTGGCTATTAGACACCCACAGACCACACAGGCAGATAATGAAATGGAGTCGCACACACTCGTCTCTAAGCATTTTTGAAAGCAGAGAAAGAACAACCCATAATAATTCCTGAGCACACATGCGCATTGTCTTAAGGCATACTTATTACAGCAGTCTAGACAGACTGCACTTCACACATGGAGCTATTCGCATGTTTAATTACAGTGACTGTGCATTAAGTGTGAACTGAACACCGGTGCTGTCACAGCTCAACCTTAATTGACTTTGTGTTAGCCTCACTGTTAGTTATCCACCAAGGTGAGATGGAGATTACAATGGAGAGGCAGAGTGCAGCGTACATCACAGCCTGCAACAGTTAGCGGGAAAGCCCAGGAAACAACGAGCTGGACAAAATTTCTCGGTGAACACAGGAAGATGCCTGGCAGTTACACAAGAAACTCATCACACACAAGCACAAGGAGCTTTGTATGTGTTGTGAAGTCAGCAGAGATGCATTTAAACATTTTCTTCCATCACTAAACCCCAGAAGTTACTTTATGGAGAGCTCTTATCTCATTGGTTACACACTGACAGAATACCAAGAAACAAACTAAAAACTAAACCTGTGGAAATTATAGTGCAAAATAACCATATTATTGCAATGTGTACTCTACTATAATCATATCAGTGATTCAGTATGCAACTCCACATGTCTGACTACTATTTCTGATGTGAACCAAAGAGCATCAACCACTTGCACACATCTCGTGAAAATCATGAAAATTTGACCAAAGGTAGGGCTTGGCCCAACTTAAAAGTGATTACCTTGTGGAACCAGGACTTTTTTTGAAGGACTCCTTAGCATTGCAAGATACATTATATGGACAAAAGTACTTGGCCAAATCTTGTAATCTGTGAATTCGGGTGTTTTCAGTCCCATTGACACAGGTGTATGAAATTAGTCATCTAGCCATGTCTTTACAAATATTTGTGAAAGAATGGGTCATTATAAAGGGCTCGCTGAATTTGAGCGTGGTACCGTAAAGGATGCGTCCGTTGCAAAAAGTCAGTTTGTGAAATTTCTTCCCTGTAAGTGGCACCATTGCAAAGGGGAAGCATTTGGGAACTACAGCAACTCAACTATGAAGTGACAGAGTGTTACAAGTGCCGAGGCACACGGCGCATAGACGTCGCCAATGTTCTGCTGACTCTGCAGAGAGCGCAGTTACGCGTCATGGCATGGGTTTTTGAGCAGCTGTACTGGAGCAGTGGAATCGTGGTTCTTTATCTGGCAGTCAGATGGACAAGACTGAGTTTGGTGAATGCCAGGAGAATGTTAGCCGCTGACTGCACTGTGCTAACTCTAAACTTTGGAAGAGGGATAAGGAGGAGGATAGGGTTGTTTTTCTGGGGTTGACCTGTGCCCCTTAGTTCCAGTGAAGGGAAATCTTAATGTTTTAGTTTGCCGTTGCATTTTTAGGCCTTGGTAAATGGGGACTGTTTGGGGAGGGCCTTTTTCTGTTCCAGCATGACTGTGCCCCAGTGCACAAAGCAAGGCCCATAAAAGCATGGTTGGATGAGTTTGGTGTGGAAGAATTTCATTGGCCCACACAGCCGTGATCTCAACCCTGTCAAACACCTTTGGGATGAACTACAGTAAAAATTGCAAGCCAGGCCTTCTCATCCAACATCCAGTACCTGACCTCCCAAAAGCTCGTCTGGATGAACTGGCAAACATTCACACAGGCACACTTGAAAATCTTGTAGAAATCCTTCCCAGAAGAGTGGAAGCTGTTACAGCTGCAGTAGGGGCACTGGCCTTTGGGTTTAATCAATCAATCAATTTATTTGTATAGCACATTAAAACAACAGCCGTTGACCAAAGTGCTTCACAGGGCATAAAAACAAATAAAACAAGAAATAAAATATTATAAAAACAAAAGAACATAAAGCAAAAATAAAAACACAATAAAACCCATAAAGAATGCAATAAACAATGAAGGACTGTAATAGTAGTGCCAATAATAATGCCAAGAAGGTCTATCTAGCAGTCTGAAATGCACAAGCAAATAAATAAGTTTTAAGAAGTTTTTAAAAAGTAGTAGGGGAATGAACTTCCCTTATGTGGAGAGGGAGGTCATTCCAGAGTTTAGGAGCCACCACGGCAAAGGCTCTATCCCCTCTACTCTTCAAATTAGCTTTGTATCTGGTCAATAGCTTTTGATTGGAGGACCTCAGTTCTCTTATCGGGATGTAGGGCCTCAACAATTCAGTTAAATAAACAGGTGCTAATCCGTTTAGACTCTTAAAAACCAGAAATAGTATTTTAAACTGGATTCGAAAAGAAATAGGAAGACAGTGTAGAGAGGCTAAAATGGGCAAAATGTGATCACGCCATTTGGTGCTTGTCAACAGCCATGCTGCTGCATTTTGAACTAGTTGTAGGCGATTGGAAAGACGCTGTTCACATCCCACATAAAGCGAGTTGCAATAGTCCAAATGACTGGTGATGAAAGCATGAATTGCTCTCTCCAGGTCTGGTGGTGGGAGATATTCCTTTATTTTACTTAAAAGTCTTAAATGGAAGAAACATGTCTTGACTACCGAGCTGATCTGTTTATCAAATTTCAGAGCAGTATCAAAAATGACGCCAAGGTTTCTAGAAGATGGGCGTACAAAGGAGGATAAGAGGCCTAAGGCACTGTCATAACCATCCAATATGTGAGGGTTCCCAAATAGGAGAATCTCTGTTTTATTTTTGTTTAATTTAAGAAAGTTAGACTGCAGCCATAAATGAACATCCCTTAAACAATCCACTAAGGTATTCAAAGATGAATGATTGTTAGGTTGAAGGGGGAGATAAATCTGTAAATCATCCGCAAAGCAATGAAAAGAAATGTTGTGTTTTTCAATAATAGAACCTAGAAGGGAGCATATATAAGGAAAAAAGAATAGGGCCTAGTAAAGAGCCCTGGGGAACACCACGTTTAAACGGAGATACAGCAGATGAATACTGGCCTGACTGAACAGAGAAACTCCTGTTAGATAAATAGGATTGAAACCATTTCAGGGCAGTTCCTCTAATGCCCATGCAAGATTCTAGGCGTGAGATAAGGATACTGTGGTCAACGGTATCAAAGGCTGCTGACAGATCAAGCAGCACCAGTATGGCAGATTTTCCGGTGTCAAGAAATAAAAGTAAGTCATTAAAAACTCTTACCAGAGCTGTTTCAGTACTGTGTCGCAATTTGAAACCAGACTGGAATTTCTCAGAGATGCCGTTTGAAGGATTGTAGCTGTATAAGTACCACCTTCTCTAGAACTTTTGATAGAAAGGAAGTTTAGAAATTGGCCTGAAATTAGAGGCTTGGTTTTGGTCCAAATACTCTTTTAAGAAGAGGATAAAAGACTGCACATTTGAGGGCAGTTGGAACATAACCCAATTTCAAAGAGGAATTAATAAAACTAACAATACAAGGTCCAAGAGTAGTAAAAACATCCTTAAAAAGACGAGGTGGAATAATATCTAGTGAGCACCCAGAGGGTTGCGTATGGGCAACTATATCAGACAGACTAGACAGAGAGATAGATTCAAAGTTCTCCAAGACAGATATGTACACAGGTTGACATATAGGAGAGGGGGATAAATTAAAAATGAATTTTCAAAGACAATTTTTCTCTGAGTAAAATAAAAAGCTCCTCACAGAGTGTAACCGAGGGTAAAATTACAAGCATTACAAGGATTAATAAGAGAATTAAGAATAGTAAACAAAAACTGTGGTTTATGGCTGTTATTCAATACAAGATTTGATAAGAACTTAGATTTGGCGGCTTTATCAGCACTCTGATAATTCAGAAGGGTGGTTTTAAAGATTTCTAATGAAATTTGCAACTTGTCCTTCTTCCATTTGCGCTCTGCACGTATACAAGAGCGTCTAAGAGACCTTGTGGTGTCATTAAACCATGGCTGTTTTACAGGTGCGGACTGTTTAATCGTAACGGGAGCCACCAGATCTAATAAATCAGTACAAACAGAATTAAAAAGAGATATAATTTTTATCTGGACACAGGTTAGAAAATAATCATAATTATTAAAAACCGAGTCATTAAAAGCAGCCGAAAATGGGATGTCATAAAAGCTCCAGTAAGGTAATGGTAGGTGGCCCAATGCTTTTGCCTGTATAGTGTATGGCTCACTTGGATATTCCCATCATATTTTCACAAATATGTACATCAGACCAAAATAATAAAAACTGTGAGGCATCGTCTTGATGTTCTTCAGCTGTATTATACGGGACTGATAACCACCATTAAACGGATGTTAGATTAGCCTCCTAACAGCAGTAGGTATCACCCCATGCAATGGTGGTCATTCCACCCTACTGAATGGAAGTAATATGTGGTATCTTAAAGGCTAAAACAGCCACAAAAGTCTGCATCAGGGGAAGGGGTAACTGATAATATAGCTCAAGCAGAGAACGTTTGCATTCCTACAGGAGGCTTTTTCTGAGCTGCTTTTTCCCTCCTAGCTGCAGGAACAACAGAAAACTTTCTCCTGAGACATGAAATAAAACTAAACAAATAAACTTGACCTTACCTCATCTTAACCGGCCTAACCTATATGTACTTTTTGTCTATCACAAGCACACATACACACACATTTACACACTGGTTCTGGAGAGTCTCACACCGTTTGCCCCTCATGGTGAAAAATTTGTTCAACAGCAGCTGTCTGAGGAAGTCAGCTGAGACTTTAAAAGTGTTCCAGGTCATTTGATGGCGATGCCTCCCCGAGGTGCACGGTAATGGCTCCTTTACCGTTTTATGGCGGGAGAGCTCCTCCTGTCCGCGGCCAGTGCAACACCAGCTCATACGAGCCCCAGGAGAACGGGAGGATGGAGGGAGGAGAGGGATTCGTGCGGTGGTGGTTTTGACTGTGCAGACTGAGAGAGATGGTTGTTCCAATCAGTGAGGGGAGAGTAAAATGAGTTATGGGTTAATGTGTTTATGGAGCAACTTGCAGAACAACTTTTCTTAGGTTTTGCTCTCCTTTTATTGCTCAGGAGACAAGAGGAATAACTTTGAATGAGCAAACAGTAAACTTGCAGAGGGCTTTTTTCTTTTTTTACCCTGTTTGGGTCTCTCTGCCAACAAAATACTTGAAAATATCCCAAATAAATTTCTATCATCTGGGTTTTGGGGGCTCCTCAAACAAACTAACTGCTGCAGAGAGCAATTTAGTTCATATATAATTTACAGACAGGCCCTGAGTGCCGAGGAGCAATGTGATTATAGACAACCAGTTAAGCTACTTCCAGTTTTAGTTTTTACCAAACGTTTGAGACTAATTGGGGGAAAAAAAATTGTAAGACATTAAGCCTTCCCATCTGATTGGTCCAGTGCACAATGGTCTCTCCTTTCTTAATAAGTGTACAGTTCCAATGTTATCAAATCTGGTAGATGGAGCTAATAGCCAAGGAGAGAGACATTTTTTAAAGTCGTCATGGACATTGACTGTTTTTTCATTAATTTCAATCCAGTCCCTGTACCTGACCATATATATCATATATATATATATATATATATATATATATATATATATATATATATATATATTATTTATTTATTTATTTTATTTATTTAATTTTTTTAATTAATTTTTTTTTTTTTTGCTGTTGTTTTTGGGCCACTTAACACAATCTGACAGGCATAAAATAGTATTTTGCGACAACAAGGTGATCACCAAAGAGCTATTAGCCAAAACCTCAGCACAGTGTATAGTGTGTCCTTAAAAAATTGAGGAGGAAACTGGAAAATAAACTATCTACAGCCAATGAACACTCTCGTGAAACTCTTTAAGAAATACAAAAAAGAAAAAAAAAAAGATCCAGCCAGACTGACACAGGACCTGAGAGATTCGCCTGGCCCTTCAACTGATCCATCTCCTTTTCACTGAAGCCTCATCAGAAATAGTTTCAGTGGATGGGTGGCTGTCAAGAAGCCGTTCTTAAGGAATGAAAACATGAAAAAAAAGGCTGAAGTATGCCACATTACACGAGGAATTGGACTGAAAATGTGTGGCAACAGGTCTGATGGAGTGATTAATCCATATTTTTGGATCAAGTCAAGCCAAGTTATTTATATAGCACATTTAACACAACTGTTGACCAAAGTGCTGTACATAAATTTAGAATCAAGAACCAAATTATTGTTGTTACATGTGAGACATATAACAAGCGTTTCAGAACACCCATCCAAAGACAGAGACAAGCAAGTATGTATGGAGGAGGTCAGGAGAGAGGTACAACCATGAGTGTCTACAGCCATCTGTAACACACAGTGTCATGTTTTGGAGCTGGATTTCAGCCAGTGTGTTGGGGATCTTGTCAAAATTGATGGAAATATGAAGTCAGAAATGATAATAGAGCACTATCAGTCATTGAAGCAGTGTGGGGTCATCCTAACAGAGAACAGAGCAAAAGGCAGCTAACCTCCAAAGAAGAGCTTCGATGCCTTTCTGGAAACCTGGAGAACTATTCCTGAAGACTGCTTAAATTAAAGAAATACATGAAAGCTGCCTATGAGAGTTCAGGCTGTGTTGAAGAATAAAGGTGGTCACACCAAATACTGCCTGTCAAGCTTGTTAGAATTGTACAAATTTGGTTTTTGCCTTATATACTGTATTTTCAGGTATGTTTACACGTTTCAATAAATTGCTGCACCTATTTCCCATTTTTCTAGCAAAATATAAAGAAATGCAGGGTGGTTCAAGACCTTCGCATAGTACTGTACTTGTCATGTGCAGCATGTTAATCACAAAATCATAAATAGTACATTTAGCCACCAAACAGTCATCTTTTCTCCTTAACTCAGCTAGTCCTCGGCCAATCTGAATCATGCGTCTCTTGTCCTCTTGTCATTCTTAACTGCCCTCAAAGTAAATCTTTTCACTCGTTCTCCTTGGCTTTTATTTTCCTTCTCAGGACTTCTGATCACAGGATTGGGCTCACATAAATAGTGTCTGAAGTGCCTGACACCTTAGCTCTCCACTTCGTGGTTGCATAGAATGTTAAGTGACCTAGATATTGAAGTCACATTCAACAGCAGCCTCCATCCAGTTTTTCTGACTTGAGATTTTTCCATCTACATTTTCCAGTGTTTTCCAGGTCTTTCAGTGGACATGAGTGAAATGCATTGTAAAGGTCATTCGTTGGGTTTGAAGTTGACAGCATCATTGCACAGTAGTCATATCTATGATAAAAGTCACCTAGAACGCATCTGCCTGGCATCATCGCAGAGAAATTCTCTACAGTGAGGCAGTGTTGTCCTACGGGGGTAGGTAAAAGCATGTCTCTTACCAAATGTCATCAGTTTTAATCCCTGAGCAGGAGAAGAAACGATAAGATGAAGGGTTACAAGTAAGTTTTGTCAAAGCTGAGAGAAGCCAGATTTTACTGTAGAGTTTAAGAGTTTTAGAAAAGGGGCCTGTTTCAACCCCAAAGCCCAGTCTTTTCTTAAACTTCTTAAAATATGAATACCTAGTTTATCAGACTAGATTCTCTAGTGCTGATTAGCAAGGACAGCATTTAGTTGGCTAGTCATGCACATCCCTACATTGGCTTTTGTATATTAACATTCATGAAATACAGTTGCAGCACATCTTTCACAAACACAAAAAACACATTTTAGCTTGCTCAGATGGGTCTTTGCACCGATTTGCCCCAGCTGTCCATCAGTTCATCCAATTTCTCAACCACTTATCCAATTCAGGGTAGTCAGGAGGCTGAAGCCTATCCCAGTTGTGACATCTGTTGTGGGGCTTACATACAGAGACAGACAACCACTGACATTCACACCTATGAACAATTTAGAATCGTCAGTTTATCCTGACATCCATGTCTCTGCATGTTCTCCATGTGCTTGCATGGGCTCTGCCCACAGTCCAAACTCCACACAAGAAATGCCCCAGCCCACCGACAGATTCAAAACCAGGACCTTCTTGCTGTAAGGGGACCGCACTGCACTGCACCCTGCCGTCTTGTTGTAACCTATAATTTTACATTTCAGCTTCACTGAGCTCACCATATGGACGCAAGCAAACACATTTTCACAGAAATCTTTACCAGATTCTTCAGCTGTCTGCTTTTCACGCTTCGTTCCTTTCAACTTTCTTGGTGTTCCACCGCAGCCTATACCCATTTCACTGCTCTCCCTTATTTCTCCAGTCTCACCTGCTTGTTTTCCTCCTCCACTGCAGATCTCTCTGGATGCTCGCAGGATTCGCCTGATGCAGTTGCCAGAAGGGAAGGCCTCTACCAGCTCCTCGTCCTCTGGGACCAGGCAGACTGTCTACGAGGTTTGCGTTTGCCCCAACGGGAGGCTCTTCCTGTCCCAGGCTGGCACCGGGTCCACCTGCCAGATTAGCAACAATGTCTGCCTCTAGGACTCATGCATACAAATATAAATAATTGCATCCTGAAAGAGACACGGGCTAAACAGACAGATGTACACGTATTGCCTGCCTTTAGGAGTGATTACAGCTAATTACATACAGAAATACAAAGACTGCCAGAGCTGATGGACAAACAATCATAGATACTGTACTTACACAGACACACTGATGTAAACACTTTACAATTACAGACTGATGTTTAGACCCAACGGATAAGTTCCTGACATGTGCCAGTTCTTCAGTGCAAACTATTTTTTTCCCCTTAATTTTCCAAGTTAAAGTTCATCATCACAAGAACCTAAAAGTCTCCACTGAGTCGAAGCTCTTTATACATACAGGACGCACTCCGACATGAGGCTTTAAGATAGAATTACATGAACAAAATGAAACTGAAAAATCTCAAATTGCAACTTTTTAATACAGCTGAGGTCTCCGTCATATTGGGAGTTAATGATACTGACACTAATAAAAGGCCAGTATTTATAAAATATCAGTGTGATCAGTCATACACAGACATCTGTAATCAAGCCACGCATCACATCACACATATTTTAACGTGAACATGGTATACACACACACACACACTTGCTCACAGAAGCCTCCTGGTAGAAACTAAGAGGAAAATCTCCAGAGAGCTACTGAAAGAGACACTGATGTGTTCCCTTTCTCTGTCAAGAGCATTTCAGTACCAGAATCACTAGGGTGATCACCCTCCGTTCTTCTCCTCCCTCTCCATCTTCTCTTTCCTTCCCTGAAGTAGCTTAGCTTGCTTCAGCTAAGGTATTAAACTTACTTTACCCCAGTGGTTCTCAACTGCAGGCTGGGCGCTAATTTAGATATGATTTTTGAAGGGAAAATAAACAAGATGGACTGGCAAGACTTTCATTTCACAAAAATTCAACTTGGATCCTGATTTTATTTTTGATGTTAGATAAAATATATACAAAAAATTGTGTGGGCTGAATATTTTTCAGCCTTTGAAAATGGGGAATGCAGAAAAAATGTTTGAGAATTACTGATGGCGACTGTTCCTCGGTCTTTATGTCCCTGTTTTGGGACATAAAATGAACGCAAAGACTTTTGAAACTTTTGAAGTTAAATTTACGCAAACAGCAATTACAGTGTGCCTATGTGACAGTTCGTTTCTGAGTTTGTTTGATTTTGCGAGAATATGTTGATGCTAAAGTGCAACAGAAAGATCATTTGCAAGTAAAGGCTATGGTTTTCAGACTGTGATGCCATGTTCACATCATATTACATTTACTCAACCCCGATGCATCAGCTGGGCTTCCTGCTTCTACCAGTTTCTTTACAACAAATATTTGATCTCAAAGAAACAAATAAGCTCTCCATCTTCTGCCAACAGAGCTCTGCTTGTACCTTCATTTCTAAAGACAAAGTTTTTTCTTTCTTTCTTCTTCTTTGTTTTCCTTTCAGGATTTTTCCCACAGCTATACTCAGCTATACTACAGTTACTTGAGAAATGGTTCCTTCACATCCCACTGATTTTGACATGGATATAGGGAAGAGAGAATTGTTGTTGGGATTATTTGGGGGGGGTAAGGTAATGCCATGGGGGGGGGGGGGGGGGGGGGTGATTTTTTTTCACTCAAAATTTTTACTTTGATCTTTTAAACCTTTTCTCATAAAAAAAAAAAAAAAAGTTGTGACCCAAATTGTTTTTTTTTTTTCTTTCAGTGGCCCTAATCCTCTTCAATATGGATAACTTTACCTTGGCTTCCATTGGTCTGCAAAATAAGCTAAAATATTCCCAGCCAATCACTTGCAGTCCAGCAACTGTCAACTGCCGATACACTTAAGAGCACATACAACTAATGTTGCTTTAAACTGAATCAAACTGGCAAGTAGACTTGGCACTACATCTACTAGTCATACATGATGAGAGTCTCTCCCAGTGTCCGTGTAAAATCAGAGTCGATCTAGGAGATCCATTCCACGTCCTTTTAGTCCTGTTGTAGGAAGATTTTCTGCATTTCAGTTGAGGGGGCAGCGAGATGCTGCGACATGGTCCTTAAGGCATGAATGGAGCTAAACAACTAAAATAGTTGTTTGCACCTGATTCTAGACAAAAGAAAGTCCAAATTTTATTTGTGGTTTTCAGAATACAGTATTGATAAGGTCTGAATTTAAATAGCCTCGTCTGCTTTAATTTTCTTACAGGGAAGCAATTATAAAAGATTCAACATAAGCATGCTGATGACTTGGTTAAAGATTTAGGACCGAACATGCTCCCCTGACATTGGAAGCATAATTAAACCACAACAGAAACTTTCATGTGTTTCAGCTGGGTGTGCTGGCTGAAAGTGGCTATCAGGAGGCCATCAAAAGCAAGTTGGAAATTATCAGAAGGAAAATGTTCACCCCGGGAAAGTTCAACTTTCAAACCAAAGGGCCCCCATTTAACTCTGGACAATCTCTTGAGTGCACCCGATTAACGAGGAAGTCCAGAGAGTAGGAGTTCTAGATTATATTACAAGTTTTCTGGTCCAGATCTCCAGCCTGGAATCAGCTTGTGGTGTTGTTGAACAGTTGGACTTTACAAATGACTTATTTACTGATTTGGATTCTCAAGAAGGCTTTAAAAGAGCAAAGCAAAATGACAAAAAAAAAAAAAAGAAAAGAATGCAGTAAAAGTACCAAGCAGCAGTGGAGTTATTCAATATATTCTTCCAATCGGCCAACGTTGATCTTTACTCTCCTATTCCTTGTGATATGACATGAACAAGGCAGCAGAGCCTGAAGCGCTGATCTGTTTGAACCTCTTAAACATTTAAAGCAAACTGTGTTGACTTTGAATCCGTGGATATTTTATTTATTCTCATGTATTGATTGTATGCTAACTGTTGTTGTTGCCTGCATAATTCTGACCCCTGAAAAGACAGCATCAGCCTCGCGCCTATCGTCCTAACAGTGAAGAAAACGATGAATGAAACAGCAACACCTTTGATAGTTTTAAACCTCACCCAGAAATCACAACCGTCCACGTAAGCTGCTCGAACCTCTGCGGTGTTCACCCTACTTGTTTCTTGCACTGGGACATTTTTTCTAAAAGGACAAAAACACACAAAAAAAAAATACAAAACAAAAACTAAAGCGAGCACTCTGTTGAATGGGGAACTGTGCCTGTGCCTTACGTCAATGCACTTGTGGCAAGAAAAGCACATCACCCGACTTTCTTTGGCATCAGTGAGTATATGATCTCTGATTTCAGTTGTGTTTCATCTGATTCACAATCTTTCTTTCCCTGTGTGCGAATGCAAAGACCTTTGTTCCACATCTGACTGTAGTTCCCTCCGCTGTCAACACCTGACTCTGCAAAAGAAGTGCCAGTAGTTTTGTTTTTTCCACCGTCACCCTCTTAAAATAATGGCCTAAGTCAATTTTTTTTTTTACAGGTTTTTCAGGAAAGAAAACAAAAACTGAACCAAACACTTAAAATGTGATGATTTAGGCAAAATAACTTTTGTTAAAAAAAGCTGACGCATTATTTAAGAGAATATGATGTATCACTTCAGCTCTCTTGCTTGCTTTGCTTTTATGATCAAAATCTAAAAAAAAAGCTGTATTGGTGATGCCATAAAATTCACAAAATTGTCAACCAATAGGAAACAGTTCAGAAGGCCAAGCTAGTGTTTTGTTAGGTTTAGTCATAAAACGACTTTGTTCTGTAAGAAACATAAAGTTCTGCAACAAATCTGATTTAAATTTCACACCTCCAGGCTGCTAATAGCTCCAAAGGAAGTCCAAGTCTGACCACTTGCAGTTGTCTGTCTGTGATGAGCATTGTTTCAAAACAGTGACCTCTGAATCTTGATTATTGGGAGAAAGATGAGCTTGCAAGGAGCCAAATCCAACAAATATTCTATTGATGTGGCCACAAATGTGACGTGTTTTCAATGTGCTTCCACCAGATGCTCTCCCTTAGGTATCTGAGGGTGTTACAATAGAACTATATAATGATGGTCTAATCTGGGATTAATTTACAGAACAATGCTTGTGACATGTTGCAGCACCTCCGGGCGTAGACACCAGTTACGCTCCGGCAGAAAACTGCTGGTTGGGTCGTTGCATCTGCAGTGATGCATGGAGTTCTCCTCTGCGCTAGTTTAAGAGCCAAAATTTCAGATGCTCGTGTGCAGGTGGTCAGAACGGGGCATCCAGGGGGCGACCTTGGAGGGGGGTGATCGACCAAAATTTTAATTTATGGTTTTTCATTTTTCTGGGTGGAGTTGACATTAGCCTGTGGGCCAGTGGGACCACAGACAGTAGAAAAGGTGAACGTGGCCATCATGGTGTCTCCCAGTGGTTAGTGAAGACTGAAGCTTTGTTTTGAATGTTTTTTCACTGACACCATCTTGGTGTTTTTTGAAACTAGATGTGAGGTCAGGGTTAGGCCAGTTTTCTCACAGCACTGGAATTCTTTTTGTAATCACACTCATCACCCCTGGTGGCCTTTTAATGCCCACCAGGAGCATTTCTGGGGTGGCTTCATGTTTCAGATCCAGAGGGTATGTCCATCTTTAAAACTGTCTGTGTATCTTGACACCATGACTACAATCTAGCGTTTTAAGATCATAAACACAAACCTTGGTAACCGGCAAAAACACTCTATGATACTGCTGTGCACAGATACTGTTGAAAACTAATCTACAATTTAAAGTAAAAATGGTAGAAATTAAAAAAGTCTTGCAGAATTGTGCAGCATCAATATTCTTGTCTGGCACCAGGCATTAAATTTGCAGCAGCAAATATGGAAAGTTGCCTAATTAACATATCTGCAAGGTTGTAGTAATATATCAGCAAAAGCATTCACTGACGAGGCATTTAGTTTCCCCTCAGTTTCTGTTTCCGTTTAGGTCGGGGAGGCAGCCCGTGGTATGAAAACATCACTCACCTGTGATGTGTAAATGTGGCAGAAATTGAGGCATTTTACATCTTAAAGCACATTTTGACTGTTTAAGATGCAATAACTGTAAGTGTAAACTTGTGAAGATCTTTCATCTAAGCACCAAAAAAGAACTCGGCATTTCCTATTAAACGCAGTCACAGTAGTGCACAGCATTTATTTTATTTATGTCTGAGTTGTTGTGTGTGTCACATCCTTTTTCAGAGTCGAGTGTGCCAACCTTCCTGCTGTCTCCAGCTTCTCTGTCGCTGTATATTAAAGGACTTTCATAAATATTTCACCACTAAAATTGAACCTATCTGATGTATTTGTTTTTTGACTACATGTACACAGGAGGAATACTTCTCTTTTTTTTATACGGTTGTATATGTAAATAATGTAACCTTGTCGGTGCAGCATTAGATGATACTGACAAAAGAGAAAAACTGCTCTTTTACAAAAAGGAAAAACTCTTTTATATTGTACATCAGTATGTTTTTTATACTACAAGGGCAAAAAAAACAATAATAATGTTAAAGATGTCCACTGAGTTAGCATGTACAGCAATGTATACAATGTTTGCCTGTGGAGAACAAGCTGGTTTTGTTTTTCTGCCTTCTCCTTCCTACACCCGTCTCTCCTGCTGAGCTCAGATGTTCCTCTCAAACACAGACCTGCCTTTCATTTTGTTTTGTTGTCGTCGTTGTTGTTGTTGTTCTTTTGGGCCCGAGGTCTTTGCATTCTCTCAAAGTGTGCTGTGTGTAAATCTGTGCAACTATGAGTGAGCTTTTTTTTGTTCTTCTGCTCCACAGAACGTGCTGAATGATGCTCAGAGAAGTACAAAGAAACAAAAAGCAGAGAAGGAAATGTCACACAGGGCTGGGAAGAAATGTTTGGATCAGATGGACCAAAAAAGTAAAGCAGATGATCTTATCAACCACAGTAAAATGACTCAAGAAAGCAAATAATTATTCAATAGACATTGCTCATCTTCTCCGGCGGATTGTGTTGCTGATCAGTCAATATGACTGACCAGATGGTATGCCTCTGGAAGCAGATCTTCCAGCCCTGTGTTTATGCTGAGCGCTCTGTACTTCTTTCTCTGGCTGCGCACTGGCGTTAACATCCATCCTGAGTATTTACATTTTTCTTCATTCTTGAATCTGAAACTGCCGTTCATGGAGTAGTTTTCAAAGATGCCAAAATAAAAAGGCGTTGTTTAAATGAATTGCAGTAGTCATTGGATCCTCCCTGACAAGAAAAGCAACTCTACAAACTGAATGGGAAATCTTTTTTCTTCTTCGACAAAGACATGAAGGTCCAGCCTCTCTCCCTCAGTAGCTACCTTTATTTGTATTTGAACCTAATACAAATTTTAATAATACTCTTGGTGACATTGAGCACAAGGCTTTTGTCAGTGTGCTAGCCCTGTGTTGAGATGATGAGAAATATGCCCAGTCTTTATGACTAGTATCATGGAATTGCATACACAGTAAATGGGGCACCAGTCACACAAGGCTAGAGGCTGGTTGGCAACTGTTTGGCAACCACTGGTTGGTAAGGAAAAACGTGTATTCCCAACCAGTAGGCAAGTGGTTGCTGGAAGTCACTGTGAAATCAGTTGCTAAAGGATCAGTCAGTGACCCACTGGTAACCAACAGCTGCTAGGGAAAATTCTATATTCCCCAAACTGGTTGCTGGAGTTTGCTAGCAGTCACTAAGTGAAATTAGTTGCAAAGAGGTATACAGTGCTGCACCAAAACCTCTTTGTGATATTTTGGGTTGCTAGAAGATTCTTTGTCATCAGTAATTTGCATAAATGCCGCTGACTTGTCTGCTGAGCTGTAGTGAACTTGAAAAAGGCACAACTTTTACTTTGAAGGTGGACAATCTCCCTTTCCAGTTTGTGTTGCACATTTTACAGTTTTACTACTTCTTAGCAAGTAGTTGTCCGAGTCCAAGTCTTCCATGCACACTTCTGGCGACCATGGCAATCTCAAGGAGGTTTTTGGTGGAGGAACTTATTTGCAGCCAATTTCGCATAACGACATCCAGCAAACCACTCACCAGCTGGCTGGGAAACACTCATTTTTCACCAACTGTTCTCTAGACTGGTGTGACTGAGGTCTCAATTTTTCATGTTATGACAATGCATTGTTTAAAAGAATCTTAAAACTTGCACCAACTTAAGATTTAGGAAAACAAAATGTGTAAATAAACTTCAGTTTTACAGTCAGTTCAGTTCCGTTCAATTCAGTTTTATTCAGTCACAACACCAGTCGCCTCAAAGTGCTTTATTGAAAAGACCCTGCAGTAATACAGAGAAAAGGAAGGAAAAACTCCCTTTCAACAGGAAGAAACCTCTGGCAGAAACAGGCTCAGGGAGGGGCAACTATCTGTTGTGACCACTTGGGGCTGAGGGGAGAGAAACAGAACAAAAGACACACTGTGGAAGAGACCCAGAGATTAATAATAACTAATGATTAAATGCAGAGTGGGGTATAAACACAGAGTGAAAAGAGGTGAATGAAAAAGAATTACTCAGTGCATCATAGGAACCCCCCAGCAGCCTAGGCCTATTGCAGCATAACTAAGGGATAGTTCAGAGTCACCTGATCCAGCCCTAACTATAAGCTTTATCATGAAAGAAAGTTTTAAACCTAATCTTAAAAATAGAGAGGGTGTCTGTCTCCTGAATCCAGCTGGGAGCTGGTTCCACAGAAGAGGGCCCGAAAGCTGAAGGCTCTGCCTCCCATTCTACTCTTAAATGTCCTCTGAACCACAAATAAGTCAACAGTCTTTTTGTTGGAGGGATCCAGTGTGAAGCTAACATTTCAGTTAGCCTACAGAAAAATTGAATCCCTGCAGCATTCATGCTGATGATTAATTAGATTATCGTCCTTCTCTAAAGAGAGTTTAAGTTATGTAAATACGTGTTTCCAACAACACAATGTCATACAGCAGTGAGGTCAATAACAGAAGTGTCAATATGGGGATTTTTAAGGTTTCCTAGCTTCGGGCAGTTGGAGAAAAATAGGACTTTCATGTGAATCTGACAGTTATTGAATAAAAAACATTTCAAAGGGAAACAGGAAGTCCTCTTTTCCCCTCCGGCTGAGCATCACTGCCCTGAATTACTTTTCATCTGCAGTGCACACATTGTAAGAAAGGTGAATGAGAGGACAGGGGAGGTTCCATGCACATCTCAACATAATCTAGTTTATTTATATGATACCAGGCTGACAATGAGCTCATACCATTCTGTAAATCTGCAATAATCTCTACTTTCACTCATTGTGTCACTCAGTGTATATTTCCTAAAGCCAGTTTCAAATCTGACTCAAAATGTGGAGAAAATATGCAAATGCTATATAAACGGAAAATTCCACCTCATTTGCACAGCACACGAATAATGTTGAAATGTATTATATTTCTGGGTCATTTTGGTATTTTTTATAATTTCATCATGTGTGTGGTGTGCAAACAACTTTTAAATGGCACTTTCATTTTGGACATAAAATCTCTGTTAGCCGAGGCGAGATCAAAAAGTGAGAAATATACATCCTTTCAGTTTTATGCGGCTCCTTACCTATCGTGCTGTCAGCTGATCATATCACAGAGGATCCATACTGAAACTGGGACGTTCAACAGTGATGCTGGATTTAATCTTCGCAGAGAAGACAGCGGACCCCCCACTGCAGTTTTGATTGTCGTTTCCTGTTTCAACTAGTTTTCACATTCACTGATGCTGTCGTCGTCGTCATCATCGCGGCATTATCGTTCTGATGGCATGAGTAATCACATGTGTGAAATTTGTTTTCCAGAAGTTTGATGGCTTTCTTTGTATCTCAGTTTAAACCAGTCGACACACAAATAAAAAATCAGTGAAGTAAAAGAGGACAGGCACTCTCGCTTGAACAAAAAGCGCTCCCTGGGGCTTTTTGCCAGGCATTAATGAGGCTTTTTATTCCAGACAAAGTAGTCCCAAACTGTCTGTTTGTATTTTTAAGAGTAAGAATTTTAGGGGGTTACTCAATCCAAGTCTTTCTGCCTTCGAGAGTAAAGTGGAGAACTTATTTTCAGTTTTTAAAGTCAAAGCCACTATCGTCACAAGATGCCAAGAGCAGCAGCAACTGTTCTTCTGGAAACCTGTCACTAAAGTCAGTCGTTGATCCCCCTAAAAACAGGACAAATGAGGACCTCTTAGCTGCTGGAGAAAGCAGTCGGCCACATTCACTCAGCATACTTAAATTTCTCCAGCATCTTTAATTTGATCGCCTTCACCCGACCTTGCACTTGAGGCCCTGGCAGAGTTGAATGGGGTCACGCGTCCCGTCTTGTTTGCTGTGTTATCAGCTGAGAGAACCGGTGCCACCCCAGATTAAGCTGCCTTCTGCAGCCCCGGCCTCGCCTGCTCTGGCTTATGCTGCTGATGCTGGGGCTGCAGAGTGTTTGATCTGTGCTTCTAAACAGCTGTAGGCCTGAAAAATGAGCTCAGCTCATTAGACAATTTTCACTGAGTAGCAGCAAACCTCAGGCAACAGATATGTCACAAGAAAATTCTCATCTTAGTGCGTCATTAAAGCATTTGTCCTGCATTAGATTTGCAGAAATTTTAAAACATCTGCATCTGATAGCGAATTTCCACAAAGCTGATCGCTTTGAGGACGTTTCAAGGTCAAGTGTTTTCTTTTTCATGCAGAAAGATTTCTCATGATAATATCCCAATTTATTTGTCAAAAGGCCTTTTAATAAAAGAGCTGCTTCTTCATACAAAGAGTATCTCAGAGAGCACTTTTTGGGTTATTGGAATAAGAAGTCCATAAAGCTGGGAGTGAGTTAGTGACTACTTCTGTCTCTCTCATGCCTTGGTTGAGAATAGTGCAACAGATTGTCAGCTAGAGGGCTGCATGGAGAGGAATGAAGTCTGTGAAATGTCAGACAGGTTTATTTAAACTATGGTTACAGCAAATACATTTTTGGAAATGAGCTGGTGGGTCAGTGAGGCAAGTTTGGCGTGGAGGTGCCCACTGAGGGCTTATTTCCCTGTGATTAAATAGCAAAAGCACGTGTGTTGTTTGAAGCTAGTTTAAACATTCGACTCTCTCGGTATACTGTAGCTCAGCAGCTTGAGCAGAAGAGCCATTCAATTCAATTCAGTTCATTCAATTTTATTTATATAGCGCCAAATCACAACAAACAGTCGCCTCAAGGCGCAAATGCTAAAATGCTCAAAAATAACAAGATATTTTAATACTTAATGTCTGATGGCTCTGTGGATCAGCTGTTATCAGGTGATGGTTTTGCTTGCCTCCATCCTTGGTGGCATCCAGATTTGGGACACCTCTGGCAATGATTGGTACCGACGGCATTTGTCCAGCCCAGTGAGCCTCACAGGGCTCCAGCATCATTTTAAAAATGCACATCAATGCTTTTGAAGACATCAATGTATAAAAATTGAGAAAATGTCAAAAGGATGTATCATTCAGTGTCATAAACAAGAGAAAAACCAGTACTACTGTTCTAGTGTACAAACCCAGAGGTCCATTTGACCTCAAATGACTCTCTTCTGTTTTTTTTTAATGTATTATCTACTTTCATAGTCAATTTTTAAAGACCTTGTTCTTGATTTTGCTTCAGACTTTTATAACCCTGCCTCAAAAACAAAAAAAAATTAACAAATATGGCCTTAATGTAACAAATCAATGTGGGTTGTTTTTAGCTAAGGTCTAGGGCTTTCTTCAATCTGGTGTGACCCTAAAGTGGCCCATGTTGCCCAAACACAACCAAAAGACAGAGTTCCATTTGGCAAAGATGTGGCAAGAGTCAACAAAGGCTCATTTGGGTGGTCCGTGATATAGTTCAACAGTCTTCTCCCTTTAGGGTCGGCACAGCAGATCATCTGCCTCCATCTCACCCTATCCCACCATCCTCCTCTGTCACACAGCGCTCTGCATGTCCTCCTTCACTACATCCATGAACCTTCTCTACTGTCTTCCTCTTTCCTGCTGCCTGGCAGCTCCATATTCAGTGTCTTTTGTTCAATCTGTCCCTCTTCGGCACTTGTCCATACCATCTCAACCTTGCCTCTCTAACTTTGTCTCCAAACTGCTTAAACTGAGTTGTTTCTCTGATATACTCATTTCTAATCCTGTGCATCCCGGTCACTCCCAGTGAAAATCTTCACCTTTTTCAAACCATATATTGCATAGCTTGTAATTAGAAGGAAAAAAAAGCTCCTCCTCTATTGCCTGTATTTCATTGCTACAGTGGTCTGTCAGTTGGGTTTGTGATCCGAGGCGTTGTGTGATACTGGTATGCTCTCGCTCTGTGGGCTCCAAGGTGCCAACATTTTCTTTCTTCAGGCTTTGGGTTGAGCTGTGATCAAAAACCGCTCCATTTTTCTCTTCCACAATGCTCATATGAATCACATGAATAACCCAACGTACAGTGGTATCACAGGGCTGTATTCACACAAGAGAACAATAGTCACATTCATGCATGACTAAGTAACAACTAAATAATGCGGAGAGGGTGAACGTCTGTTAAAGGGCATTGTTCCAGCTAATGTTTCATTCAGTCCCTTTATGGGCTGTGAAGGGCATCTTTGTCCTGAATTTCTTATGCTAGTGCATGCAAACATTCCTTTTAAAAAGGTCAAAATCTACAGTTTGCTCTACTGAACTTGAGAAGACCGTTTCTATTGCTGATTCGAATTCTTTCTTTTCTTTTTTTTTTTTTTAAAAGGCTCTTTTAGCATCTTGTTTTGGTTGCATTTAAGTTGTGACACCTAAATCAAATTGCATTTGTTAATACTACACCTGCTGGAGTTAATTTATTCTCTAAACTTTGTTTGAAGTGATGAGAAACCTTTAATGAATTGTTGCTCTTAACAGCAGGAGGTGTGCAGTTCAAGCTGTGGACTAATTAGCTGCAGGTGTTCAGTGTCTAAAAGAAAAGCATTCCCTCCACCGTTACAGAGGAAAGAGCTGCAATTTGTAAATACTTGTGGGTTCCTGGCAGCAAAACAGTTGGATTAAGATTAAAGTATTTTAATGGCCTTTTTATGCCTGCCAGGCTATGGCTACTTCATGGCGATAGAATCACTAGGGTAACTGCGTAGCGGTATTTCGTATTTGGCTCCATAAACAATGCAAACGCTGGGACGTAAGCCTGATTTATGGTTTTGCATTGGTGTCCATTTTCACAGAAAGAAACAAAAAAAACAAAGCTAAAGGACCAACAGCAGCATAAGCAAATATAAAAGGCTTAGCCTCTGTCATTAGCTTTATAGTCTTACGCCTCAGTCATGCAGGCCTAGAGACCAGTCAGTGACCCCCTGGCAACCACTGATCACTGGTGAAAACTAAGTATTGCTTGCAAAGAAGTATATGGTGCTGCGCCAAAACCCTCCTTGTAATTTTGCAGGTTGTCACTGGTGCCAGAGTTTCCTGCAAACACTCACCAACTACTCATTAAGCATTAGTGAAACTGTGAAATATGCAAAGCAAAACAGAAACCTTCAAAGGAAAAGTTGTACCTTTTGAAATGTGTTGGTTGCAGCAGGAAGGCACAACTTTTACTCTGAAGGCAACCATCCTCTTTCTCCAAGTTGTGTTGCACTTTTTCAAAGCCACAGACAAGCCAGCGTCTTCTGTGCAAACTATGGGTGACCATACTAATCTGCTAGCAACCAAAGCAGTCACAAGGAGGTTTTTGGTGCAGCACTGTCTTTGCGACCAGTTGCACCCAGCAACAGCAAGCAGTTGGGAAATACACATTGTCCTAGCAATCAGTGTTTGCCACAAGTGTTGCCAACCGGTCTCTATGCCTGTGTGACTAAGGCCTGAGGTACTTGACCTGAACTTAAGATTCTTGAAGATGTTTTGATTTGCTCAAGACTTCCATGACCTGGATAACTCAGAACTTGTGTAGCCAGCAAGCAATCAAGCAGTATTTATTTATCACAGACTGGATTCACAAAGTGCTTTACTGCGAACAATCAACGACAATCCCAAATTCTAAAAACGAACAAGTCAACTGATGACAGCACATAGAATTAAGAACACAAAATTTATATTTGCAGAACTAGGCAGAAGAAAAACAAACTGCACTGTAATTAAAACAGAGTGACACAGCACTGTGGCGGATCCAAAAGAAGATCTTACTCATGAGATCATCGGGGTTGTGATCTTAACTAGCAGCTCAAGACACGATACTATAACCTAAGCTGTAATACAAATGAGCTGAGGGATAATGCTGCTGGTGCTCTATATTTGCACTGAAACCACAACAACGTTAGCACGTCCAAACAGCTGGACAAGACCGTTTATCAAAGTACAATAAGAAGGAGGAAACGGTGCATTTGCTGGGGACTATTTTCACATTTGATGCTGTAGCATTTGGGGCAGCAGGATGATTTATGTGGGAGTGAGTCGAAATAGACTACACCGTGTGGGCTCATGGAAATGAAGGAACATGTCCCCCAGTTTAAATAGGATTTTTGGCCGACCATGGAGCTCCATGGCACACAGGAATAAGATATATCAGGCTCCGCACATATATACACACACAGACTACAGTAGTTCTTGGTTGGATCCATTTGTCACAGGATTTCTTTCATAAGAGAGCTAAGCTGAGACCGGGGCCCGGTATCACAAAGCCGGGCTCTCCTGGGGTCGCCTGTTACATTCAGCCTTACAGCCGAGAGAATACTGAAAAATGAAACTGAAATATGGTGAAGGGTAGATGTAAGAAAAGCATTTAACTAAACAATTGTTAGTGTAGAAAAAAAATACATTATTTCCAAATATTTAATGTTAGACTCATCAGTGTGCTTATTTTAACAAAATTCATCCATATATACATAATACTAATGTAGTTTTTTCAGGAAGTTGCTGAATTTGCTGTTTCACTAATTTTTCAGAGCAGCCTCTCAGTTTTTTTTCCTTAAACACTAAAATCATGATGCTACATATTTCCCGTATGAATCGTCTAACACAAGATGATATACTGTACATTTACTTGAAATGTTTGCCAGCATAAAGCCAATTCCCCCTTGTGAATTTAGCCATGATCATTCCTTTTCTTATTCTTCTTTAGAAGAAGAAGAAGATTGGATTAAGACAGTAAACTTTTTAATTACAGGCTGATTATTCATTGAGCCCTGCTGCTCTGCTGGGCTGTAAAAAAAGGTGGGGGGGAGGAGAAGATGGCTATAAAGGGAGAGAAAACGAGTGGGTGAGGGTGAGAATGTGAGACCGCCGGGAACCGTGAGACTGATGATATCCACCGAGGCCTCCCGCCATGTTGGGATGTAAACAAAGAGACAAAGGGGTCTTTAATATCATCTTGACATTAACATGAGTCTCATATCAACACTGAATACAGATATGATTTAGAAGCCATACTTTTATGTGTGGAACTAAAATGCATCCCCAGTAAACAAAATGAAATCTGATTTCTCATTATTTCATAAAAAGTGGCCTATCACGAATCACTTCGTCACTAAAACGGGATTTTCCATGGAAACTGACAATAAACACATTAAATCAATGCTTCACGAACAAATAATCCCATGCATGTGATCACTTGTTGAATTTAATTAATTTAATTAAATGAACCCATGAGAGACTGGCCTGCTGACCAAATAGAAAAACATGAGCGGTACAACACAATGCAATGTTCTTCCCAACACAGACACTGGAGACACTGCTCTTCTGTGTGTTGTAGACAGCATCTGGTTAGCATTAGGAAATTTAAATGGGACAAAAAAAAATTTTGAAGTAAGAAAACATTCAGAAAATTAGGCAGAAGTGATGCTAGCGTTAGCTGGGCTTGCAGCAGCAGGTTGAGGTCCACAGCCCTGTGAAGAATGTGCTTAGGTTTTGCTCCAGTAGTGGTTGTATACCAATTTAATATCAGCTGGCAAACAACTATTCATTTTCTAGCTCAAAGTACTGCAGAATCATGATGCATATGCTGTCTGTCGCACTTCCCACTTTGCTTGTTTCTAACTTCCCATTACAGAGAGACAGGGGCATACCAGCTAATCCAGATGTTCATGTCTTCATTCATCCATCCATTTTCTACCAATTATCTGGGTCCAGGCAGCAGTCAAAACAAAGATGCCTAGGTCTCCATTTCCCCAGACCACTGAGAGCCATAGTATCTCGGGTCTGTCCCGGGGTTACTTCCAGTAGGACATGACACACCTCACCAAGAAGGCATCCAGGTGGCATCCCAGTCAAAATGCCCAAACCACCTCAAATGGGGCCTTTTAATGTGAATGAGATCAGTCTATTGTAGGGCCTCCCTCAATGTGACATGCCCAAACTGTCATATAGATCATGTCAGCATCAATTTTGTTTCTCCATTTCACAGCCACAAGCTGCAGTCAGGAGTTTTTAAATCTGACTCTGTTAGAAAGTTATTTTAATACGGAGGGAATCAAGACTAGAAGATGACCCTGGCATCAAAATATAGGTAAAAAGGGGGCCTTTCATATCATATAGCTTTGAGCAACCACCTATCCCACATGGTGATTGCAATTTATTGCAACTATGTCACTCACTGAATTGTAAAGTTTCATTTTTGATGCCTTGATCCTTTTCACCGACACCCCCTTTAACTGATAAGACTGAAACCAAGGGACACTCTACGCTCAAACAGTACAATTTATCAATCACAAATACCTCCTTTATTATCCATCTGGAAACTAATGAGGTCCATAATTCACAAAATGCATATCATATTTTATTCAGTAAGACTTCAAACTAGTGATTGAGCCCAAAAACCCATCAGAAAAGCATTTACGGAGGTCATAGACCAAGTAAGCTGAGGTCTGTTTTCTCATAGACAGTCAAAGACAAAGTTAAGCTTGTAGATCATATTCATCATCACTGCATTTAGGCTTGCCAACATAAGCTGTATCAGTTCTGAGAGTTGGTGGAGGAGCAGAACTTGCTATCATTTAATGTGCTTTTAAAAACACCCGTTCCCTGAGCTATTAGCCTGTCAAGCCAGAAAACATCAGGAAAGTGAAGCATTCATCAGTTTTGTACAAGGTCGAAACAAAACTTTCAAACTAGCTCAGTTTAAAAAGATGTCTTTACTTTGATGCACCTGATTTAGCTCAAAGAGAAAATTTAGAAAAACACTACGAATTTGCTGATTTCTGTCAAATCTAAGATCACGAGATATTTGCTGCTGCCAGTAAAGTCTTTTAGAAAGTCCTGTTTACTTGCTCTGAGGGCTTGTAGTACACTGTTTACCTGTTGTTTATCATTTCAAAATTAAGAACTCAGCCTGTTAAGAGCACAAATGCTCCTAATGGAGCTGAACAGCAGGAGACATAAAACCAGTTTAATGAAGCCATTCAGACCAAAAAAGATTTTTTTTTTCTGTTTCCTTTTGAGAGATTTCACTTTAACAATCCTTTATTTTTTCCTCTCATTTGAATGGCAGCTCTATTCTGTTATGAAGAAAAGCTGGCAGACTTATTAACATGCTGTCTCCATCTTATTGAAATAAAACATTCAATGCAGAAAAAAAAGTTTCTTTTTATGTTAAAGCTCTGTTCTTCCTGGCTTCGTGTTACAGTATGTGTTGAACTGCTTTCTTCGTTACATTTAAATCAAACCAGACAGCTTTGGCATATCATACTGTAGAGAAATATGACGAATAAATTCAGGTTATTGAATGTGTTCAACATATACTGACTACTGACTGACTGGTTTGCAAGCATTAATGTGAACATTAAATTTATTGACTCTGCCAGAAGGGTTATGTTTTACTTTCAGCTGTGCCGAGTGCAGCTCAGGCAGTAGCTCAAGCAAAAACTAGAGTGTGGGAGAAGTTCGGTGAACAAGACTTTCAGTCAGCATTGAAGAGAAATGGTGTTCTAGTTCATTCAGTGGCAATGAGGTGCTGCTGACTTCAACTAAGGATATAGTTGAGCAGTAGGAGGAATACTGTGAGGATCTCTTCAGTCCCATCAACATGACTTGCCCTCCACTGGGGTAGTTAAAGGCTCTGCAACATCATGTGGAAATCTGGGGCAGTGCCTCTAAATTGGCAGACTGGTGTGGTGGTTCTCATCTCTGAGGTGGGGGACTGGAGGGTGTGCTTCAGTTATAGGGGGGTATCGCACTACTCAGCCTCCCTTGGAAGGTCATGGGTCCGAGGTACAGGAGGGAGCGTTTCAGGAGGAACAACGTGTTTTTCATCTTGGTTGTGGAACACTGGACCAGCTTTTTATCCATTCAAAGACATTTGAGAGTGCATGCGAGTTTAACTAAACACTTTGCATGGGATTTGTGGACTTGGAGAAGACATTCAACTGTGTCCCTTGGGGGAATCCTGTAGGAGGTGCTTCAGGAGTGTGCTGTGAGTCATTTGTTCCCATTTGACAGCCACACAGAGCTTGGTCTACATTTCTGGCAATAAATCAAGCCCATTTTCTTCATCACCATTTCTGTTCATAATTTTTTATGGACAGATTTTTCTAGGCACAGATAAGTAGCAGAAGGCTTCCACTCTCTGCTTTTTATGGATGATGGTTCTGTTGGCTTCCTCAGGTGGTGGCCTCCAGTTTGCGCTGGAGTACATCGCAGCTGAATGTGAAGCAGCAGGAATGAGATTTAGAACCCCCAAGTCTGAGCCCATGGTCCTCAGCTGGAAAAGAGTGGAGAGCTCACTCTGGGTCAGGGTTGAGTTGTTTCCCCAAGTGGAAGAGGGTAAGTGTCTTGAGGAGTGTTTACAAGTGAGGGGAGTGTGAGACTGATATATGGAATAGGGCTGCAGTGATGTACACTGTACCGATCCGTTGTGCTGAAGATAAAGCTGAGCGTAAAAGCTAAGCTGTCAGTTTACTGGTCGATCTATGTCCCTACCCTCAACTACGGTCACGAGCTCTGTGTAGTGACTGAAAGAATGAGATCACAGATCACGAAGTGGTGGAAATTAGTTTTCTGCTTATCAAAGAAGAAAAGTACAAAAAGCTGCGATGCTAAGTTAAACTGCTTAGCTTCTTAAGTACATGTATTCCACTGACCAGGTCTGTCTTCATCTTAAGTACAAATACCTGTGTGGATGTGCAGGGCCTTGAGGTTAATGTCTCCATAATGGCCTTAGTCTTGATCCCATTTCGCTTTTTTTGTTTTGTTTTGTTTTCAGTTGAAAAAAAATGGAGTACTATTGTTTTTCAAAAATACTGTAGTTTTTCAGTGTTACTGCTCGATTCCTGACTCTGTGTGTGTGTGTGTGTGTGTGTGTGTGTGTGTGTGTGTGTGTGTGTGTGTGTGTCTGTACTGTCTAACTGTGTGCATGTCTTTGTGTGTGTTTTCAGTGCCTCAAACTGACAGCTGAACTATCCACCCAGCATTAATGAGTTCACATACACACATTAGATGGAGGGGGAAAATAACAAAAGAAAACACCCTTCACGCCATAATTTGTTTCCCTGTGTCGCCTCCTGACACCGTGAAGATTGAGGCAGAATATTAGCGAGAGATTATGTCGAATTTAGAAAAGTTGTTTTGCCCATGCCGGGCGTTAGGACTGACAGACGAGGACGAGATGTTCAAGTGTTTATCAGCTGCCATCGTGACGCTCCCAAGGGCCTGTGAGGCAGCCGGCCATGTTTGTGTTTGAGAGAAGAATCTTCTGGATTAAAATAGAAAGAGAATTGGGAGGGAGGAAAAGAGACAATCTGCTACTAAAATCAGAAAGACAGAGCATGGATGGATGGATGATGGAGAGGATATTAAACTGATTATTAATGAATGAGTGAATGAGAAGAGGGACAGAGGAAAGAAAGGTGAGAGAGAAATGGATTAAGTGAAGCTGACAAACTCAGTGAGTTATATAGGACGGGATAAACTGCCTCTTTGCCCTCCCTCTCTCTCTCTTCTATACCAAATAGGTGAGAGGTGGTGTTGAGAGAGCCACGTTCAGGAAAATTAACAACAGGAAACCAGCAGACTCATGACCAGTTTAGTGATACTTGAAGGAGCTCTATTATGCTCATCTAACTGTGTATATTTATTCTTGGACAGTTCAAATACTTTTCATTTATTTCACACTGAGCCTTGGTGCAGCCCCAGAGTCCATCCTCTGTCTGAAACAAGCTGTTGTAGCCCCTCCCCTTTGACTGTGCATTGTGAAGATAAAATTTAGAGCAGGTGTGTGGAGCTTCTGTGCCTGAGATAACCATATTAGGAATATCTGTTGTCTATGACATCATGCAGATGCATGACTAGAAAAAAACTGTCTGAAAGGTAGTTCACAGTAGTTCAAGAACTTAACCAGAAACCTTTGGCAGTCTGTTCAACATTTCAGAACAATTGTTCTAAACTGTGAAGTAATTTGAACAAATCTAATATCTAAGGTCTGACACCACCTATCTGATGTACACGTACTAATTAACATCCAGTAGGTCTACTGAGGAGTTAACTTCCATAACATAACTGTTGTAGGGTTTTGTGTTGAGTTTCAGTTCTGGTTTTTAAGGAGTTTTGGTGCCTGTTTGGATTAGTTTACTGGATTACTGTTTGATTGCTGTTTACATTAATGTTTACATTCTTAAATTCCTGTTTGTTAAGGTTTAGTTCTGACCTTGAGATTATTTCTTTTTGTCTTTTAAGTAAATTTATGGTAGAGTAACTAGGTAGGCCTGTTTACTGCATGAAAGATGGAGATTCTTTGGCAAAGACTGGGTGCTGGAGCTGCTTTTTTCAAACTGTGGCTGATGGGATTGACAAGAGGCAGGTGATCCTGGCTGAAAACTCCAGTCTCCACCTCTAAGGGATGGAGAATACCTGTCCACCTCATCGTGGACTTGGAAAGGGTAACAAACAAACCAGTGACATCTTATGACAAATCTTGCACAAGTTCAAATCTCGCCAACCTTGACCTGAAGGTAAAGGTCAGAGCTCACCTGCTCAGCAGTGCTCTTCTTCTGTATGGCAATGATCCCAAACACACTGCTAAAAGTATAAGTATACACGGATAGAAAAACACACAGTGAAACACTTTCAGCCATGGATTGGCCTCCCCAGAGCCCAGACCTCAACATTATTGAAGCAGTGTGTCATCTTGACAGAGAATGGAACAAAAGTCAGCCAACATCCTTCAAGAAGCCTGAAAACTACTTAAAGAAATTACAAGAAAGCTGTCATGATCTGTAGGTATTGGTCCCAGGGTTTTGAAATTTGGGGGATGTTTAGGTTTTCTCTAGTTTTGCATTTTTTGATTATGGTTCTGTATTCTGGTTTGGTATTTAGCCCTCTGTCTTTTCTTAGTGTTAGGGCCCAAGGTTTTCTTGGAGAGTCCTATGTTTCTGGTTTTATACTTTCTTGTAGCAGCATTTCATTTTGCTTCTTTATATTTATATTTTCAGGTTTTAGTTCTCATCTGCTTCTGTTCTTGGATTCAGTCTGGTTTCTGTTATTCCTGGAATCCCTGCTTATTCCTGCCTTCCTTGTGTTTCCAGTTCTGACTTTGTCCTTGTCTGTGTTTATCGTTTGTGCTTTGTGTCACGTTATTCTTGCCTCTCTATTCAGCTTTGGCTTTCTTCCTGTTATATTTTGGTTCTCTGTATTTAGTGTGTAGTTTAACTTATGTAGGTTATTCCCAGCAGTGTTCACACCTGTTCCTTATCATCTCTTTATCACCGGTGTGTGTGTGTGTATTGTTTCAGTCTTCCTTCGTGCTTTGTCATGTCCTCCCTCATGGCTTTGTCCCTCCTCATTCTGTGTGTGTTTTGTTGTTTTGTTTTTTCTTTTCTTTTTTTGGGGGGGGGTAGATTTGGATTATTATTATTATTTTCTAAGAGCTCTGCAATAATGCTTCTGTTTTGAGTTTACATTTTGTCTTCACAGCTGACCTTGACAAAAGCTGCCAAAGAGAGTTCAGGCTATGTTAAAGAATAAAGGTGGTCATGCCAAATACTGACTTCATCATCTCATATATTTTATTTCATGTATGTTTATACTTTCAATTAGTCGCTGTGCATATGTCCCATTTTCCTCACAAAATGCAATGAAATGAGGAGTGACTCGATACTTCTGGAGAGTACTCTGCATAGTCCTGTCTTTGTCTGCTGTGCTTCCTACGTTTTTTTTTACATGGCCTATACTTTCTTTTGGATTTTTTTCCAGTCTGGGTTTTGTTGTTTTTTTGTTTTGTTTTGTTTTTTGTTGTTGTTTTTGGAGAAGTTTACTTTTTCTTCCTTTATGTTTGCTTTGCCACCGCTGACTTCTGATACCAACATCTTGAGTCACTCAGCACATGGGCCTGCGTTCTTTACATTGACTTCACTTTGACCTTCAGTATAATTAAATCTAGTAATTTTTAATCAATTAAACCACCGAGTATGTCCTGAATCTGTCCTTCTCTCTCAACACAAACCAGTTGAAAACTCACCACAGCTCCATCACCATTTTCCAATATACAGATGACACAACTTGATTAACAACTAAAACATAATTTTGCAGGATTTGTCAAAAGGTTGTGGACAAATTTGCCTGAAAATGTAATAGAGGTGGGGCTTCGCCCCCTGGGTCTGCATCCAGGAATTTTTGGAACAATTCTTTATCATTTTCAAAGATGGCATTTCACAGCATTTTTCACCAGAACATCAGTGCTGTAGTACCTCATCCAGCTCATAATCCATCATAATTCACAGGTTATTGTAATGTGTGAAGTACAAAAAGAAAATGATACATACAATTTGATCCTTGCATGCAATTTCCATTAAATTCTGACCAAAGCTGTAGGAAGACCAGTGTCTCACCATTGCATGAACTTATCCAGTCTTCTGGTCAGATGAGCTAAAAACTGAGAGACGTTGTTCTGATGTTCTCAAGAAATATTACAAACTTTTGTGGAGATGCCTTTCATTCTGCATCCAGGAACTAAATTCAATACAAGTGTTCGATCAGTCGTGGCAGATGTCTGCAGTCTTGGACAGCTCAGGTTTGACACAGCAATGACTCTGAACACTTCTCTCTAAGAAGATCTAAAAGGATTTAAGAGGTGAACTTAAATCTCCCATCTCAATCTATACATATCAACCATTCATTTTTCCTTGTGGCATCTATAAACATTATCTGCTGTGCTAATTTTTGTTTCTAATATACTGTCTATGTCTGACATTATTGACATTGTTGAACTAAGCTTATCCAACGTGTTTTTACCAAATTCAAGTCTCAGTGACCTAGGTTGTGTTTTTATTGAAATGATTCTGATTCTTATTCTGTAAGTCTCCTTATCCTTATCGCCGGCCAGAGTTAGATAACACAAGTCAGTGACACTGATGCATTTAAAGCTGTTCTAAAAATGATCAAGTGCAACTCTTCTCTAATTTGATGCAACAGAAATGAAGCACAGCAGATGCTGTATCCATTTTAATCTCAGTGGTACCAGACAGACTCTTCGGGCTTTGCATTTTTTATAACAGATGCAGACTGGTCCCACTGCAGAAACCTCCAGAAAAGAACGGGTTAAGCAGTTCATCTATAAATGTTCACAATGTTTTGGCTCATTGGTGTGTAGAGGAATTTGCCTTGATTCCATGGCTACAGCCTGAAGAAATGAGCATCACAGAGCCTCATTTTACCTGAGAAAAAGCAACAACAAGTGCAAAGCAAAAGGTTTGTGTGGGCCTCTCCAAAAAAGACTTGTACACAGACGCAGCATTAAAAATAAAGTTTTTAGATCTGGCTATCACTGAACAAAAACTGGAGGGTTGTGAGTAATAAATGCACTCACTTCCCCTGAAAACAGCCGAGCCATCAGTCACACACAACACTTAACCAACATTCATTTCCACAATGATTTAAACACATATGCAGGCTGAGGGGGTCACCAACAGACCAAACATTTCAATAACTAAAAACTGGCCACATTTATAAAAAAAAAAAAAAAAAAAAAGTTTAAAAATTGTGAAAAACTAAGAAATGTTTCCTCCGCTGAAACTCTGGAGAAAAGTCCCAATGAGCATTGTGCATATCAAATGTAACAGACAGTTCACAGCTATGTTTTTTTTTCAGTGCATTCAGTTTGAAACTACCCAACAGTGTGAATGGTGTAGAGGTCCTGGAGAGTTATGGAAATGGTAATAAAACAATTCACAAATTAATAATTAGACAATAAAATGATGCACTGGCAAATTAATTTAGAAACTACTTTAATGTCTAATTAAGTAATTACTTGATATTTTAATGGATAATAAGAAGAACCACTTCAAATCAATAAATAGCTCAAATAGAATAGAGATAGCATTAAACACTCAATAAAACCTAATTAAAAAAAACAAAAGAAAACTGAATTCTGAAGTGAATACACAAAATCAAATATTTAAAAAATCATCTGCACACACAGCAGGACTCCATTTTTAAACTTTTATTTATTTTTCTTTTTGTTTTTCATTCTGTTTCAGAGTGCTGAAAAACTAGTTCATACATTTGTTGCTTCTAGGCTGGACTATTTAATTAATATCACATTGTTCTAAATGATGAACCTTTCAGTGAGAGTACTGACAGAGACTAAATAGAAAGAGAGACCATATTTTCTCTAATATTAGCTTCCCTTCAGTGGCTCTCTGTTAAAATGCAGAGTGGAATTTAAAATCATTTTCCTAACTTACAAAGTCCAGAATGATCAGGCCCTAAAAAATCGTAGGTCTCAGTCACACAGGCCAAGAGACTGGTCAGCAACTACTTGGAAACCACTGGTCATGACAGAGAAATGTGTATTCCCCAGCCGGTTGGCAAATGGTTACTGGTGGTCGTTGGGTGAAATCAGTTGCAAAGGGGATGCTGAACGAACAACTTCCTTGTGATTGCTGTAGTCGATAATCACAAGGTAGCCTTGGTAACTTGTAGTTTGGAAGTTTGTAAGGTGCCAACTTGTCTGCAAATACTCGCTAATTAACCATTAAGCAGCAGTGAAATCTGAAAAAGTCACTCCCATATGTTTTTTGCCTCTTTTTATTTCTTTTCTTTCCCTTCACCCCTAAATCGTCATGACAGATGCCTTTCCCACCCTGAGCCTGGTTCTGTTTGAGGTCTTTAAAAACGGGGTTCTTCCTCCCCACAGTTGCCAAGTGCTGCTCGTAGGGGACTGACTTGTCATTGGGATTCCCTCTCTAGTATTGTAGGGTCTTTATTTTACAAAGTGCGTTGTGGCAGCTGTTGTGAACTGGCAATATAGAAATAAAATTGAACTGAATTGACTTTAATTTTATAAGACATGTTTGTGCATGGATACATGGGGTGTTAGTGATGCTGCAGCCAAAAACTCAGAGCTGCCCAGAGAGCAGTTAGAAGATGTATAATCAAGACAGAGGTTGGCCTAACAGCTCAATTAGCAGCTGTAATTAAAACACTTGCTAAGAGACAGATAGCATGGCTCTCATACACATACACACATTCACACAGTGGAAAATCAAACCACTGCACTCAGGAGCTCACACTGAACAGTGGGAATGATATACAGACATTATTACTGCAGGCACTTGCACGCACTGAGGAAATGAAGCTGTTTCAGCCATCCAGTAATGACAGAAACCAGAGAAAAGCTACTCATGTATGTAATTATTAATCATCACCACCAACAAACCTGGCTACTTCAGCTTATATACTGCTGCAGCTACAGTGAGAATACCTCTTGTCTCCAGAGCAGTTTTATATCCCAGCTCTGTGTAATTGTGTGAAGAGGAAGGGAGTGGAGTAACATTTCCTTTTAACCTTAAGCCGAATAAAGGATTACCATGTGTATTGTTCTGGTTGGAGTGGTGCGTTTGAGTACTGGCATGGCCTAACCTTTGTTCTAAACAAAAAGAGAAATGGCTCCACTTTCTTTGATATTCCACACTGAACCTCTGAAAATGCTCCTCAGTTGGCTGTGGGTGGTAAGTCACCGGAACCTGGGATGTGATTTCATTACAGCACAATAATCCTTTACAGCTCGTCCCGTCCCACACGTCTGTCGTCGGCTTGTAACAACAATAAATCGAATCAACGAGAGTGTTCAGTGCTGAGGGAAAACGAGCACCAACAGACGTGTTCAGAAGAACACTTATATTTCTCCTGACACGATTTTCTTTTTATCCTCATGTTGCTTTATGGCTTCTTTTCCACCACATTTATTTTCTGCTTCCATGTCCAACTCTCCAGAGTTTTTAGCATCTTGATTTGTTGCTGCTTCTGTTTATTACTTATTGTTTCTTTTGCATTTTCTTGCAACCACACATAAGCTGATTACTAACATGGGTATGGAAATTTTGTGAGACACATTTATTATTCATCTCATCAGATTTTGGTCTGCACCAACTAATCAATATGGACAGCAAAGAGCCAGGCTGTCCTTGAGCCCTTCACAGAGGCAAAACAGAAGATACCAAAAGAAGAAGGTCAGGCTGTAGCGCTCAAAAAGGCTCCATGCAGCCTGATCCTTTCAGGCCTCTCCAAAGTAGTGAGATCCCACCAAATATCCAAGAGTCCACATGCATATTTAACTTCCTTCTGGTTTATTATCACACCATTTCAGAGGAGGAAAATACTTATCATACATTTATTTTAAAAATATGCTTTATTTTCATATTTAGATATAAATTTGACATTTAATTCCCATATTTCAGCACCCTTATAATCTTTTCAGCTGCATTGAAGTCAAACTCACAAATCATTGGGCACTTAGCACAAACAAGGCAAACAGTATTTGCCCAGTGAATTCTAAAAAGAGGGATTATTTAAAACGTAAAAAAAGTGAAAGCAGACTCTCTCTCCTTACATCTCAAATAACATTCTGTCCCATAAAGGACCTTCCAGTGGCTGTTTGCACCTGTCATGTAAATTACATGTTGTGGTTGCAGTTGGCTATTGTCTGGAAGCTAGCTCAACTACAAGCCAGTCAAATCTACTGAGGTTTCTCATGCACACATTGCTCTTTATAATGAATGTGATACAACTACATTCAATATAATTCCCAGTCACGAGGGAAGAATGTGTACTCCCTGACTGGTTCCTAGAGGTTGCTGGGAGTGGACAGGTGAACTCAGTCCCAAAGGGGCTTCTGCACAGAAAAAATACTTGTGATTACTTTGGTCACTAGTGGATTGCCACAGTTGCCTGTAGTTTACATGGAAGACACAGACTTGTCTACAAGTGCTAAGTACGAGTTCAGCAGTAGTAAAACTGGAAAATGTGCGACACAAACAAGTAAAAATTGTGCCTAAGAGCTGCAGCCAATACATTTCAAAAGGTGAAACTTTTAGTTTGAAAGTAAAGGGTTTGTGTGGCACTTGGTTGCCAGGGAGCAGTGATTGGTCTACAGGCCTGTGTGATTGGGCCTTTAGCAATCAATTTTCCCAGTTGACTGCCATCAATCTTCAGCAACCACTCGCTAACTGGTTAGGGAATACTCACTTTTCCCTCACTAATCATGATGTGGGCCTGAGTTTCTGAGTTCATTAAAAGCTTTTTATTAATGATATGTTGTCCTCACTGGACAGCCACACAACAAACCTGATTCTGTAGAATATAATATGTACAGAATGTGCACAAGTAATCCCAGATCCATATAAAAGTAGTGTAACAAATTACTTTCTAATGGGAGTAAATAAGTAAAGTAATCCTTTTTTAAAAGTAAAGAATATTGTGTACTACTCATGACTGAGTTGGTGGAATTATAAACATCAGATTTTTGAGCATTTTTTTTTATATCTTAGCTTAAATATGCATGTAACCCACATAAGTTGATTCATTATCAGGTCTAAAAAATATTCTTTGTTTCATGGTGTAGACCAACACATTACTGATGAAACACTGTGTACAGAGAGATGAGATGATTGTAACAACAAACATTATCTGAGTGGTAGATTTTGAGATTAGATGATATACCTGATCCCAGGAGGTACCGAAGATCAAGGATTTGTCGAGTTCTTTTGATTTCTATTCTCCGGTGAGTGTCGTGTATGACTCATGTATCAGAGTGCTGTGATTAGTTAAACAAAGCTAGCAATGCTACAATGACTTGCGTCTCCATACCATGAGTTTTGATGTAATGATATTTGTTTGGATCATATTGTGGAACGATTACTTAAAACAAATTGGAGAAAATGTGAAACTGTGTGTAAGACAGAACTTAATGACAAGAAATTATTATAAATGGGCAATAACACTACCACGTGACATGCTAGTGCTACATGTGATATAGTGATATAGCACTGTGTAAGCTGCTGCACGGATTATTGCAGTTGTGAATGAGTTTTACCAGATCTGGTGTTATTTTCTGTTTGAAAAGCGTGACACTGACATTAATGTTGGTTGGTTTTTTTGTTTACCTTATTCAAGTCGGACTGGTTAAACGTGGAGCTACGACCGAGCTGCGGACGTACTGGATACCCTAAAACTTCCCCACAGTGGACCCATTCATATTCAGGCCCTCATCACAAACAGATAAGCTTGAAACATTGAGCACAAACCATACTAACCAGGTAGTTGTGAAAATATTTTTTATTTTTTTTGGAGCTCTGATTTTTTTTTTCTTATTTTGTGGACACTTTATAATCCATTTTTGGTTGGATCGACTGAAACCAACCGTAAAGAGGGATTTGAAGTAAAATACATAGTGAATATACCAAAGAGTAAGGATTGAACTACTAAGACTGAACTGAACAAAAGGATTACAGACAAAGAAAGAAATGATTAATACTTGTACTTTATTATATTGTTTGAATTAATGCCGGGCCTTGTTTACTTATGTTACTACAAGTGGTTTTTTCTGACTTCATCTCACCTTTACTCCTCCTTTAGTATGTAGTTTAGTGAGTGCGTGTATTACTCCTTTATACACTTTACATGCATATCAGTGAAATGTACTCATACAGTCTCTATTGCACCTTGCTAATCACCAAGCAATCTAACAGTAGCTGATACACCTTCTTGTACAAATATGGTTCCTTCTGTCTCTCAAAGATGGGAACAGCAATAAATAGTAGTCCGCAGACAGTTAGTTTACATAAAATGCTGACATTGATTTTTTGTTTTTTATATATGTAGTCCATGCTAGCCATATAATATCTGCCAAAACAAGTTGGTAAGGGAGCACTGACATTTAAAAGATGGTTACAGACTTTGTTGTACCCTTAAGCTGGTGGTTAAACCATCTGGTCACATTTAGTGAATCATAAGAATTTAACTGCCAGAGCTCTGCACATTAAGCAGTGTGTGGCTAAATGCAACACAGTTGGTAAAATTGTATTGTGAAAGCACAGCTTCATAAATCTGTCAAAAGAATATGTGTATTTATAATCCTGACTTTGTAATGTGTGCACACCAACAACGGCTTAAAGACAGATGTAGCTTCTAGGTCTGAAAAGTGAAACCAATGCGGAAGAGCCATAAACCTCCACTGTATTTAATGCCTGCATTGTATTTAATGACAACCAGGGGGCACTCCTTGTGGTTGCAAAAAGACTTCAGGTTGTATGGAAGTCTATGAGAAAAACAGCCCTGAGGTCTCTCGGTCTGTGTCCTATAACTTTATGGGCCCAGTTGCTAGTTTCAGGTTATAATGAATAGAATATTAAGTCCATGACTGCTTGTTATTACTGGCATATTAATGTAACACCAAACTCTTGTCTTGTGTAGCTCTGTGGGAAATTTTGGTTTTATTTACAAAAGGTTTCAGAGAACAGTCAGAAAGTGGAGCTGACAGGATTAACAAACAGAGGCACAATGGGAGGAAGAAACAAAGCACAGGTGAAGAGAGCAGAGACATGGTGAAACGTGCTCTCATGAGCTGTAGCTGAGTCACATCATGCCGCTGGATTAATAATCAGCTCTGGATGGCCTAATTGAGAAATCTCATTGTCTTAAACGAGCGAGGAGCAGCCAGTGGCCAAGGACACTGCAGGAAGAGCAATTTCCTATTTCCTGCAGCAGTGTTTTCATCAGTTATTAAGCTGTATTGATATTTTCCTTCAGTATGCTTTATGGGAGTTTGAAACATTTCAGGAGGAATAAAGTGTGAGGAAGCAGCAGTTTAAGCCTGTGACTTTGCAACTAGAAAGGTGGAAGCTTGTTTCTCTCAACCTGTTTTTATGCACTGGAATGCGCACTATGCAGCATTTTTAATAGAGAAGCTTTGTTGATTGGCATTGTGTACCTGGATCGTAAGAAATTAAATAAGGTGAATGAAAAGAAACTGTGCATTATGAGAACCCCCCCCAGCAGCCTAGGCCTATAGCAGCATAACTAAGGGTCACCTGATCCAGCCCTAACTATAAGCTTGATCAAAAAGGAAAGTTTTAAGCCTAATCTTAAAAATAGAGAGGGTGTCTGTCTCCCGAATCCAAAGTGGGAGCTGGTTCCACAGAAGAGGCGCCTGAAAGCTGAAGGCTCTGCCTCCCATTCTACTCTTAAGTATCCTAGGAACCACAAGTAAGCCAGCAGTCTGAGAGCGAAGTGCTCTGTTGGGGTGAAATGGGACTATAAGGTCTTTGAGATAAGATGGGGCCTGATTATTCAAGACCTTGTATGTGAGGAGAAGGATTTTAAATTCTATTCTAGATTTAACAGGGAGCCAATGAAGAGAAGCCAATATGGGAGAAATCTGCTCTCTCTTTCTAGTCCCTGTCAGTACTCTAGCTGCAGCATTTTGGATCAGCTGAAGGCTTTTCAGGGAGCTTTTAGGACAGCCTGATAATAATGAATTACAATAGTCCACCCTAGAAGTAATAAATGCATGAATTAGCTTTTCAGCATCACTCTGAGAAAGAATGTTTCTAATTTTAGAAATATTGCGCAAATGAAAAAAAGCGGACCTACATATTTGTTTAATATATACATGAAGGACATATCCTGGTCAAAAATGGGTCCAAGATTTCTCTCAGTGTTACTGGAGGCCAAAGTAATGCCATCCAGAGTAAGTATCTGTTTAGACCAGGGTTATAATTGTTTTGGATTTTACATTATAGTTAGTTTTAGTTAGTTTTTACTTTTTTTCTCTAATTCAGTTAGTTTTAATTAGTTTTCAGAGTGGTTTTGCTCCTTTTTATTAGTTTTTATTTTTGGTTTTATGCTTAGTTTTAGTTAGTTTTAGTTAGTTTCAGTATTAGCTTTAGTATTTTCATACTTAATCAGGTACCCTTTAAAGAAATAAATTCAGCAACCAACTGTTCACAGACAGCAGCACTACATGCTAAATGTGTGTAATATTAGGGACACACATGAACATCAACAGGGAGAAACAAAGAACAATATGAACTCCAAAACTCGATAAATTCTACAATAAACTCCCAATAAAGTTCAGCCTCAGTGCAGCAGATTAACAACAGCTACATGTGGTGTTTGACAAAAACAAACTCCTTGAAGGAGTCAAAGCTCAAATCCAGCTGCATCCTGATGTTCTCACCACCTGATGCTGCTTCTGTTTTGGAGCTACTTGGTTAGATGCTCGCTGATTAGACTTGCAGGGTCTTTGCAGCCTCTGTAGCCTACGGAAGTGTCCGACCTCATGTCAGCATTTATGCTTGCGTAGCTGGATTGCGTGTGTTAATTACCTTGTGGTTGTGTGCTGGGTTTTTTTTGGTCCTCGCTCTTTGTGCTCAGTTTTTAGGGTGCAAACATATTTGTCCCTGTTTTTTTCACTTTCTTCGTTCCTTCATGTCCATTCCCATAGTTTCAGGAGCTCCCTCCAGGAATTTGCTGACATTTGTGAGTCCTTATATTGATGCTTTGATTATTAGTCCTGATTGTTATTATCTGACTGATAAAGTAGCCGGAAACGCACAAGGACTAAACACAACGTTGTGGCTGCGTTGACCCGACGAGTAGTCACGTTTCTCTGGAGGTGCAGGCCAGGTTGCCTTGTAGGATGAGAGCGGTTTCCGTAGCTGCCTTGTGTGCGCTTCTCAGGTCTACTTTGATGTTGGTGTTTTTTTTCCTGACTAAGAAGTGTTCCGTACATCATCCACAACATCATCCACAACAAGACACTCGCTGCTATCTGTGCTATCATAGTAAAAAAAAAAAAAAAACACTCCACATGGGACTCTCTGAGGAGCAGCGCCGTGTGCGCACGCACATGCGCACCCATTTGCCCGACGGCGTTCCGAGCTTAAACTCGGAGAGAGGAAAAAAATGATTTCATATCAATCCACAAGACTTTTGAAAAAATAACAATATCTATAATTTCAGTTAGTTTTAGTTAGTTTTGTAAACTCACAATTCAGTTTTAGTTAGTTGTCGTTTCTTCCTTTTAATTTTAGTTTTTAATTATTTCAGTTAACGACAATGTTTTTTCAATTTCAGTTTTCGTTATTTCGTTCGTTTTCGTTAACTATAATAACCCTGGTTTAGACACCATGTTTCTAAGATTTGTGGGGCTAAGTACAAGAATTTCAGTTTTATCTGAATTTAGAAGCAGGAAATTAGAGGTCATCCAGGCCTTAATGTCTTTAAGACATTCCTGCAGTTTAACTAATTGATGTGTGTCATCTGGCTTCATTGATAGGTAAAGCTGAGTATCATCTGCATAGCAATGAAAATGTATGCAATGCTTTCTAATAATACTGCCTAAGGGAAGCATGTATAATGTAAATAAAATTGGTCCTAGCACAGAACCCTGTGGAACTCCATAATTAACCTTAGTGTCTGAAGAAGACTCCCCATTTACATGAACAAATTGGAGTCTATTAGATACATATGATTCAAACCACTGCAGCGCAGTACCTTTAATACTTATAGTATGCTCTAATCTCTGTAATAAAATGTTATGGTCAACAGTATCAAAAGCTGCACTGAGGTCCAACAGGACAAGCACAGAGATGAGTCCACTGTCAGAGGCTCTAAGAAGATCATTTGTAACCTTCACTAATGCTGTTTCTGTACTGTGATGAATTCTGAAACCTGACTGAAACTCTTCAAATAAACCGTTCCTCTGCAGATGATCAGTTAGCTGTTTTACAACTACTCTTTCAAAAATCTTTGAGAGAAAAGGAAGGTTGGAGATTGGCCTATAATTAGCTAAGACAGCTGGGTCAAGTGATGGCTTTTTAAGTAGAGGTTTAATTACAGCCACCTTGAAGGTCTGTGGTACATAGCCAACTAATAAAGACTGATTGATCATTTTTAAGATTGAAGCATCAATAATTGGAAAGACTTCTTTGAACAGTCTAGTAGGAATGGGATCTAATAAACATGTTGCTGGTTTGGAGGAAGTAACTATTGAAGTTAACTCTGAAAGACCAACTGGAGCAAAAGAGTCTAAACAAATACCAGCAGTGCTGAAAGCAGCTGTACATGAAGAATAATCTTTGAGATGGTTATGAATAATTTTTTCTCTAATGTCTAAAATTTTATTTGTAAAGAAATCCATGAAGTCACTGCTAGTTAAAGTGAAAGGAATACTCGGCTCTACAGAGCTCTGACTCTTTGTCAGCCTGGCTACAGTGCTGAAAACAAACCTGGGGTTGTTCTTATTTTCTTCAATTAATGATGAATAGTAAGATGTCCTAGCTTTACGGAGGGCTTTTTTATAGAGCAACAAACTCTTTTTCCAGGCTAAATGAGCATCTTCTAATTTAGTGAGACACCATTCCCTCTCCAGCTTTCGGGTTATCTGATTTGAAGCTTTCCTTTTCAGAGGAGCCACAGTATCCAAAGTTATACGCAGTGAGGATGTAAAACTATTGATGAGATAATCGACCTCACTGGGAGAAGAGTTTAGGTAGCTGCTCTGCACTGTGTTGGCACTGAAGAGCATAATAATGAAGGAATTAGATCCTTAAACTTAGTTACAGCACTTTCAGAAAGACTTCTACTGTAATAAAACTTATTCCCCACTGCTGTGTAATCCATTAAAGTAAATGTAAATGTTACTAAGAAATGATCAGACAGGAGGGGGCTTTCAGGGAATACTGTTAAGTCTTCAGTTTCTATGCCATATGTCAGGACAAGATCCAGAGTATGATTAAAGTGGTGGGTGGGCTCCTTTACATTTTGAGAGAAGCCAATTGAATCTAACAATAGATTAAATGCAGAGTTGAGGCTGTCATTCTCAGCATCTACATGGATGTTAAAATCACCCACTATAATGATTTTATCTGAACTGAGCACTAAATCAGATAAAAAGTCTGAGAAATCAGACAGAAACTCTGAGTAAGGACCAGGTGGACGATAGATAATGACAAATAAAACAGGTTTTTGATTTTCCCAATTAGGATGGACAAGACTAAGAGTCAGGCTTTCAAAAGAATGAAAACTTTGTCTGGGTCTTTGATTAATTAATAAGCTGGAATTGAAGATTGCAGCTAATCCTCCTCCTCGACCTGTGCTTCGAGCATTCTGACAGTTACTGTGACTCGGGGGTGTTGATTCATTTAAACTAACATATTCATCCTGCTGTAACCAGGTTTCTGTAAGGCAGAATAAATCAATATGTTGATCAATTATTAAATCATTTACTAATAGGGACTTGGAAGAGAGAGACCTAATGTTTAATAATCCACATTTAATTGTTTTATCCTTTGGTGCAGTTGATGAAGCTGTATTATTTATTGTTTTTGAATTTTTATGCTTAAATTGTTTTTTGCTGATTTTAGCTTTGTTTTTTGGTGGTCTGGGAGCAGGCACCGACTCTATGGGGATGGGGTTTTGGGGGGATGGCAGGAGGAGAGAAGCTGCAGAGAGGCGTGTAAGACTGCAACTCTGCTTCCTGGTCTCAACCCTGGGTAGTCAGTTTTTAGGAGGGTTAATAAATTTGGCCAGATTTCTAGAAATGAGAGCTGCTCCATCCAAAGTGGGATGGATGCCGTCTCTCCTAACAAGACCAGGTTTTCCCCAGAAACTTTGCCAATTATCTATGATTATCTATGATCTATATCTATAATTATAAAAAAAAAATCCTAGACACAAATTTGTTGCTTCAGTGTTTTGTTTAAACTCTGCAGCACTCACGTGTCTCCATGTAAGCGGAGCGTTTCACCCACATTAGCAGCATTAAAGTTCTTGCTCGCTGCAATGGATTTCCCTCATTTGGAAAAATGACCCTTTAACACAGAGTGGATCATTGCCGACACATTTTTCCACTACCTCCACTGCTCTCTGCACCCGCGCGTGTGTGTATGCATGCAGTGCTCACTGTGCTGAGAATTTCAGCTGTTAGCTACTGAAACGGATCGCTATCACGGTCACCCGTTCAGTACTGAGGGGCACCATCAAAATATTTTTTATGCTTTAATCCCTGATTAGCAACTAAAAATAGACCTGCAATAGAAACATATTTAAGAGTCATTACTATCTGTAGCCCTGCGAAATCAAGTGTGAATAGGACCGTTGTGAGATCGCGTGTGCACATTGTGAACAAAACTGGCCACGCCTGGTGGTAGATTGCAAATTGCTGTGAAATAATACTGAAGTGCAGCAATTTAGCAAGAGAAAAAAATTGGAGTCTGGTATCGGTGATGGGGCGGAGTGCGAGGGGTGCGCGTCTGCTTGCTAATTGCAGTGATAGAAGACTTCCGATAGCAAACCAGTGAAATTCTTAGTCCGGTGCCAGACGACCTCAGCATAGCACAGCACCGAGCGATCAACCACTGGCTAGAACCCTGATATCCACTAACCATGTGACATTAACTTGTTGGCCATTTTGGATGTATGACAATCTGACAATGTAGGGTCAGGTGAATAAGGCTTCCATGACTTTCAGGAAAGGTCAAATGGTTTCTGAAAGATGAGAAATTTTGCTTGACAGCTAGCATGTGGTTATTACGGTAGTTAATTTCCCGCTGTTGCAGGAAACCTTGAAATCCGCTCCTTTGTTCTACACACACATACACACACACACACACACACACACACACACACACACACACACACACACACACACACACAACCTGGAGACATGGAAAAATGTCAACAGGTATTTCAAAAGTGTCATCAATAATATGCTTGGTGTTAAAGGGTTAATTCCATTTGGTCAATTTTGGTCATTCTTAAGTTTTAGAAAGGAGGATTTTCTGGGATATGCTCATTGGCTAAAAACTTAACAGGGAATCTGATTATTGGAGGATTCATCTTGGCTTGGTTGTGGGGTTCTTGCCTTCTAACATACAAGAAGAGGTAGCTATCTAAAACAGGAAGTGAATAAAATCAATGAATCTCCAGCTGCTGGCAAATTAGCTTACCATTTTGAAGTTAGTTTATCAGCTCACATTATAAACTGACTACCACTGGATTCATGTAGCACATCTAAGTTATAGCTAACAGGTTAATTGCAGCTTTCTTGGATTTTGCTAGAAGATTGTTAATGAGTAGTAATTTAAATTGGCCGTGGACTTACATATGTATTAATTAAAAAGCATTCAGCAATAAATGATGCAACAGTACAAACCAAAGGTGTATATGTCTTACAGGGTGATTCAACTACAGTAGCTGTAATTTATCTACGCAACATGTATCTGTCATTGGTGGCTTCAGACTGTCCAAGTCAAATTGATTGTTGTCATCCTGATACTTACCCTATTATATACATTAAGTATAGTCCAGGAGCTAAACAACAGTCTATGTCTCATACCTTTTTTTGTTTGGTTGGGCACAAATGTGGGTGTCACAAACGCCACTGTTTACTTTAATTTGTCAGTCAACTAAAACAAAATGTTTGATTGGATTTCAGTCCCATAGATTCAGGCACTACACCTTGGGCCACCATGCACCGATGTGTGACAGTGTATTTGCGTTTAGCCATTTGAAGAGTTTCTGTGCTTACATATGTTGGAGTCTGATAATCAAATGTTTTTTTTTTTTCCAGCTCACAGTTATTTGAGCTGTCTCCATCCGTCTCTGGTGCCCGGAGAAGAATGTAAATGTGATCGCAGTTTGTTTAATTCAGCCTGAACTGGAGTGGAAAATGTTGCTTTGCAGGATTTTGGCTTTGTTTAGAACCTTTAGAACCACTCAGCACAAACAGAACAAGGGCATGTACACAAAGGTTACTTCACAAGCAGTTTGTTTGTTGAACTTTTCAATAACATGAGCCTTAATGTGCTCGTCTCTCCATTCCAAGTCCCGATGATCACATGTAAACATCCATCCTCATTAAAACAACATGCTCTTTGTTGATTTCCTGTTGCTAAGTTGAATCTTAACAGCTCTGCATTTCATTTGGAAGAGAAGTGACACCCAAATTTGTAGAGCCAGCTGAGCTGGAACAACATATTGCCCACTTTCCATAACAAACTCAAGCAGTAAACACTCAGGAACTTGAATACACTCCAAACATGAAATTCTCATCAGATGCTGTGAATCATTTACTTGAAGGAAAGGTTTCTCTCTTTGCATAAAAATCAGTCTAAAACTATCTAAATTCAGCTCACAGGTGAGAAAAGAGTCAGATTTTTTGGCTTGAGTAAGGCCCGTACTTCTGCTTGTGGCCTCTGTGAATTTGTACTGTAGGTTCAGGCAGATACATTTCAGTTTGCTCCCACAATGTACAACACACAGTACAGGCATGTGAAAAAGAGTTTATAGATGACACTATACAGGCATGTGAAAAACTCAGTGCCCTTTTACTGTTTCCATAGGAATTTAGAGAGTAAGTGGCAGCCAGGTGGCAGTTAATCAAATGTGCTTGATTATCACCTCTGGAGCATTCAGGTGTGTGGTAACCCAATACCAAGGAGGAAAGACTTCGGCAATCATCTTAAAGAAGCAATCGTTGCTGCCTATTGATCTGAGAAGGCCATGTCTAAACAATATGAAGTCCATCATTCTACAATGAGAATGATTATTCACAAGTGGAAAACATTCAAGAGAGTTACTAATCTTTGCAGGAGTGGACATCCCAGCAAAATAACCAAGTTCAAACTGTGCAGAGCTCAGAGAAACTGCACACAAAAAAGAGCTACAGCTATCTCAGACTCTACAGGCCTCAGTTAGTATGTCAAATGATAACATTGAAGACAGTTAGAAAAAAATTGAGCAAGTGTGGTTTGCCTTGAACATATCAAAAAAAACATGGCAGCAGGTTTGCAAAATTGCATCTCAACAAATCACGAGACTTCTTAAACCACATGTCAAACTCCAGGCCCATGAGCCAAATTCAGCCCATGAGATAATTTCATATGGCTAATGGCCCTCCGGTAAATAGTGCTCCCTCCACTTACACTACAAATCCCACTATGCACTGCAACAGCTGCCGCACAGGTCAAGACCCAGTGTTTCCAACTTAGCGACTCTGTCGCTAGATTTAGCAACTTTTCAGACCCCCTAGCAAGGTTTTTTTCCAAAAAGTGACTGGCAACAAATTTAGCAACTTTTTCCGGTGACGTCAGCGACTTTTGGAGATAGACCAGAAACCTGAAATCCTCCACTGTCGCTGTGTTTGGTGTACATCCAGCCTTCATTCGCTTTGGCACAGTCTGGACTAGGGATGCGCCGATCCGATATTCAGTATCAGTATCGGTCTGATCCTGGCCTAAATTACTGGATCGGATATCGGAAAGAAATAAAAAATGCAATCCGATCCGATCCGACCCACATTAGCCGCATTACAGTTCTCCGTCGTCTTCTTCTTCTTGTGGGTTTGCGGTTGACCAAACCAGCTTAAAGCTGCATTACTGCCACCTACCGGAATGGAGTGGGGATCAGGAAATAACCCCCCCAGTTGTCTGTGTAGATTCTCAGTCATCCAGGTCATAGTAGTCTCTGGAGCTTGAAAAAAGGCATGGACTTCTTTTTGTTTCTTGAAGACGTTTCACCTCACCCCGAAAGGCTTCTTCAGTTCTCAGTCAAATGGTGGAGAGACCCAGGTATTTAAACCCCTGTGGGCGTAGTCCCTTGGAGGTGGTTATGACCCTCTATTGTTCATGTGCGTGAACACATGTGCCAAGGTGTGAAGGGAGACGTGGGTCATTTCAATCAGTGGTTTCAGTTGAAACCAATGTAGGACTTCACTCCATTGATTCATGTGGCCTATTGAGATCACTGGAACAAAGGTGTGAATGGGGGTTCAGACATCTGGGAAGGGAGCTCAGGACAGCACTGTAAGTGGGGGAAAGTTGGTGACGTAATCCACCTCCTCTGTTCAATGATGGATCATTGACCATGGAGCTGGAGTGGTAAACAGTTCCAGAGCTTTGGTGCCACTGCCTGAAAAGCTCTGCCCCTCCCTGGTTCTTAATCTATATCAGTATCGGTATCAGACCTAAAAAAGTGGTATCGTGCCATCCCTAGTCTGGACCTCCTTCAGCACAGGGCCCCCCATCCCCCCAGACCTCACTTCAACCTTTAGCAATCTTTAAGACAGCATGTTTTCTTACACAAAAACTGGCAACAGTGGCCCAGATAAAGGAGGAGGGTTGAATTTAGAGCTCACACCCCACATAACAGTGTTTTTGTTAAATTTGATATTCTAACATTAAACAATACGGGACAAAATTGATTTATGTAATGTGGGTCATGGCAAAGTATTACAGTCATGAAGTTATTTCATAAAGTTAATTTGTAGATCTAAACATATTTATGGTGGTTTTTCTTCACTTTTTGTCTTCCAGAGATGTTATTCCTCTCTCCTACAGGCAAATGACCAATTATGCTAATTAGGTGATGACGTCATATAGCAACTTCTAGCGACTTTTAAGACAGCCAATATATACTTTCCTTATTGAGGAGTTGGCAAAAGTTGCTGTATTATGGCCATACAAATTCATATTGCTGATTAAGATATTTTCAGTTTTAGACTGTTCAGGAAAGGTTAATCCTGTTTAGCCCATGACTTAGACTGTTTTCAGTTTTGGCCCATTCTGTGATTGATTTGACTCCCTGTCTTAAACAGTGTCTTTTGGATAGATGAGACCAAAGGGGTCTGTTTGATCATTTATAAGTTTATTGTTTATATTTTTTGTTTTTGTGCATTTCTTTAGTATTCATTATCTCTATTTAGTTCTACTTTCTATTGAAGTCAGGATCTCACTGATTTATGGTTTATTAGATTTCTTGTTTCAGGCGTTTGTTCCCTTTGTGCTTCCTCCTGTCTAAATTCCCTGTCTCTGTGTTAGGGCTTTCCCTATTTAGATGTTTCCTGTGTTATTTTATTGGTCTTGTGTCTTTGGTGCTTTGTCTCACCCCTGATTATTCCCTCGTTATCTGGTGTATATATTGTTATTCTCCCTTTGTCTTTTGTTGTGTCATCCGTGTTGCTTTGTATTTCACTTGATCTGCTTTCCCAGAGTTTCCTAAACGTATTCTGGATGTTTGGATTCCTTGACTTGGTTCCCTGTTATCTGTTTGATTTTGGACTTTGTGCTGTGTTTGCATCATGAAATGCTGTGTGGAGGACAAGGTTTTATGGACCCAAATGCAGGCCTCTTGAGACAGAAATAAACTTCAAACAAGCTTTAAGTCTTCTTGGTCCAGGAAATCACAAACGCCTCATAACAAGCACAGACATGAGGAATGTGGCTTGTTTTTGCACACTGCAGTCATTGAGTTGACCACCCACCATTTTCTGGAACTTTGAGAGAGCTGTGCTTAAACAAATGCTTGCAAACTGCAATGAACTGAAGAACGTTGTAAAGAAGACTGGACCCAGATTCCTCCAACAATGTGAGACACTGATAAAGTCACACAGAAAACAAAGTTTAAGTTATTGCTGCTAAAGGTGGCTCGACAATGGGGTGCATTTAGTTTTCCACAGGACTCCATGCAGTCCTGTTAAAAATCTCTCTTTCACATGACTGTACTTGCACTGCAGTGGTTTAAACACAAAGCTAAAAGCAAGATTCCTCATTGACTTGCCTGCAGCTATTCACCAAGGGGTAAGACAGGAAATCCAGTATATTATCACAAATGTATTTCTACAGAAATATCTCAGAGATACATGAAACCAAAAGAAGTCACTGAATATTTGTTCTGGGGCCGACAAACAGCCAGAATGGAAGCAGAATCAATAAATGTACATCCTGCTCCCCCAACAGCAGCAGCATAGGGAGCGTGCTGCTCAGTAAGTGGCCGTCATCAGTTGGTACAGACATTGAAATCTCTATTTAAAATGTATTGAAGCTGAAATGTCGTGAAGATGCTTGGACATGGAATCAGTGCTAGTTGATGGTGTTAAGAGTTATAAATTAGAAAACCCAAGCAATCACATAATATGATTACACTGGTGCAATGACAGAATTTATGCATTAAATATCATTTCTGCCTCTTTTCATTTGAAATCCAGCATTTATTTAAGGCTTTAGAAGACTTCTGGGGGACAGAGGAGTTATTCATTGTGATACCCATAAGGACACTGCTTGAAATGTTCTCAATATTCTTGGAGTTTGACCCCGATCTAGATATGCTTTTTTGGTTGTTGTTGATCTTATGTTTCATTCTCATATTAAACCTTAAATCTCTCAGCTTAAATCTCCCCGGAGCTGTTTACAGTTGGGTGCGCGTGCTCTGCAGCTCAGGAACTGAGTGAACTAAAGGCTTCAAATTCAGCAGCTATTTATTCAGCCTACTAATGTTTAAACAGAAGCCTTTAGGGCTCACAATGGACCACACGGTGTAGTTTTAGTTATTATTCAGTGATTCATTGGTGTGTGTGTGTGTGTGTGTGTGTGTGTGTGTGTGTGTGTGTGTGTGTGTGTGTGTGTGTGTGTGTGTGTGTTCAATTCATCACCTGTTAGGATGCTCCTTGCCCTGACCACCCATTGTTTGGTACAAGCGGCTGATGAAAAATGCAGCTCTCCCTTGACTGAACTTTTTGTGCATGCCTGCCTCTGGTTTGTTTTCGTCTCTGGCAGGTTGCAATTAGCAAGCACTTTGTCAAACAAGTGGCCGTCAGCACTGCGGGTGTCCAAAGGGAAAGCGTGTGGGCCATAGAATATCCATGCTCAGATTGTGTCCACGTGTGCCAGCTGTGTAATCATGCAAAGCCTTAAAAACCTCTAAATCTATCAGTAATGACTCTGTGGGGCCTGTATGCACACACACTCGTTTCCAAAACAATGCTACAAAAACTCAAGGGGCAATAATCATCCATACTGATTTATAGATCAGCGGAGACAGATTAGAGCTGAGGTAGGTTAATATGTTTTGGTGTAAATCTGTCTTTGAGCAGTAGTAGTCTGAGAAGGGAACTAAACTCCTGCGCCTCCTTTGTGCTCAGTTTCCAGACCTTTAGAAAACTTAGTTTGTGGGAAACTGTGACCAATCACGGGTCTTTTTGGACTGTTCAGGTGAGCAGTATAAAATCATAAAATAGAAGATCATCTGTGAGCCATGCTGTTGTCTTCAACAGCACCAGTAGTTGCATTTGATCTCTGCAATGCTTGTACCTTCCAGTTTTCAGGGTCAGTCGCTCCTCAGACCGACTGACATCAAACTGGCCCTCATTTACTAATATTTGTGTGGAAATGTTCTTACCCTGCCAAAAAACAAACAAACAAACCAAAAAAAACAGCTGTATATACAAAATTACCATGGATTTATGAAACATGTGTCCTGGCCTACTTTGTTCTTCCCACGGTGCATCTGTTAGTAAATCAGAATCATTCTGAAACAGCAGGCTTGTGCAATCTAAATGTAATCTGCATACTAAGATGCAACTTTCCAAAGTGTTTCCATTGGAGTGACAATGGTGTAAAATAAATAAATCGAAGATAACGGGTGGAGCACAAAGAGCAATAATCTGTCAGCCCAAGATGAGAAACAGTGAAAAATAAATTGAGGTTCTCCAGCATTTAAATTAAGATGAGATGAAGAATTAAATTAATAGCTTAAAATATTTCCATTTAGTATTTTGTTTTCTTCACGCATGTTTTCTTTTTTTAATTTCCTTGTAATTCTGTGCAATTTGGGGTTTACGGTGTTTTTGAAAACTGTAAATGACCAAAAGTCAATAACATCATTTTGCTCAGTTTTGCTCTGTTAGCAGTAGTATTCATTTTAAAGACTTGTGTTTAAAGACTTGTTAATACCTTCAAAAATTTTTCAGAAATTTTTCAAACATTTTTCAAATATTTTTCAAATATTTTTCAAAAATTTTCCAAAAATTTTTCTAATATTTAACTATTGTGAAATCACTGATTCGTGCGTAAAATGTTCAAATCCACAATTCACAGATTTTTTGTGTAGTCGCTGTTAGTAAATAAGGGACATTGTTCTGACACCACCATAGACAGTATAAAAGTTGGGAAAACGTCCCTCTTCCTTGAGCCCCGTAAACTCTTTCCTGATGGGTTTATGGGGTCAACCACTCATTCTGTAAGTTAATTTCGAAAACTTTGCTCATTCTGAGAGGGTTTATCTGCCATGTAGGCTAACTTGTTAGCCTGTTTTTTCATAGAGCCACACCCACTCATCACATATGGTTTCAAAACACCAAGATGGTGACAGTGATGAACACTCATCTCGAGGCTTCATAACGGGACTTCAAAAACCAATGGGTGACATCACAGTGGCTACGTCTGTCTTTATCCTGTCGCCACAGGATTTCACCTTCACAGGCAGCCATATAAATACATGGTACATTGATTAAAGGCATCATTTTTTTAAGTGACCCATGCTGCAGCATCAAAGCTAACAAAAAGTTCTCGTTAGCTGTCAGTTCTGAAAGTATATTTTCTAACAAATCTAATGATCCCTTACAGCGAGACACAATGGAATAAAAAAAAAATCAACACATCACTTAATGCTTGTTAATAGATGCTTCTTACCACTGCTGCTAAGCCTTTAAATGGCTTTGACAGCCTGTCCCAGAGAGCGGTTGACATCATTACTTTTGCACGTTTTTTCAGTTTTCCATCAACAAAATAAAAACTGTTTTATGTAATCAGTTTTCAGAAGATACTTTCTTTTAACCTGACACATAGATGGTGTAGGTTTCCTGTTGAGCATGAACATAAACAGTTATTTAAAGTGAGTGTTTGCAATACCTGTTCCAGTGATATAGAATATGTTTCTCAGGTAGCAAATTCAGCTTTAGATCCAGACCTTTACATGAACAAGACCTGCATTAATGCTAAACTGCATTTTCATGCTACAATATCCACAAAACAAATGGTCAAAATGATTGACAGAAATCAGGGAATTTTTTTTTTATCACTTCAGTACTCCCGTTAAAATAAACTTTCCATGTATAAAAGGTTTCATTCATGATTAAATGAGCACTGTGGGGTGGGTGGGGGTGGGGGTGTTGAAGCCTCTGTTCAACCAAAGGCACTTTTATGGGAACTCAGAGATTTAAAAAAAAAAAAAAAAACTCAGCAACTTGACACTGTAGGAAGTAGACTGTGATTCCTATTCTACCAGAAGTAACTGCCCGGAGGGGAAATAGCCTTCAATGCCTTGACTAAATGGATTTCAGAAAACCTGAAGAAAAATAAAACTTGAAAGAACGAGACCTTCTCATCCCAGGGTGTGAAATACTGCTGTCAGAAATATTGTATGCCAGGAGAAGGTGGTACTCTTTCTGTTGTTGTTGTTGTCATCATTTTATTTTTTAAAGAACATTTATGTCCACATTATGAGTTTGGACTGGCAGTGGAGTAAGTTACAAGTTTGCTAGTTTATGTTGCTAGTTAAGTGTGATTTTGAACAAGCTCACAGTTTTGGTTAAATTGTACCCCTTCAACACAAACATCTACCCATCCATTCCCTTCCACTTATCCGGTTCGGGGTCGTGGATTGGGGGGGAGTGAACCCTGTACAGGTCGCCAGCCTGTCACACACTCATATTGCCCAATGGGCAATTTAGTATCACCAATTAACCTAACCCCACTAACTGTGGGGTTAGGTTAACTCCTTCTCCCTTCCAGATTGGCAGCACTCATCAAATCGGCTAGAATCTCGCAAATGAACCTAAAGTTTCCTTTGCAAGTCAAGAGTGTTATGGCTGTAATATCAATAACAAGATTGTTGATCATGGACAGTAGGACGTGTTTGCACTTTGTTTTGCTTTTTCCTCACTTTTTTGATTTCACTCACTTTTTACAGTTCTGGAAAAACTCACGGTTTGGGTTATAAGAAAACTAACACTGTGCTGAAAGATTATGTTTACCCATTATGTTTAAATGACTGAACATGTGGTGAGTTGGGAGTGAACATTCATCTCACGACCACCGTAAACCCAGCGTGTCATCATACTGACACCAAAAGACATCTTGGACATATCTGAGAGCCACCAGCAGCTTTGACAGAACATCAGTATTTGGAGCTCTAGGAATGAGAATGGGCTGGTTCTGGAGGCTAAGTAAGGAATCATACCTTTGTTTCCGGTGTGTATTTCCTTATCCTAGTTGGTAGAATAGGACTATAAGTGGCCTGCACAAATTCTAACCCCCCCTCCTCCCTTATACATTGTCAACCGTGACAAACCCAGGGCATTAAATACTACTATTTGGAGGATGGACATAAGCCCAAGATTTGCCTTCTTTGGAATCTGTGCTTTGAAACACCAGCCCCATAGAGCTTCGGAATCACTGCCATGTTGTTGTTCATGCAAAACCAAAACAAAGTTTACATCAGCGGGTGATAAAGAGGAAAACACACCAATGAAAATTGCAAAAAACATCTAAATGACCCGTGAGAAGACCAACCGCAGATCAGCAGCAGTGTGCTGTTAGGTGTTGATCCATATGAACACAAAGAGTTACTTTATTTTTAGGAGCTACTGATGCTCCTGTTCCCCAACATTCTCTCAAAAACCATTTGTGGTGAGCACAAATTGAGAATTATAAATGGCTTCGAGTTCACGTTCATGTGTGTGGATCTGTCAGCCACTGAGCCATGGCTCTGCAATACATGCACACAAACATCTCTGGCTTATATATAGTTTATTTTACTTAATATTTAATACTGTACTGTAACTTTTTTTTTTTTTTTGTCTTTTTCAATTTGGCATTTCAGTTTATATTTTTAGATCTCATATCACTGCATACACACTTATGAAGCATAAAGTTTTATTTGGTATTTAACATTGCACTGTAATAATATTCTCATATGTTCTACCTGGTAGCTGCACTAAACTGTACTGTGAATCTTAAAAATAAGTCATTCAGATGTGACAAGTAGCTTTACGTACTTTACTATAGCGCAATATTTCATTACAATGCTTCATGTTCTAGTGCAGCAGCAGGAGCCGGTACTCTCTTTGCTCTCTGTCGATGCCGGTCAGTGATAGCCACAACAACTTCTGTGTAACAATGGTATGCACTCAAGATCACACTGTCACATTTCATAAACTGCTTTGTCTAAAACAAAAGCGTGAAGATGTTGTTAGCAGCTATGAGGCCGCCCTGCAGCCTGTAACCCTGTAACAGCTGGAAGTTCTTTAGTTTTTAAAAACAATAGAAAATCATAAAGATTTTCTTTGATTCTAGCTGTGCTGCCAGGTGGCTACTGCCTACGACTTGATGTAAACAGTTAAATGTGTTATAATTAACACTCACTGTATGAAAATTTCATGATGACACAAATATATTTTCCAAAATTATGTCGAAGGTGTTTTTTTCCTTCTTCCGACTGCTTCCCAAGCCACGTGTTGTTGTCTTTGTGGCCTCAGCTCTTTGTTGCTGCTTCCAACTTGGAAAGCAGGAAAATCTCACTCCATTACGGTTGTGTCATTTTATACCACAGCAGCTCCCCATTCTGGTGAGTGTCTAATGTTCACGATTTAACTCTCAAACCCAAAAGCAGCATCTACCTCCACTATCAGCTCAGACTTGCAGTTATGAACAACAGTCCCATAATGCAAGCATCACATTAACTTTGTTTGTTTAAACGTGACACCAAGGAAAGTAAAAAAAACATGGCCCAAAGAGCACCTTTATTTCTATAATTATTTCTTGCTCTTAATTGATAGAAGAGGGTTATGGATAGCTTGCATAATCCCAATCCCAGCACAAGGTTTCCTTTGCTGTCTTTTGGTATCAGTGTCTCTAATGCAACTGCAAGTGTTTCTCCTGGAGACAAGACAAGAGGGATGGCAGTGACGCTTTTTTTCACTTGCCAGTTTTAAGCATAGAAAGTACTTAGTTAGGTTGAGGAAAATATTATAGTTTGGGTTGAAATACCCCTGTGCACAATGTTAACCCTGCAACTGCATTCAAATGAGTTGGAAGTGAGACTGCACTCAGATTAGAAGGTTAATGTTTTCTTTCACAGGGTGGAGATAGTGTTTGTAGCACATATGTTATTACTGGCGAGTAGAGCTGGCTCACATTGAGTGTCCAAAGCATCTCCCTGTGTGCACTTAGCCAACAACACTTATCTGCTTTAATGTATGGACAATGCATATAAGCCATGACAGCCATGTATTAACAGAAATGACCGAAGACAGCAGTGGATGTCAAATACAGGAAGGCCTATTAAACATGCATTAAAACTGCTGATGGCCTGCGAGTAGGCAATTCATTTCAGCAAGATAGAACAATATCTTTGCCAGGAGAGACGAGAAGGTCATCAGCAAACAGAGCAACAACAGCGGTGCTCATTACTATTCATTGAAACTGGCATGTAAATTGCAAGAAGAAGCGGTGCATGTGAGGCCCCTACTGCCACAAAGCTGCCAGGAGTTAATGAAGAACCTGAGCATTGAGGTGCTGATAAAATAGACAATGCTGGAGTGATGTTTATTAGTTGCGGTGCTCCTATGGTGCCACAGGAGCTAACCTTAACCTGGCATCAAGTGTGTGTGTGTGTGTGTGTGTGTGTGTGTGTGTGTGTGTGTGTGTGTGTGTGTGTGTGTGTGTGTGTGTGTGTGTGTGTGTGTGTGTTGCATCAAATGGCATCAATTACAGCTTATGGTCTGGTGCCAAGCTTGGATATACACTGAAAAACTCTGAGCAGATGCAGAAAGTCTTTGCAGTAATGTATCCAACACAGAGTTATTTTCCTTAAGGCAGATCTCTTTTTGTATTTTCTATTACATACATTGCTGTGAAAAAGTATTCATATTTGTCACATTTCACATCATCAAACAGATTATAATATTAGACAAAGATATCCTGAGTAAATACAAAATACAGTTTTTAAATGATGATTTCATTTATTAAGGGGAACAAAGGCTATCCAAACTTACTTGGCCCAGTGTGAAAAAGTAACTGTCCCCCTTGTTAAATCATGAATTAACTATGATTAACCACATTTTTTGGAAAGCTGAGTTCAATTGCATTAGTCATGCTCAGGCCTGATTACTTCCAAACCTGCCGAATCAATAAATTACTAAAACAGTGACAAAGTGAAGCAAGCTAAAAGATCTCAAAAAGCAACACGTCATGCCACGATCTGAAGAAACAGCTGAGACATAAAGTCACTGACAGCTATCAGTCTGGAAATGTTACAAAGCCATTTTTAAGGCTTTGGGACTCCAGTGAACCACAGTGAGAGCTGTTATCCAAAAACTGGAGAAAACTTACAGTAGAACAGTAGTGACCATTGCCAGCCTATAAAAATTACTCCAAGAGCGCATCAACAACTCATCCAGGAGGTCACAGCAGAACCCAGAACAGCATCTAAAAAACTGCAGGCCTCACTTGCCTCAGTTAAGGTCAGAGTTCATGATTCAAAAATGGCAGCCACGGGAGAGCTCCAAGGAGAAAACCACTGCTGACCACAAAGAACTCAAAGGCTCGTCTCACATGAGCCCCAAGACTTTTGGGAAAATATTTTGTGGACTGACAAGACAAATGTTTAACTCTTTGGAAGGCTTGAGAGGAGAGTTGAAGAAGTTGTGAAAATGAGGACAAACATAACTGTGACATCAAACACAAAGAGTGAGAATGATAGAAGTGGCTATCTGCATTCCCTGCGACCATGCAAGATGGAGAAACATGTTACAGCAGGCAGACAAGGTGATCTTCTCATGCTAGATCACTCTGTGGAAGTCCTGGTATGTCCCCTTGTACTCGTGCCTCTGGGATGTGTGCTGGATCTCCTCCAGTGTTGAAAAACGGTGATCCTTCAACTTCATTTTTCAGAGATTGTGTTGGTGTAGCTTCATTTTCAACAGTACCAAGTGGGCATTAGGACCCAGATGAGGCTGCTTGCTTTGAATGTTCTACTTAAAGACACTTCAGGACACAGTGGAACTCCACATTGACATGTTACATCTGGATGTTTTTAAATAGACCTGTAGGTATTAATCCTGCATGTTGTAGGCACAACATGCAGGATTAATATAAAGACACTAATTAAATAGATGTTGGTGCAGTGATATCAGTTGCCTCTGCCAACTGGTATCACTGAACTGTGTGGCTGCTGAATCTGTGGTTTGTTTTAAACGACAGCTGAAAACTCATTTCTGTGGTTTAGCGTTTCCATTATTTTTTTGGCTCTTGTTCTTCTAATGCGTGTGTGTGTGAGTGTGTATGCAGGAGTGAATGTACAACCATGTTTTGACTATGTGTTTCCATGTTTGAATATGTGCACTTATCTTTTATGTGTTTTTATTGAAAATGTGAAGCACTTTTTATGTTATGTTTTAAAAAGTGCAATACGAATAAATGAATAAATAAGCTTATTATTATTATTATATTAGTTGCTAGGTGAAATTGGTGATAAAACAGGTATATGGGGCTTCACTGTAAACTGTAAATCGCAGACTGTAAAAAGCACAACACAAATCAGAAAAAGAGACTGCCTGCCTTCAAGGTAAAAGTTGCACTTTTTGAAACGTGTTGTTTTTTTTGTTTGTTTGTTTGTTTGTTTTTGAAGGGAAATATTCTCCCTTTCCAGTTAGCTAACAAGTGTTTGGACACAAGTTTGTGTCTTCCATAAAATCTGCTTGTAACCAAAGGAATCACAAGGAGGTTTTTGGTGCAGCATCCTTTTAACAACCAAGTTCATCCAGCAACTGCCAGCAACCACTTGCCAACTGATTGGCGAATACACGTTTTCTCTAGCAACCAGAGGTTTCCAGGGGACTGCCATCTGGTCTCTAGGCCTGTGTGACTGAGGCCTAAGCCACTAATGTGTGCATCTCTTAGACCCCTGAGACAAAACATCCTCAAAATGAAAATAGACTTTCATTGTCAGTTCTAGTTGCCATGCTGGGATCTGAAAAAATATCCTGCTACTACTGCTCTGTCCACCTGCAATCAGCTTCATAATTACCCATTACTAAAATTAATCAGAACTCCACAGCATTTCTTCTGTAAAAGGTCCCAGTGGACATCAAGTTCTGAGTATCTAAAGTTGGATTGTATGAAACTTCCCTTTGGAACAATATGTTCCCACAACAAAGGAACAAGCTGCACAGAGCGGATGGTGAACCATTTGTCTCACAATATTCATCCTCTAGCTTCAATCTGAGGAGACAACCTGCAGTGCGTCAGCATTTTAATGATCATTCCAACCTACTCTGAAATATCTTGACAGAAATCGAGGCTCAGTGAGGCGATCGTAATGATGCATGTTTGTATATGCAGCACAGAGTGCCCTGCCAGGACTGCTTCATAATTCAGAGACTGACCCAGAATTTTATTCTTTATTCTGAGGAGGGGAAAAAAAAAACCTCAAAAACTGCATTTATAGCATCAAGGGACACAATCTTTTATGTTCCCAAATAAAGACAACACATAGAAAAAAAAGTATTTTTGTGTCAAAGCAGCAGCAAAATATCTTAGTTTTAAATCTGGAATGTTTGCCTTAAACAAGCTTGATGGTAAAGTCGGCCAATTCTTGCAGGCTGGCTTCAATCCAGTACCTGAAAATGTGTCTCACTGTTATTTCACAGGGGATGGGGGTGGGGTGCGGTGGGGGTGTTGTTGTGTGTCTTCTCACAGAGGACCACTGCTGTTCTCTCCAACAGGAAACTCAGCCGTAATGGTCAGAATGTGAAGAGGTTCGTGTCCCCAGGGAAGCCTGCTGACAGAGAGGCCTTCTCTTTCACACTCTGAAAAGTACCAGCTCTGGGTTTTGTCTACTCCTGAATAATTTAAGACTCTCTCATCCCTGTTGTGTGTGTTTGTGTGGTGTGTGTGAGCTGTATTAACACTGCCATCGTCTGTCTGACCTTGTGACTCAGAAAACATTTAGATACTCAGCATGCCTTAAGGCAACAGGGACACAGGTACATGTGGCAATGATGAGCTGAGGACTGTGTGCCAATGAAATGGTGTCCATTTGTATTTCTTTTTTCTGTTACTAATTCCTGGTTGAATTTATGAAAAAGATGCCAGACAGTAATCATCTAGGATAAGAGTGACTTGATTAGACCATATGTTTTTCTACATATTTTTGTTTTTATGAGCTAAAAATAGTTTAGTTCTAAGCAGAAAAAAACTTTAGGTCTGTTACTTCCTGTCTGCGCTGTCACTTGGTGTTGGCTCTCACTGCGGTATTGTATCACTTCCTGTTCCTGTTTCGGAGCACAGTGTTTTGCTGTCTGTTAGCTGTTATATCTGTATAACTCGATTTATCTGGATAATAACATATTTTAGTGTAATCTTCACCTACTTTAAATAGCATACTCTTTACTGAATCACCTGTATTCACATTACTCGCTTTATTTGTTTTTAGAAATTCGCTAGCTTAGCTCAGCTAGTAGCTTAGCCCTTAGCCGACTCACTACCAGCATGGCTTCTTCTCCTGTCTCTCCTGCCCTTTCCTGCTCTGGGTGTCACATGTTTAGTTACTCCTCGGCCTCCTTTAGCAGTAACGGTACTTGTAATAAATGTAGTCTGTTTGTAGCTCTGGAGGCCAGGCTTTCTGAACTGGAGACTCGGCTCCGCACCCTGGAAAATCCTACATCTAGCCAGGCCCCTGTAGCGGGTGCGGACCATGGTAGCTTAGCCGCCGTTAGCTCCCCCCCAGCAGATCCCGAGCAGCAGGGAAAACAGGCCAGCTGGGTGACGGTGAGGAGGAAGCGTAGTCCTAAGCAGAAGCCCCGGGTACACCACCAACCTGTTCACGTCTCTAACCGTTTTTCTCCACTCGGCGACACACCCGCCGAGGAACAAACTCTGGTTATTGGTGACTCTGTTTTGAGAAACGTGAAGCTAGAGACACCGGCGACCATAGTCAAATGTCTTCCAGGGGCCAGAGCAGGCGACATTCATGGAAATTTGAAACTGCTGGCTAAGGCTAATCGTAGATTTGGTAAGATCGTTATTCACGTCGGCAGTAATGACACCCGGTTACGCCAATCGGAGGTCACTAAAATTAATATTGACTCGGTGTGTAACTTTGCAAAAATGATGTCGGACTCTGTAGTTTTCTCTGGGCCCCTCCCCAATCAGAGCAGGAGCGACATGTTTAGCCGCATGTTCTCCTTGAATCGCTGGCTGTCTGAGTGGTGTCCAAAAAACGACGTGGGCTTCATAGATAACTGGCAAAGTTTCTGGGGAAAACCTGGTCTTGTTAGGAGAGACGGCATCCATCCCACTTTGGATGGAGCAGCTCTCATTTCTAGAAATCTGGCCAAATTTATTAACCCTCCTAAAAACTGACTACCCAGGGTTGAGACCAGGAAGCAGAGTTGCAGTCTTACACGCCTCTCTGCAGCTTCTCTCCTCCTGCCATCCCCCCAAAACCCCATCCCCATAGAGTCGGTGCCTGCTCCCAGACCACCAAAAACCAAAGCTAAAATCAGCAAAAAGCTATTTAAGCATAAAAATTCAAAAACAATAAATAATACAGCTTCATCAACTGCACCAAAGAATAAAACAATTAAATGTGGATTGTTAAACATTAGGTCTGTCTCTTCCAAGTCCCTATTAGTAAATGATTTAATAATTGATCAATGTATTGATTTATTCTGCCTTACAGAAACCTGGTTACAGCAGGATGAATATGTTAGTTTAAATGAATCAACACCCCCGAGTCACAGTAACTGTCAGAATGCTCGAAGCACAGGTCGAGGAGGAGGATTAGCTGCAATCTTCAATTCCAGCTTATTAATTAATCAAAAACCCAGACAAAGTTTTCATTCTTTTGAAAGCCTGACTCTTAGTCTTGTCCATCCTAATTGGGAAAATCAAAAACCTGTTTTATTTGTTATTATCTATCGTCCACCTGGTCCCTACTCAGAGTTTCTGTCTGATTTCTCAGACTTTTTATCTGATTTAGTGCTCAGTTCAGATAAAATAATTATAGTGGGTGATTTTAACATCCATGTAGATGCTGAGAATGACAGCCTCAACACTGTATTTAATCTATTGTTAGATTCAATTGGCTTCTCTCAAAATGTAAAGGAGCCCACCCACCACTTTAATCATACTCTGGATCTTGTCCTAACATATGGCATAGAAACTGAAGACCTAACAGTATTCCCTGAAAGCCCCCTCCTGTCTGATCATTTCTTAGTAACATTTACATTTACTTTAATGGATTACACAGCAGTGGGGAATAAGTTTTATTACAGTAGAAGTCTTTCTGAAAGTGCTGTAACTAAGTTTAAGGATCTAATTCCTTCATTGTTATGCTCTTCAGTGCCATGTGCCAACACAGTGCAGAGCAGCTACCTAAACTCTGCTCCCAGTGAGGTCGATTATCTCGTCAATAGTTTTACATCCTCACTGCGTATAACTTTGGATACTGTGGCTCCTCTGAAAAGGAAAGCTTCAAATCAGAAGTGCCTGACTCCGTGGTATAATTCACAAACGCAGAGCTTAAAGCAGATAACCCGAAAGCTGGAGAGGGAATGGCGTCTCACTAAATTAGAAGATGCTCATTTAGCCTGGAAAAAGAGTTTGTTGCTCTATAAAAAAGCCCTCCGTAAAGCTAGGACATCTTACTATTCATCATTAATTGAAGAAAATAAGAACAACCCCAGGTTTGTTTTCAGCACTGTAGCCAGGCTGACAAAGAGTCAGAGCTCTGTAGAGCCGAGTATTCCTTTCACGTTAACTAGTAGTGACTTCATGGATTTCTTTACAAATAAAATTTTAGACATTAGAGAAAAAATTATTCATAACCATCTCAAAGATTATTCTTCATGTTCGGCTGCTTTCAGCACTGCTGGTATTTGTTTAGACTCTTTTGCTCCAGTTGATCTTTCAGAGTTAACTTCAATAGTTACTTCCTCCAAACCAGCAACATGTTTGTTAGATCCCATTCCTACTAGACTGTTCAAAGAAGTCTTTCCAATTATTGATGCTTCAATCTTAAAAATGATCAATCAGTCTTTATTAGTTGGCTATGTACCACAGACCTTCAAGGTGGCTGTAATTAAACCTCTGCTTAAAAAGCCATCACTTGACCCAGCTGTCTTAGCTAATTATAGGCCAATCTCCAACCTTCCTTTTCTCTCAAAGATTCTTGAAAGAGTAGTTGTAAAACAGCTAACTGATCATCTGCAGAGGAACGGTTTATTTGAAGAGTTTCAGTCAGGTTTCAGAATTCATCACAGTACAGAAACAGCATTAGTGAAGGTTACAAATGATCTTCTTACAGCCTCTGACAGTGGACTCATCTCTGTTCTTGTCCTGTTGGACCTCAGTGCAGCTTTTGATACTGTTGACCATAACATTTTATTACAGAGATTAGAGCTTGCTATAGGTATTAAAGGTACTGCACTGCAGTGGTTTGACACTGCAGTGCAGTGTCAAACCAGTGCAGTGTCAAACAAATTGGAGTCTAATAGACTCCAATTTGTTCATGTAAATGGGGAGTCTTCTTCAGACACTAAGGTTAATTATGGAGTTCCACAGGGTTCTGTGCTAGGACCAATTTTATTTACATTATACATGCTTCCCTTAGGCAGTATTATTAGAAAGCACTGCATCAATTTTCATTGTTATGCAGATGATACTCAGCTTTACCTATCAATGAAGCCAGATGACACACATCAATTAGTTAAACTGCAGGAATGTCTTAAAGATATTAAGGCCTGGATGACCTCTAATTTCCTGCTTCTAAATTCAGATAAAACTGAAATTCTTGTTCTCGGCCCCACAAATCTTAGAAACATGGTGTCTAACCAGATACTTACTCTGGATGGCATTACTTTGGCCTCCAGTAACACTGTGAGAAATCTTGGAGTCATTTTTGACCAGGATATGTCCTTCAATGCACATATTAAACAAATATGTAGGACCGCTTTTTTGCATTTGCGCAATATTTCTAAAATTAGAAACATCCTTTCTCAGAGTGATGCTGAAAAGCTCATTCATGCATTTATTACTTCTAGGCTGGATTATTGTAATTCATTATTATCAGGCTGTCCTAAAAGCTTCCTGAAAAGCCTTCAGCTGATCCAAAATGCTGCAGCTAGAGAACTGACAGGGACTAGAAAGAGAGAGCAGATTTCTCCCATATTGGCTTCTCTTCATTGGCTCCCTGTTAAATCTAGAATAGAATTTAAAATTCTTCTCCTCACATACAAGGTCTTGAATAATCAGGCACCATCTTATCTCAAAGACCTCATAGTACCATATCACCCCAACAGAGCACTTCGCTCTCAGACTGCTGGCTTACTTGTGGTTCCTAGGATACTTAAGAGTAGAATGGGAGGCAGAGCCTTCAGCTTTCAGGCGCCTCTTCTGTGGAACCAGCTTCCAGCTTGGATTCGGGAGACAGACACCCTCTCTATTTTTAAGATTAGGCTTAAAACTTTCCTTTATCAGTCAGTCAGTCAGTCAGAATACTTTATTGATCCCAAAGGGAAATTACTACTGTTACAGCTGCAACCGTTTCATTTAAACGAGTAACCCTAAAACACAATAACATACACTAAAGGCATAAAAGTATAAAGACTAAAGAGATATTTTGACTATATACACATCTAAATCTATACACATATGAGAATTGTGAGTGCAAAAATTTTTAAATAGGTGTCATTATATATATATGCACAGTCCTTTTTTGTACAATGTATAAGTGTATGTACAATGTACAATGTATATAGTGTATGTACAATGTATATGGAAATTTAAACAATTTTATGTACAATTGAATACTGATAAGTGAATGACACTGATGAACCACAATGTCACCTATTAAGGGAGGAGTTATAGAGTCTGATGGCCACAGGTAGAAATGACCTCCTGTGGCGCTCTGTGGTGCATTTTGGTGGGATGAGTCTTGCACTGAATGTGCTCCTGTGTCCCATCACTGTGTTGTAGAGTGGGTGGGAGCCATTTATGATAAAGCTTATAGTTAGGGCTGGATCAGGTGACCCTGAACCATCCCTTAGTTATGCTGCTATAGGCCTAGGCTGCTGGGGTGTTCACATAATGCACTGTTTCTCATTCACCTTATTTACTTTGTTTATACTCCACTCTGCATTTAATCATTAATTGATATTAATCTCTGGCTCTCTTCCACAGCATGTCTTTCTCTCCCCTCAGCCCAACCGGTCGCGGCAGATGACTGCCCCTCCCTGAGCCTGGTTCTGCTGGAGGTTTCTTCCTGTTAAAAGGGAGTTTTTCCTTTCCACTGTCGCCAAGTGCTGCTCATAGGGGGTCGTTTTGACTGTTGGGTTTTCTCTGTATTATTGTAGGGTCTTTACCCACAATACAAAGCGCCTTGAGGCGACAGTTTGTTGTGATTTGGCGCTATATAAATAAAATTGAATTGAATTGAATTGAATTAAATTTTCTGGTTTTGATCAATTTGAAGGGAACCTATGCCGCGTTTCAATTAGGACCCACTCAGCGCAGCTTGACTCGACTCGACACAGTTTGTAGGCTTTTCCATTAGATCCTGGTACCAGATACCAGGTACTTTTTTCAGTACCCAGTCAGCCAGGGTTCCAAGCAATCCAAAGGGAACCAAAAATGTGATATCAAAGAACAGCATGCCACTGATTGGCCAGGGAGTGTCATCACTAGCTGAGTCATGAGAGTGACTCCTTCACCAGAATCAATCCGGCCATTTTTAAAACCCGACAGCAAGAAAATGGAGACGCAAACCAACACTGTGGGCGAATAAGGAGGCGCAGACATTTTTTTGCTTGTTGGCTGATGAGAAATGAGAAAGTGTATCAGGACGTCTCCAAGCTAATAACCGCGTTTAAGTCGGTTGGCAGTGGTTCCTGGAGGTTCCTGGCTGTCACTGGGTGAAATTGTTTGCAAGTGAGCTGCACCAAACATTGCTTTGGTTGCTAGCTGGTTGCCACAGTTGCCTGTAGTTTTTCATGTTTGTCTGCAAATGCTTGCTAACTTCTAGCCCAGCGATTGTAAAACTTGAAAAAGTGTGACACAAACCAGAAATGGAGAAGTAAAAGTTGTGCCACAGTGCTGCCGCCAATGTGTTTCAAAGCATGCAGCTTTTACTTTGAACAAAAATAGTCCCTGTTTTTGGTTTGTGTCACATGTTTGAGAGTTTTACTACCACTCAGAGAGTAGCCATGCATGTTTGTATCCAATATCAATCAAGTTGAGGTCTCGACTTTAAATGAGTCATTGCAAGTTTCCTCGAGGCGAGTGGACTGACAGGCAGAATTGGACCCAAGAGCAGGACTCTGTAGACGGACATGAACTTAAAGGAAGTTATTGAAAAGTCAAAAACAAAACTACAAAAAGTACCAGGAGCCCAACATAAGAAAACAACATAATACATTAACCCTTTAACTCCGGGCGATCGCTGCTGAAGTGCCCGTTTCTTGCCCTCAATAGCGGCGAACAGCTGATTGAGACGTGGCATATCAGCTCAGAGTCGGCTGATCAAAGGAACGTTTATCAGCTGGCGTATTACTGTAACTCCACAACCGTTTGTCCTATCGAAAAAATGCAAACGATTCCTGAAAGCCCAGAAATTGCGCGTCACAGCCATATAGGGGTATTACAGTATTTATGGCCGGAATTTCGCGAACGGCGGCACTTTTGAAGTATGTCATGTCACATGGGACACATTCGGTGTTAAAGGGTTAACAGAATATCGAGGAACAAAAAACACAAAGCGCTGGGCAATCAGCCCAGGACCATGACATTAAGTCACCTTAAGTTTCTTTTTCAGCCATTCTGTTGCATGACACAGTTTGATCTAAGCATTGAAGATGTGCTTGACAGTTGGTATGAAGTGTTTGTGCTGACATGGTTTCCTATAAACATGGCGCTTGTTTCATCTGTCCAAAGGACAGAAGTGTTGTGGTTTGCTCAAATGCAGCTTTGACTGCACTGTCATGTTCTTTACAGAGACAAGAGGCTTTCTCCTGGGAACCTTTACAAACAAGGGTTCAGTCTTTTTCTAATTGTACTGTCATGAACTTTAACAGTTAACATGCTAACTGAGGCCTGTAGAGTCTGAGATGTAGCTCTGGGATTTTATGCAGTTTCTTTGAGCACTGCACGGTCTCACCTTGGATCAACTCAATGTGGCATTTGCTGTGGCTGATGTCGTGACATGCATTGAAACATGAGATTAATGATCTGTACACACTGCCTAATAAAACTCCTTTGAGTGTTAATATTGAGTGCTTTCAGCAGTGGTAGTCATGATGTTACAAACTGTTTACCGAAAGCATTTGTTTTTAATGTATCGATACAGAATGTTGTTCATAGTGGGCCTAATCATGCTGAATGCATGCTCACGCCATCCCTTATATGAACTGATGATCCACTGACTGAATGTATTGTTTAGGAGGTTGTACAGAAATGCACACTGGATAAAATTAATTTGAATGTAATCAGTGTCTGCACACCTCAACACATTGTGTAACAGGAACATTCCTTCAGGTTGGTTTCCACTGACCCATTTTTATCTCCCTGTGACTCATGTCTGGGTATCACACAGAGGCAGTCCACCCCAACACCCCCACCCCACCCCCAAAAAAACACCCCTCCCACTTCCCCACATTCCTCTGAAGTGATGTGCCCCGCTGTTGTGTAACATCTATCGCCCCATGGAGCGTCCATACCACTGTAGGGTCCTGACAGGTAACTCCCAGGACAGCTGTTTGCCTCCAGCTGGCAAACATTAACCCCACGCTCTGCTCGTTAAAAAAAGAAGAAGAAGAAAAAAATAGAACAAAACGCCCCTAAATGTGGAAGCCAGTACAGATAGTGGAGCTGGATCTGGATCTGGAAGAGTGAGAGAGTGAGAAATAATAGAGGAGGTTGTCTGGATAGATAGAAGAGAGTGAAACGCCACAAGAAATGAGCAGTCTTGCAGTCAGGTCCATGTTTTCTAATCCTGCCTCTTTAAGCCACCAAAGTGGATTTTACATCAAACAAAATGTGAATAAAGAGTCTCAACAAGGGACTATGTACAAAAAAATGGCTGCAATTCCTACACAGTTAATTCAATACTCCTAATAAATCACTTGAACTGAAGCTGAAAGTCTGCACATCAACCACATCTTGACTGTTTGTGATGCAGCTCATTAATTTAAAGTTTATTTTACTGTAAATACATTTTAACTGCAGGAATATATATCCCCAAACTCTGTAGTGCAGCACATCAGCTTCTGTGCTTTGTTCTTTTTCTTTTTTTTTTATGTATGTCCACTTGAAATAATAGTGAAATAAAGCAGCACCACCATTAGCTAAGGAAAGGAAACCCCTTACGGACTTCTGGACATCCCCGAACCCTTTTTTAGAGAGATGGAAGTTAGCCCCTGAAACTTTTGCATTTTGAACCGGGTCTCATACGGAGTGCCTGGGATCAGAGCTCATTACAAAAATCTGCTTTTCTTATAAAAACGACCCATCAGCGTCCCTCCTGGGAGACACTCGGGGTCCTGACCCTCATCTCAGAATCACCACAGTACACTTGAAGTCGGTCTCTGGCTCCCTTCAGACTAATACACTCACTCTGTCTCCTGTCCGGAGGTCATGCTGTAAACACTGAGGTGAAGCTGTAAGCCGTTAATAAGAAACCGTACTGTGTGATATTCCAGGCTGTGTAATGTGGAAGTTCCCAGAATGGGCCAAAGTGTATTCCAGTAATGTGAGAAATTATTCAAGTTAATAATAGTTCGTTTTAAATAAAATATTCTTTAACTTCTCCTTTAACTGTGCTGGGATTCAGACAAAAGTTTTTGTGTCACAGTTTGGATTCTGCTGTTAGTACACTACATACGTACTTGTGTAGTCTTAGGTAATACCTAATTACCTAAAGTCTTAGGTAATTAGGGTAATATTGTCTAAGTAACCTGTCAGGGTTCTTCTCAGTGCCCAACCCCCCCGGGTTACTGTTGTGAAAGGTTGTTTTATTTTTGTTATTTTAATTCTTCTGAGAACCCAACAAAGTTCTTTTCAGCACCTATAGGAGCACCTAATCCCCAGAGTTGCTGCTGTGAAGGGTTGCTTTCTTTTTTTCTTCTTGTTAGTGCCTAAACTAAACAAGTAAGTGGAAGTGAATGTCAAAAGTAAGTGTGGAAAGAAAACAGTGTAAAACATTGAGGTCTCAACAGGATGTAAAACAGGATCTTCCAGATGAAATGCAGATTTCTCTAAAACACGGCCGGTATCTCACAGTGGCAAAGTTTCCACGAGGCCAAAAGACAGCGTGCACATAATAATGAGGAATCCTGACAGAACGATGTTATATCACACAGATGTAAACGTGTTCGGTCGTTCCTCCTTTTTCTGCTATAAAACCACGATGGTGACCATGTCCCACACAGCCATACACAATTATGTGATTCTTTTTATTTTGTGGGTCACATTTCAATTTTTATATTGAAAATTTCCCACCCAGCTTCATTTGTCCTTCCAAAATAAAGTCAAAAACATCACTTCATCACCGTAATGTGTGCTGATCTGGAGCTTTAGTGCGCACACCTTTAGTGTAAGGAGCCGTTTTAACAGCTTCAAACTGAGAGTCAATCAATGTCCTGTTTCAAAAGAGTCCAAAGCTGTTATCATAGCAAAAGGTGGCTAATCTGAATCTAAAATTTGAAACATATTTTAATATTTTTTTCTATAAAATCACTGCAAAGGTGTAACTCCAGAGACACTTTTATTTCCCGCATGATTGCAGTTGTTTTGTTACAGATGTGCTTCATGATTTGATGCAGTGCTGAAGACGTGATGAAGAGAGCTGAGCAGGAGAATGAGACACAGGCAGACTGAATGTGAAGCTGATTAGCATGCAGTGTTTCCTGCTTTCCTCCTGATTACAGCTGACGCCGTGTTGACAGTGACGTTAAGTATGTGTACAGTTGAGCTTGTCAGACTGTCTTAACCTTTCTGTACTTCCTGCGACGTCCCGTACGTGTTGTGTTTATCAACCTGTAAAATGTGAGTCACTGGAGCTGCAATCCATCAGGAGCAATTTCCCTAAACGTGTACATGATGTTGTGTTTAAAGTCCACAAATACAAGGCCCAGTTAGGATGAAATTATAGACCACATATCTAAAAATAAAGACACTGTGAAAGAGGGCTGCACAAAGTGTACTGTTTGTGACAGCGCCATCATAAACTGTCACATCCTTTGTCAGGTTAAAGTAAGAGCAACAATGAGAACACGTGACTTTTTCTCAGTGTGATTTTGAGGTGTACTGATGTGTTTGCACAGCAAACAGCCAAACAATTCCTGTTACTTTTCTGTTTTTGGCTTGGTTGGCTTGGGAGGACCTCAGTTTCTGGACGCTGTAACTTTAGTAACTGATATAAAACCATTGCTTTTATAAATTCTGCTGTTGGTCTCCATTTCATGTAGACTTATCCCAGCTTATCATTTTATTTGACATTTTTTTATTGTGTTATTTGTTGTGTGAAATTTTGTTTTAACTTGTGTTTTCTCATTTTTTGGCATGTTTTCTGAAATGTTTTGTTTGCCTGTTTTTTTATGGTTTATTACATTTATTTTCCTACTTAAAATATTGTGATTTTGTGTGTGCGTGTGTGTGTATGTGTGTGGTTGTGTTTTGTTTGCATGCTTTATTTTTGTGCCTACACTAACCACAACACAGGTCACACACAGAGTGTTTTGGACTTAAATTATAATTAGGACGTACCTTTAAACACAGCAGTGATAATGTAACTTATAAGATCCTACAGAGTCTTATCAAAAATACACAATCATTAACAATCAAAGTGAAGCTTCTGGAAGCTGCCTGATTAGCACAAAATTTGTCATTGCAACAATTTCCATCTTTGATTGAAGGTGCGCTGCACTTCATGGGAGCATCTTTACCAAAACACATTATTTGGTTGAGACAACATCGGCATGAAAGCAGCACACAGTTAGATTTTTGGGGGGTAGAAAAACACTCAGCTTGTCATCCCAAATTACAAACAAGGAATGCAAAACAATTTCCCTCAATTTGTAGATTTGCTGCATTTTAACTGAATTAATGGATTACAATGTTTTGTGAGGACGCTCGACTTAACATTACATTCTTCAAACATCAGCTCCTCTAGTTAGTGCAAAGATTTTTTGGTTGTTTGTTTTTTGGCCTCTTTTCGGTTAGCACCTCCCCTTTTAGACCACCTTTCTTCTGACTGGCTGCCCCTCATTAGCATAAAGTTTTGGAATATCGGCTTCATTTTTTAGCCTTCAGTCTGGAAGGTTGCCACTTGGTTTAAACATTCATACCTTTCTTTTTCTGATGCTCCAGGGGACCTATGTTTACACTGTCCACACCTTTAAATACACACCATCACCTGGGGTCATGAGGTGTTTCACATCTTTCAACACAAAGCACCTTGCTTAGCCAGTGTAGCCAGAGGCAGTTAGACCACATCCTGGTTGCCATTCCTGATCCCCAGCTGTCTTTCCACCTTTCCTGCTGCCTCTGTGATGGTCCTGATTGTTGCCTTCTTCTGCTGTCCTGTGACCCAAAGCTGTTTTAAAGGCCTTAGCAGCTTCAGTGGACTTGCATTTCTGCCGTCACCTTTGGGGACAGCTCCAGCAGTGCAATTTGTTTAGACGTTTCAGACATCGGGAACAGGAGCATCGACTGCAGCGAAGCATACAAGGGAAGCATCCCACTGAAATGCTTAGGGATCTGTCTATATGTTACTCTTTTCTACAGGTTGAAAATTTAACCACACAAATATTTGCCATGATTTGCCATCCTTGAAGCCCCCTCACATGGACTTGACATGTTTGAGGGAAGTCTTTATATTACGGTCCTTGTAACAAGCATTAAAAGGTAATAAGATGTTTAAATTCTTACAAGAGTCTTATTAACATAATAATATGTACTAATAGGACTGTAAGTATAACTATCCTCACTATCCTCTTTATGTCATTGTTAAATGTTTGCTAAGCTTACATTTAGCCCTGTTATGATTTCAGATTGTTCAACAAAAGTAAGTGAGCTGAAGAGTGAAGTTCAGAGAAGTTTGGCTTACACGAGGATGCCTCCAACTCTAAACTGGATCCTGAATGTGGCAGGAAGTCGGCAAGGGGTTTTTGGTAATGAATTAGCAGGGTAATGCCAACCGCTAAATGCCACTTGTTAATTGAGTGACAGGGCCTACATATGTAACAGGAAAACACCAATGAAGCCTAGGCAGTAATCAGTCTTTGTGAATGTGTAGTTACATTTCTCGAGCTGAATGTCAGGTTAGGTTCAGAGAGGATTTTTGGTTATGTACATTGGACTGACTCAGAAATCTAAATCAGGCCTTATTATATCGATAATGTGATCATTTTTGCATATAATTCAGAAGAGTTATACTTATATGTCATGCATTTAATGTGTCATTTCCTTCCACTAATGGGTTTGCACTAATGGGAATACAAGTAGGGCTGCAACTATCGATTATTTTAGTAATCTAGTAGTCTATCGATTACTCCATCCATTGATTAAGTAATCAGATAAGAAATAATTTTTCATTTTAACAATTAATCTGCATATTTTAACTTCTGTACTGCAGTTTTTCTCTGTGTGAAACAAACAGCAGTGGATGGAGCAGCTACAAGTTCTATTTTCTTCATGTTGCTGATCAGGTGGTTGATGAAGGACCTCCAGCTGTTTCCCAGTAAAAGTTTTAATGGTGGTTACAGGAACAAGCGCTGCTGCTTTGGATGCTAGAAAAACATCTCCTTTTGCTCCACCTGAGCTCACCGTCTCAGTAACGGCTCCGCCTCTTTGTGCTTGCTGCGGGTATGAAGACAGACTCGACGTAAAACAACTGCTGTTGTGTTTTTGTTGAAAAACTGGGGGCTGCATTAGCTTAATGCTGTAATGCTTTGTTTTCACAAGCATCCTCCAAATTTCTACTGCAGGTCTATTTTTAGTCACTAGGGGCTTTCGGCACCGAACGATAGCTAATGCTAATGGCAGACCCCGCTAGCAAACGGTGGTTATAGCAATCCATTCTGGTGGCTACAGCTGAAGTGAAGAAAAAATAACAGTTGATATTCTCTGCACAGCAAGTACAAGACACACACACGCACACTCACAGCACAGAGCAGTGGAGGCATGGAAAAACTTGTCAGCAATGATCCACTGGTGTTAAAGGGTCGTTTTTTCCAAATGATTGAAATCAGTCGCAGCGAAGGAGAACACACATGGGGAGCGGCGTCGCTCCCTCTCCATTCATTTCCTATGGAACTTGTGTGATGAGGCGACAATCGCTTGCCCTCCTCCAGCCAAGCAACCAGCAGAATTCGTGTATGTGAAATTTCTAGCTCATTCACATAGACAAGCACGCACACACATAACCGTCGCAAGATCAAACGTGCACATTGTGAATGAAACTGCCCGTGCCTTGTGGTAGATTGCAAATTGCGGTTAAATGATACAGGCGCAAGCAGCAATAATAGCAGTGACCTAGCGGGGGCAGAGTACGCAGGGTGTGCTCCTGTTTGCTAAATTCAGTGACAGCAGAGCTCTGAAAGTGAAGCGGTGAAATCTTCAGCCCAGCGCAAGGGCATCTCAGCAAGACGCAGCGCCTGGCGATCAACCGCTAGCTAGAACACTGCAGAGGAAAGACTATTTCTGATCACATGGGTCACATTAGCGCCTCTGCCTTATCAGCACTGAGCTGCGTGTGAGGGGATATAAAGTACACTGAAAGCATGAGTAGCTGGTGAGAGTTCATCCTCACATGCTGCACACTGGATGTGCGAAGCTTTGATCAATCCATTCTGATCCCATCCTGGATCCCAAAGCTGCTCAGCTCAGTTTTTCCTGAACTTCAGTGCGTGTTTCCGTGTGTGTGTGTGTGTGTGTGTGTGTGTGTGTGTGTGTGTGTGTGTGTGTGTGTGTGTGTGTGTGTGTGTGTGTGTGTATAAGAATAGACGCATGCCCTAACCTCCCCCATTGTCAGACATAATCTCAGCAGTTAGAGGGATGATTCGGTTGGCTTATTTGTGCTGAACTGTGTCCGACATGGATCCCAGTTTCCTGGGGGTATTAAGGTAGACATGATGACATCATTTCATCGAAGCACCAGCAACACTCTGCGCTCAGCCTTCAACCCCCAGTGCCTGTTCTTCATGCTGAGCCCACAGGAACAGACATGATGGATTTCAAAGTGAAGTTGTGTTGAGTCTCCAGATAAAACTGGGCATTGTCAGGATTGCTGCTGCAACAAACACATCTTTACCTGGAGATTGTCCTTGAAAGGAATGGGGGGAGTACAGGGAGACTATAAAAGCCATGAGTGAAAAAGAAATTGGGGGAAATTGGAGGAGAAATAAAAATAAAATCGAGGGAGGATCAAAGAGACAAAGGGAAAATGAAGAGAAAACAGAACAAAAAAAAAATCAGAGGGGAAAAAAGCTGGTCAAAGAAAAAGCTGTGGATTTACAAGACCCAGCACTGATGGGAATGTCCTCCCGTGATTAAGAAAATATGAAATAAACGTAGAAGTCAGCATAATGTTACAGCTCCATTTCATAATTTTAAAAAAACCCTTCAGAAGACATCTTATTGCCTTCTGCAAAACAATTTTGCACTAATTTGGAGGCCTTGCCCTAAACTTTTATCCAAATACTTTTAGTCACCCCTGGTTAGTAAAGATATAATACATATTCCAGCAGAAGTATGTTTTCAATATTAACAATAATCATTAAATAAAATCAGCAGAAGAAGATGGATGCATGGATGGATGGATGGATGGATTTTAAGCAGGCTGTAAAAGATTGGTATTCTGTGATTATTTTTAACCATCCATCCATCCATTTTCTTCCGCTTATCCGGGGCCGGGTCGCGGGGGCAGAAGCCTAAGCAGAGAAGCCCAAGCTTCCCTCTCCCCAGCCACCTCCTCCAGCCCATCCGGAGGGACCCCAAGGCGTTCCCAGGCCAGCCGAGATACACAATCTCTCCAGCGTGTCCTGGGTCTACCACGGGGCCTCCTCCCGGTGGGACATGCCCGGAACACCTCACCCAGGAGGCGGCCAGGAGGCATCCTAATCAGATGCCCGAGCCACCTCAACTGGCTCCTTTCGATGTGGAGGAGCAGCGGCTCTACTCCGAGCCCCTCCCGGATGGCCGCACTCCTCACCTTATCTCTAAGGGAGAGGCCAGCCACCCTTCGAAGGAAACTCATTTCTGCCGCTTGTATTCGCGATCTTATTCTTTCGGTCACTACCCAAAGCTCGTGACCATAGGTGAGGGTAGGAACGTAGATCGACCGGTAAATCAGGAGCCTCGCTTTTACGCTAAGCTCCCTCTTCACCACGACGGACCGGTGCAGCGTCCGCATCACTGCAGAAGCAGCCCCGATCCGCCTGTCGATCTCCCGTTCCCTTCTCCCATCACTCGTGAACAAGACCCCGAGATACTTAAACTCCTCCACTTGAGGCAAGAACTCGTTCCTGAGCCGGAGATGGCACTCCACCCTTTTCCGGCTGAGGACCATGGCCTCAGACTTAGAGGTGCTGATTCTCATGCCAGCCGCTTCACACTCGGCTGCGAACCGTTCCACTGCGAGCTGGAGGCCCCCCCGTGATGAAGCCAACAGAACCGCATCATCTGCGAAAAGCAGAGATGAGACTCTGAGGCCACCAAGGAAGAAGCCTTCCGCCACCTGGCTACGCCTAGAAATTCTGTCCATAAAAATTATGAACAGAATCGGTGACAAAGGGCAGCCCTGACGGAGTCCAACACCCACAGGAAACAAATCCGACTTATTACCGGCTATACGGACCAAGCTCTCACTGTGGTTGTACAAGGACTGAATGGCCCGCAACAATGGGCCAGACACCCCATACTCCCGCAGAACCTCCCAAAGAACACCCCGAGGAACACGGTCGAATGCCTTCTCCAAGTCCACAAAGCACATGTAGACTGGTTGGGCAAACTCCCACGCACACTCGAATATCCTTGAGAGGATAAAGAGCTGGTCCAGCGTTCCACGACCAGGACGAAAACCGCATTGTTCCTCCTGAATCCGAGGTTCGACTAACGGACGCACCCTCCTTTCCAGCACCCTGGCATAGACCTTACCGGGGAGGCTGAGGAGTGTGATCCCCCGAAAGTTGGAGCACACCCTCCGGTCTCCCTTCTTAAAGATGGGGACCACCACCCCAGTCTGCCAATCCAATGGCACTGCCCCAGATCTCCACGCGATGTTGCAGAGGCGTGTCAACCAAGACAGCCCTACAACATCCAGAGCCTTCAAGAACTCAGGGCGAATCTCGTCCACCCCAGGGGCTCTGCCACCAAGGAGTTGTTTAACTACCTCAGTGACCTCACCCCCAGTGATGGTCAAGTCATCCCCCTCATCCCCAGACTCTGCTTCCACTACAGAAGGCGTGTCAGTGGGATTCAGAAGGTCCAAGAAGTATTCCTTCCACCGTCCGACTATAGCCTCAGTTGAAGTCAGCAGCACCCCCCCCCGCACTATAAACAGTGTGAGTGAAGCACTGCTTTCCCCTCCTGAGTCGCCTGACGGTTTGCCAGAATCGCTTCGATGCCGTCCGAAAGTCTTTTTCCATAGCCTCACCGAACTCCTCCCACACCCGAGTTTTTGCTTTGGCCACTACCCGAGCTGCATTCCGCTTGGCCTGTCGATACAGGCTACAGGCTAACCAAGCCCGATAGGACTCTTTCTTCAGCTTGATGGCTCCCTTCACCTCCGGTGACCACCATCTGGTTCGGGGGTTACCACCACGACAGGCACCAACCACCTTGCAGCCACAGCTCTGAGCAGCCGCCTCAACAATGGAGGTGCGGAACATGGTCCATTCGGACTCAATGTCCTCAGCCTCCCTCGGAATGCTGTCGAAGTTCTGCCGGAGGTGGGAGTTGAAGATCTCCCGGACTGGGGCTTCTGCCAGGCGTTCCCAGCGCACCCTCACAATACGTTTAGGTGTGCCAGGTCTGTCCAGCATCTTCCCCCGCCACCTGATCCAACTCACCACCAGGTGGTGATCAGTTGACAGCTCAGCTCCTCTCTTCACCCGAGTGTCCAGAACATTATTATTTTTAACATTTCTACAAATACCTTTTGGTAAACACGGCCTAGAACAGACAAAAATTTTCCATGGTAAACAAATTTGAGAAAGTACACGCTGCACTCTTGTATAAGGGTGTATACTACACATAGGCATAGGAACCGGGGGGAGACAGGCACATTACTTGATTTTGAAATCTCTTTTTGAAATCATTTTTTAACTCGTGTACTTTTATTTTGAAGACGCAATATAGCATCATGTCACTGCGCTCCCCCCACCCCCTTCTGAACGGCTCTGACTTTTTGGGAGGCGGGAGACAGCGGCAGAAGTCAGAAACTCTTTTGAATGAGGTAAAACGGCCTGTCGGGAATGTTGCCATCAATATGGCTGCTTTATAATGTCTTCTTGTCAGTTTACTTTCATATATAGAAACAAAATCTTAATCCTGGGATGGTCACTCGTCCAATATTTAACTTGCTAGTACCAGTGTGGCCACCTGATAAAGTAAGCTACAGCCCTGGAATGATATGATCATTATGCTTGATAGAGAGTCAAGCCATTTTGTTTGGTGTCTTACGATTATAAAACATATACATATGTAAATTACATGCAATATTATAGGTGTACACAACACTATTTTTCCAAGAAATATTTGAAAAAGAAGAAAGTAAAAGTTCAAATAGCATTTTTTTATGCTTTCCTCAGAGTATTTACAGCTCTGTCAGGTTTCCGATATGTCACCCCCAAAAGTAAACTCGTTCCTACACCCTGGCTTAAGACGGATTTTTTTACAAGTCTGATGAAATTTTACGGGCCATTTCAATCCGACTTAGTTTGTTTTTGCGGCGTATCTTATTTTGAAGTCATGTTTAAACATTACCATGGTGACCAGAGAGCATTGTAGGCAGAGAGGATGTCATTCATGCTGTGGCGTGATGTTACGAGGACGCTGCTGATAGACTTGCATACGGATACATAGTGGATTCACGTTTATTATATTTAGAAAATAATCACACTTTGGATTATGGTTGTATCACTTATTTTGACGTTTTTATCTGCCACACCCTAAAGGCCGGTCCACGGACTGTGTCCACGGTCTGTGGCACAAAAAAGGTTGGGGACCACTGTGCTGTAGCCCCTTTCACACAGATTAGTATTGAGTGCATCACTGCACATGACAAGGTGATAAAAAGAGCAAATGTAATAGTAAAAAATAAAACAAAATTAAACACTGAATTAAAATGAAATGCCTGTGTAGATGTGTGTGTGTGTGTGTGTGTGTGTGTGTGTGTGTGTTTATGGCTGGATCCAGGTGTGGGACTTGTTGTCCTTGCCACCCGTGCACAGAGTCAAGGAGGGCCAGGGTTTCCCTTCCCTGCTGCTCCCCATTGGTCGCTCCTACACCCCCCACCCCCCCAGGGTGTGGGTGCCTTGGGGTTCTGGTCTTCGGTGCTCTCGATGGGCTGCGGGTGGCCCGTGTCTCCTGAGTCTTTCTCTACCTGCCTCTGGCTTCTGCTGCAGCTTTCCTCCCTCATTAGTAAGTACACAGGCTCTTACTCACTCAAACACAACAGAATTGTTGGTTTGTGTAGCCATGCTTTGTTTTTGTTCCACATAAATTTGTTTTTCCAAGTGTTGTTTGTTTTTTGTATGTTGTTTTGTTTGTTTGTTTGTTTGTTTTTTTACAGGTTCAACAGTTGATGAACCATTATGGCTTTTTACTTGTGCTCTGTCCCTTTTTCTATTTTCTCCCATTTCCCTTTTTTTCTTGCTTTTTCTCAGCCACATATACATGCATGTGAACAATAACACAAGTAAATAAATAAAATAAAATGTGAGGGGGCTTGAGCCTATAGAGCAGGGGTTCTCAACTACATTTGTCCAAGGGCCAGAATTTTTCTCAGCAGACACTGTGAGGGCCAGATGCTCTCGTAAAGTAAAATAAAATTAATATTGTAACCTACAGTAAGTAATATATTATCATTTGATATGTCAATTTCCTTTAAAATTCATACTACTTTTAATGATGTGATGTGCAAGTCTTCTCTGTTATGTTGACGGTCGTTATGGAAACACCGCAACTGTGTGCAGTTGTTCTCATCTAACAAGCTGATGTACCTCATCAGCTTATGTTGTAGGGAGTGTGCCAAAAATAAGGCTTCTGCAAGGCCAAAGGACCCTGAGATCTGCCAGCAGCCTCTCAGTTTCTCATTTACCACCACTGAGCTATCAGTAGATAAATCAGTCCACTGGACAAACACATAACTTCCTCCGGCCTCTCTATAGTCTTAGTTTTGGCACACACCCCTGTGCCAAACAGCTTCAGGCTCTGGCCACATGAAGAAGTTGAATGTCAGACATTTGTTCTGTTCTCAGATGTTCTATCAGGGGATAGCAGCCATCGTCTAATACTTCACTGCTCTGAACCTGCTGGATTTGATATATCGCAGTCTGTGATCGTTCTCTCAGGCTCACATGAACAACGTTAAGCTTGCTATCAGACGCAGCAAAATGTTTTACATTTTCATTAAAGCGAGTCTTCATTTCTGTGCTGCTTTTAGTTTTTATGTTCTACAAAATTGCCTTAACAGAACGTGTGACTGCATCTCTCCACCACCTGCTGATACATACAGCGTTGTGAAAAAGTATTTACCCCCCCCCCCCCCTTTCTGATTTCTTAGGTTTTTGCATTTTTGGCACACGTAACATGTTTCAGATGATCAAACTATTTTAATATTAGACAAAGATAACCTGAGTAAACACAAAATGCAGTGTTTAAATGATGGTTTCATTTATTAAGCTATCCAAACCTACCTGGCCCTGTGTGGAAAAAGTACCAGTTTACACAAAGACAGATTGATATAATGCACTGAATCTTCTGTGTCTTGAACTTGTAGTTTCCAATTTCAGAGGCATTTTCTTTTTATACACATCTATCAACACTCCGCCTTTTGAGTCATTACAGTAAATTGTCAGTAACTGAATGAACGCTTGCAGCCTCATGTAATGATTTTCTTACAAACAGGTTTATTGTCTTTAAACTTTAAATAACTCTGTAGGTTTTCTGTCTAACCATGTCATCCTTTTATTACCTCTCAGCACTAAATCAACATCTGGCTCTGTATGACCGGAGTTAACTTAAAGCATGTTTCTGATTTCATTGGACAAAAAAATCCATCAAAACCTTTCAGCATACTGAAATGCAAGGTTTTTTTTTTTTGAGAGGGAACGAGACTCTTGCACTAGATCATCTGAGTAATATAAACCACTCTGCAATGCATTGAAAGAGTGAAACAGTAGGAAGTAAAGATGAAGACTTCTGTCTGGGAGAGTGGAATTAGAATCCCATCTGAAGCCAAAAGCCAGTATCCTGTTAGGTGTTCAGGTCGACCACACAAGATGTACCATTTCAGGGTCGAAGTCTCGACTGCATTGTCTTTTCAACATGCCACAATGCTGTGCTCCTTTTGAACAGCCATGAGTCCATCCATCATCCATTTTCAAATTTCTGTCTGGGTGTGGCCAGTGGAGAGCCAGGTAGAAGAAGCTCAGTAGAAGAAACCTCCCTGGCTACTACCTCCAGCTCTCCCAGGGAATACTGTGGCCTGCAGCAGACCCAGCAATACCCCACAATGGTAAACTAAAAAATTGTGTAGACTGGATGATCCAACTCACATTGTTTGTCCTTCCTGTCCGGAACGTCATGTCTTCCTGATGTGATTTCAGGGGATAAAATGTGTTTAGTATTGATCCTTGGAGCATTATTCCCTCCACTCAGCCCGAGGTGGAGAGTGTCAGAGCAGTCGGTTAACCAGTCACATCAAAGTCAGTCAGCCCTTCAGTCAGTCAGTGCCTTACTCTTACTCTTTATGCTGCATTCATGTAATGTGGGAGTCACTGCAATACTGGTTTAAGACTGTCAAAAATCCTAACTGTAATCATGGCATGTGTTTTTAATAATGCAGAAGTAGGAGAAACTGTGCCTGCTATTTAAACCAGTTTTAACCAGATTTAATGGATTTCCTGTCAATGAAAAGTGTTTTTAATCCTTCAGCCTTGCTGTCAGGTCAAAGACGCATTACTTTCTAACCTTCTGATGTAAGACATCCTGGAAGTGTATCAGTAATATTACATCAAAGTTGAATTTGAGGCAGGATTTGTATGTATCTCTTTCAGGTGTCAATGCTCTCACCTCTCATTCACTTTCATTGGAGCCAAAAACATCCTGCTTATTTGAATACTCCAGTACTGCTGCCAGCTAATCAAATCACAGTTTACAAATAGCTCTAAACCTGGTTGTCGCTTGTGCACCTCGTCATTTGACATCAAAATGAAAGAGAGTGTGTCTGTCACCTGAATTCAAACTGGGAGCTGGTTCCATAGTAGAGGGGCCTGAAAGCTGAAGGCTCTGCCTCCCATTCTACTTTTAAATACCCTAGAAACCACAAGTAAGTCAGCAGTCTGAGTGAAGTGCTGTATTGGGGTGATATGGTACTATGATAAGGTGGGGCCTTATAATATTATTAATAATATTCCATAACTTTGAATAAATGTTTAACTTTGTGTAAGTGTGTATAATGACTAATTCAAGGGAACTGAAGAAAAAGCATTTACATTTTACACCCTTTAAATTTTAGTCGACTAAATCGACTGTAGATTTAGTCGACTATATTCTTACCATAATTTCATCGACTAAAACTAAAACTATTCAGATGAATAAATTATGACTAAAACTAAATTACATTTTCTTCAAAAGACTATGACTAAAACTAAATCAGAATTTGCTGTCAAAATTAACACTGCCTAGAAGTAATAAATGTATGAATTAGCTTTTTAGCATCACGCTGAGACAGGATGTTTCTAATTTTAGAAATATCGCACAAATACAAAAAAGCCTCACAGTGTTACTGGAGGCCAAGGTAATGCCATCCAGAGTAAGTATCTGGTTAGACACCATGTTTCTAAGATTTGTGGGGCTGAGTACAGTAACTTCAGTTTTATCTGAATTTAGAAGCAAGAAATTAGAGGTCACCCAGGCCTTTAAGACATTCCTGTAGTTTAACTAATTCATGTGTGTTCTTTGGCTTCATGGATAGATAAAGCTGTATGTATGCAATTCTTTCTAATAATACTGCCTAAGGGAAGCATGTATAGTTTAAATAGAATTGGTCCTAGCACAGAACTCCGTGGAAATCCACAGTTAAATGGGGAAAAAGACTTTATTTATTTACATGAACAAAGTGGAGCCTATTAGATAAATATGTTTCAAACCACTGCAGTGCAGTACCTTTAACACCTATGGCATGCTCTAATCTCTATAATAAAATGTTATGGTCGACAGACAACTATTCACACTCACATTTACACTTTTAGAATCACCAGTTAAACTAACCCCACTAACTGCATGTCTTTGGACTGTGAGGGGAAGCCGGAGTACCCAGAGAGAACCCACATAGACAAGCACAGGAAGAACATACAAACTCCACACAGAAAAGTTCTGGCTAGATGGTAGATTCGAACCCAAGATCTTCTTGCTGTGAGGCCTGAGAGCTTGAGGGTCTTGGCAGTATCTTAGCTGTTCCTAGGGTGTAGGTGTTGATTGCCTGGATCTTGTTCTTCCCATTCAGCTGACTCTTCAGGACTTGCCTTACTCTCTGCAGGCATTTGGTGGTTGCAGCTTTCCTAGCAGCCTCTTCATGGTTCCCATTTGCCTGTGGTTTTCCAAGGTACTTGTAGCTGTCCTCAGTGTCTGCAATGTTGCCTTCTGGTAGTACAATCACCTCAGTTCTGACTCCCTTCCCTCTCTTTGTTACCATCCAACTGCACTTCTCAAGTCTGAATGGCATTCCAAGGTCACTGCTGTAGATCAGTGTGGTGTGGATCAGTGAATCAATGTCTTGTTCACTCCTGGCATACAGCTTGATGTCATCCGTGTGTGTGTGTGTGTGTGTGTGTGTGTGTGTGTGTGTGTGTGTGTGTGTGTGTGTGTGTGTGTGTGTGTGTGTGTGTGTGTGTGTGTGTGGATGGATGGGAGGGAGGGAGGGAGGGATATATATATATACATTTATTTTTACTTCATGTATTCTTTAGTGCATTAGTTCCTAGTTCTCAGTTACTTTAGAGTTTAGTCTTATTCCTCCCTCTGTGTTTCTGTCCTCCTGTGTCAAGTCCCTTAAATTTAGTTTATTCATGTGTCTGTGTCTTCCTCATTTAGCTATTTCACTTCCTGTTTTATTTTGTGAGTTATTGTTCCTTGTTTTTGCCATTAGTTTGACATGTGTTTAGTTTCCTGTGTCTCGTCTGCTGTGACTCAGTTCACCTGTGTCTTGTCCTCCCCACCTGTCCCCGAATCACCCTACTGTGGATTTATTGTCTCAGTCTCCCTTGGTCCACTGTCAGAGCATCATTTCACCTTTCCCCAGTGTCTCCCAACTCCCGTGTATTAAGTTCTCATTAAGTTTGTTTCACTTATTTCATCAGTCAAAGTAAAACAGGTCGCCTTTTATCTCTGCCTGCCTGAGCTTCTGAATTTGGGTCCTTATCGCTACTATATATATATATATATATATATATATATATATATATATATACTAGGGCTCCTCCGTGAATCGCCACCTTATCGTGGTGGAGGGGATTGTGTGTCCCAGTGATCCCAGGAGCTATGTTGTCTGGGGGCTTGTCCCCCTGGTAGGGTCTCCCATGGCAAACTGGTCCTGGGTGAGGGTCCAGACAAAGAGCGGTTCAGAAGACCCTTATGAGTGAAAAAACAAGGGAACAGTTTACCCTGCCCGGGATAGGGTTACCGGGGCCCCACCCTGGAGCCAGGCCTGGGGAGGGAGCTCGAGGGAGAGCGTCTGGTGGCCAGGCATTAGCCCGTGGTGCTTGGCCGGGCGCAGCCCGAAGAGGTTACATGGGCCCGCCCTCCTGCAGGCCCACCACCCGCAGGAGGTGTCGTAGGGGTCGGGTGCAGTGTGTGTCGGGCGGTGGCCGAGGGCGGAGGCCCTGGCGGACCGATCCCCGGCTATCGAAACTGGCTATTGGGACATGGAATGTCACCTCTCTGGTGGGGAAGGAGCCTGAGCTAGTGCGTGAGGTTGAAAGATACCAGCTAGATATAGTTGGGCTCACCTCAACGCATGGCCTGGGCTCTGGAACCAGTCTCCTGGAGAAGGGCTGGACTCTGTTCCAGTCTGGAGTTGCCCTCGGTGAGAGGCGGCGAGCTGGGGTGGGTATTCTTGTATCCCCCCGGCTTGCTGCCTGTACGTCGGAGTTTTCACCGGTGGACGAGAGGGTAGTTTCCCTGCGCCTTCGGGCTGGGGAACGGGTCCTGACTGTTGTTTGCGCTTATGCGCCGAATGACAGTTCAGGGTACCCACCGTTTTTGGAGTTGCTGGGTGGGGTGCTGGAGAGTGCTCCATCTGGTGACTCCATAGTCTTGCTGGGAGACTTCAACGCTCACGTGGGCAATGACAGTGAGACCTGGAGGGGCGTGATTGGGAGGAACGGCCTGCCCGATCTGAACCCGAATGGTGTTTTGTTATTGGACTTCTGTGCAAACCACAGTTTGTCCATAACAAACACCGTGTTCGAACACAAGGATGTCCATAAGTGCACATGGCACCAGGACACCCTAGGTCGCAGGTCGATGATCGATTTTGTAATCGTATCATCAGATCTGCGGCCGTATGTTCTGGACACTCGGGTGAAGAGAGGAGCTGAGCTGTCAACTGATCACCACCTGGTGGTGAGTTGGATCAGGTGGCGGGGGAAGATGCTGGACAGGCCTGGCACACCTAAACGTATTGTGAGGGTGCGCTGGGAACGCCTGGCAGAAGCCCCAGTCCGGGAGATCTTCAACTCCCACCTCCGGCAGAACTTCGACAGCATTCCGAGGGAGGCTGAGGACATTGAGTCCGAATGGACCATGTTCCGCACCTCCATTGTTGAGGCTGCTGCTCAGAGCTGTGGCTGCAAGGTGGTTGGTGCCTGTCGTGGTGGTAACCCCCGAACCAGATGGTGGTCACCGGAGGTGAAGGGAGCCATCAAGCTGAAGAAAGAGTCTTATCGGGCTTGGTTAGCCTGTGGGACTCCGGAGGCAGCTGACAGGTATCGACAGGCCAAGCAGAATGCAGCTCGGGTAGTGGCCAAAGCAAAAACTCGAGTGTGGGAGGAGTTCGGTGAGGCTATGGAAAAAGACTTTCGGACGGCATCGAAGCGATTCTGGCAAACCGTCAGGCGACTCAGGAGGGGAAAGCAGTGCTTCACTCACACTGTTTATAGTGCGGGGGGGGTGCTGCTGACTTCAACTGAGGCTATAGTCGGACGGTGGAAGGAATACTTCGAGGACCTTCTGAATCTCACTGACACGCCTTCTGTAGTGGAAGCAGAGTCTGGGGATGAGGGGGATGACTTGACCATCACTGGGGGTGAGGTCACTGAGGTAGTTAAACAACTCCTTGGTGGCAGAGCCCCTGGGGTGGACGAGATTCGCCCTGAGTTCCTGAAGGCTCTGGATGTTGTAGGACTGTCTTGGTTGACACGCCTCTGCAACATCGCGTGGAGATCTGGGGCAGTGCCATTGGATTGGCAGACCGGGGTGGTGGTCCCCATCTTTAAGAAGGGAGACCGGAGGGTGTGCTCCAACTTTCGGGGTATCACACTCCTCAGCCTCCCCGGTAAGGTCTATGCCAGGGTGCTGGAAAGGAGGGTGCGTCCGTTAGTCGAACCTCGGATTCAGGAGGAACAATGCGGTTTTCGTCCTGGTCGTGGAACGCTGGACCAGCTCTTTATCCTCTCAAGGATATTCGAGTGTGCGTGGGAGTTTGCCCAACCAGTCTACATGTGCTTTGTGGACTTGGAGAAGGCATTCGACCGTGTTCCTCGGGGTGTTCTTTGGGAGGTGCTGCGGGAGTATGGGGTGTCTGGCCCATTGTTGCGGGCCATTCAGTCCTTGTACAACCACAGTGAGAGCTTGGTCCGTATAGCCGGTAATAAGTCGGATTTGTTTCCTGTGGGTGTTGGACTCCGTCAGGGCTGCCCTTTGTCACCGATTCTGTTCATAATTTTTATGGACAGAATTTCTAGGCGTAGCCAGGTGGCGGAAGGCTTCTTCCTTGGTGGCCTCAGAGTCTCATCTCTGCTTTTTGCAGATGATGCGGTTCTGTTGGCTTCATCAGGGGGGGGCCTCCAGCTCGCAGTGGAACGGTTCGCAGCCGAGTGTGAAGCGGCTGGCATGAGAATCAGCACCTCTAAGTCTGAGGCCATGGTCCTCAGCCGGAAAAGGGTGGAGTGCCATCTCCGGCTCAGGAACGAGTTCTTGCCTCAAGTGGAGGAGTTTAAGTATCTCGGGGTCTTGTTCACGAGTGATGGGAGAAGGGAACGGGAGATCGACAGGCGGATCGGGGCTGCTTCTGCAGTGATGCGGACGCTGCACCGGTCCGTCGTGGTGAAGAGGGAGCTTAGCGTAAAAGCGAAGCTCTCGATTTACCGGTCGATCTACGTTCCTACCCTCACCTATGGTCACGAGCTTTGGGTAGTGACCGAAAGAATAAGATCGCGAATACAAGCGGCAGAAATGAGTTTCCTTCGAAGGGTGGCTGGCCTTTCCCTTAGAGATAAGGTGAGGAGTGCGGCCATCCGGGAGGGGCTCAGAGTAGAGCCGCTGCTCCTCCACATCGAAAGGAGCCAGTTGAGGTGGCTCGGGCATCTGATTAGGATGCCTCCTGGCCGCCTCCTGGGTGAGGTGTTCCGGGCATGTCCCACCGGGAAGAGGCCCCGTGGTAGACCCAGGACACGCTGGAGAGATTATGTATCTCGGCTGGCCTGGGAACGCCTTGGGGTCCCTCCGGATGAGCTGGAGGAGGTGGCTGGGGAGAGGGAAGCCTGGGCTTCTCTGCTTAGGCTTCTGCCCCCGCGACCCGGCCCCGGATAAGCGGAAGAAAATGGATGGATGGATGGATATATACTAGGGATGCGCCGATCCGATATTCAGTATCGGTATCAGTCCGATACTGGCCAAAATTACTGGATCGGATATCGGAAAGAAATTAAAAAAATGCACTCCGATACTTTAAATATTAAAAAAATGTTTGATGAAATTTGCGGCATGCCGTAAGCCGATGCAGCACCTTCGCATACGAGCGGCAGGCATCACGTGATAGAACGATTGTTGTGAGAGTTGTTTCGGCATGTCAGCGGTGTGGAGCTACTTCACACTCAAGGAAGGAAACAGCAAGACCGCCGAGTGTAAGTTGTGCAATGCAAGTGTCTCACGAGGTGGTAGCAGTGTTGGGAACTTTAACACCACGAACATGATAAAACACTTACAGAAACACCATGGAAAGGAGTACACGGAATTTATCGAGGCCTTGAATACTACGAAGAAAAATGTTTTGCGTCAACAAACGCTGCTGGAAAACGTTCAGAAACGCGAGAAATTCTCTCCAGAGAGCAACAAAGCAAAGCTGATAATGGAGAAAATTGTTGAATTTGTTGTGCTTGATGACCAGCCTCTTTCTGTTGTGGAAAATGTTGGTTTTAAACGCTTAATGGAGCATTTGGAGCCACACTATGTGCTGCCAAACCGTCATTTCATCTCGGAGCAAGCTGTCCCAGATAAGTACAAGGAAGTATGCAAGTTTATCTCTGAAAGCTTGCAGAGCATTCCAAGTTTAAGCTTAACAACTGATATCTGGAGCTCAGATGTGTGTCCATTGTCATTGCATAGTCTGACAGCACAGTGGATAGACTCAAGTTTTACTTTAAAAAAAGCAGTGTTGCAGGCTAAACAGTTTTGTGGTTCGCACTCGGGAGAGTCCATCGCTTCAGCTTTGGAGGAAATGTTGAATGTATGGAAAATTCCGAAAAACAAAGTCCATGTTATTTTACGAGACAATGCTACCAATGTAACAAAGGCAATGGACCGGCTCGGACTTGCAAGTTTGGGATGCTTCGCGCATACCTTGCAGCTTGTGGTGAATGAAGGACTGCTAGCACAACGTAGTGTAAGTGATGCAGTGGCAATTGGCAGGAAAATAGTGGGGCACTTCAAGCACTCACCACAAGCATATTCACGTTTGAAGGACATTCAAATGGAGCTGAATATGCCACCCAAGCGTCTGGTACAAGATGTGCGAACAAGATGGAATAGCACATATTATATGATCAAGACCCTCATTGAACAGAAATGAGTCTTGTGCGCATATTCCGCAGAATATGACCTTCCAGCCACACTCACTGCACAGCAGTGGGGTTTACTGGAAAAGGTCATGGCAGCTCTCGCTCCCTTTGAGGAGTTAACAAGGGAGGTAAGCTCCTCATCATCATCTGTATCTGATGTCATCCCAATAGTCTGTGTCCTCAAGCGCGTTCTCTCTCGAGAAACTGAGGCCGATGAAGGAATAAAGAAGATGAGAAGCACCCTTCTTGAGGCAGTTAACAGACGCTTCAGAGATGTAGAATCTGAGCCACTATACACAGTTGCAACGCTGCCTGATCCAAGGTATAAAGACAGGTATGTAAATCTTCACTGATATTGTTTTATTAGATGAAAGTATGTGAGTGAGTGAGTGAGTGAGTGAGTGAGTGAGTGAGTGAGTGAGTGAGTGAGTGAGTGAGTGAGTGAGTGAGTGACAGAGAGAGAGAAAAGGAGGGTGTGTGAGAGAAAATGGTGAGGACGTTTTACTTTAGATCATAGTTTAGTAAGCCTACAGGATCATACTGATCACTTAATATTACAGTTTGGCTATTTTTTATAATTCCAGATACTTCACAAGTGTAGAAACCTCCAAACAAGCTAAAGCTTCTTTGATGGCTGAGGTGAGGAAGATGGAGGAGGTGCTGAGGACAACCCCAGTGGATTCCTCAGAGCCAGCAGAGGGGCCATCATGTTCAGCAGCCTTGGAACCAGCAAAGAAGACACCGCGGGTGGAATCTGCAAGTCCCAACAGACTTGAAAGCATTTTTGATGAAATCCTGAAGGAGAACACTGTAGAACCTGTTCCTGACTTAGCCACCACAAGTGCACGCATTGAAGTGCAAACCTACCTCAGCGAGTCAACTATTCAGCGCTCGGACAATCCACTGCTATACTGGCAAGTCAACAAACCTAGATTACCCACTCTGGTTTCTACAGCAGCTAAATTTCTGTGTGCACCTCCTACAAGTGTGGAGAGTGAGAGACTCTTCAGTACAGCCTCCATCATTATTGATGAAAGGAGAAGCAGGCTGACAGCTGAGAAGGCCGAAATGCTGATCTTTCTAAAGAAGAACCTGCCTCTCATGTTAAAGTGAACAAACTGTTACAAAATGGTTTTCAAAAGTTACTGTTTTTCAGTAATGGGCAGCTACTGCCATGTCTCACGGTAGGGGGATTCTATATCCAAAAACTTTAGTTCGCAGTGTGTGTGTGTTTATTTGTATTTTTTATACTGGAAATGTTTTTATACAAGTGTTAAGTTTTGTATAGAGATGTCACACAGTTGAACTTCAGGTTTAATGTGATGGAAAAAGATTGAACTGACAGCCATCTTAATACTAGTTGAGAGTCACAAAAAGCCATGTTTGCACTACTTTAATTACTATGTTGTTTTTATAATGGAAATTTTCCACTGTAGATGTCTGTTGAGTTTTAAGTATAAAAGGGTCCATCCTACAACTTGATTTTGTTTAATTTGTTGAATATGAACAGTATTTTATGCTGAAATTGCACTTTGTTTTCAGAACCTAACAGCTTTTGAGATCTAGCATAAAGTTGCACTTTGAATTTCATTTTGAATATTACTTCAATCCTTAGATGTAAAGTTTTGCTTAAAATGTTAAAATTTCAGGATAAATGTCTGAATAGTGTTGACCAGCTATATGCTGTGAAAAGTTATGTTTAAATAAAAAAATCAGTACTGGCAAACTGAACTGTGTTTTGGGTGCAATGTATTTCTTGCAAACGAGTATAATATAATAACATTACAATTCTTTTTTTATTTGACTGATGACTTACGTAAAATGCACCCAGTGCTCTTTTTTTTTTTAAGCAATTGTTTAAAAAAAAAAAAAATCAGATTTGTATCGGTATCGGCAGATACCCAAATATAAAATATCGGTATCGGTACCGGACCTAAAAATGTGGTATCGTGCTATCCCTAATATATACTCAAACTATATATTGCTATATAACTGAAATTGCAGAATCAGTTCACTGATTCCACTTCCTCTAATTGCATCCTCTTTTCCCACATTCCCATGCATCTCAGTCTCAGATTTTTCCTCTGAACCATCATCTGAAGCAGCATCTGCGTCTGATGGAGCTGGATCAGCTGTCAGCCTGCTTTTAGAGCTCAGTGGAGAGTTTTGTTGGATTAGAATATGAATATGTATGTTTGCTATTTATGCATTGTCCAAATACTAATAAGGACATCGTTGTTATCTATTTTCTACATGTGTATATGTGTTTAATCTACATATATATTAAAAACCTGCTTTTTGTATTTATGCTGCCCTTGAATCAGCAACACTAGTGTGTAAATGTACTCCACTGCTCAGATACTGAATTATTATTTGCACCTCCAATTATTTATAGTGTTCATGTGGATTAACTATCGAATTGTTTAAGTTATGATCCAGATTTTTGTTTGTTTTCATAGAAAAACCATTTGAGCTCATTTCTTTTCCAAAAAATTGTGTTAGTTCAGGCAGACCATGTAGTCAAGTTAGGACACAATCCCAGAAGATCAACTGATCTCAAGTCCAGCGTACATTAGTTGAATGTGCAACTGGGAACTCTCTATACACTGTGCACTATTTAAGCTGCTGTAGCCTGTCTACAGTTACAAGTGCCTCTGTAAGCTGCTTTGAAACCCACCCCCAGGTCCTCCCTTTATTGTTGTTTGATGCCTGCTCTGTTCTGATTGGATGTCTTTATGCACTATATTGTATACACTATATTGCCAAAAGTATTCATACATCTGCTTTCACATGAATGCATTCTTAATCCATTAATATGATGTCGGCCCACTCTTTGTGGCTATAATAGCTTCAACTCTTCTGAGAAGGCTTTCTACAAGGTTTAGAAGTGCACTGATTGGAATTTTTGACCATTCTTTCAGAATGCAGGTGTCTGCTGCTGTTCTATTAATTTTTTAAAATATTTCTTTTAAGTCCTAGAACCATTCGCTAAACAGGCTTCACCTTTGCCAGACCACTATTGTAGATAAATGTTCTGACTTACCTGCTTCAATAAAGGTTACAGTTACTGCTTACGATCTCATCAACATGTGACCTTCTGATGTGATATTGACCCTGAGGTGTGATGGGAGGATGTGTTCAGTATTGATCCTGAAAGCATTTCCTGTCTTAGTCTGTCCCCTGTCTGCAGATGTGAGCCAGGACTGTCAAGCTTGTAGTTGACCCTCTAATTCATCCTAAAGGTGTTCTGTTGGGTAGAGGTCAGGAATCTGTGAAGGCCAGCCAAGCTCTTGCACACCAAAGTCACTCATCCATGTCTTTATGGACCTGCTTTGTGCACTGGTGTGAAGTCATGTTGGAACAGGAAGGGGCCATCTGCAAACTGTTCCCACAGAGTTGGGAGCATGAAATTGTCCCAAATGTCTTGGTATGCTGACGCATTAAGAGTTCATTTCACTGGAACTAAGGGGCCGAGTCCAACTCCTGAAAAACACCCCCTCCACCAAACTTTACACTTGGGACAATGCATTCAGACAAGTAACGTTTTCCTGGCAACTGAACTGTCCATCAGCTTGCTAGATGGAGAAGTGTAATTTGTCACTCCAGAGAACTCGTCTCCACTGCTCTAGAGTCCAATGGCTGTGTGCTTTACACCACTGCATCCATCACTTTGCATTGCATTTGGTGATGTAAGGCTTGGATGCAGCTGCTCAGCCATGGAAACCCATTCCATGAAGCTCCCTATGCACTGTTCTTGAGCTAATCTGGAGGCCACATGAAGTTTGGAGGTTTGTAGCAATTGACTCTGCAGAAAGTTGGCAACCTAAGTGCAATATGCCCCTCAGCATCTGCTGACCCTACACTGTGATTTTACGTGGCCTACCACTTTGTGGCTGAGTTGTTGTTGTTCCCAATTGCTTCCACTTTGTTATAATACTGCTAACAGTTGACTGTGGAATATTTAAAATGTTGCACAGGTGGGCCCCTGGGTGGCTCAGTGTTGAAGCAGGTAACCACATGCATAAGGTGTGGGCAGCATGGGTTCGAGTCCCGGCCTGTCACTAGCTTGCCCGAGTATCTTCCCCCCATTTCCTGTCTTCCTCCACTGTCAGTAAAGCTGCTGTGGCTAAAAAAAAAGAAATACTGCACAGGTGGCATCCCATCACAGTACAATGCTGGAGCTCCTGAGAGCAACCCAGTCTTTCACAGATGTTTGTAGAAGCAGTCTGCATGCCTAGAGCTTGATTTTATACACCTGTGGCAACGGAAGTGATTGAAACATCTGAATTCAGTTATTTGGATGGATAAGTGAATACTTTTGGCAATATAGTGTATGTTTATGCATCCACGTGTGGAGTGGCTGGGTGATCCCTAACCAGAGTTTGCTACCAAATTTAAAAGAAATAATGTCCTTCTGACTATAGATTAAAGATTAAAGTTACCTTATTGTCTCCCATAGGAGCATTACAATAAAAAAAAAAAAATACACATGGAAATTTGAGCCCCCCCCCCATCCGGTTTAAATGAGAAAAGAACAAATTAATCTTCTTATGCTTATATAAACCCTATCTATTCTTTTAGAATATATCAATGCATATATACATGTTTAGCACATGGAAAGGGTCAGCTGAATGGTCACATCCTGTTTGTCTGCCAACCAGTGGACTGTAGAAAAATGTCTTGTAGAGTGAGGGGTGTATTTTTTTCGGTGATCCTTCCTGTCGGTTTAAGCAGATTAAAAATCTGAGATTCAGGCTTGACTGTTAGGTTTTCAAAACAAGCACAATGTAGGATCACCTTTATATTAGCACTAAATAGTTGCCCAGACTGAATTAAATTTATACCTGGTGCACTGGGGTTTTTTTTTTTTCTTTTTTTTAATGGTTTGTTGGTGAATATTCCCAAGCCATCCAAGAGACAATCTCTCAAATGTGCCTGTTCTTGGTTGGATATGCATGAAACTCACCTAAGAGGCTTCCTGGCCAGATGGTTCTACTGTGTCCATTCCTGTACTAGCAGCTCTATTGTGTCCATCCCAAATGACAGAGCTCCTCACATTATCTAAGGGAGAAAGGAACCTCATTTCCACTGCATTTCCACTCAATTTTATTCTTTCAGTCACCACCTACAGCTCGTGGCCGTAGGTGAGCACAGGAATGTAGACAAGCATCACCTTCACACTCGGCTCTCTCTTCACTACAACAGGCCAGTACAAAGTCCACATAACGAGGCACTATGCCAGATTAAGTGGAGTTTAAGTATCTCGGGAGATACTTAAACTCCACTTGAGGCAGCAACTCTTCCCCAATCCAGAGTAGGAACTCCACCTTTTTCCAGCTGAGAGCCATAGCCACAGACTTGGAGGTACTACTTCACACTTAGCTACAACCAGGCCCAGTGCAGCCTGAAGGTCTGCAGCCTGAAGGTCTGCAGCCTGAAGGTCACCATTTGATGAAGCATGAGAATCAAAAATGCAACTTGGGTCTGCCAAATGGGAAACCTCCTCTTATGAACAGAATCAATAGAAATAAATTATTGAGTGAGTTTGTGTTTTCAGATGATAAAACAAGAACTCACTGATTAGTTTGCTTTCTCTTTGTCATTTTCTGTCTTGACAAGGAGCAAAATCCAGTATCCTTCATTAGACAGTGTAGCTTATCATGTCCTGAAATATTTAACTGTCACTACAAAGGACCTTGTTTATGTGTGTGCTCTCAATCTGTTCTGTCAACAGTCTGATCTTTGCAGAGTGCAGAACAATAAAACCATTGAACAAATCCCTGTTCAGCCTGAACCAGAAACAAATTGTTTTTGGATATGTTCTCCATATGCATTAAGAAGATTTGTGATGGGTTAACCACGTATTTACTGGGATTTATGGTAAGTTGCCTTAAAGGTACGTTTTGTAGTCACCCTCTGCAAATTTTATCAGAAAGTTTCACCACCAGGGGGCGTGTGGTATGTGGAGATGTTTTGAGATGTCTGCTGCTGTTCTTTTAATTGTTTTTAATATTTCTTTTAAGTCCTAGAACCATTTGCTAAACAAGTTTTGCCTTTATCCAGACCACTATTGTAGATAAATGTTCCTAATGACTTACCTGCTTAAATAAAGGTTACAGTTACTGCTTACGAGCTCATCAACATGTGACCTTCTGATGTGATCCTGACCCTGAGGTGTGATGGGAGGATGTGTTTAGTATTGATCCTGAAAGCATTTCCTGTCCCAGTCTGTCCCCTGTGTGCAGATGTTACTCAAGACTGTCAATCAGCCCATCAGCCATTCTCCTGAGACAGAGAGGAGGCTCATTTGGACTTTGTTTGACAGCTTACCTTGGCTCTGTCTGAGATGTTGTTTTTGAGGCTGCTGAGAGCATCCACATCGGAGCACTGCTGCTGCTTTCACCAGTTTTTAAGGCTTTCTTCTCAGTTTCAACTGAGTACTTTGGCTTTGAAGTAACATTCATTTTACATGCCAGATTTTCAGATAGTTTGTCTTGGTTATTATAGACTCTGGAGGAATGAGGTCAATATAGCAAACGGTGTAGTTAAACCTATGTTTTTATGACCGCTGTACAAAACGGGCTGAACTTTGATAGTGTTCACTGAAGTAAAGAAAAACTGAGCAACAAGACATTAGAAAAGTTAGAAAGGTGTTTCTGAAAGCATTGGATAGTCAGGTTTGACATAAAAGGTTACCTGCATTTCCAAAGGGCAGATTTATGACCGCATGTTAACCTCATTAAATCCAGAAGATCACCACTTAAGGGTAGGGGTGGGGTTAGGTTGCATTTCAGTCAAATGATTTAAAAAAAAAAAAACATGTATTTCCAGTTTAGAATCACCAGTTAACTTAACACCAGAGTACCCACATAAAGTGTATCACAAAAGTGAGTACACCCCTCACATGTCTGCAGGTATTTAAGTATATCTTTTGATGGGACAACACTGACAAAATGACACTGTGACACAATTAACAGTAGTCTGTGTGCAGCTTATATAACAGTCTTCATGTAGAGCAACAATTTGTCTTTTAAGATCCTCAGAGAGTTCTTTGACATGAGGTGCCATGTTGGAACTTTGAGTGACCAGTATGAGAGAGTGCGAGAGCTGTACTACAAAACTGAACACACCTGCTCCCTATGCACACCTGAGATCTAGTAACACTAACGAGTCACATGACATTTTGGAGGGGAAATGACAAGCAGTGCTCAATTTGGACATTTATGGGTGTAGTCTCTTAGGGGTGTACTCACTTTTGTTGCCATTGGTTTAGACATTAATGGCTGTACATTGAATTATTTCGAGGGAAGAATAAATTTACACTGTTATATAAGCTGCACACAGACTACTTTTCATTGTGTCAAAGTGTCATTTTGTCAGTGTTGTCCCATGAAAAGATATAATTAAATATCTGCAGAAATGCGAGGGGTGTGCTAACTTTTGTGACACACTGTACACTGGGAAGATTTAAAAAAGACAGATTTATTTATATTTCAACAAAAATCCATCCTCTGTTATTTGGTTTTGTCATTATTTTTCATACATATGTATATATTTTAGGGCTGCAACGATTTATCAGTTATTTCGATTCTAAAAAATTATCCACACAAATTTACTGTTTCGATGCTTCATTTAAACTCAGCAGCTTTCAGTTGTCTCCGTGTAAGCGGCGCTCCTCACTAGCATTAGAAGCATTATAGTGCTCCACACTGTTGCCAACTCCTCAGCAAGGAAAGTAGCTATTGGCTGTCCTAAAAGTCGCTATATGATGTCATCACCTAATTTGCATAATTGGTTATTTGCATGTAGTTGCAATCGAGGATGTAGGAGAGAGGAATAACATCTTTAGAGAGACAAAAAGTGAAGAAAAACACCCTAAATATGTTTAGAACTACTAGGGCTGGGGAATATGGACCAAAATAATATCTCAGTATTTTTTACCTGAATGGTGATATACGAAATATATCTTGATATTTTTTCTTCCCAAAGGTATAAACAAAAAGGCACTTCTGAGTCAAAGTTACATGTCCCAAATGTCACACAGACACTTTTATTAACATTCAGCTGTAGACTCGCAAAAAAATAACAAAAGACTCACAGCTGTGCTATTAAAATGTAAACAGAAAAGATACAGAGCAAAAATAGCAAAAGGCTGACTGATTCTTTTAAAAGCCAGTCTGCAGTGAAGTAGACTTCACCACAGTGCTTCCTCCTGTGTAAGATAATAAACATGTAACCAGACTGAATGAACAAACTTCCATCCTTCAGTCAGCAGGATTTGTGAATCCATAGACATATATGCTGATGTATCACAGCAATGGGCCCACCCGCTCAATGCGGCGTCGTATCCGCCGCCTGCATCATGAGAACACGAACAGACCCACTTCCGCTATTAAGGTCACGTGACTTACGGTACGTACCAACAGTACTCTTGGGGTCCGGGCGATGCCAAAACGTCTGAACGAACGCAGTACGAAGGCTGTATGTACTCAAAACCCGGCGACAGCAGAGGATTTCAGGTTAACAAAAAACTCTCCAAAAGTTGCCGACGTCACCGGGAAAACTCGCTAAATTTGTAACTAGTTGCTTTTTGGAAAAAAAAACTCGCTAGCGACAAAGTCGCCAAGTTGGCAACAGTGGTGCTCCGTCGTCTTTTTGTGGGTTTATTGGTGGCTGGCAAACCAACATAGAATGCATTACCGCCACCTACTGGCCTGGAGTGTGAATCACACACACACACACACACACACACGCACACACATTCTAAAAAGCTCCCCGTCACTGCGATGGATTTCCTTTAACACAGAGTGGATCATCGCTAGAGTTGCCACCTGTCTCGTAAAATACAGAACCCCGTATGTTACGGGACTCCGTGGAATACGGCTCCGTGACATGCCGGGTTCCGTACTTTACAGGACGGGTGGCAGCTATCGCTGACGTGCATTTCCACACCTCCACTGCTCTCTGTGTGTCTGTGTGTTGTGCTCACTGAGAATTTCAGCTGTTATTTCTGTCTTTACTTCAGCTGTAGCTACCAGAATTGGTTTGCTAGCGAGCGCGGACCATTAGCACTAGCGATGGTTCGGTACCGAAAGCTGTTACAGAGACGGTGAGCTCAAGCAGTGCAAAAGGAAACGTTTTTCCAGCGTCCAAAACAGAAGCTTTTTCTTTTAGTAACCACCATTAAAATCTTTACCGGGAAACAGCTGGAGGTCCTTCATCAACCACCTGATCAGCAAGTGTTAAGGTGGAGAAAAGAGAACTTTGTAGCTGCTCCATCCACCGCTGTTTGTTCACAGGCGAAAAACTGCAGTATGGAAGTTAAAATATGCAGATAAACTGTCAATAAAAAAAGTATTTCTTATCCTATTACTCGATTAATTGATGGAATAATCGATTACTAAAATAATCGATTTATGCAGCCCTAATATATTTGTTTTCTTATTTATACATTTGGGAGCTTTTATTTTCTTTGTGTGACCTTTGCCTTCCCACGTCTCACTTCCTGTAATTTTGGGCCTCTCTCCTCTGCTCAGTTTGCTGGAGGTGCTGCTGGGTAGAGATAACAGCCCTGGTTATAGAGTAGTTGGTTCAAAAATGGTTCAAACCTTACTTGTTACACTGACAGATCATCTTATAATGTTGTTTAATATTTTTAGTGTTCATTGTTGTTTTTCTGTCGAGTACAACACTTTATTGTAACATATTGATTTGCTGATCTTAAGCTAGACTGCAGGAGCATGCGGGAAGTTTCTCATGTGGTCTGCTGTTCCTCCCTCTCTCCCTCTAAAAGATGTGCATGTAGAAGCTCCGTCATATGAAGTTGCTGTACTCAATGTGCAAAGCAACAGTCAACTCCTTCCATCATTTACACAACACAACACAGAGATTACAGCAGCCTGAAATGTAAAGTCAGGCTGTCTATGCATTTTGGCCTTACAGTTCTTCTTTTGGGTATACCAAATATGTAAAAATTACATATAAATGGGACCAAACAGGTTTGTGGTGACTTGATGGATATTAGGAGGTTAATAGTTAACTCCAGCATCTGTTAAGTCTGAACGCACTGAACAGCTAAGTGGATTATACACGGCAGGTTTAATTGGGTCATCACCTAAAACTTTACATTTCCTTCATGTGGATAAGTCACTATATGATGAGCTGTGGATTTTTGTGGACACGTCCTGCTTTTTCTCACAGTGGACAAAATGTGAACTATGTATGAACATTCAGTCTACTGCATGCTGTTTAGTGTAATCTAAAACACTACCTGCATGCTATCCAATTGATGGCGCCCTATTGATGCCATTATTTACCTGAAAGACACTTGTTAAGCTTAGAGAGTCTCCAACTGATGCTATGCTGATGGTTGTACTCTCTTGAATGAAGCCAAATCCATATTGGAAAAGATGTGGAAGGACTTTTTTTTTAATGATAATTATGACTATAAATGACTAAAAGAAAGCTGAGCTTCTTATCTTTCTTTTATGGGAATTTGCATTCAGTTAACAGTAGTCTAATTTTCATAAACATACCTGCATTCGAATATCTAGATTTTTTTTGGTACTGCAGGTTGCAGAGTTGTAGTCATAGAGTTCTACTCATGTTTGAACTAAGTGGCAACCAATGGGGCTGAAAAATTGCACTGCAGAAGCAAGAAACACTCCAAGTCCCCCAATGGCCACTTGATGCTGGCTTCAAAAGTAAATCAGTCCCCATCAGAAATAAGCTCGCTACAAAAAAACCCCAAAACATTTTGCCTCTGAAAACGGACTGGTCCTTGCATAGTGCTTTTATACTCAATTTGAGCAATCTCTTACAATGAACCTCATTCACATTCATACAAGCGCTTTTCCACTGGCTAAGCACTTTTAGCCTAGCAATTATACACTCACACTCCAATGGATGCACCAAAGGCAACTTAGGGGTTCAGTTCTTGCCCAAAGGTACTGAAACTTGCAGGTCAGAGGAGGCAAGGGTCAAACCACCTACCTTCTGATTTGTAGATAACCCAGATAGCCCATTTCCACCTCAGCTCTCTGGGATGGAGTGTGGCTGCTTTGACCCACAGGTGTTGATGTGTCTGCCACACATCATTTCCTCTAATTGGAATCATTGAACTGAACCTCCCAACCTTGCTTGTTTTTTTTTTTTTGGAGTCTTGAAGAACATTTTTAACTTTAATTGCAATTATCTGACATGCTGTGAAGTGCAGACCATGCTAGAATTTGCATTAATTTGCAGATATGCTGCTAACTAAGCTTGCTAGCAATAATGTGTTTATGTGGTATATTACTAAATTTAAAGCCTAACCAGAGTGAAGGTTTGCAGGACTTCTAGCTATGGTTAGATCTCTTATGCATGTTGTATTACATCAGTTGCACTCTTTTTAAATACTGCAGTGTTTATGTGTACTGTCCTTGACATATAATAAATAAAATACAAATAACCCAAAAAGCAAACCATCATAGCTGCAATCTGTGTTGGTAACAGACCCAAGGCACCTGTACAGCCACACCACAGATTTAACGCTGTGCTACAAATCAAGTGTGGGTTGAGTACTCAGTGTCAAAGTGTGTCCAACTACTATGTTATGGATGATTCACACGCATGCATTTCAGGCTTCAGTGCTTTCGCTTCCCATTCATTTGCCTTGTGATGATTGGTTATTGTTGCTGTGCCAGTCTCACCAGCAAAGACACCCTGTGACATCAGGAATGCACACTGTTAAGCACTGAAGCAATTCATCCATGTGAATCCTCTCTTACCGTTTCCAATGCACGATATGTATTCCTACATGAATACTCCCACCTTTAAATTGTAATTCTGAAACTCCTGAACAAATCAGGAGTTTTAATCATTGCTGAGCATGTTTTTAATGTTTCGTTTACCCGTGTTGGAAAGCTTAGCGCGATGCATCGGTGTGTCTTTGATCACTGGAGGCTGTCTGAGGTTTCCATAGTTTTCTCCACACTGAACCGCATACAACACATTCTCAAGGTACCAAATCGCTCTCTTTCAGCTGGACGCTGCGTGCTCAGATATCTGATCAACCGAGGCCATGATTGGTTGTTACGCTAAGCTGCAGGTACCTTTGATCTATGCTTTGAGGTCATGTGATGAAAGAGATTTATATTGGTCCGGAGCGCTGCTGGGATCAAACAGTGAGCTGAGCCCAGCTCAGGTACAGCCTCCCCCGGGTCAAATTTATCTCTAATCGATATCTTGGGAGCCAGCGGGCTCATTTTAGAGAAGCTACAGGTGTTCCTCTTCAGATGCTTTATCTTTACATGAATGTATGTTCTCCTGAATTTAACTCTCTGGGGTCTTACATTCATTCAGATACAAGCTGGAAACTGATATAATTTTTATTACAACCTGGATTCTTTGAATGTGTGTACTGCCTTAATGCCCCATGATGATTTTTTTTTTTTTTTTAAAGGCAAAGGGTAATTTAGCCTTCTTGTAGCCCAAGGCCTCTGGTAAGAAGTGAAGCAATCAATTGAGGGAAGCAAGGTGCACATAAAAGATCATCCCTGGAGGGAAATTAATAATGGACCCTCTGACAGAATTTAACAACCGACATCATTTTATACCCACAGCTGGACTCTTTCCCTCTTTTTTTACCATCACTATAGCCCACAATCAATCCACATGGTGCTCATCATAACTGAAAAGCTGTTTTGATACAATATAAAAACAAATATTGAATTCACCACATTAATGTAATCCAGCTAAAATAGATCTAATAAAGAGACAATGGAGCTAATGGTTTGGGGGTTTATGCCACATTTTAGTAGTTTGGCTCAAGCAACAAATTGTCTTATTTAATAAGCTCTGATAAATGCACTGTGCATTACATGCTTAGCACATATACTGCATATAAAAGATGGATGTAGATATCGTGACATCACCCACTGGTTTTGGGCTCTGTCTTTTGAAGACTCAGCAGTACCATTTTGGCTGCAGCCATCCATCCATCCATGGTTTTTAAGGCCAGCAGCGACCGTATTTAGAGAAAAAAGGTTATCAGCCAAGTTATCAGCTAATGCTAGCTGGCTTGGTTAGCAAGCTGGATCCATAAACTGTACGGGTGCAACACAGACTGAAGCATGAAATTCTTGGATGATCTGCAAACACAGCAAACTACAATATTTCTCAGATAATTTTGTTAAAATGTACTCCACTTAACACAGGTGAAACCTAGCATCTGTAGCCGCTAAATGTAGGCACCTGTATACCCCCAACTCCAGCATCCAAATGGAGGAGTTATTTATTTTTATTTTTTTTTAAAGTTAAGAAGTCAAGTGCAAATGCAGTGAGATTCTCTCCACACCTTACTTTTCTTTTCCTAAGTCCTTATAAGTTGTCTTTCCAACCTTTCCTTAACATCATGATGTCTTCCATCGAGGTCAAGGTCATTTCTTGAACTACTTAACTGTACCCTGAGTTTATAGTTTAATATCAAGTACTGTCTGTACTTTGAAGCAAGCACGAGACTTGTTTTTTCCACTTTTATGTCAGTTTTGAATACCATCAGTTACAGCGCACTGAGGCTCATTACAAACCTAAAGCCCTTACTCACCATTTTACGTTCACTTCCTCTTCTGTCTGAAACAAACTGTTTGAGCTCCTCTCCTTTTAGCCCAACATTCCTCTGATTAGCTGCCCCTTGTAAACAGAAGATTTAAACAGCAGGTGGGCGGGGCTTCTGTGCTTAAAGCCAGAGCTATTTCCTTGTAATGCACATTTAGACAGGTACTATACAAATAAAGCTAAAATGGTTATTCTTATTGAATATGGGGTAACCCCACACAGTCAGAGCCAAGAGTTAAAAAAAAAAAAATTGTATGAAAAAGAAGTCCACTTATAAATTTGAAACAAAAAAACATGTTCCTTTTCCTTTTTGACAGCTGATACATGTTTTTTTACACTCATGATATCAGTTTAAAAATTAGGCAAAATGCCTATAAGAGAGATTTCTCACAATTATGATGCCTGCTGTTGTTTGAACAGGATCCATGACTGTAATACAGAAAATGAACTCAAACATGGTACACTGTAATAATCTCATGCAAAAATAGGCTCTGAAAGTTTATGCTTTACAAACATTTTTTGTATATTCTTCCCCACTGTGCTGACTGTAGTCTCCAACACATCCACTTGTAGAGGAAATGAAAATCTCTAACATGTCTGAAACTGGGCACCTGAAAATGGGCCAAATGTAGAAGCAGAGGAGAAACATAATGAGGTGTTCAGAATGAAGTGTCTTCCTGATTGAATGTAGCTCTATTTGTGTTCAGCATAGGTTTTGAATTACACCTGGATGATGGCTGTGACACTCATGCAGGGTCACTGAACCAAATCTTTGCCCAGCTGGAGCAATCAAACCCAGGAAAATCACCTCCACCAACAGGAAGTCCTGATCAGCTGCAGCTGGATCATACTGTATGAATGTGAGGCGGTGCCCTGCAGAAGGAGGAACAGGCGGGGAAGTGCAAATCTCCAAGTATTAAAAACAAACCACTGAAGGTGTTTTGCATTATGCAGCGTCAGGCCTCAGTTTGTCTGCAGAGGCACATCACGAATCGTGAGTTTAAGGTCAGATCCACGGCGTGGCATTATTATTCTCTGTCCTGCTCTGTTTCCACTTCATTTTAAATGCTCTGCACAGTTATTTTTCGCTCCCTGACTGAACAAAACAAACTTTTATAAAGGAAAACGGTGATCATGGGCATTGTGGTGACATTTTTAGTAATATGTGGCTCACAATGATTTTTATTAGCACAGTTAGATTTTTAAAAAATGCAAATATTTTACTGCATGAAGCAGAAACAAATAGAATATCTTCGTACATCTTTTACAAATTTCTAACTATGGGCTACATCAGGCCTCAACTGATGGTGTTGATTAATATGGGCCACATGTTTGTCATAATTTTTGGGCCATCTAACATTTGCCAGTATCTTAACTGAGCCAGAAGTTGCCCAGATCCTCCCGGTTTGATTCCAGGCTGAGCATGCCTGAGCTATTACTGCATGCCATTCTTCTTCTCTGATTTTCCACATCTCCTGTTTTGTTATAAAATATGAGCTCTAAAGAACCTGTAGGTGTAGAGTAGGTGACATCTCCACTTTCACCACAAAATCATGAGAGATGCTGCCCCCCACAAATATCAACCCCTAGATCCTTAGAATAGGCCACGAGGTCACTCTTGTGGTCTTGCAACTCAATCTCCTGCCCTGCGTTTGACAGAAGTTTGTTGCTTTTTACCTCCGCCAAGGAGGTTGTATTTTCGGTCGTGTTGGTTTGTTTGTCTGTCTGTTTGTTTGTTTGTTTGTCAGCAGGATTACTCCAAAAGCTATGAACGGATTTCGATGACATTTTGTGGAGTGGTTGGAAATGACAAGAGGAAGAAGTGATTAAATTTTGGCGGTGATCCGGATCACAATCTGGATCCAGGAATTTTTTTAAGGATTGTTCCTTATTGCGGGATATTGGGTTATTGTTGTCTGGGAAAGCTGAAAGATTACTTCACAGTATTTAGATACATGTATTACAGTGTCAGTGACCCTATGGCCTTGGCGGAGGTTTGCGCTCTCTGAGTGCTTCTAGTTTTAACATAAAGTCAAAAATAAACAAATATCTAGTCAAACAGCTGAATTTGGGGACCCCTGACCACCAACCTGACACAGCACTGTGTCAGGTTGTACTTAATAAGGTGAGGTCAGAGGGCAACAGCAATTTCAGACACAGAAAGATGAGGAAATCCAATAAAAGCACGTAACTGACAGGAAAAGTTCAAAATGAAGCAGAAGATGTGCGCTGTACTCGCTCCTCGAGCGCCTGTGGAGAGTTTGCTGATGCTGTTTGCTGCAGAGAGGCCCGAATGCTGCTCTGAGGAAGACAGCTCATCAAGATGACTGACAAGCTTGTGGGCAGGAACAGCGGCAGCAGCAGAGGAAAAAGAGGACCAGACTCAACAATACACTCTGTGCCCAGAGGCAAAAACTGGAGGAGAGGTGAGCAAAGGAAACGGGCTTTTAGTCCTCTTGACAATCAAAGATATTGTGGGCTGGGAGCAGCGGGGGGAAGCTCAACAAGAAGGGAGGGTTAATGATAGTTGGGACGTTTGTGTGTGGATCTTGCAGTGAGTTTTGGCTTCTGTGTGTAGCTGAGGGATGTTTGATATACTGGAACTACTGATGCTTTAAAGTAGCGAATCCTAAACTTACTGTGGCTTCAAGTCCTAATGCGTGGAAAGTATCTCCACCATCAAAGTGCAAACTTTACAGAGCCTCCTGAGGGTCAACGGGATTTGTTTTCTGGAATAATTTTACATCTCGTATGAGCAGTGTTTGTTGGAGAGACACAATAGAGATAGGGGGAGTGGGTTTCCCACCCAGGAAATTTCAGGCATCAGGCACTTCATTTCTGGCTTTCTGGTGAATTTTTATTTATCAATTTGTGCATTTTGTCACAACTAGCGGTCTGAATTACTAAGTGGACCCAAGAGCAGAGGCGGACGAGGTGGCGTGAGTGCTTTACAAATGATTTATTGGAAACAGCGTTAGAGATATGTTTAGCACTGGGAACTTGCAGATGAATCCGGCGTGGTGACAGGTGGCTGGCGGCTTTCACAGGACACCAGGGGAAAAGGGAATTCTCTCTAGGCAGAGGAGACAACTGGATGTGAATTCTTTGAAAACGGGAAGTGAATTGAAAGTTCCAAACGAAAGACTGTCTTACTTGATTCCGGGATTTGAGAAGCCCTGCCGGGGTGGCACATAAGTGCAGCAGGGGTTTGGATGGTCCGTGGGGAGGGCAGGCAATTAGGAGTATGTGTGGAAGGTGGCCGGTATGTGGTGGCTGACGAGCGGATCCAGGAGGGCAGGCAGGCTGACGTAAATCGAAGCTTCCTAGAGACACACAGAGACATGAACACCTGACGGGCAGTAAACACTATGAACCTTGTGATTTGGCTGGAGGTCGTTACCACTGTGGTAGAATGACACTCTGGCGGAGACCGAGGGTAACACCTGGACCTTAAATACCGGGCTAATCACTGCACAACAGGTGTGCAGGATTATCCAGCTCCGACCTCAGGCTCCGCCTCAACATAGCAAGACACAGCCAGACCTGCCCCCTGGAAAGGAAGAGAGAGAGAGAACAAACCACCACAACAAAACCCCTGCATCCTGACTCATTTTCTGAATCAGTTTATTATAGAAATGTTTTTGTTTGAAGGAAAACACGAATGAAGCATCAGGTAACAGTTCAACATTTACTGAAATATAATCTAATGAGTCTCTCAGGAAGTCTGTCGTTTTCAAAAAACAACAAATGTCTCAACCTGAAAACAAGGTAATGCTCGCGATTGTGATCAAAATACTGTGCAAAAGTCTTGGGCTGCTCCTCATTTCTTTATATTTTGCTTCCAGGGGCAGAGAGTCCTGCAGTTTTTAAACTGATCTTGAGCAATAGTCCACTATAGTAATAATCCAGGTGTAATGCAGGCAGTGAAGGTCTTTCAAATTTTTTCTTTGGGCATTGGCTGTGTTTTCACTCATTTACAGTCCAGTCCTTGTACCTGACTATTTTCAGAGGAATGTTTTACTTTTTTTGGCTTTTTGTCTGTGAAGCCACTTCTCACTGACCTATGAATCATTCACCCATGAAAAAGACACCTAACTCAAGGGATGAACCAGTGTTGTGTCTACCCGTAACAGACAACTTAGCAAAGAACCAATTTTAAATTGTATCTTTAGGCACTTTGTTACTAGCAGCCTGATGAAAAAACAGATCTTTTGTTTCCAAGTTTCTTTCCAGTTATTCAAGCATTAAATAGTATTCTTGCAACAAGGTGAGCTGTTAGCTGAAAACTTGGCATATCTTGACACGGTGTGCAGTATGTGCTTAAAAAAACCTAAGGAATCTGCACAAGTGGAGGACACAAGTGGCCCCCGTCTTCAGGAGATGAACTGTCATGCACTTAAGAAACAGGCTAGATAGATAGATTCAACTCATTGTCATTGTGCGCACAAGGCACAAAACAAAATGATCGTTCCAGATCACTCATCCAGAGATGAGCATCTGTGGTCATGCAGCCAGAGACCGGCGCTACTCTTAGGCAATGTGGTTTAAGTGTCTTGCCCAAGGACACAATGCACCACAGGGACAGGGGCTCAAACCGGCAACTCTCCAGCTGCAAGGCGAACACCTACCCACTGCGCCACTGCCACTCAAACCAGCAAAGACCTGACATGGACCTGAGAGATGCATCTGGCCCTTCAGTTGTTAGCTGAACCCTCATCAGAAGAAGCCATTCTTAAGGAAGGGACACAGGCAGAAAAGGCTGAGGTATGCCACATTACACAAGAACTGGACTGAGAATCAGTGGCATCAGGTCTGATGGAGTGATGGATTCACATTTAAAATTTTTGCCTCAAATCAAAGTAAATATGTACGGATCAGGTCAGGAGAGAGAGGTACAACAGTGAGCATCTACAGCCATCTGTAACACACAGTGGAGGATCTGTCACCGTTTGGGGCAGCATTTCAGCCACTGTTGTTAGGGATCTTGTCAAAATATATAAACAGAGAAAAGTACATTCAGATTTTTTACCATCTGGAAAGCATTTGATTGGCGGCAGCTTCCTTTTTCAGCATGACGGTGATCCCAAACACACTGCCAGTGCCGTAAAAGAATACCTGGATAGAAAAACACACAAACACTATCAGTCATGGATTGGCCTCCCCAGAGCCTGAACCTCAACATTGTTGAAGTAGTGTGGGCTCATCTGGACAGAGAACAGAACAAAAGGCAGAAACATCCAAAGAAGAGCTTTGAATGTGCTTCAAGAAGCCTGGAGAACTGTTCCTGAAGACTGCTTAAAGGACTTACAGAAAGCTGCCTCAGAGAGTTCAGGCTGCATTGAAGAATGTGATCATACAAAATCTTGACTTTCAAGATTGTTATAATTGTACAAACTCTCTGTTTGCCTTGTATACTGTATTTCTATGTATGTTTGCATGTTTCAATAAATCGCTGCACCTGTTTCCCATTTTCCTTGCAGAATATAAAGTACTGAAGGGTGGCTCAACATCCACACCTGCAGCTAATTTGGAATGAGCAACTAACCTGATGAGCATGTCTTTGGACTGCTGTGTTCTGATGGGACCACTTTGGTCCCAGCCAGTAAAGTTAAGCTGTTGTGTATAATCATGTTGAGTATAAATACACAGACTTTAACTTGAAATGATCACTGCATTAGTGTCAGAACAAACTGAGAGATCAGATTTAATTCATGGTGAATGGGCTGCTTTAAAACAAGAGACATGATCTGCTTTAACGCCTTTAATCTTTGTGTGTTTTGTCACATTTATTGGTGTCACTTTAATTTTGCACGTTAACTTGGAGCAAAGCAGAATCCTGCAGCCCGTCACACCAATCTGAACTCCCACCTACTCTCTCGCTGTGGTGAGTCACTCTTGATGAGTGTATTAGCGGGACGCATGCAAATGCAAACCGATGTGCTCCGTCACTAGTAAGGCTGTGCCTCTCTTCTTCGCCTGCTTGGCATCTTCCTCCAATCGGCGGTGAGGGGAGTTCAGATTTGTAGTGGCACAGTGTGCAGCTGAGTGCTATTTAATTACCTGCTTTTGGAAAACCACTGGGAATGCAACTAATTTAGGTCTTGTTTGAAGGGTAAACAAATGTGCCAGAAGATGTCTCCCATCACCCTCCCAGCAGAGGAAGAGTAGGGAGGGCGGGGGAGGCAGAAGCTGCTTCCTATCACAAATATTATAATAGCTGTCTGAGAAGCTCTTGGACAGGATTGAAGGCGTGCAGTAATGGTGACATTGAATGTTTTTACTCTGTATAATGCCGCAGTGAATTGATCAAGCTTTGGGTTGTGCTGATATTCAGCGGCTTTGTTCTCAAACACTTGAGGGTAAAGGCTGTAGAAACAAAAGCAGGAGAATAATGAGGGAAAGAGCTCTGCTTTGATATTCGAGCACAGCGTTTCAAACCTGCAGGTGTTGGAGCGAGCTGAAGTGCTGACTTTCATGCTGACAGATACTTTACGCTGAGACTTCAGGTCCTGGATGACTAATGAAGGAGCTCGAGCAAATCCTCATTTTCTGAATGTGGAAATTTGATCCTCTAAATTAGAAGGTGACAAAACTTCAGAGGAAGTCTTTGTTGCGGTCAAGTTCAAGTCAAGTTCAGCATTTTATAACTTCGGAAACTTGGAGACAAACACGGCCTCTGTTCCACTCACAATCACTGTAATTATGTAAATGCAGAAAATAGACTTACGGACTACGGGAAAAAAGGCATCCAGCACAATAAAACACAAAGGATACTCAGCGCTGGAGAATCTGCTGATTATTTCTATATTTTTGGGGACAGTGGGAACATGATTTATGCAGGGGGTGCAGTGGGGATGACACGATAACAGAGGAGTTCATGAAAGAATAATAACCTAAGAAGATGTGCACAAAGTAAAGGCTACAAACACACGCACAGCAACTGGGCAGTGGATTAAAGGAAAGCCAGATTAAAACATGTTAAATCTGATGATAAAACAACCAGCGCTGACACAATAGGTGCTACTATCAGTGCTGACAAATGTAACAAAACACCTGCAAGAACATACTCTTTTAGCATGTTCCTGACACCAGCAAAGCAAACACTATGCAACCTACACACTGAGTCTACATTTTGCAGCTCTAATCTGAGACCAGTGTTAAATTAATAAGCTGTGATTCTCACTGTGAGGAAGCGAGTGGGATTCAGTCCTTCATGTTTAAGGCAATTTCATGCTCAGCTTAAACACTGCTTTATAAAATGTAGAGAATATAAATGTGCTGAACAGATATTTGTTAGTAAGATCACAATTGAAAACGAGGCCAGCAGTGATGTGGACTCTGTACACATCTGTTTTGGTGAAGAAAGAGCTGAGTGTGAAAGCAAAGCTGTTGACTTACTGATTGAGCTACGTTCCTACCCTCGTCTACGGCCACGAGTTCTGAGTAGTGATCAAACGAATGAGATAGCAGACACATATAGCAGAAATGAGGGTGGCTGGGCTCTCCCTCGGTGAGAAGGTGAGGAACTCGGTCATTTGGAAGGGGCCCCAGAGTAATGCTGCTACTTCTCCACATCGAAGGGAGGCAGCTGAGGTGGTTCAGCCATCCAATTAGGATTCCCCCTGGAAACCTCCTAGGCAAGGTGTTTCAGTAGGCCTGGGGGCAGACCTACTGGAGAGATTATGTCTCACAGATGGATTGAGAACAATTTGGAATCCACGCGGATGAGTTGGTGGAGGTGGCCAGGGAGAGGGAAGTCTGGGCATGTCCACTTAGACCGCTGCTCACATGACCCGGCCTCAGACAAGTGGCAGAAGATAGATGGACAGAGAGATCGATGGAGTTGCAGATGAATAGTATAAAATATGGATATCTCTGTTAAGGAACATCACTTGATATCAATTTGTTCATGAACTGAAGTTCTAATCTCACACAGAGTTTCATGAAATACATCCAAACTCAAATTCATACTCTCTAAAAGCTCCATTTGTTCAGGTTTCCCCAGATAGAGGGATTAACCCCCCAAATCCCCTACAATAATGACTGGTGGAGTAGTTTATATTCACATTGGTCTATCTACATCAACACATGCAACGACATCACTGGGATGAACTCTTTTTTTTTCAGGACTCTACCTGAAAGCCAATTCATGTGTATTGAAAACTGCTTCACTGCTTTAGTAAATCCCTTCACAGACCACACATGAATATTCCCATTTCCTTTACTGGCCTCCGCTCTAATGACAGCAATGTAAATTCCCATAATGACAGCGCCAGGAAGGAAAACAAAACTGGCCAAAATTAGCTCTCAGGTGACCAGAGGGAAAGCTGGATCAAAACTGTATGTACGTGTTGATGAAAGCCACTGATAAAAGCTTCTCCACCTTCATTAAACTGGCAGCTGAGTGAAGAAGCAGAGTTAAATGAGGTGGAGAGGCCAGTGGTTGCAGGAGGCAGTGTTTTGAAAGCAATTAAACAAAATCAGCTTCAAAGCAACAAATTGACAGCTGACTGTCTGGTTTAAAAAAGTATCACAGTTACCATTTAAAATGTAAAACATATGCTTCTAATGTCCAGCTGTTTTAGTCTTTTACATAATAAATGTTCATCGTATTGTAAGAATGAAAGAAATCAACTGTTTCTTATAAAAGCTTTTAAAAAGATTCTCCTAAACAAGTAAAATTTTCACACCCATTCGAAGCTGTTCAGAGATTTTTGACCTGCTGTACTAACAAAGTGTAGCGAGTTAAGAGGTGGTCGCATCTGTCACTACATCCAAAGACAGGTTGTTCATGTGAAGAAAATCCATCAGCTGGGGAAAACATGAAGTTTTACATCCTTGGATGTACAGTTTGAAGCTGTTTAGTGAGCAGGCAGGTCCAGCTTAAGGCCAGAAACAAAGGTTTGTAACATCTGCTTCCAGAGCCACCTTAAGCTCTTATGAGATCTCACTGCAAAGCTTGAATAGCGACTAAAAGATTGTGCTTACAATAATGTCTGTTTCTCTGTACTACAACCATTACAGTTCCAGTAGCAAAGCTATGTCACGAGACAATCGGGGAATTATTAACATGTGTAACAATGCCACCTAAGGGAATTTCTCCTCTAGCAAATAGAAGATTACATTTTTACACGCACTAAATTAAAAGCTACACAAGTTCAAACATTACGCCTTGGCAAAAGAGAGGGTTTCAGCGATGCTTTATTAAGAATAAATACAAAACAATAAATCAAAAAGTTAAAAAAAAAAAAACTGTAAAAACTGACTGTAGCACTGTATTTCCTGGCCAAATAGTGTCCTACAAATCAGTATTTTAAAAAAAGGCTCGGATGGACTTACCAGTAGTTTTGGGGTGGGGGGTGCTTAACCAAGTGTTTGACAGTTTTACCTCAACATAAAACACTAACATTTATACAAAAACTAAAATCCTAAATATCTATAGGAACACAGACACAGCCACACATTAAAAGACCCAAGAATAAAATATCCTAGCCAAACAGTACTAAAACATTTACAATGAGGCCAAATGAAGCCAAGGCCATTCCAGAAAAAGGTCCACACACTAAGTTGCTCAAACAAAGTAGTTCCACAAGTGACAGTTCAATGGGCAACCTTAGACAGTTTGCTGGCAGCAAAATACTTTAGGCTAAAAGGGATCCTCCACTGGCTTAGACAGCAGGTCTCGGACAGCGAGCCGCCACGAGAGAGAGAGAGAAGGGAGAAACAGAGTGGGGAGAGTCACCTGTCCAGCTACAACTCTTTTTCTCAGGTCACTGTGGCTTTAGTTCTAGAGAAGGTTGTCTATTGGTTGCAGGTGTCCAAGTGTCCTTGGGTAAGACACTGAAGCTCCACTTGAACTTGAGGCTCATAATGGCAGCAATGAATGAGTAAAGGGGTGAATGGCAAACACATTATAAAATGCCCTGTTGGCAGAGATGGCACCTGTAGGTTTCTGGACTTCATTCTGAAGCCTCAACATTCACACTTTGGCCACCACCACCAGTAATGACCCAAAGTACAAATTGGCTTAATTAGGAATCTGCATAACAGACACTGACACCTGGTAATTGGTGCTCAGTAACAGACTAATAAAACTGGTCTGTAGCTCACAGCATGTTTGTAAGATAATTACTTTGAAAACACTCCAAAATGGCACAAACATGGTTGTGAAGAGGTCCAGGTCAGTGACTCCAGTTAGCAGAGGGAAAGCCTAACAGACAGCTACCAGCTACAAACATGTTTGCCAGCAGACCTGTCAATCAAACCTCTGCTGAAGTCATTGGGGCACCAGTGAAGACACGGCCACAACTCTTCCTCAATCTCTCTCTGACCTCCACCCTTCTCTGGGACTCCATCAGGTTCATGCCTGTCCATTCTCAGAGGTCGTCTTCCCATCTCTTTCTTTCAACCTCGTCTGTTGGTTCCCGGAACTGTTCCTTGTAAGATGAATTTTGCTAGGCCTGATGAACAGGAGACATGGCTATATGATCTCAATTTCCTTTTTTTTTTGACAGCTGTGAGGACTTTTTTGCTGGATCCTTCTGACCTTTCACATGTTCAGTGTATGAGATGCTTAAGGTTTTCCTAAGCCATCATCTTTGTTGCCAAAATTCTTCTTTGGGATTTGGCCTTGAGTGTCCACATTTCACAAGCATGAAGGAAAACTGATAAGAGAAGAAAGCACAGATGTTTTTGTCTCTCCAAATGGTCTTAAGTTTCGCTATTGCTGTCCATGCCAAAAGTTTTCTAAGCTGCCACGCCCCTAATTTTAACCAATAATAAAGTCCAGATGAGTTATTTTAAAAAAAATAAATAAAAACATTCAGTCGTGGTAAAGTTATTATAAAGCAGGAAACATGGGAGACTGTTGGGACTGAAGCACTTTTGAAGCCAACCTCAAGTGGTCACTAGAGGAACTGCAGTTTTTGGCACTTCGGTGTTGGCTTTATTTTTCAACCCCAGGAGTCTCTGCTTTCTGCAAATCATTCACAATCACCCAATTTTCAACTATAATAAAACTACTTTAGCATTAGGAGAATTGCAGAGCACTTTAAGTGGTTTATCAGATGAGAAATGTACCATACAAATGCAGTCTGTTTACCATTCAGCTAATTCCAGCTGTCTTTAAATAGCTAAATAGTGACCTAAATCTAGAGACGTCTGATCAAAGCACACACAAACACTGACCCGATAGCCAGATAGTGAGGATGCTTATGACGCTTTCTCATCCTCCGATGTACCGTTTCCCCCAGTTTATATCTCTTCCTGCTCTGTTTATTTAAATTCATTCCCGAGAGAGGAAGTATGTTTTAACTGATTTCAGTGTTGAAGACAATGCCGACGGTTGCATGTTAATGTGCTGGGCGGTTCCTTAAAGCTGAGATTTTCTGTCTTTTGGTTGTGAATCCCATTCAACTATTACTCAACTTTCTGAAATCCACAGTATTTTATCATTTCTTGTTTACTTTTTGGAACGAAAAGACTCAACCGGAACTGTGACTACAGTAGTTTTTGATTGTTTGAGACCAGTCTCAATCCAATACCTTGTCATTTGTACCATGTTTAAAGTCGATTAACATCCATCCAAACTGATTTCTTTTAACACAAGTCTAAATTGATTTCTAAGCTAGGCCCCCATCAAGTCATGCAAAAAAGTCTGACTCAAGTCTTAGGACTTTTGGGTCTTCTCTTTCCTCTAGTTTGTGCTTCATCCTGTTTGTTGTTCATCATCTCTACAAGCTCTAATATCTTCTCTTTCCTTTCATTTGGTCTCTTCCTGTAATGCTAGTCATTTACTTACAATATGCAGAGTATGGGTAGTTTAAGGTGACTATTGTGATTTGGCAATAGATGAAATGGAATTGTTTCTCAGGTTTGTTAAAGGCAAGTAGAAAGTCTTATAAAACAATTCCAAGTTGATGTGAAATCATTTCCAGTGCAATTTCAGTTCATTTATAAGTCTATATAACAAATCTTTAAAGGCAAAACCAAGTCATTATCTCTAACTGCTGGTCGAATATCACAGTGAAGCCATGAGTCACATGCACTGCAGCTCAGAAGTTTTCTATGACTTACCTGACAGAGGTGCATGTGAGAACTCAAGTGTCCAACACAGTCAGTTCAGACTGTAGCTGATCTTTAACCTGCCAGCTCCATAGTAAGAAGTCCATGTGATGCCATATTGCAATAGCTCAGCTAATATTCCATGGCATTTAGTGGTAGCAAGTGATCATGGAACAGTGGATCAGCTCTTTACCCATCTGGAAGGGTCACTTTTGACCATCCAGTTTAAAATGTTTTTCTGGACTTGGAGAAGGCTTACAATTTACAATACTGCATGAGTTTGGGGTGCAGGGCCATTGTTATGACCCATCAGGTCCTAATATGACCAAAGTGAGAGCTATGTCAAGGTGCTTGGCACAACGCCAGACACATTTTCAGCGGGTGTTGGACTCCACCAGGATTCCCCCTTGTTGCTTATCCTGTTGATTATTTATGTGATTATTTATGATGAGGATCTGAAGGTATAGCCAGTGTGAAGAGGGACTCAATTTTGGGAACCTCAGAATAGCATCCCTGCTTCCTGTTGGGGGAGTTTGCAGCTGAGTGTAACTCAACTAGGATGCAAGTCAGTGCCCCCAAGTCTGAGGAGATGGTTCTCTGCCAGAAAACAATGAATTGCCCCCTCTGGGTTGGCGGAGACTTCAGGTATCTGGTGATCTTATTCATGTCAAGTCAAGTCAAGTCAAGTTTATTTATAAAGCACATTTAAAACAACAACGTTGACCAAAGTGCTGTACAAGATCTGTAACCCCAAGGACTATACTAAATAAAAATAAAAATATATAAATAAATAAATAAAATAAAAATTAAATAAATAAAAACATTAAGAACAATAAATAACATAAGAAAATTAAAAATTAAAACGTTTAAAACAAGTACCATAAAATACCATAAAACAATCATCTAAAAGGAGGTAGCACTGCAGCCAAATGCCAAAGAAAAGAAATGTGTTTTTAATAGAGATTTAAATGTGTGTATCGTCTGAGCTGTGCGGATATGGAGAGGTAGATCGTTCCATAGCTTTGGTGCTGTTGCTGCAAAAGCTCGATCACCTCTCTGTTTTAGTCTGGTTTTAGGCCTCTGTAAGAGCAGCTGGTTCGATGACCTCAGAGCTCTTACAGGGGTGTGACAGTGAAGCAGCTCAGACAGATACAAAGGTGCCAGTCCGTTTAAGGCTTTAAAAGTAAGCAATAAAATCTTAAAATCGATTCTAAAACGGACAGGGAGCCAGTGAAGGGATGACAGGACTGGGGTAATGTGTTCATGCTTTTTTAAACCGGTTAAAAGACGAGCTGCCGCATTCTGGACTACCTGCAGGCGGCGCACAGATGATTGATCTATGCCAAAGTACAGAGAATTACAGTAGTCCAGGCGGGAAGTAATAAAAGCATGAATAACTTTTTCCAGGTCCTGCTGTGGGAGATAAGGTTTTACCTTGGCAATAACTCTGAGTTGGTAAAAACTGATTTTGGTAACAGCACTTACTTGCTTCTCCATTTTAAAACTACTGTCTAAAATGACACCCAGATTTTTCACAGCATCACGACAGTGAGGAGCCAAATGACTCGGAGTGCCAGAGGAGTAGCTTGAGTGATGGGATGGTGTAGTGTTAAATTTGCCAGCAGATCGGAGCAATGAGAAACAAATGAGCTTGTGAATACAATGTTGAGTAGCTGAGCTCAGCCTTAAAGAAAGGATGAGATAGAGAGGTCGGAGCAGAGTGACTGCTTAGAGCAGAGGTGGTTTAGGTATCTGATCAGGATGCCCCTTGGGTGCCTCCATGTAGTGGTTTTAAAGGCGCACCTTAATGAGAAGAGACAGTAGTACAGAGCCAAAGCTTGCCAGAGAGATTATGCATCTCATCTGGCTTAGGAGTGCCTCGAGACTGGATTGGATAATGTTTGTGGAGAATAGAACATTTCAATACCAGCTTCACTTACTTCCACCTGTGACCCCACTTTGGAAAAGTGGGAGAAGATGGAGGGATGGACAGATGAATGAAAGTACCTTGACATGACTGTTCAATCAATTAAATGTATAAATAAAATTGAGCAAAAACGTGAACTTTATTAACGCTACCTCTTGCATACTTTATCCAGGCAGATACACGGCCTAAACAGCACAGAGTCTTTCCAGTAGTACGAACACATCTAAAGCTGACAATTTCCTGCTGTGTGCCACATGTATGGAAGAACAACTGTGAAAAATATCCCGACCTGATTCTCTCAAAACTGTACAAAGCTCATGTGTGAAAAGTCTGACAGGTCAATCCTTACATCATTCTAAACAAGTCCAAGTCAGCCTCGTCTTTGAATGCTTAAACAACATTATCCCCTCAAAATACTTTCAAGTTTCTTTTACATAACTGACACCAAGCTGCCTCCACGAAGAGGCTGATAATGAAATAATCAGAGTGAATGTGGCTGTGCAGTGTGTCACTGTGTGCACAAAAGTGTTTGTGTTTATAATGTGAGTGCATCTGTTTCCTTTTGTGCGCGTGTTTATACTGCTGATGCCTTTAACCCAGGTTAGATGTCATTTCCTCTCTTCAGGCCGGCCAAATCCTTTAATTTCTTACACAAGCACGCATGCACAAAGGCACACACACACACACACACACACACACACACACACACACACACACACACACACACACAAAAGATAAAAACTTCTCACTCTTGCTCTTTCTCACACACACAAACACTCTGTAATCATTTTCTTATCTTTCAGCTAGACACACACACACACACACATAATTGCACTTATATTTTTGTGAGGATCTTCACTTCCCTGGCTCCATAAACAAAGACTTAACCCTCAAACACCCCTTTGAAGGTCTGTCCCAAAGTTTTGACCATCCAAAACATCCTCACTTTCTGAACCAGTCCTCACAAACATAGATGTATCCACACACTTAACTTTCTGAGTATAAAGCTGTAGGGAGGGAAAGGACTGTGCTGTTTCACAAATTGCATGCAGACTTTTTGCATCAAGTGTCAGCCCCCCTGCCTCCTCTTCTACCTCCTCCTCCTCCTCCCTCACTTTGCTGAACTCTTAAGTGAAGCACACCCTCTGCATGAGCCGTGACAGAGTGAACACTGCCCAAATGGATTAGAAACTGTCCAGAAACGCAGGTCTTTCGCTGGGAATATGTGACTGTTGAACATTGTGAAATATGGCTCAGCACACGACGGTAAAAACTCTGCTGCGGAGATCCTTCAGTGAGCATGTGAAAGACTCCACCAACAAGGCTTGGGATGTCTTCTGGAGGAGTGTGAGGGAGAGGCGACTGTGGGGTGAGTTGGGATACGATGTGAGTGGAGATTATTTAGCTGGAAAAAGCAGTTTATGAAAAGTTGCAGAAGTGTTTCGGTGGGAGCGTTTTGTACAGCTCAGCATGGTGTGAGAAACTCATATTAGAGATGGGAGATGGTTAAAACCATCCGTCTGTTTCCAAAACAGTTGAGGTGTTGTGCAGAAGATAAATAAAAATAAAAATGCAGCGGTTTGCAAATCAATTGAACCCTGTAGCCCAAGCACAAAGTTTAAAATCAGCAGTTTTATTGTTTTTCTGCTCATCTTGAATTTGAAGCCAGGAATATATTTCCAAAAAGTTGGGATAGGGGCAACAAAACACTGGAAAAGTTCATGCTTAAAAGAATAGAACACCTGTTGGAACATCTTGCATCTAACTGAAGTTCACTGGCATCGAGTCAGGAATGTGATTGGGTATAAGCCTCCCAAAGCGGCTGAGGTCAGCAAATTACGGATAATGTTTTTTATTTGCAAAGATTATGGTACCTAATATTAAAAATTCATAGACTCTGGATAAATATCTCTACACAAAGTTGAAAAACAGTAGTGATTGGCCATAATCTGCTGCAACATGTCATTCAAACAGATATGATTCTGTAGTGGAAATTACTGCATGGCCTCATGACCACTTCTGAAAACCACTGTCTGCCAAGTTAAAACTCTACCATGCAAAGAAAAAACACATATAAACAAAATCACCTTCTTTGGAAAAGCTCATTTAAGATGGACTGAGGTGAAGTGGAAAACTGTCCTATGGTCTGAATAACAAAAATGTGAAGTTAACAGTTCAAAAAAAAAAAAAAGACACTAAAAACACACAGCATGGGTAACATGCACATCTGTGAACACCAATTTATGCTAAATTTAGCACAACATCCAGTTTTTATTCTAGAAAGTATGTTGCTTAATTCAGCAACATACTGTCATTACCACAGTTTATTACAGCAGCACTGGCCTCCCTTCAGTCCAAACCACGAGTCACGAGCAGATTAAACTTTGCACCAGGAAAGAATTGAGAAAATATTTCACTTTCAAAACTGGTGTTCACAACAGATTCAAAATGAGCATATATTGCAATTTGAATTATATAAATCACTGCATGCAGTTAATTTACATTTTCATAACATTTTAAGTGCTTTGGAAATGAGATTGTTTGTACATTTTGTGGAAATTTAGATCATGAGCTGTGAAACACTGAAAAAGAATGGTAATAGTTTTTTATTACTGCACTGAATTAAATATTTAAGTAGTGTCAGTCTTTGTTGAACAAAATCAAAAGCTGAGATGTTTTTCATAGTCATATGCAGCTGTTTCAAAGGCATACGTAATTCACACCCTCCTGATGAGAAACTGCAGGCAGAGTTCAGCAAAACTACCAGAAGACTTAAAGCCTCACTTCAATGTTGCCTGTATTTGCTGACTGCAGAACACAGTTTAATAAGAGATGTGATCAAAAAGATCAGAGAGCTACTTAAAAATCAAAAGCCTTACCTGATTTAAATTTGGAAAATCTCACATTCAAAGTCACCTTCACACCTCTGGACCAGCTGGTAATATTAGGTGTTCACAGGTTCATGTTCGTCTTGGATGTGTGCTGGATTTCCTCCAGTGTGTCAAAAACAATGATCCTTTAACTTGTCCTTTTATTTGGGGGAAAAGGGCAAAGTTGCAGGGATGCAAATCTGGTGAGTTTGTGTGGCCAAAAAACAGTAAAACTCCAGACTAACAGTCTCACATTGGAGGATGAATTAATGGTGCACAACCCAGTGAATATTGTATTGGTCTCTGGTCTCGCTCCTCACCTTATGCAGTACTTTCAGGCTTGGTCTCTGCAACTGAAAACTACTGAAAATGATTCAGTTGTAGCACAACAGCCAGCTGTTATCAACAGTGAGAAAAAAAATTGTCAGTTTAAATTGACTCTGGTGAAATCACAGAGTGCACAGCACAGCTGGTCAGGACTTTCAAGGGAAAGATCCATCAATAAAATGCTCAAGAAGATGATCTTGAACATGAGATCACCAAGTATAAATCAGGCAGGGTTTCTGATTCTTATGGACCTGTTCTCTGATTTTTTTTTTTTTTTTTAAATGATGTACATAAAAAAATTTGGTCCTGATGAGCTTACACAGCAGCTAAAGTGCCATCTGACCTGCAGCTCAAGTTTACCCAGTAATATAAGAATCCATTGCTAGGATGGTTTCAAAGGTGTTGCTTTGTGTTTGCGAGAAGAAGGATGATGCTCCTCAAAGAGCATCGCTTTTCCTCATTGTTGAGTAGCTAATGGACAGACTGAACTTTGCTGGTGTCTTCAAACGAGTCATTCCGATGTTAATTATTTCTTTTGGTTTCATTTGTGCATCCAGGGGTGCACTGTCTACACCGATACCTTTTAATAGCTGTTGTTAATAATATCCATTATTGCATCGTGGTCAGCTGCTGCTTCCTGCTGTCCATCATAGACTATTCCACAAAACCACTAGCATGCGAGCTGCAGCTGTGACTGATTGTGGTTTCCTGTGCCCGTTTTGCACTGCGATGCAAACTCACGAGGTGATACTTGGGGAGCTAAATGGAGTTGTTGGTTTTCGAGGAATCCCAGCATGTTTTCCACAGTGAGAAACTGAAAGTGGCTCTCCATCTCAGAGGTCAGGGGCAGCATTTCATTGCTCTTAACACAAAGCAGGCTTTAATGGATCCGTGAGCCTAGTGAGAAAATATCGTGCGGTTGAGCTGGAGCTCGGTTGGTTTTATTTTCCTGGAGGTTGGTTTGTGTGCGAGTGTGTGGGCTTGTTAGGTGAGCCTGTGACTAAAAGGTTAATTCACTGAAGTAGCTGGGAAAATGTCAAGGTGACCCCCGAGCGTGACACTTTGCCTCCACCTGCTGTGCCGGTGTGCTCCAGTCTCAGGTGTAAATGTGAATGTAAAGCAGGAAGCTGTGAAATACCATCGCTGGAAAAAAAAAAAGATAGTGCTTCAAAGCACTTGCTGTGTTAAAGTGAAAAGTTGAGAATGGAATATTTTCTGCTGTGTGCATGGACGAATTATGAAACAGAGCTCCAGGCAAGACCTCCACACTGAAAAAAGACAAAGCAGCTCATGCGATGTGTCGTGCAGCCTTTATGTCTCCAGCTCTGTATCTTCCATATGTTTTGTGACTCCTGCTGTTCATTTGGCATTTGTTTGCAGTGTCTTTTAATTGTTCATCTTTGTTTCTCTTTGTGGTAGTTTATCAGATTGTTTTGTTCATTTCATGTCTTATTTTGGTTATTTTTGTGTCTCTTGGACTTCTTCTTTTGGCCTCTGCCCCATATTTTTGAAATTCATTCCAGTGACCGAGGCAAACTATCCTAATCAACCTGTCATGTATAGTTTATTTACTCACAGCATTTCATTTTAGTTGCCAAACTGCTAATGTTGGTAGCGCATTACCTCACCGGGAAAGTGTTTTCTGAAGTTGTAAATCAAGTGAACAGAAGGCTCCTTTCCTCATAGACGTCTACACAATCAAACTTCTTTTAGCAACCAGAGGAGTTGCCCCCTATTGGCCATTAGAAAGAATGCAGGAAGGTGGTTTATTTATATTTTTCATACATGTGCTTATTGTGACTGGCTGATCCTAATTTTTGGGAAACGTCATAAATAAGCATTTGATTATTGTATTAAAATCTTTATCTGAAAAGCATGCACAGCTTACCTCTACTAAAACATATACTGTGTGAGTTTTCCTGCATCTGTACACCACTTAATGTGGTACCACAGAACTGCCACATTAAACTGAAACAAACAAGACTGAAATATATACACATTCCCATTGACCCCTGTCCCCTGTCATAACACGTAGCTGTGGCCTCATTTTGAAAGAAGTGGCGAAATCAAACAGAGTCTGTGCTGATCTAAACAGTTGGAAGTAGGATATGTTGCAGACCAGCAGGCTGCAGAAAGATGAGGCGGGTTCCTAAGCTCAAAAGCTTTTATTTGCAACACTGCACATTCAAAAGAGCTATCTGCAGGACTTCAAATGAACTGCAATGATAAATGTGAATATTGAGTAATCTTCCTGCTGTATGTTAATGGCCAGAGTCTTACATGTACTTCTTCCTCTGTGTGTGCCCGCGTGCACGTGTGTGTGTGTGTGTGTGTGTGTGTTCTGACACCTGGTTTGAGTTTTCTGGTGAGAGCAGATACCTAGCTCCAGCTGTGTGTACGCTCACATCGGTGTGTGTGTTTTTTTGGATTAGATCAAAAAATGACAATAGGACAGTTGTGTTGACTGATTGGCTGAGACTGAGGCTATGTAATGCTGTGGTTCATACACACACTTACACACAGATAAGAGAAAAGCAGCTAAAGAAAGTTTTTGTAATGGCTCAGTCACACTAGAGCAAAAATAGGACGGCAGCCTCCTTGCGACTACGGAAAAATCTGTGGTTGCCTGGTAACTGCAGTAGATTTTATTTAATTTATTTTTTGCATTCAGTAACTGAGTGCAGGTAGTTGCGGCAACCAACTGGTCGCCCAGAGGTTGACCATGCAACACCCTCAACGTCCAGGAGACCACTTTCGGTGGGAGGTAACCTGTCTCCAAACACGATGGACTGGCTGCAATCACTCTCAGACAGGTTGGTGAAGGTTTGCAAATAACTGCCGTCTAATCATAATTCAAATAGATTGCTAACATGTAGCAATCAATCTGAGTCAGTCTGTGCTGTTGAGCACCACCCAGTTGCAATGCATCACTTTGCAATAGGGGACTCAACACAGCTGTTTGCTAACTGGTTGTATGCTGGTTAATGATGCTATATAAAAGCATGGCTGCTGAGCTCCTATATCATTGTTCTGTTAAATTGCCATCCTGCAGCAACTATTTGTGGAGGGATTTCTGAATTTCTAGAAGGGTTCCATCTGGACTCTGAATTTAAATAGTTATTCAGAACTCCTGTGTTTGTCAACAGCAACAGATTTGTGATTTTTGCAAGTTTTTCACAGTTAATCACGCATTCTCATAAACAGATTATAAGTAATTGCCAACTTGACCCCATTCAGTTGTAAACTGATTGCAGACTGACCATGTTTTACTGAGATTTTATCATCACCTTGAGACACTAAAGTCACTTTTAAAATGGCAAGTGACTGGTTCCTGTCTTCAAACCAACCCTTTGAAAGGCAACAAGATTATGTTCTTCATTTTTTTTTTAAATGTACAAGGTCCTTATTGTCTTGAAAGAAATATTAATTGTTAAAAATTAGTTTGCCAAAATGTTCATCTGAGCATAGCCATGGGCATGGGGAATTACTGACTAAACAATTAGATATTGCTATTCTTGCTGTGTACAACCAAAAATATGGTTTAGTAAAAAAGATTATTAACTAAAAAACCTTTAAAATTAACATCATAACACAGAGCTAGCTATCTGGTACTTCTACTCATGGCTAGGTTAGCCAGTTGTCTGTAATTTAGCTGTGCTATATAAATGTCATGATAATGTGTAACACTAACAAACTAATTAGAAAATTGCCAGTAAGTTTACAAGATTTTGTTACCAGAGCTAGCTAGCTAATTGTATTAGCAGGCGAGCAAATGTTAGCTAACATTAGCCAGCAGAAAGGTGGCTCAGGCTTGAATTAGATTTTGAAAACCATACAATCCCTCCATGAATTGATTGCTTTGCTGACATCAATTGTAGTATTTCCTCAATGGTCAAATGTCCATTTGGTTTGATAGGCTTCATCAGATAAAACTGGCTAATGTTTGCTCTGAAATAAACTGCTCTATATCCAGCACATAGCTGACTAACCTCATTGTTTTTATCGGAAGCCATATGGGGAGGGTGTCATTATGTTTAGTTTGTGTTGGAGTGCTGTAAACTGGTCATTTAGTGACATTAGTTATTAGTGGACTCCATTTCTAAGTTAACATTAGCCAGTGCTCGCAGGTTAGCTAAAGAAGCAACTATGGCCATCAGATTCTTTGGGTTTTTGAGAATGTTTGTTAAGAGTCCTTCACATAAAAATCAGTCCACATGCTGTTAGAGGCAACAGAGTTTTATTGTTGTCCCTTTAAACACAGGCAAAATAAATAAATAAAATAAAATAAATAACCAATAAACAGGTGAAACGTCTTCAAGAAACAAAAAGAAGTCATAGTAGTCAAGCTCCAGAGACTATGACCTGGATGACTGAGAATTTACACAGATCCAGTATGTTGTTACCCCTGGTCGCAAAGTCCACATGTTGGTAAAAATGGGGGAGAACCTTGTTCATGTTTGCCTGGTTGAAATCCCCAGCAACAATGAAAACTCCCTCAGGATAGGTGTTTTGCAGGTCATTGATGTAGTGATAGAGGATATCCAAGGCTATTTTTGTATCTACATCAGGAGGAACATAAACAGCAATGATGAAAATGACTGAAAATTCCCGTGGGAGGTAGAAGGGGCAGCATTTAACAGACAGAACCTCAATATCGGGTGAACAATGTGAGATGGTCGTTTTGTGTCCTTGCACCGTTTTTGTGTCCCCCCCAATATTGGAGACAGGCGCATTTGTCCCACCCAAAAATTACAGCATGGAGAAAATTTTTTAATTCGCGTGCTTGTATTTTGAAGGCGCAACATAGCGTCATGCCACTGTGCTCCCCCCACCCCCCTCTGAACGGCTCCGAGGGTTTGAGAGCGGAGACAGCATCAGGAGTCAGAAACTCTGAATGAGGTAAAACGGTCTGTGGGAATGTTACCATGAATATGGTTGTTTGTCAGTTTACTTTCATACATAGGATAAAGTTTACTTACTGGACAAGAAGTCAATTTGAATGAATTTCAAATGAGAGGCGGAAAAACCATTTTGGCTCTTCTGCTTAGGCCAATGTTTTTAACCTTTTGTTTGGCTAAATCCAGGGCTGTAAAGAGGCACGCAGCTTGTCTATTAAATGTGAGAGGTATCACTTTTATTTATTTCTTTTGGTTATTATTATTTTTATTGATATTTATTTTGATTTATTAGATTAGAGTTTCAAACTGAATAGGCATATTTTAATAGCTGTTTTTTAACTTAAGGTTGATATTAAAAAGTGAATAATTTGTTCATTACATTATCTGTGAGGATTCTTTCATCTCAGAATGTTGTTTAATTAAAGAACCAGTTCTGTTGCCAGTCAACCTACATAAATGCATTTTTTACCATTATTAAATGTTTTCGACCAATAAAACATATCAAACTTTGCACTTCTGTGCGTTACTAAATTATTTTTCTGCTACTGAAATATTTAGCTTGCTAGTATATGAAGGAGTGAGGGCCACACTGAGAAAAATAATAATTTTATGCATTTTGAAAATAAAGTCAAAATCGTCGAAGTCGTCATTTCAAGTCAAATAATGGCCACAGCTGCTATACTCTCTACAAAATGCCTTGGGTAGAAACAACTTGATCAGCTGTGTTGTTGTGTCTTGTGGTTTTACATGTCCCCTCTGTACTGTACGAAGGTGCAACCGTCCTTCCATCTAACCATTGCCAGTTTGTGTGGTTTTTTCCTTCTGAGCAGATGCAGCTTTCTGCACTCTCTCTCTAACGAAACAACTTTAATCTGCACGTTTTGACTTTTATCCCAAAATTTTAAATTTATTCTCAAAATGCACAATTTATTTTTTTCTCAATGTGGCCCTAATACTCCTTTGTACTAGTACCAGTGCAGCCAGCTGTTAAAGTAAGCCTGGAATGACATGGTCATTAAGCTTCATAAAAGAGACATAAAAGACACCAAACAAAAGCCATTTTGTTTAGTGGTTTGTCCACGTCTTATGATTATAAAACATATATATATATCAACACTATTTTTCCAAGAAACATTTGAAAAATGTTTCTTGAAAAATGGGCAGCACGGTGGCGCAGTGGTTAGCGCTGTTGCCTCACAGATAGAATGCCATCTGGAAGGCCTGGGTTCGATTCCACCTTGGCCCAGGCCTCTCCCCCTCTCTGTGTGGAGTTTGCATGTTCTCCCCGTGCTTGCGTGGGTTTCCTCCGGGTACTCCGGTTTCCTCCCACATTCCAAAGACATGCACTTACTGGGGTTAGGTTAATTGGCTATTCTAAATTGCCCATAGGTGTGAATGTGAGTGTGAAAGGTTGTTCGTCTCTCTGTGTTGGCCCTGTGACAGGCTGGCGACCTGTTCAGGGTGTACCCTGCCTCTCGCCCTATGACAGCTGGGATAGGCTCCAGCCCCCCCGCGACCCTGACCAGGATAAGCGGAAGCGAATGGATGGATGGATGGACATTTGAAAAAGAAGAAAGTAAAAGATCAATTGGCATTTTTTATGCTTTGCTCTGAGTATTTACGGATCTGTCAGGTTTCCGATATGTGTCCCCCCCAATAATAAACTCCTTCCTACGCCCTTGCACCACTGGTGACAGTTGCCGGCGCAATACAGGTCTCAACCCGTGTGCGCAGTAGACCAAGGGCTTCCAATAAATCCGTGGTGTTCGAGTTTATAAAATCCATTTTGCGTTCAGTATTTATTTGCAGAAGGCTGTGCCGATCATACATCCTCTTTTCTCTGCTGATCCATTTATCACTGTTATTGTCATGAGCCCACGCAGCCGCTGCCGACACGGGCGCCACCATCTTGCTACACAAACCAACAATCTTGTTGTATTGTGTGTTTGTTTGCCTTGGTGAGTAAGAGAGTGTGAATGTCTGTGTCTTTGTCATGAGATGTACTTAATAATGAGGGTGGAAAGCTGCAGCAACATCCCCCAGAAGCCAGAAGCAGATAGAGACAGACCCAGGAGACCCAGGCCACCCACAAGCAATGAAGACCCATGGCCACACACTCCACTGACAACTGCATGCGCACCCCAGCAGAAGGGAGAGGGAGGCCCCAGACAAAGATCCTCCAGCCAAGGGGCAAGAGCCCCAAAGGCAACAGGAAGCCAGCCCCCCCAGAGCCCAGGCCCCCCAGCACAGGCACCGAGAACCCAGAGAACTGCCCAACACCCAGCGTAGCACCAAAGCACCATCCAGCTCCAACCTGGGGCGAGGTGTAGGAAATAGAGGTGTAGGATGAAGCTCGTGCGCTGTTAAAATCAAGGGGACAGATGTGACACAAGCACCCAACCACTGGTCATCAGTGTTCATCCACCCCCCCCAAACCCTCGATGTCTAAGGTGCAAATAAAATTGAGGGGCAAACAGTAGTGAAGAGATGAGTGGGGCAACCTCAGCAACCTCTGGGTAACATGCCCCTCAAGGTCCTGTGTGTATAATGATGTGTTGTGAATCATAATAACTATAACTGTGTGTGTGTGTGTTTAGAGAACTCTGGAGGATTACAGTGGTTGGACAATGAAACTGAAACACCTGGTTTTAGACCACAGTAATTTATTAGTATGGTGTAGGGCCTCCTTTTGCGGCCAATACAGCATCAATTCGTCTTAGGAATGACATATACAAGTCCTGCACAGTGGTCAGAGGGATTTTAAGCCATTTTTCTTGCAGGATAGTGGCCAGGTCACGACGTGATGCTGGTTGAGGAAAATGTTTCCTGACTCGCTCCTCCAAAACACCCCAAAGTGGCTCAATAATATTTAGATCTGGTGACTGTGCAGGCCATGGGAGATGTTCAACTTCACTTTCATGTTCATCAAACCAATCTTTCACCAGTCTTGCTGTGTGTATTGTTGCATTGTCATCCTGATACACGGCACCGCCTTCAGGATACAATGTTTGAACCACTGGATGCACACGGTCCTCCAGAATGGTTCGGTAGTCCTTGGCAGCGACGCGTCCATCTAGCACAAGTATTGGGCCAAGGGAATGCCATGATATGGCAGCCCAAACCATCACTGATCCACCCCCATGCTCCACTCTGGGCATGCAACAGTCTGGGTGGTACGCTTCTTTGGGGCTTCTCCAAACCGTAACTCTGCCGGATGTGGGGAAAACAGTAAAGGTGGACTCATCAGAGAACAATACAAGTTTCACATTGTCCACAGCCCAAGATTTGCGGTCCTTGCACCACTGAAACTGACGTTTGGCATTGGCACGAGTGACCAAAGGTTTGGCTATAGCAGCCCGGCCGTGTATATTGACCCTGTGGAGCTCCTGACAGACAGTTTTGGTGGAAACAGGAGAGTTGAGGTGCACATTTAATTCTGCCGTGATTTGGGCAGCCGTGGTTTTATGTTTTTTGGATACAATCCGGGTTAGCACCCGAACATCCCTTTCAGACAGCTTCCTCTTGCGTCCACAGTTAATCCTGTTGGATGTGGTTCGTCCTTCTTGGTGGTATGCTGACATTACCCTGGATACCGTGGCTCTTGATACATCACAGAGACTTGCTGTCTTAGTCACAGATGTGCCAGCAAGACGTGCACCAACAATTTGTCCTCTTTTGAACTCTGGTATGTCACCCATAATGTTGTGTGCATTGCAATATTTTGAGCAAAACTGTGCTCTTACCCTGCTAATTGAACCTTCACACTCTGCTCTTACTGGTGCAATGTGCAATTAATGAAGATTGGCCACCAGGCTGGTCCAATTTAGCCATGAAACCTCCCACACTAAAATGACAGGTGTTTCAGTTTCATTGTCCAACCCCTGTACTTATACATACAGATGTTTTTTTTTTGTTTGTTTGTTTTTACTTTGCCATGTTTAATTTATATATGACAAAAAATAAGGAAAAGTATAAAAGGTTGCCTTTGAGAGTTTAGATTTGGTGAGATTTTCTCAGTTCGTTTACCATGATTTCACTGTGGGGAGCTTAACTGATATTTGAAGACAGACATGGGAAATGCTTGATGGATCACTAACACACTACATAAAGTGTTATTTTAATTTTGTCTGGCTCATTTTTGGATTAATTTGCCACCAATAGGGTTGTAAATACTGAGGAAAAAAATAATTACAAAAAAGCGTAATTTCCTGTCGCTGCATTTTTCTTTGCGATCAAGCCATAGAAGCTTCTGCTCTTCATTTGCATAAACAGACAGCAAATTATACAGTGATTTTACAGTTAAATAGCCTTGCATAATGAAGTGGTTCTTGAGGATAAAGATGATTAAAACTGAAAATGAGAAAGCAGAGAGTCACCGAGGCTCAGGGCCAAATGTGATGGGGGAATCAATGCGAAGGCTGGTGTTGGTTCTGTGATCAGAGATCGGCCAAACTAAACAGTCAAGTGGGGAAAACTGGGGTGAGAACCTGAGTGACACACACGTCGAAACAAAACAAAAACTTCCCCTTCAAGTCACACACACACACACAGTGTTTTGATTTTGGTCTTGCAGCTTGTGTGGTAAATGGATCTGTTTTGGGGCGGAAGGAGAAGAATGACTGGAGAAAAAGGGCACGTGTGTTTCATCATCTGTCTTGGAGCAGCAGCAGGACGTGAGGAAGAGCTTGTGTGATATAAAACACGGGAGACCAAGAAATAACAAACATGCTGTACTCTCCCACAGAGTCTGAAGGTTCAGTCAAAGCAGTACTCATGACAGACTTAACAGTGGACAAAAATCAGTCCATACCCTCGATGAGGCAGGGACACTCACTGCTGCAGGCAGTGCCCACCGGGGTTATTATAGTTAACGAAAACGAATGAAATAAGGAAAACTGAAATTGAAAAAACATTGTCGTTAACTGAAATAAATAAAAACTAAAATTAAAAGGAAAAAAACAATAACTAACTAAAACTGTACTGTGAGTTTAAAAAACTACCTAAAACTAACTAAAATTATAGATAAAATGACCTTCCTTTTCTTTTTTGTCATTTTATTTAAAAGCCTTGTGGACTGATCATTTTTCCGCTCTCCGAGTTGAAGCTGGGAGCGCCGTCGGGCAGCTGTGTGCGCGCGCTCACCGCGCTGGTCCTCAAAGTAATGTCAGCGGTCTGCCGAGGAAGCGGCAGAGTCCCGTATGGAGTTTCTTTGAGTCCGATAATACAGATAGAAGAGCGTCTTGTTGTTAATGATGAAAAATGTATGGAACACGTCTCAGTGAGGAAAAAACACCAACGTCAAAGTCCACCTGAGAAGCGCACAAGGCAGCTACGGAAACCGCCGACCGGAGAAATGTGACTACTCCTCACTGCACGCAGCCACAACGCTGTGATGAACCTGGTTCGTCCTTGTGCGTTTCCGGCCACTTTATCAGTGAGCGTATAACAATCAGGAACAATCAATACAAGGACTCACAAATGTCGGAAAATCCCTGGAGGGAGCTGCTAAAACTGTCGGAATGGACTCGAGGGAATGAAGAAAGTGAAAAAACAGGGACAAATATGTTTGCAGCCAAAAAACTGAGCACAAAGAGCGAGGACCAAAAGAAGTCCCAGCCGGCACCGCATATAAAATACCAGCACACGACCGTAAGGTAATGAACACACACAAGCTACACAAGCAGAAATGCGACATGAGGTCGGACACATATCGAGCATCTAACCAAGCTAGCTCCAAAACAGAAGCTGGGTTAGGGTTAGATGAGATGCTCGTCTGTTTAACATCCTGCAGTGCTTTATCTATCTATCTATTTATTTATTTATTTAACACACATGAGCTCCCAGAAGCTTTACAACCATCATTCTCATCCTCTCTAGCTTCTTATTGACATTACTCGTGTGCAGCACGTCTATAACGTTTAAAAATATAATAGTGTAATTACAGCCCATGGTCTCATGGTGTTCCAGACACTACATACAGTGGTGGTCCTAGCCTGTTTGGCCCCCTGGGCGATAAGGATGCAGCACACCGGTGATTGATATGTAACAGGTAGTAGATACATTACAGGGTTACCTAGGTAACTGGAGCCCGGAACGTCCATGTCATTAAGTCCCTGGTGTGGAAAATAAGCCAGCTAAAATGTACACCATTGATTTAACTTTATCCTTTGATCTCCTATTTCTGCTGCTTTGCAGTCAGGTTGCTGGTTGGTCTGTACAGTAAGGGTTAAGGGCAGTGGGTATGCAGGAGAACTGAAAGCACTGAAAGCTCTCAGCACCAGTTGTGTCAGGGAAAACACAACTATAGTCACTAGAGAGACAAAGAAATCTCTTTGAGATTGTAAGCTTTCATAAATGCATTGAATGTCTGTCGTCATCGTTGCCTGGATTTCATCAGTAGTATTACCTCATCCTGAATGCCTTCCTTCACGCTGTCTTTTTTTCCCTCTCTCTGCCTTTGCTCTTTTCCTCTCCATGTGCCGCCTCTGCTCTTCTCTTCTTTCCTCTGTTTGCCATCACTCTGGCTGTATTCATACGATGGACTCCGGAGAGTAGTGAGGTGTGTGTGTGTGTGTGTGTGTGTGTTCTCAATGGGCTTTTTACTATTCAGATCGGGGCTACGCTACACTTAAAAAGCCTTTCCAGATGTGGAGTGGGGGCACAAAAATCCAGCTGGAATAAAGCAGCTAAGGATTCAGATTTCAGGTTTCTTGACTCCAAAATCCACAAAGAGAATATTTGAAAATTGTCTTATTTACTGATAGGTTTCCCACCTGCAATTTTTCCTTCACAATTCATGAATATTTTAACGTATGAGGCCCTCCGAATCATTTTTATCAGAAATTGTTTGATTTACAAAGATGCAATCTTCATGTGGGAGAAGATGAGAGTAAGGAGGAGGCAGGTCTTCCCGTGCAGAATGAGAATGACAGACTTTCTGCTTGAAGCTGAAAAGAAAATGTCAGGAGAAGCCACAAAGTGGTTCAGTTTGCTGAGCTATTTAGGGGGCCAGTTAACACCGGCATCGACCACATCGTCTTCTGTGAGTTAAACTTAATGGGTTTGGGGCCAATCACAGAGAGCTTTGTGTTTTTCAACCTTAAAGTATGTCGAATGAATTACTGATGAGTTAGGAAAGAAAAAGCAGGGCATTAAAAAAGTTGGGAGTTTAGTTTTGATTCTGAACACACACAAAAAAAATACAGTTAAGATGAATGTTTTCCCATTTATCAAACCTTTTTCAGTCACTCATCCAGCTCTGCATCGGGGTGGAGGATGGTTGAGCATGGTAGCCTAGACATGCTTGCTTTGCACATCTTCGAAAGTGCTGTATCAAGTGTTTTAGTTTACATATTGCAATAAGTAACCTATTCCAAGGCTTGTTGAGGGCTTGATCAAAACGCTTCATGGGCCAGTCCATATTTATCCCATGTTGGTTATAGAGGGATTTTATGTGTTATGACCATCAGCGCTCACATTAAGCATCAGCTTAACATAAGTTAAATTCCAAAATTAAGTAATTTACTGAAAATCAGTATGCACTGGTTTGACTGTAATGCTTTACAATGTTGACGTTGATTATGAACCAATAAAAATAAAGCTAAATATATGAAGCAATGAAGGGGCCAAGCAGCGAGACATGACAGTTGCTAGGAAGCAAGTTGTGAGAAGAGGTGTTAAGATCCACCAGCAAGTTGTATAGTAAAACACACTTTTGTTAATTACAGTGCCCCCCCAATGGTGTAATGACATCATTTGGGGGGGGGGGGGGCACTGTATTGCATCCTCGGGGAGGGGTTCAAAAGACTACTGTGAAGTTTGGTCTTGATAGGCCAAAAGCATTTCTGAGATACAAGCTCACTTACATTTTGGTGGCGTTGCCATCAAATTCAATTCATTATTGTGGTGAAATGCTTCTGCAAACTAAATGAAATGCTCTGAAGAGCATAGCCTATATACCAAGTTTTGTGAACATATGAAAAATTATCAAATTTGTGACCAGTGAAAAATGTTTTATTTTGTATAAAATCCAATATGGTGGCTCAGTCAATTCAGTCAACATCAAAACTTGCCAATTATCCGGCTCAGGACCTCCTGACAGTATTAGCAAGCACACAAATTTCATTGTGAATCTGAACACATTGGTCAAAACACATTTTTACTGATTAAAGCACCCCCTAAAGGTCAAATGTCACCAAAATTCTTTTGCGTCCTTCTAAACAGGTCCTAAGTCGACCTATCAAGTTTGATTTTGATAGATTAACATCATTGCAGAAATATAAGCGTGGGTCCTGTTTGGCGACTTTGCCACCAATTGGCTCTGACGGCAAGCACTTTTGAAAATCAAAAATCCATTCAATACCTTTTATGAGGCTTGAAGATGATTTGAGTCAATTTTTGTGACCATTGTACAAACTTTGTGGCCTGTGAAAACTTCTAAAGAATTTCTATAAAATCCAGTATGGCAGAAAATGACGTTGTAGGTGCGATGACCTCGACTAGATCCAAGGACTCCAACGGTACCTCTGTTTTCCAAAATTGGGCACAGAGGTCGAAAGTTATGATCACAAATGCAAGTCCAACTTTGTCCCAATGGTGGCACTACTGTGCTCAAAGTAGTGGCACATAGCTTGGTGAAAATTATAATGAGACAGTTCTGCGGAAGTGTGCCAAATTTCACAACTTTTAACCAGACGGTTTTAGGGGCTGCCATAGGGAGATGATGATAAGAAAACCTACAGTCACTATAGGTGCCCGCAGCTTCACTGTTTGGCCCCATCTGAGCCTGGAAGGTAGAAAACTAAAAAAAAATTACTTGCAGCATTTTGTGTGGCTGCAGTCTTTAACTTAAAGTTTACAGCCCTGAATTAATGTCAGTCTTGTACAAAAATCACATCATAACATGACCTCGAGATGTTGTGTACTGACTTTAATCAAAAATCACTCACTCTCATTTGCAACCTCAGGACTTCAGCTTAAGTGCAGTGGAGCCAATAGGACCAAAATCTCTTCACTCTATGGCTCCATCATAAAATCCAAAAAAAAAAAAAAAATCTGTCCATCAAAATAAAAACCTGTTTCTATTAAATGCCACATTTTTTCAAAGGTCACACACTATAATTAAGTGCTCAAAGCTTTTTAACCAGCTTCCTTAAAACATGATGGCATACAGAAAATTAGATTTTCAAATTAAGATTATTAAATTGATAACCCATAATCTGTAGCCAGAGTATTTCAAATGCTTTCTCAAACACAAACCCATAATTCATCTGTAATCGCACCTTGTGACCTTTTCTTTCTTTCCGGCACCAACATTTGTGGCATAAAAGTGCGCTTTTCTAAAGTGGTACCACTATTCAGGATTCCTGGAGGTAGTACAGCTGGTATTTTGCCCATTTTCCTGCCACAGGCTTTCACAATGTAGAAAAATTGAATAAAATGTTCTCTACCATCTGTGCTCAACCTTTTCATGTTTTGTTGCCATGTTTTATCTCTTGGAAAGTGACAAATCACACCAATGCTCCAATCATAACACAAACTCAACACTACAACTATATTTTTAACGTATGAGGTGTCAAACATAGAACACAGCAAAAATTACAAGTTAAAACTAAGAACAAAAACTCTGGCAAAGAGAGGAGCCAATTGGCTTACTTTTTTTTTTTTTTGGTTGTCACATTTAAATCTCAAAATGCTGGATTAACACAGAACATAAAATATTCAAATAGCACCTTGAGATGACTGAAAACATTAATTCTACCAGCTAAACCACAACTTTTGGAGTTTTTACTGGTTAAAAGTCTATTGTTTACAAGTTACACCCAACCTAAAACCTTCAGTAGAGTTCAGAAATTAACTACAATTATCAGACTAACATGAAGAAGTAGTAATGCTGCCCGAGAGCATAGTTTCTGTTATATAGTCTATGATTCTGGTCTCTGTTCAGTTAAACTAGAAGCCTGGTGCCCACAACAAGGAGAAATTGTTTAGTTTCAGTCGTACAGCTGAAAGAGTGGTCAGTGAATCCCTTGCAACATATGCGTTCTTAGGGAAAACAAGTTTTTCTCAACTGGATGATAATTGGTTGCTTTACTGTCATTGTAAAAGTGGTAGCAAAGATGGTACAATGCCAAATGTCTCCTTCTGAATGCTTTGTTCTGTAGCAGGTTGCTGATGTTGCTGTAGTTTGCATGGAAGACTGCTACTTGTCTGCAAACACTTGCTAACTGCTCTCTGAGCAGTAGTGAAACTTGGAAAAAGTGCAATGCAAAAATGAGAAATGCTCACCTTCAGAGTAAAAGTTGTGCCTTACAGCTGCAAAAGGTCCAACATTTACTTTGAAGGTGCTCTCCGTTTCTGTTTGTATTGCATTTTTTTAGATTTCAGTACGGTTTTCACGTACTGACTGCCAGCAACCTCCTGCAGCCACTCACTCACCGGTTGGTGAATACATATCCTTCCCTAGCCTAGAGACCAAATGGGCTTGGGTGGCTGAGGCCTGAGTTTCTCCAGTAGATCATATCCAGCAAAGTATCTCCGGATTTATTATAGAGGTCCAACCAGAAAAAGGAGGAAATATCAATCAAATTATGGCAATGAAGCATGTGAATTTGTTATTTTTGGTACAACACTTGACAAATGTCAATCAGAGGGTCCATTTATGTTTATCTACATGTAATTTTTATCTTATTTATCACACTGGGAAATTGCCACAACCATCACCTCTCATCATGCTGGGTTTGAGTTGCTCTCACAGTTTGTAGTTTTTCTTGATGTTCTTATTTGATGTTTTAATCAATAAAAAGAACATTTGAAACAATTAATTATTACAAACTGTCATGGTCATGGTCCTGAGCCGGTGGCCCAGCGTTTTGAGTTTCTGTTTAGGTTTCTTTTGTTGTATTTTCAAGTTGTTTCTTATAGTTTGTTGTTTGAGTGTGTGGTTTTCCTTTGTTGTTTCTTTGTGTAATGCTCAGTTTTTCAGGTTTTCTGTGTTTAGGTCGGTATCTGTTATGTTTAGTCACTTCCTGTTTTATTTTGTAGTCTCATGTTCCCTGTGTTTTGTGTTTAGTTTTGCTTCCCCTTTGTCATTAGGTTCATTTGGTTCACCTGTTGTTTCCACTCTCCCTGATTTCCTTGTGTGTATTTAAGCCCTTAGTTTTTCTCTGTTCTTTGTTGCGTCGTTGTCATTGTTCCCCGTGGTTTACCCTTAGCTGCGTGCTTTGTTTGCTCAGTTTTGTTTTTTTTTCTCCCAGGTTTCCAGTTGATTTTTGGCCTTGGTTGAGATTTTGTATTTTGTATCATCTATGTCACAGGTATTAAATTGGTGCAGTTTATTCAATGTTGGTTATAGAAATGAGAATTTGGCCTTGGATTGTGACACTTGGAGTGGGTGTAAAACAGATGTGTTTAAAGTTTTTAACAGAGCTTAAATGTGTTTTTCAACTCTGAAAATTGCATGTGGACATCTCCTGAAATTACGACGTAAACAGGCATCGAAAATGCCAGGATTGCTTAAAATTACTTCATGAACCAATGTTGCTCAGTGTACTAATATTGTAAAAATTTGCACTTAAAGATATGGCAGTTTAAATGCCTTCTGTATCCTCTCCTGCATGCATACATCACAGACATATTCTGTATTTAGAATTTGATATAAATGTTTGCAGATTTCAGTCCACTCAATATTTGTTTGTAAGAACCGAGCCGGCAGCCAGGTGGCGGGTGCGTCGAGGTGGAAAAAAACTGCTGTCTGCATCTCTCGCCACAATGAAATTCAATGTAAAGCACCTGTGGTTGTATTAAAGCAGCAGAGGGACACAGCTTTGAAAGGATAGCAGAATGAAAAGAGGAAAATAAGCTTTCAGCAGAAGCCAGAGTCCCATATTCCACAATATTTATTGAGTTGGATTTATTATCTTGGAGGAAATGTGCTTTAGTTGTTTCCAAAGAGAGCAGAGAGCCAAGGAGGAGGCGGCCACCTGAGAGCCACAGAAAGGCCCAAAATGGCTGCTTTTGTCATCATCTCACAGCAGATTTTCAGAGAGGCAGGGTGTGGCAGTAAACCAGGGCACAGTGCAGAAAAATGGCTTATCTGAAATGATTCTACTCTCCTGGAACAGCAGGGTGTCCTGTGGCTTAGAGAGTGAGTTTGTTAAAGGTACAACAAACGACTTCATTCTGAGGCAGCAGTAGTTTCACTGGTTTCCGTGTAGTTATTACTCACCACCTCGTTCCTGCACAGTCTTAAAATTTTGCTTCTCTCTGAGTGGATTTGCGAGTAATTCTCTCTGGTGCTGAAGTCAGACGCATGGATGTGGTATGAAAACACCACTGAAATAAGTTTTGCATGTTTTGCCATTGATGTTTGTTATAAAATTGTCTTAACTATTGTAACTAACTAACAAACTAACCATGGCAGGATTTTTTAAATTTCTGGCAAATTTAACAGCACATTTTATGGAACTATTTGTTTATTGAAAGCAATAAAACACTATGAAAGCACCTCACTACACACAAGTTTCTAAAATAAAAGTTACTATTCTGCAGAAAAATGTTTCCAATCAGTGCTATATGGATCAGTATTACTGCAGCTGTTTAAGACTGAGCTCGGTTTAAATACTTTTTTATTTTTTTGGAATCTACAACAGGGTTCTAGCCAGCTGTTGATCGCTCGGTGCTGTGCTGGGCTGAGAGTTTCAGCAGTTAGCTACTGGAATGACTCGCTACCTTAACAGTTAGCTAGCGAAGCGGCCATTAGCATTAGCACACACACCCCACTCCCACCCCCACTCCACATCATACAATCACACCAGCCTGTGAAATTGTTCTGGCTAGAAGCCTGTATAGCACCATATTCTATAAAATCATGTTTATAGTGTGGCTGTCAAGTGAGGACTACGTATCTCTGAAAAAACAGCTAACACCTTTATTTATTTATTTATTTATTTTAAGGCTTAAGCAGTGTGTGACATGGTAACCGTAGGTATTTACGGGGGATTATCAAAAAATTATGAAATCGACAGGCACTGCATATTTCAGTAGCGCCTAACAAGTGAAAGAGCCTTGGTTCGTTTCCGTTTATGACATTGACTCAGCACCAGGAGTGGCTGGGATAGCATTAGCTTCAACCTCTGAGTCTAAAATGGTCCAATCCAGACACTCTTCAGCATTCTTCATGCAGTTTAATGTAGCTCAGAATCACTGAAGTGGATTATAAGACAGAACAGGCTATAATTGCCTGGATGGAATACCCACTGGGCAATTAAAACTCACTAACTTGTTATTTCAGCTGTCAAACCTTATCTTCCTGTGGCGTTCAGTCCTTGTAAGCTGATTAGCTTTTCTTCTTGTTCCTCCTATATGTTGTTCTGCTTCCTACTGAAGCCCTAGCATGACTTATGTTGCCATTTTCATATCCACATAATGTTGGGGTTGTGAGCCTTTATTATTGTATACTGTATTTTTGTAGCTGTTGTTTCACATTGTGAAAATCTGTCTACCTGACTGAATGTTATGTTCATTTTCATATCTCTGAAAACTCCCAGGATACAGTCATCATTTGGGTATCTGTGGCTGAATAGTTTTCCATTCTGTTACACAAGGGGGGAAAAAAAATCTGTTTGTTTACTTCTTGTAGGAGGGCACATGATAACAGCACAGGCGACAAGTTGGTTGGGACAATTCAGCACAGTGGCATTGTGCTGCTGAGACATATGGAAGTAAGTCACCTCACACAGTGTTGTCCCCAGACAGATCTCATTTTCTCTTCTGCTCAAGCTAGCACATTCACACTCACTGCTGGGTGAGATGCTTCAATCTTAGAAAAACTGTTTTTTTTTTCTTTCTCTTAGGTAACAGCTTTTTAAGACATATAGGTATGAATGAACACAGTAGCTGGATGGATTTGTTTAATTCTCTGTTGTGTTGTCAAACCAAGTGGGTAAGAATATTGATTTTATTTCACAGTCTGTGATGCTCTTCATGCTTTTCCCAAGACTTTGGTCACTTTCCACTTTATTAGCTACACCTTGGGTTACTGGGTTGGACCCTCTTTTTCCTGCCTTAAATATTAATGGTGTAGTTTTTCCAGTCTTCTGGAATTTTGGTGAGCATGTGTGTTTGTACCCTCAGTTTCCTGTTCTTAGCTGACAGGAGTGGCACCTGTGGTCTTCTGCAGTGGTGGGAAGTAACGAAGTACTTCATTATTGTGCTTAAGTAGAATTTTGAGTATCTGTATTTGAGTATTAATTTTTCTTTTTCTTTTTTTAAAAGCCTGTCATGTCTGGCAGTGTTTGCAAGCAGAATTGTGATCTGAGTATTAATTTTTCTGACAATTTTTTACATTTACTGCCTACATTTTTACACAAATATCTGTGCTTTCTACTCCTTACATTTTCAAAGCAGGCTTGTTACTTAAGGCTTAACACATTTGAGGGGAGTTATTATTTCACATCACTGCACACCTTCAAACATCAAACCGATTTGAGCCTTAATGGAGGGAACAATAACGCATAAAAGACAATCTTATTGGTGTATCCTCCATCACTGGGGCTTATCACGTACAAAGAGATGAAAGAGGCAAAAACAGCCAGTTTAAAGAGTGCAGATGTCTGTAAGCTGTCATCGCAGTACTTCAGCATCCAGTTAGCGCTATTGAAGAGGAGCCAGCATAAATGGAGTAACATGTTGTGGCAGGTAATTTCAAATGCAAATTTCTAACAGCAAAACAACTATCAACAAACACATACTGTTTGTCAGCTAGCTAAAGGTATTTCCCAGTGAGAGAAAATGAGTGATAACTTCTCTCAGAGATAAAGAAATATGAAAGAAAGGCAGGAGAGGAGAGGAAGAAGAGAAATTATAGGTAAGGTAAGGACTGCTCCGTGACATCTGATAAACTGAAAATTTAAAGTTGACATGTAATTTCCTCATTTTCTATCTGATCTTGGATCTGTACAGATGTGAAGTTATGTGTTTTCATATTAGTTTGCTATACTGTGGTGAATTTACAGTAAAGCTCGGTGTTGTACTGGTGCACAGTGGCTGTGGTGTTCACGGTCAGAGTTAGGTTATATCAGTGTAGCAGAGATTAATTTGTATAAGCTGGTGATGCTGAGATTCATTCACTGAATTCCACATTTATACAAACTGTGCTGTCACTATAAAGACATCTCACATCTTGTTGAATTTATTTGATACGCAAAGAGCAATAAACTTCAGAGCAGCAGCACAGGTCAGCTGTACACAAAGAAAATCTACTGGAGCTCAAAATAAAAACTATTGGATAGTGACCCCCCCCCCCCCCCCCTCACCCCACTTTAACCCCTGATACTCATTTTTGTGTTTATGTGGGCAGGCAGTCACCCTCTACAATGGAGGCAATAGAAAATAGTGTGTGTGTGTGGGGGGGGTCAGTACTTCAAATTTTACCAGAGTATTTTTAACACAAGTACTTGTAGTTTTACTGAAGTAAAGAATGTCTGTACTTTTGCCACCTCTGGTCTTCTGCTGCTGTAACCCATCTGCCTCAAGGTTTTACATGTTGTACATTCAGAGATGCTCTTCTGCATAGCTTAGTTGTAACGATTGGTTATTTGAGTTACTGTTGCCTTTCTATCAGCTCAAAGTACCCTGGCCATTCTCCTGTGATCAATGAGGCATTTTCTCATGAAAAACTGCCACTTACTGGATATTTTCTCTTTTTTGGACCACTGTCTATAAACTCTAGAGATGACTGTGTGGGAAAATTCTAGTAGATCAGCAGGTTCTGAAATATTCAGACCAACCCATCACCAACCATATCACATTCAAAGCCACCTTTCTTCCCCATTCTGATGCTTGGTTTGAACTTCAGCAGGTCATTTTGACCATGTCTACATGCCAAAATTTAATTGCTGCCAATTCAATTGGCAATCAGTTGCTGTGATTGGCTAATTAGATATTTGTGTTAATGATCAGTTGATGCCATGATGTTGGGGCGTCAATATTATTGCATCAGATTCAGTGACGTTGCAGCTAGTGTTTACAATGTAGAGACAGTGATTTACAGTCTGTATTTAGATGGAAGTAAAATTGAAAGTATTTGCTGTAGTTTTTTAAATCTTCCGAAACTTCCGAAATGATCCAATCACCTCATCTCAACTTGAAAGAGCAACAACTCTATTCTGAGCTCCTCTCCCCGAGTGTTGATCCACAGTCCTAATGTCATTTCGGCCACCTGTATTTGTGAACTCTGGGTGACTACCAAGAGCTTCATGACCCTGGATGAGGACAGGTGAAAGTGTGAATTTCAAAAATTTGCTTTGAGGATTAACTACTTTTGTTAAAGTATGTGCATTACTGTACGTGAGGCTACAGTCTGGCTTTTTTCTATCTACGCTCACTCATGAACAAGAGTGAACTTCTTCAAATCTCTAAAGCAACTCTCTCCCAGCTTCCCGAGGCCAATCTGCTGTTTTCTTCCAAAGTACCATCTCCTGTGAAAGCCTTAACCTTCTGTAAGTGGGCCATTTTTTGGTATTGAGTAAAACTTTGTAGAGTGTAAACTGGAGTTTAAAAAATAAAATTGGAAGCTGCTTTCATTCAGAAACCATGTAATCTTAGATAAACTGGCTGGCCGGGTCATGCTTGTCTTCTGGAATTGATGTTAAAGAACTTTAAAAAAAAAAAAAAAAAAAGTCAAACAGGGGATTTTTGACCTTCATCTCTTTCAATCATTCTGACAGTTGATTCTGACAAAAATCTCATCAACTGCTTCACAGTACAGATGCTCACATCTTTCTTATCCAGGTGCACAGCTCTCCAGCATCCCAACAGTCAACACAGAGCGAGTCAATTTCAACAGACTCTCAGCTCAACCTTTAATGAACAGACTGGCTGGAAAAAAGTTGCAGCTTTCTGCTGGTATTCAAAAAGTTCACTGGTTCATGGAGAAGTACTTAAAGTCTGTAAAGTATAAAGCACCACAGCAAATACAGCATGGTAGTGGCTTATATCACACATATTCACCATAGCCTCTCTTTGTTAGTATGTTTAATTTTATTACACCTTTATGTCAGTATCTGTGCAATTTCACATGTTGTTTATTTCTTTCTTTGCAAAATGGCTCTGTAATGGCAATGTGGGGATCTTAGTTTGGTTAGCAGGATGTTTAAGACTGAAATAGAACCTATAAACAATTACTGAATGGATTGCCTGACAATTTGATGCTAATATTCATAGCACTCAGCGGGTAAATATTTATGGGATTTCCATGATTAACCCTTAAAGATACAGAGGTTGATTCATTTGAGTTGCAACATAAAAGTATTTTATCCTGAAAAGTTTAGCTAACCAGCTAGCCCTGCCCTATCCTATAATGTCACATTTCTTCCTACTCAAGTCTTTGATGTCATTCCGCTGAGCCTCTAATTTTGTGCAGCTGACAGTCCAGTGGTAGTCCTTCTGTTCTCTGGCAGATCTTCTGCAAGCCTATAGGCTGCTCCAACTAGATCCTGCAGCAGATTGATAATATATTCATGTCCAAGTTACCATTGCTGCAGAGTACAACAAAAACTAATGTCACCAGCTGCAAACCAAGGTGCTGGCACTGGAGTCCATCGGCAGGATGAGGGACTCATTGGAGAGGCAACTTAGGCTACAGTCACAATAGAGAAAACAGTGGTTGGAGACCGTGGCAGAACCAAACTTACTGTATCTGTTTTCAATGAACTTGTGATTTTGCTGCCTTTCAAATGATTGTTCTTCAAACCGGCTATTCAACATGTTCATAAAATGGAGTCAGTCTGACATCAGTCCCTGCGATTGAATGGGGTCATACAGCAATTAACTGATAAATCTGCAAAAATTATAAATGTGTTGCTGTATGTTGCAAATCTGTTGCTGTCTGTATATGCAGAAATTCACATTAAACAGAAATTCATATTAACCTGTTAACTGGCAAGGGCCCCGCCCCCGGGCCCTCTGTAGCGATTTCCGACTTTGAAGCCTCATAGCGTCACAGTAACGCTGCCGTTCGCCCTCACGATGCTTTTATATGACAGACTAGACCCTCAGAATTCGATTGACACCTCATTTAGCCAATCATGTTATGAAATGGATTTTCCAGAGCCATAATATCCAGAGAGCGTCATGTTGACATTTAAGGACATGCCCCCAAATGTTCTCCAATCGTTCTATTGGTCAACTCTAACCTGAAATCTAAAACCACAGATGGATAGCCAATAAAATTCCCGACACGTGGGTATATGGCACTATGGGTGTGTTTTCACATGAAGGCATAAAACTCCCTGCGTATTCAGTGCGTATTTGCTGCGTCCTCCATGCGTAAACCAAACAGGAAGTAGGAGTCTATGCGCTGACGTGCATAAACAGTATTTACAATGTTTTCTCTCGGCAATGGATTGTCAGAATGCATCAAAAACAGACTACATTTATTATACGAAGTGACTAAATGACTCACCGAGAGTGGATTATTTTGTATTAGAGAATGTCGTCGCTGATTTGACCAGTTTTATCGCTGCAAATGAACACCTGTTACTCAGAAGGCAGAAGGTAAGTTTTTATTCTCAGCTCGTCCTCGTATTATATGCCGTTTCTGATGTAAATATGTATGTAATGCTGAGCTTGGCATGCACCATTACACAGAAAATATAACCGTGCGCCGCTGTGTGGCGCCACTTATATTGTGTGTTTGCGTGGGCGCTGTATAGTGGTGTGATTTACGTATTGAAATGTGCCAGGTGTTTGGGGGTAGGGAAAGGTGGTACTGTAAGTATCGATTGGGGGTTTCGCGGGCTTCTCTATTACGTCAGCATCACCCGATAAAAGGGCAAGGTGAGGTGGACAACGTCTCAGAGCTTCATTGAGATTCGTCGTGATCGCATCGTTGTTTTGGAGTTTTGCGAAAATGGCACAGCGGGCCGCCGGCAAGACCAAGTCAGCGCTCAGGAGGTTGTGGAATGCTCACACGGAGAGAGAGCGACATTTCAGCATCAGACTTTTTTGGGTTCAACTGATGATCCAACATCAGAAGAAGATTTGTTTTCCGATGGAGATGACCAGTAAGTGTCTAAAGTTTTACAAGTTGGGGGTGGGGGTTATTGTATGGGAGGAGGTTGTACATTTTGTATCAGACAAGGACTACCTGGGAGGATTGTGTGGTTTTTATTTTATGTGTGTATGCACTGTCGGCATTTACTGTAACTTTTTTGATATACAATGTATTTATTTGTGTGTGTAAGGGAATCACTGAAAATGACTGGGTTTTTGGTGCATGAAGGCCTGACATTTTCCTTCTTTTACAAATTAGGGGAACCTCTGATCATGAGTGGCAGCCAGCCAAAGAGGAAGATGGTGGAAGAGGCTTCTTCATCTGATGAAGAGGATCTAATGCCTGTTACAGCACAGGCCAGAAGGGCCAGTGCACCACATGTGACAAGCCATTGTGCTTTGTCCCAAACAGAGACTGCTATAACCAGTGGCACATTGAAAATTCCATGTGAGGGGGGGTGGGGGTTAGAGCAGAATAATTGTAAATAGTTGCAGTTTGCTGTGCTGTGTTTTTTTTTTTTACATTACTCTGAAAAATAAAATAGCATTTACAGAAATGGTGATTTGTTTTGTGACTATTTTTTTTTTTTACAATGTACAATAGTGTCATTCATATTTTATTGGATTAATATGGCTTTATTTATGATTTATTCAGTAATTTTGTGTGTAGTAAAGGATTCCTCAGGACAGTATCTTTGATTAGAGCCTCATTGATGACTGTATGTTTGAAGCATTGAGGAGTTACAGCCCTTTAAAATTTGCATGTCAAAGGGGGCTTAGATGCGGCACTTGGACTATCCAAATGGCACATGAGAGAGCACGCCAGGGCATCAATGCACAAAAACCTTTACAAAACAATAGGCTTTTGTGCTATCTTGATGAAATTCGAAATGCACGACAAAAAGACTTCATTCTACAGCTCCAATGTATTTTCCAGTCGTTACCTTCTATATTCAGTGTGTAGTTACATGATAACAATCAGGAAAAATCTAGGCGAGGCAAAAATTGTCTACTTTTTCTGTGTTCCAAACTTAATAGCTACAAACTCATTACAGTTACAGTGCTTTTGACTACATAAATGAAAAATATAGGTTGTCTGCTTCGCAAAGACACCTAACTTTTGTGTGTACTCCAAAGAGTTCAGGAACAGCAGCTGATTTAATTTGGGTATGCTTTTCAGGCGTTTTTTTGTTTTTTTAGCCGCCAGTTAAGTGGTTAACTCTTAGATTTGAGTTCAGTGAGAACCATATAGATTTGAAACTGAAATACTTCCACAAAAGGTGCTGCAGGACAGTGATTTAACGTGACATAGATGCTCACCAACCTTGCTTTTATATCGGAATATAACCAGTTGGCAACCAGTTGAGTCCCCTGTTGCAAAGAGATGCATCACAGATGAGTTGCGCTCATCAGTGCAGACTGACTATCATTGCAATGTGTTGGCAATCTGTCTGCATTCATGAGTTATACAGCAGTTATTGACAAACCTTCCCCAAGTTGTCTGACAGTGATTGTAGGCAGGTTGAGTCAGACTGTGATGGCGGCCTATGCAATCAGCTTGCGATTGAAAGCAGTTGCCCAAAGGTTGAGAGTGTGAGCATGCAACACCCTCAACCTTTGGACAACCAGTTGGTAACGGCAACCATTTGCAATGGGCAAAAAATTAATTGCAATTACCAGCAACCACCAATTTTTTTTCCTAATCACAAGGAGGTTGCTGTCCTAATTTTAATCTCGTGTACTGAGCTATTAATACCAACTAGTGCCTGGAGGTTGGCAAACAGACATTAGTACCATTTAATGACATGATATAAATAATTCCTTTGAAAAGCAGATGCCCAAAATAAGGTGATTCCAGTGTATAAGGTTTGCTCTTCCCTACTACTCTGGCATACAACTGAGTACTCAGTCTTGGTTGTTTTGTCTCAAAATAATGAAAACAATAAATGTCTTACTGTCAGTTTTCAGACTGAGCCTCAATATAGTGAAAACAAATTTATAAACTGTTTTGGGAGCTGATTGTTGACTGGCCCATCAGTAATGTATTTTAGAGCATTTCCTAACCTATTTTCTGCTGCCAGACTCAGAGTCTTTGGATGAAAGCATCATGCTTAAAGCATAAAAATGTGACTGTTTTTCTATTCAGGCTGAAAGGATATTTTAGTCATTGTGGGATTACTTCTGCTCATTATGTGCACAAAATGGTTCTCTGTGTGCAATTGCTGTCAGTCATTTGACATTTCAAATGTTCTCTTGCTATTCTTTCCACTTTCACACCAGGGGGAAATAACGATTAAGCATGCAGCAGTGGGGCTGCAGTTCATACATGTATTCATGTGTTGTAAATGTGTAGTGAAGTGAGAGTGTTTAACTCGGTGGTTGTTCCTGCCCACTGATACACGTCTCTCTGCCGCTGCACGATTTACATGTTTACACTGCGTGAATCTGTCAGGATGCCTCTCAAACACAGCTGTGGTGTTGTTTGATCCAGGTTTTACCTGCACATACACAATCATCACAGACCGTAAGAGTAAGAGATAACATCACCGATGAAGAATATTGAGTAAAATAGGGCCCCAGAGTATTTAAAAGTAGAATGGAGACAGACACCCTCTCTGTTTTTAACAATAGGCTTAAAACTTATCTTTTTTGATAAGGCTTATAACTTGGGCTGGATCAGGTGACCCCAAACCATCCCTTTGTTATGCTGCAATACGCCTAGGCTGCTGGGGGCTTCCCCATGATGCACTGTTTCTTTCTTCATTCACCTCTTTTTACTCTCTCTCTCTCTGTTTATACACACCACTCTGCATTTAATATTAGTTATTATTAATCTCTGGCTGCCCCTCCTGGTTTCTGCTGGAGGTTTCTTCCTGTTTAAAGGGAGTTTTTTCTTCTCACTGTCGTCAAGTGCTGCTCACAGGGGGTTGTCTGATTGTTGGGGTTTTCTCTATATTAGTATATGGTCTTTACCTTATAACATAAAAAGCCTTGAGATGACTGTTGTTGTGATTTGGCTGCTATATAGAAATAAAATTGAATTGAGTTGAAATTGATTAAAGCATTATACTGAAATGTCAGGCTATTAATGCACTTTCAGGAACAACTATTCCAAAGTGTGTTGATTTTTAGTAGGAGCTGTCATCTGGGCTCATACTGTGCTTCACAAATTCCCCTCTCCACTTCAGTGGTTAAGAATTAACTGTCTGCTGACATCAGTCATACCTTATCAGTCTAAGAAATAAGGTTGCCTCAGGAAGTTTATGTAAACCAATCATTGTATCAAAAATAATTACCATTATTAAGTTGTCATCATTTAGTTCATCTTTGTACTTTAGCACACCCTATACATCTGTCCAGATGTTTTGTTTTATACCTGTGAGGCTCAACTTTGAGATAAAGTAACATGGTAATGTTTAGTTATGTACCAGCTGACAACAACAGTCATCTGAAGGCGCTTTATTGAAGTGAAGTAGCACTTGGTGACGGGAGGGAGGAAGAACTACCTTTTAACAGAAATGTTAAACACGTCTACGCCATGTGGTCCTTTTAGCCATCTTTAGCAGCTGCTGTTTTCTGTGGAAATGCACACAGTTCTCATATGAATGCTGCTCATGGAAGCTGCACGCAATAAATTTAGGTGAAAAACTTCTTCAGAGCTGTGATTTCTGGAAATGTGATGGGTATTTCTGTAGGTATTCCAGTCTGAAGCAAAACAGTGGATCAAAAAAATGTCACATTAATTAAAAAAAAAACAAAACAAAAAACAAACAAACATTTATTTCAAATGGTTAAAAAATCTGACATGTTGTATTACTTTATTTGTGAGCAGGTTCAACAGAAACTATCAAGGTCTGTGGTTTGAAAATTTGTCATATTTGACCTTAATTTGAGCCTCTCTGAATCATTCACTGTTGTTTTTTTTTTCTTTTATTTGTACCATTTAGTATAGGCCTATGAATTTTTTCCCAATTATAATGACCTGTAACTGGGAAAATATTCATAAGTTGAGGGTAAAATTTTGCATGGCTTCATTAAATATACAATAGTTAGGGCACAGAAAGAAACTTTTATCCGGTTTGGTTGCTCCTAGGCCCCAGTCATTACAGGCCTAGAGACTGTCAGCAACCCCTGGCAACCTCCAGTCAGGGGTTACTTCCAGCAAGTGATTGCTGGAGGTTTGCTGGCTGTTTGCTAGGTGAAAGTGGTGGCAAAGAGGGGGGCTTTACCAAAAACTTCTTATGATTGCTTTGGTCACCTGTAGTTTGCATGGAAGACACTGACGTGTCTCAGAACATTCGCTAAATAAACTCTTGAAAAAAGTGCAACACAAACAAAACAGAACATTTGCCTTCAAAGTACTACTTTTACCTTCCTGCCAAAACCAACACATTTCAAATGGTGTAATTTTTACTTTGAAATTGAACAGTCACCATTTCCAGTTTGTGTCACACTTTTCACTGTTTCATTATCACTAGTGTAGTTGTTGATTGTAGTAATCTGCTAGCACCAAAGCAATCACAAGGAGCTTTTTGGTGGAGCCACTGTATACCTCTTTGGGACCAATTTTGCCTAAAAACTTCCAGCAACCACTAGCAGCTAGATGGGAAATACTCTTTTTCTTTTTTTTTTTTTTTTTCTGTAACCAGAGGTTGGCAGGTGGTTGCCAACCCAGTCTCCAGGCCTGTGTGACTAGGGCCATATATATGGGGCCATATATATATTATATAGAACTGAGGTTGTAGTATGCATCCTTTGCTCATCTGAAAATAAATATAGTAACCATCAACAAGTACAAAAAAGAAGGGGGTCTATACTGTGCAAGCATCTATTTGAGTGGCATATATTTTTACTCATTTGGTTGTGCAGAACTTTGCATCTGCTATGGCTCTTTTAAAGTGCTTTATAATATGGTATGGTATGGTATGGTATGGCATGGTATCAGTGATAATAAGTTGTCTGTGTTACTGTCTAAATCATAAATACACTCACCAGCAGCTATATTTGCACTTTCATGTATGTATTTTGAGTAGTGCGTGGAAACGAATGCCTAAAACTGAGATTATCAAAACTTGAGAATTCATAAATTCTGTAGTGACTTGGGCTATCTGAGTAACCATGTGTGCTGCAAACATGATCATTCCCATAAAGTACTGCTGTTGTAAACAGTCCCTCTTGTTTTCTGCACATTTCACATGCACATTTAGCTGTGGAGCTAAAGCTGCAGTCCCCCAGAGGAAGATCTCTAACTGTGGTTGATTGGTGCTTTAGTGATTCTGTATCTTCTACCTGCCCTGTTTCGTTGTCATTCACATCATCACAGGACGGAACTTTGTTTGCTTTTATAGCTTCACTTCAGAAACCTCTAAGAGATGAACAGATGCTAAATGGTTTTCAGAAACAGTAAACAAGCAATCTATATTCATTGTGCGTATGATTGTGTGTGCAAGAGAGTGTGTGTGTGTGTGTGTGTGACAGGATGGCTGTGTGACAAGTAGCTCTGTTGTAAAGGAACTTCTCTGCTCGTGTCTCACGTCAAACAGCCAGAGGCTTATGGCCCTAAAAGGAGTTTGTGCTGTCAGACAAAGATGAACATCTCTGGTCGGGTTTTGTGTTTGGAGTAAAGCTCTGGCTGAACCTGGAGACTTCAAAACAAAGCGTTGCCCTGCATCATTTCTCAGCCAGAGGGTGTCTGCCTGTATATGCGGCCGTTTTTTCAGAGGTGTCCAAGGGTTTCTGGTGCGACCTGCTCCTCTTGTGAGTTTTAAAGTACTCACACATGAGGGGGGGTATATGGGCTCTTTCTTTTTTTTTTTTTTTGCTTTTATCTAAGTTTTCTATCATGTCTCCATTTGTTTTGTTTTTGGCTGGGTTTGTGGGGGAGAAATGGGTCTTTCCGCTTGTTAAGTCTGAAGTCATTTGCCATTTATGTGTCCATATACTCATTCAGTTCCCAAAATACAAACACTGAGGAACCACTGAGAGTTTAAAATGGTGCAGAGTCTTTCAGCTCCAGTAAAAGGAATAGTGTGCCTGCTCTCCCAGGTGTTACAATAAAGTTTAACATCCAGACATCCATGAAAAAGGAGGATTTACGAGGCCTAGGAAAAATGTGTTTTTCCCACATGGTTGGCAAGTGATTGCTGGGTGAAATTGGATGCAAAGAGGGTTCTGCACTAAAAGCCCTCTTAGTGATTACTTTAGTTGGTAGCAGGTTGCCTGTATGGAAGACGCCAACTTGTCTGCAAACACTATCTGACCACTAGCAGAGCTGTAGCAAACTTTAAAGTGCGATACAAACCGGAAACCAAGAACGTTGACCTGCAGCCAACATGTTTTAACAGGAGCAGCTTTTACTATGAAGGCAAACAGTCTCCATTTTGCAGTTTGTGTTGTACTTTTCACTGCAGCTCAAAGAGTATCTAGAAAGTGTTTGTAGACAAGTTGGCATGTTCCATGCAAACTACTGGCGACCGCAGCAATCTGCTACTAAACAAAACAATATAAGGAGGTTTTTGCCAACCAGTCACCACGAGTGTTACATGTCCAAAGTGGTGGATAAGTTAACACTGCGTGAAAAGATTCACACCCTGTAAATTATGCATAAGGACCAAAGCTGTTTTTGTAGCAGGCTGTAAACATGTTAATGTCTGCTGTAAAATTGGACATTTTAAACATGGGTTTCTGTGGGGACTGACTCACTGCTGGAGCCAGAATCAAACAAAAGAAACTACAGTTTTTGGCACTTCCAAATTGATGGAAACAAATTTTAAGTCTAAAACTAATCCCAGAGAAAGCGTGAAAACACTGATCGATGCTGGATTCTAACTGTGGTGATTTGAATGAACAGATTCCGATTCTTAATGTTTCATGAACTGCTCTCAGACTGTGTGACAGCTGTTATTTATGTGCATGAATTTTTTAAAAAGAAAAATTCACATTTTTAAACTTGAATTAATAGATAAAATTTCATGACTACACGAACCACCGTGAAACCGCGTTGGGTCCAGAATACACATAGAGATGATTTTTAAAAAAAAGAGAAGAAAAAAACCCACTATGTTTAATTAGAAATCCTAATTAGTTCATATTTACTGGAACAATACATTTTAAACCTAAAATATCAAAAAAATTGTAATAGTAATATTTTCCAATAGAAGTCTATGGAATTTTTTTATTAAATTAAATATTGTTTTTTATGCCAAAAATGTGCAGAATTACTTAAATTCACCAAATTATCCACTTACTTTCTCATTTGTATTCTGAAGGCTGGTGCTGAGGGGGTTTGTTCATTCACAGCCAAATTGACATTTTTCTGGGTGTTTGACGATGTTTTCTGATTTATGGAGTGATTAAAAATTTCTAAAATCCCCTCAGTGAAAGCACTGGGCTCAGGCATGCCAACAAAATGAAAATCTATTTTCTTTTTTGTTTTTTCTCTCATATTTGTCACAGTTACAAGCAACGACGTCCAGGTCCCCGAAGCAGCATCACACTACCGCCACTTTGTTTGACTGTTGGTGTGATGTTCATATCATTCATAACCAGGTTTTACAGAACCTTCCAAAAAGTTCAGCTTTTGTCTCATCAGAGTAATTTTGGTAGGCCAGCCCCTCCTAGGAAGGTTGTTCCAAGTTTTCTCCATTTGCGGATGGTGGCTCTCACCGTGGTCCACTGGAGTCCCAAAGCCTTAGAAATGGCTTTGTAACCATTTCCAGACTGACAGATGTCAATGACTTTGTTTCACAGCTGTTTCTTTAGATCATAGCATGTGTTGCTTTTAGCCTACTTCGCTTTGTCAGTCAGGTTCTATTTAAGTGATTCTTGATTTATCTTTGTCTAATATTGAATGTGTTTGATGATCTGAAACATAAGAAAACTAAGAAATCAGGAAGGGGGAAACATTTTTTCACAGCACTATATTAGAGCTCTTTGGTATCATGCAGACCTCAGGACATTCACAGAACCAGTTATTAAAACTTTGGTCATCGTACAGAAACAGTGCAATATAAGGAGAGTCTTACTGGGTCTCCTTTAAAAGACATGAGTGATATGGAACCATATCAATGTTTCCCAGTTTTACTTCAGTCTCATTTCTTAATGCTAGAAAGACAGATGATCATTTTTTCTATTACGTTCCTACCCTAATCCCAAACCTGCTGTTTTACAAACTCCATCGCATGACTCATCCGTCTTCAATAATGAGTTTACTTTGATGGTGACAGTCGATTTGTCAGTTGCTGAGCCGGCTTGTGAGGTCCTCATTTACCTGGAGGATGTAGTCTGCCTGTCTGAGCCCAGCTGTGCCTGCAGACAGAAAGCACCAGCTCAGAGTCGGAGGGAAAAGCTTCGCCCGCTGTCCCCGAGCGTAATCGCACTCGTACAGAGAACTTCATTTGTTTGTGTTACGTCAATTCATGTCAGTGTAAGTCAGTAAAGATTTCAGCTCGAATATTTCATTCATCAGGATCCAAAGTGTGATTTTTCTCTTAATGATTCTGAGCAGTATATAAATAAATTCCCTTGTGTTTTCCGTGGACATCGCACAGTACATCATCCCCCACTTTACCTTTCTTTTTCATTCTAACAGGGACCATAATTTAATGTACAAGATAAACATCACGTTGTATTCAACATCACATGAAAGCGGTGATTGAGACCATTACGCTGTCAGATCGTAGCTGTGGTCATAGCTCAAGGGAGAAGTAGGGTTATTTTTCCATTGGCTTTTATACAGTCTGACTTCTTTTTGCAAGCAATGGAGGCACCCCCTGCTGGTCCCTGAAAAGAATGCAGGCTTAAGGTACTTAACCACTGGCACGTTTCAGATATGGATGCTTTTTAATCAAATGCATATTTGTGATAATGTGCATCTCTGGCTGTTGTAATGTAGGTAAATTCCTCTTCCCGGGAGTGTGTGTGTGTGTGTGTGTGTGCAAACATGCGTCCCTGCATTTGTACCATTTCACATTTGAGCTGCCTTGTTTTATTATGAACAACTGTTTGATTGCTGTGCCAAATCACTGTAATTCAGCCGCCAGATTATTTCTGTTAATGGCTGAAAGGAAACCAAAGGTGTTGGTTTTATTTGTCTCCACTCTCCTGAGAACAGAGCAGGATTACAGCAGCCTCAGCGAAAGCAGCCAGAAAAGGAAACGGACGTTTCTTTATTCTTTATGAATGCAGCTGTAAACTTGGCAGAGTGGCTCCAACATTAATCCCGATCCAGTCTGTTTTTTTTGTTGTTTTTGTTTTGTTTTGTTTTTTTGTGGGGGGGGGGGGGGGGGGGGGGGTCAATTTGTGTGTGTCTATGTTTTTGGAGTGCTGTGATACCACGGCTGAGGATTACTCGTTCTCCTGCTGCGTCCCTGGCTCCTCCGGGTGGCTGTGAAACCACTCCAACGATTCATCTTCGTGCGGCGTGAATGTGGCCGCTGCTGATAAGTGGCGATGCAGCGCCTCCCCTCCGCTTGCTGAGGGGAGGCTCAGACAAAAGCAGAGGGAGGGAAGGGGGAGGGAATCGACTCGAGGTCCGGTGATGCACCATCTCTATTTCTGACTGATGATCGCGCTCCCCTCCACTGCAATCCCCACAGCCTCCCATGTTAAAATGTCCATAAATATCATTGCAGTCTTAGTAATGCCTAAATACTTCTCTGTGATCATTTCAATCTCAGTCTCAGGATGATTAGATGACTGGTCACCATTTGAAAATCACAGGAACTTGGGGAACCCTTACAGAGCTGATAACCACCTTCTTGTGACAGTGTAGCCTGACTGCACGTGTTAGAATCTCAGGAGCCTCCTAGTACACACCCTGGGTTGACTTCCATGTTTTCCTTTTGCTGTGCAAGGTGTTCTTATTATTTTAAGAAAAGCACTGTTTACCCTTTTCAGCTGGAAAACTACCAGTGTAGGAAATAACTGAGCTGTTCTTCATTTTTAAGCGGGCACCCCAAGGAGTCCCTCGAGGACCCCCGGAGCTCCCAGATCTCTAAATTGCTGCCTTCTCCCACTGTGCCGATGGAGGAGAGTGAAACTTCATGACACCTTTATTTAAAACAAAAGGCGATATTCAGCAGAGCTCTGTGTGTGTGTGTGTGTGGGGGGGGGGGGGGGGGGGTACATGCTTTAGTGTGTGTGTTGGCTAATGAGCTCATATTGTTTTATGGATTTGTTTTGGAGTGTTTGGTTGTGGTTAGCAACAACAGGCCTACAGAGATTGAGATGTGGAGTGAGAAGAAAGAGAGAGAGAGAGGTGAGGATTCAGCCAAGAGGCTCCATATTTGCCAGGCTGTGCATGAAAACACAAAACACACACACACACACACACACACACACACACACACACACACACACACACACACACACACACACACACACACACTCAGTGTTGCAGTGCTTTGTTGCAGACTCATCTCTCCTGAACCCTCCGAGCCATGAGAAGAAAAAGAAAGGAAAATCAGGATCTCTGACTCACACACTCACACACCTCTGCAGATTATTCTCACATCGTGAACTTTAAAAAAAAAAAAAAAACATGCTGCTCCAGCAACTTCTTTCCTCTCTCTTTGGAGGAAGTCAGCTTGCTACTCTCGGCTAGCGTCCCTTACACCAAACCTTTCTTTTTAGGCGACATTCAATTTGCAGTTAGCTCGTTTTCCATTTGCAGTTAGTTGGCTCAGTGTGAGACTCCAGGGACGTGAAGAGCAGGGTGAAGATGAGCAATTGTTGTGGCACTTCATTACGTAGCTCTTCTCTGTTTGGGAGCCAAAATTCAGTTCAAGTATGAAGTTAGAGGAGTTGAGTAAATTTGGTGGCAATTAAAGGCGAGTCCATTTTTTTACCGATGTTATTATGAATGCTTGGTAATCTGTGGAGCAGGTGTAATCATTCAACTCTTCACCAGAAAATTTGTGTTTGAACTGCTTAAAAATGACGTTGCAAACAGTACAGCAGATAACTGAAGCAACATTTAAGGAGTGGATATAAGCGCCAAAGTCTGTACATTTCACCCTAATTTGAAAAATCACTTGAATTATCAGCAGTTCAGAAATTTCCTGTTTGGCCATCCTTTCCATCTTAGGAAACAGCTACAGAATTCCAACTGCTGGCTACATATAGAAGGTTTTACTCTTTATGCTTTTTACTGACACCCTGTCAAATTTATTACTTCCAGATTTCTTCAGCTCTTCTTTGTTTTATATAATACAAGATAACTGAGAAGACGTGTAGCTCCAATGGTCCGATGATAGTCGTTTACCCTTTTGATAGCACGACGACACATACAAGTGGTTCAGACATTTAACATTAAGGTGCCAATTTATTCCTGCGTGACTCAGTGATGGCACACTCCTCTACCCTTGGCTCAGTTCTGTCATGCTGCCACACCATCATCCCTGTCTTTAACTGGCTAACACAGATTTTTCCATCCCACCAACAGCCGGCATTGTTCCTCTCAGCAACGAACCTCACTAACAACTAATCTAACTTCAATATGGAATTTATGAGGTTAGTGCTTGACTCTCACCTGGCACTTACAGCACTTTTCAGACTGCAAGCAGCATCTTCCTGCACATTTTTAACACTCACACACGCAAACCCAGAAGGATCGATCAGGCTGGGGATTGACCCACTGACGATAATAATTGTGGTCAAGTCTATGCTATCTGAAAAAAGAATTGTATTTTCTTGCCTTTGTCAACAGCCATCATGAGAATGGTCCCCGTCTTCAGTTTTCAAATGGCTAATGGACTTCATCAAAAAAAGGAATCATGAAAGAATACATGTGCTAATTTTGGTGCTTGCATCCACCTGTTAAGGTTGTCCCTGTAATGCTAAATTATCTGCTGCACAGAGGAAGCTGGAGTGACAGTTTCATTAAAAAAAAGCTGAAAGTTTATTGCTGTGACTGTTTTGACTGACAGGCTAAGCCTCACCTCCACTGCATTTACAGTGCCCTCCATAATGTCTGGGACAAAGGATTTTTGCAGTTTTACCTCTGTACCACCAAATACCACCAAAGCCAAATTCTAATATTTTGCACTAGTTTGCAGAAATCTGTGTCTCTAATCAAACTTGGTAGCATTACTTGTTAAGTTAACATGTTACTTTTGATCCAGATACATGGTCAAGTCTAGCTCCACAAAAAAAAACATGGTGACATTAAGGCTTCAAAATGCGTTGGTCCAAAACCCGTAGGTGATATCACCATACAGCTTTACTACACCATTCATACAACTGCAATAACAGGGGGCCACCGTTATTGATACAGCATCATGATGCATTTGTATTGTTTTAAGAGTTTGTGCAATGATGGAAAACTTGTAATGTGATTGCTGGGTTTTCCTTTTTTTTTCCTTTTCATCTAAGTCAACATCGCTCTTGCTTTTTTTGTATCTGTATAAAGCTGTGGAAGAAATACATTAAGTTTCACTAAGTAGTGTCATAATGTGAGTGAAGGAAGGTTAGTTTGATCTGGATCATACTTACTGCTAACCTGAAAGTGTTACAGTTTGTTTTAAAGGGGACTTCTATTATTTGCCAGTTTCAAATTTTTATCCTAGGACTGTAATTTCCCTCTGAAGAATTTATTAAACGTTTCACCACCGTGGGGCAGCATTTTAACAGCAGGTGTGTAGAAATGTTTTCTGATGTTTGCAGCTGTTTTTTTAACTTGTATTTCTTTTTAGTCGTACCTCCATTTCCTAGAGAGGCTTTGCCTTTTGTGCAGCTGTGATTGTAGATCAAAATTCTGTTATTGACATGCCTGAAAGGTTATATTGAGCCTGGCCCTATTTGAGCTTCAGCTGATATCGCTCCAACGCAACACAGACAATTTGAGCATCTACCAGTGCAACTGTATATATAAATGACAGAAAATAAGGAAAAGCATATTTGGTTCACTTTAAAGGAAAATTCTGGTTTATTTCAATCTGGTGTATTTTCCATTAATCTGGGAGATTAATATTTTTTTTTCTTTCCCACTGTCACCAAGTGGTTGCTCATAGGGGGTCGTTTTGACTGTTGAGCTTTCTATGTATTATTTTAGGTCTTTACCCACAATACAAAGCGCCTTGAGGCGACTGTTTGTTGTGATTTGGTGCTATATAAATAAAAATTGAATTGAATTAATTAATCTATTAGCAATGCATTATCTAAGTTAGAGGGATGCATGACCAGCTACTGTGCAAACAAAAGCTTTTTTTTCATGTTGGCAGGTGTTTTCACTTTTGATTCAAAGCTGGCAGCCTTTAAAAGCTCACAAACTACACCCAGCAACTCCCTCCCTCCCTCCATCCATCCATCCATCCATCCATCCATCCATCCTCTTGGCTGGGAGCCCTTCAACAAGCCCCACCCCACACATCAGATTTTGTTTGTCCATCTTTCTCTTCATCAGGCAGTTTGGAGATTTAAGTATCTTATCATTTACATCATGAATAATTTTGTTCTGTTATGCGAGGTCAGTGCTAAAAGCTCATCCTGGATGGCTTTCAAAGCCTCATTATCATTCTTGGAGAAGATTGATTTATAATTTGATTCCACACGAGACGTCCACAATTACAAAAACACTTTTTTTGACAGACTGATTGCTGGCATCAAAACCTGCAGTTCATAATTAAGCAATTATTAAACTTCACAGCTACCAGCCATTTGTGTGAATGCTTTATAAAATGGCGCAACCATCCTTATAATGCCCACGCTAATCATCCGTGTCATCACTGTCATTGTTGTCTCAAAATGTGTGCAGCTTGTCCTGTAATGGATGAGAAAATTCAATAGAAAATTACCCTGAATGTAGCCCACCATCTGTTAGAGCCAAATTCTGCTTGTCATCATCATCATCATTAGTGAATAATGGAAGACTACCAAACTGAGTTGGCCTCTGCCCAGCGATAGTGTGTGTGTAATTTTTTATTTTTTTTTAAAGTGAATCAAAGATGGTTTCTTGCAGTTATTCAGCTTCCAGCCGACAAGAAGATGAACAATAAGAGTGAGTGAAAGAAAACCAGCTGCAGAAACAAATTAGTGTCATTAATTTATGTTCCAGTGCAGTGCAGAAGAGTTTTTTTGTCCTAAAAAAGTAAACTGTCACAGTAACGTATTATTGAAATATAATGGGCCCTCCTAAGATAAATAAATGTGTGACTAAATAAATGCTGTGACACAACCCATTGGATTCTGGAGGAATTTTGAACCCTCAAAATTAGTGTTTTAACCACCACCATGTTTTTTGTTTTGTTTTGTTTTGTTTTTGGAGCCAAAAGCGAGTCGCTAGTACCATTTTGAACCTCCTTTTGTCATCAGAGCCACTTTGATTATTCATGGCATACAGTAGATTCAACAAGGTGCTGGAAATATTCCTCAAAGATTTGCTCTGAGCTGAGATTTGGTGACTGTGGAGGCCTAATGTGTGCCAAGAAAATATCCCCCACACTATTACAGCAGCAGCCTGAAGCGCTGATATAAGGCAGGATGGACCCGTGCTTTCATGTTGTTTACATCAAATTCTGACCCTACCATCTGAATGTTGCAGCAGAAATTGAGACTCATCAGACCAGGCGACATTTGTCCAGTTTTGGTGAGCTTGTGTGAATTGTAGCTTCGGTTTCCTGTTCTTAGGTGACAGGAGTGGCCTTCTGCTGCTGTAGAAGACCACACTGTGTGCCGTTCTGTTGTGCATTTAGAGATGCTCTTCTGCATACATTGGTTGTAATGAGCAATTACTTGTGGTTACTGTTCCCTTCTTATCAGCTCTAAGAAGTCCTCTGACATCAATAGGCATTCTCTGTAAATCCTAGAGATGGTTATGTGGGTAAATCCTAACAGGTCAGCAGTTTCTGAAATAGTCAGACCAGCCTCACTGGCCCTAGTGACCACATTCAAAGTTGGTTTGAACTTCAGCAGGTCGTCTTAACTATGTATACATGCCTAAATGCACTGAGTTGCTGCCATGCGATTGGCTGATTAGATTTTTGTGTTTTAACAATCAGTTTAGCAGGTGTCCCTAAAGAAGTGGCTAGTAAGTGTCTACGAGGTAGTGAAATTTCACATTTTAGCTAAAAAGCTCATTTTTATCTGGGTTGAGGTCATATAAATGATCATTACACATGAATTCATATAATACTTGTCTCACATTTAAGGTTTTACATTTTTCCTCTTTCATATCCTAAAAAATAATAACAGAAAGTTTTTGTTTGAATCCACTGTGTCATACTCCCTCCTTCCTCCACAGCTGGTCCAACCACTGCAGACCAGAAACAACACATTGATTATTTACTGAGACGCCACCGTCCTCCGTCTGATTGATTAGTGAGCTTTTCGTGCTTGAAGCAGCAGTCCTATTCTTCTTTTTGGTATTGTCTCACTCTGCACTGTCAGGGCTCCCGTGGCTCTTCATGCCAGCCAGAGCAGCGCCATCCTGATGTTGGACATGTTTTTGCTGGAGGCCTCTGCTGTGTGAATGCTGTGGTCTGGTTGTTTTACTTCAGTCATTTGGCCTGATGAATACTGTTGGATTAATCTCAAGGATGCACCAGAAACACTTTGCCTTTGCAGCTCAGTCTGCTTTGTGTATAGTTGAGCGCTGACCTCGTGCTAACAGTCTGATACCCACTGTAACCGAGGAATGTCATTATGGGCTGATAAATCAGTGGTGGATCAGAACGCTGTGATGTAAAATTAAAAAAGTCTTTTTAAAAAAAATAAACCTAATATGTGATTTAACACCAGCTTCCTCGAGCTTATTTCTAACAACTTCGACTGCTCTGGTCCTCATAAATAACATACAGGGAAAGTAGATGGGGGCATTGTGGTGAGGCCAGGTTCGCGGAAGCCATTCGCCACCGTAGTTCTCGTTACATTGTGATGTGGGCCCTTCAAACCTCATTCATCACTGTGGGGATGGAAATGACGAGGAGGATGCAGCTGAGACGAGGCAGGAAGCCAAAAAACAATCTGTTTGTGTCTGAGACGGAGCTCTGAGAGAGCTTGCAGTCTGAGGATCAGATTTAGGGTCAGGCTGGTTTGTAAAGTGATTCATATACATGATTTTTTTTTTTTCTTTTAACTTTGGAAGCAAATGTTCACATTTGGTGTTGGAAACTTGTCAGAAACTGTCCAGGAAGTATGGCTGTGCTTGTAATGCATCTTTCCAGAGTTACCAGTAGTACTACCGAAGTACTAATGGGGGAAACAAAGAAATTAAAACATAATTCAGTGTTTAAATTTAATACTGCAGTGCAGGAGGGACGTGCAGCAAGCTTCTCCCAGCAGTCGACAAAACGGCTGTGCTGTCTATCAGGGTTAGATGTGTTAAAGTTGATGCTACTGTTTACATTTGCATTCACTGAGCTGTCTGAATACTTTCAGTGCTGATTAACGGCTCACCACAAATGAACAACAGCTCTGGGCTGCAAATACATGCAAATTCTCCACCTCAAAAATGTCTGATCCTACACAAAGAAGAATCATCAGTAAAGGTTTTCTGGTTGTCCTGCTTCCGTGCTGCATTAAATTCTTTAATCCGGAGGTTTCAAACATGTGGCCCGAGGACCAGAATCGGCACCACCAAAAAGTCCAATCTGACCCAGGGCGTGGCTCTGCAAGGTGTGAAAATTACAGTGAAATCATGAATAAGTTCAGTTTTTCATTAAAAGTCCTGGTGTGGTGGTGCCAGCACTGCAGTCCATTCTTTTAGTGAAGCAGTTGGAAGTATTTACCAAGACTGTGAGCTGGTTCATATTATAGAGTAAAAGGTTATTTTCTAGTTCTAAAAAAATCTAGGCGTGGAGGTTTTTTGCATTGTTTTGTAACTGTAAATGGTTCAAAAAAGGTGAATATTTTGAGGATGTACTTCTTCACATTGACAGTCTTAAAGCTTTTTATTGAACTGAACTGAGCTTGAACTGAGCTTGACACCACTGCATCAGACTTCAGACACACGCATGTTTTTTAACCATTAGAGACCTACATTAGTGAAAAAAAGTTAAGAGTAACAGAGTAAATTACATGTGTGATGATTGTGGTTCACGTCTAAACTGGATCTTAAAAATACAAATCTCCCTGACCTCCCAGCAGTGGGTCAGTGTAGAAATGGAATAATTTAATTCAGAATTAAAAGTTTTATCGTATAATCAAATTAAAATAAAACAGATATTCAATTCGACTGATAACATTAATATTAGATATCCATCTCCTGAGAGGTGCAGAATGCAAAGTTGCATTTGTCAGCAGAAAAGCTGTCAGATCCACACACTTCTGCAGGGTTTTCAAAGTGCTATCCACAGAATTTCACTGTGACTGTGATAAAACTCTTCATTGGGATCAGTTTGTTTGTGCTGATCTTTTGTTTGTCACTTGAAGCAACACTTTGCACAGTTATGTATTTCTTTACTGGATACTTAGTGAGAAATAGGGCTGTGAAATGAAGCAGATGGTTTCTTGTGGCAGTGGAAACGATGATGCGTGAGGTTTGAATACATGACTAACAATAAGCAAGTTCTGACTGAGTAGATTGTCTGATCCTGAGCAGTTGACTGAGGCCTGACTTAGCAAACCACCTCTTTTCTGGGGGGTGGGGGGTGGTCTGAGGCTGAAGCAGTGGAAGGGTCTGTTCTCCAGGATAAGGCAGCCATCCCGAGCCGGAAAAGTTTGCAGAATCAGTTGTGTCCATGAGTCAGAGTGTGCTGCAAGACATAGTGTGTCAGTTAGGCTAAATTAAGAGCTCTGTAGCTCTGACAGCCTCCCACCCATGAAAGAGCCTCTTTTTTTTTTCTCCCCTCCCTCTCTTCAGAGGATGGTGTGGCTCAGCCACTCTGACTGAACTAAAAACTCGCCATGAAGATTTATGATAAAGGCCTGAGAAAGCAGCTCTTATCTTGAGCTATTGCAAAAAATAACAGAGCTGAAAAACAAGGGCTGCTATCCAACAAACACAGAGGCACAAACTCTACAAAAGACGGGTGATTTATACAAATGAGCTCCTGCTTGTTAACTGACAGATTTTATTTGTGTTTCATTAGTTTTATTGAAACAACAAATATCAGTTTCTGTGTAGATAAGATCTCGGTTGCACAGATTCTACTCCAAACAAGTAACAATCATAACAATCAGTCAGCTTTGATGCTCTCCAGATATGTATATCAGTCTTAACCTCAGATGGAAGAAATGTGTCTTTCACAGGTTTGAGTAATGTCTCATTAATCAGTGAGAAAAGTGTATAAAACAAATAAATTTTCTCTTTGGAGCTGTTAATATTAAAGGCACATTCTGAGTCATGAAACAACAAAGTTCAGATAAAATGAACACAAACAAAATCAAAGAAGACATAAAAGCATCTTTAATAAGGAGGCACGTTTGCGGCCAACAGCGCCCTCTGTGGCCATAAGTGGTCATTACAGGATGATGGTAAATTCTGCTGGTCTGCAACCTGTTAAATCCAGAATTGAATTTAAAATTCTCCTTCTCACATACAGCAAATAATCAGCCCCCATCAGAGCGTGAAGACCTCATAGTACCGTATCACCCCAACAGAGCACTTCGCTCTCAGACTGCTGGCTTACTTGTGGTTCCTAGGATACTTAAGAGTAGAATGGGAGGCAGAGCCTTCAGCTTTCAGGCCCCTCTTCTGTGGAACCAGCTCCCAGTTTGGATTCAGGAGACAGACACCCTCTCTATTTTTAAGATTAGGCTTAAAAAGCTTATAGTTCGGGCTCCCTCCCTTAGTTATGCTACAACTGGCCTAGGCTGCTGGGAGGTTGCCATGATGCAGTGAGTGTTTCTTTTTCACTCACCTCTTTCCACTCTCTGTGTTTATACACTACTTTCTCTCCCATGGTTTGCCTTTTGTCCTGTCTCTCTCTGCTTTCTTTTCCCTCCCCTCATCCCAGCCAGTCACAGCAGGTGACTGCCCCTCCCTGAGCCTGGCTCTGCTGGAGGTTTCTTCCTGTTAAAAGGGAGTTTTTCCTTCCCACTGTCACCAAGTGCTTGCTTTTAGGGTTTTTTTCTTCCAATACGGTTTTCTTTGTAATATTATAGGGTTTTTTTCCCCTACAATATAAAGCACCTTGAGGAGACTGTTGCTGTCAATTATTGCAATATGAATAAAACTGAATTGAATTGAGTGACAAAATTAAAGGTGCAGCAATGTTTAGGCCCCCACACCTTGGCACAGGTTGAAGTGCTTGGACTTTCATCAAAAGCAAACTTTAGGGAAAGAAATCATTTTAGCGAAGTAATTGTTGCTGCCCATTAATGTGAGAAGGGTTCTGAGGCCATTCCAAACAATGTGAAGTCCATCATTCTGCAGTGAGAAAGATTATTCACAAGTGAGAAACAGTCAGGACAGCTGCCAATCTTCCCAGGAGTGGACGTCCCAGCGTATTCACCCGAAGGTCAGACCGTGCACAGACAGTAAAAAAACAACAACAACAAATAACAAACAAACAAGAGCTCCATCTCAGGCACTACAGGCCTCTGTTAGCATGTTAAATGTTAAAGTTCATGATAGTACAATTAGAAAAAGGTCGAACAAGGGTGTTTATAAGGGTTGCGAGGAGAAAGCCTCTTCTCTCTAAAAAGAACATGGCAGCTTTGTCCATAATCCACAGCACCATGTTTGGAGAAACCAAACACAGTAAATCAGCACAAACACCTCATACCAACCATCAAGCACGATGGTGGAGGGGTGATGATTTGGACTTGTTTCACTGAGTCAACCATGAACTGTCCAACAGCTAAGCTTGGCCCAAACTGAGTCATGTAACAGGACAATGATCCCAAGCACAGCAACAAATCTCCAACAGAATGGTAGAAAAAGAAAAAATCAAGGTGCTGCAATGACCCAAAGTCTGGTCCTCGACCTGACTGAAATGCTGTGGAACCTCAGTGAACCTCATTGAACTGAAGTAATGCTGTAAAAATGGGCCAAAATTCTTCCGCAATGATGGAAGAGACTCAAAAAGTCACACAGAAACCATCACTGCGAGTTGCTGCTGCTAAAAGGTCTTCTAGAAGCTACTGATTCATGGGGTGTGCTTCATTCTTCACATAGTGCTTCTGTATTTTGGCTTCATTTTTATTAAATGAATAATAACATGGTGTAATATGTCATATGTTGTTATTCAGCCAATTTTAAGACCTGCAAAGACCAGATTATTTTTATTATGTTTTTATGTAAAACCTAGAAATGGACAATAAAGGAGGGCATGAACATTTGCTGTCTTTGGTTTCTCTGTCAGATCCACCCTGTCCTCTTCATGTCCACTCTTAAAATAACAAGATGGTGAGGCCCGAAATGTTGACCTCAAGGTTTTAGAGGAGACATCACTAACCTCCATCTTTTGTATACAGTCTGTGAACTTAACAGTGGCTCAACCAAATGTTTGTTTGTTCTTGTTTTTTTTTTTTAACATAAAGGCATAAAATGACTGTAAAATGAATGATAACAAGACCAATAAATGACCTTAAGCAGCTCAGCCTCAGACTGAAGACATGGTTGAAAATGTACGAGAGCCTGCAGTTAGAAAGAGCCTCTGTAGCTGCAGGCTGCATTAGCTGCTACAGTCAGAGCAGTCGAGCCGCATTATGTTGGAGACATTAGCTGAATAGAAAAGAAATACACAGAACAAAAAAGGCTCTTTTTTTTCCTTTAAACTATGAGTCAGACAGTGTCATACAGGCGCAAGTGCACTCTGATGCTCTCAGATTTACATTAGTCCAACATATCTGTGTTTCTTATCGTCAAGTTTACGTGCCGGCATCATAAATATTTTCCAACACTTTTGTGCATATTTAGCAAAAGTCATACTTTGAAATGGAAAATGAATGGCTAATTAAACTTTAGTCAATAGTTACAATTTTATTGTATTTAACAGTAAAATAACATTTAGTGATTATTTCTAAGCTTCTAATTTCTATTAGTTTATGAAAAAATAATTTTATGATATTTTGTACACTGTCAAGAAGAGCGATGTGCAGAGCTGATGTAACTGCAGAGGGATGAAGCTGATGAGCCATACCATGAAGCTGTGGGGAAGAGTTTCTGAAGCTAAGAAGAGAGGTGACCATCAGTGAGCAGCAGTATGGCTTCAGGCTGAGGGAGAGCACTGAGTGATGTCTGAGAGTGTTGATGGAGAAGTTTAGAGAAGGTCAGAAGGCGCTTCACTGCGTCTTTGTGGATCTGGAAAAGCATGTGATAGGGTGCCAAGAGAAGAACTGTGGTACTCTGAGGAAGTCAGGAGTGGCGGAGAAGTATGTGAGGGTGGTGCAGGACATGTATGAGGACAGTGAGCCGGTGTGAGGTAGGAGTGACAGATGGGTTCAAGGTGGGGGTGGGACTACATCAGGGATCTGCTCTGAGCTCCTTGTTCTTTTTGCAGTGGTGATGGACGGGTTGTCAGATGAGATCAGGCAGGAGTCTCTGTGGACTACGATGTTTGCAGACAACATTGCGATCTGTAGTGAGAGTAAGGAGCAGGTGGAAGAGAGCCTGGAGAGGTGGAGGTATGCTCTGGAGAGAAGAGGAATAAAAGTCAGTGGAAGCATGACAGAATATGTGTGTGAATGAGAGACAGGTGTAAAAGTCAAGTTACAAGAAAAAGAGATGGCAGAGGTGGATGAGTTTAAATACTTGCTGTCAGCCATCCAAAGGAACGGACAGCGCACGAGAGAGGTGAAGAAGAGAATGCAGGCAGCATGGAGTGGGTGGAGACGAGTGTCAGGGGTAATATGTGACAGAAGAAGAGCAGCAAGAGCGAAAGGGAAGGTTTACAAGATGGTAGTGAGACCTGCTGTGATGTATGGTTTGAAGACGGTGGCACTGAAAAACACAGAGCAGGCTGAGCTGAAGATTTTCATTGGGAGTGATCAGGATAGACAAGGTTAGGAATGAGTACATCAGAAGAACAGCTCAGGTTGAACAGTTTGAAGACAAAGTCAGAGAGGCAAGGCTGACATGGTTTGGACATGTGCAGAGGAGGGATAGTGGATATATTTGACAAAGTATGATGAAAATGGATCTGCAGGGCAGGAGGAAAAGAGGAAGACCTCAGAGAAGATTCATGGATATAGTGGAAGAAGACAGGATGTTGGGATAGGGGGAGATGGAGGCAGATGATCCACTGTGGTGACCCCTAAAGGGAACATGGAGTCACAGCTGATCACCTGCTCTGTAAAATAAGTACTGTAAACATCAGCTACAACTTTGCAGTAACCATCCTCATATTTTTTATATAAAACCTTCTATTAATCAATTAGTAAATATCATGAGTTATTTCAATAAATTAACTGTAAATTTATGATTTATTAATAATGGTTATGCTAAAATGCTACCTTTACATTTATAAAGACATTAGCTCCTTGTTAAAGCGCTGCAAACAGTGAGGCAGGAAAAGCAGAATGCTTCAGATTGTTTTCTTGTTTTGGAGCACGCACAGTGCCATGTACACGCCGAGTGGTAACAGCCTGATAATCGCATTACTGCTGCACCTCTGCTGCTCATCTGTGACGTTTTCAGAGTGAAAACCAGGAAAAATTAGACAAAAATCTCTCTGCTCTAATCTCCACTTTCCTCCATCCCTCCCACAGTTTACCTGGCGTTGTATTGATTTCATGCGCCTCTCCACGGTCCCCGGTCCTGCTGTAAACCTGTAAGCCAGTCTGTTGCTCTTTATGGATCAGGTTTTTCTCCTTCATAAGCACATGCAGGGAAACTCTCCAAGGTGCCAACCTCTCTGCACCACTGCCTCCGAGGCATATCCCTGCACATTTATCATACTTGTCGGATAAAGTGACTGTGATTTAGATCTCCCCTCCTCTACTTTCCTCTTTCTTCCTCTGAGCTTGGAAAATGGCTTATTCTGCTCTGTCCTCTCCATGAAGAAAAAGATGCATTTATCTCATGGCGGCCTAGCTTTTGCTTCCCTTATTGCTGCTTGTCAGCTGTTTTCTCCTCAAACATGCCAGCTCCGTCTGACCTGCTTATCCAGCACTATCCAGAGCCGCTGTGGCCCGGGAGCAAACTGTTCCTGGCCCCAGTGAAATCCATCATGCCACCTGGGCTCCTTATCAGGAGGACAGGGGAAGCAGAAAAGCGATAGGGGTGGTCCTAACACGGGGAAAGTGAGGACAAAGAGAACAGAGGAGAGATCAGAGGCAGAAGAAGGGGAGATAAGAGGAAAGAAGAGATGTGAAATAGAGTAAAAAGTTGGGAAGGCTTTAGGGAGAGATGGAGTCTGAGAAGCAGCTTAGGAGCTGGGGTGGGTCAGATAAGGCAGCGATGCGACAGTCTGGGAAGACGTGACTGAGATAAGATGAACGACCAGGGCCAACAAACAAAGAGAGCAGGCTAAAAAAAGAGTCAGACAGAAGCTTTCACAGCCCCTATCACAGCCACATCAACCCCCTCAGGGGTAAAAAATATATTAGTTAGACCCCTGTTAGACCCAGCTCAAAATTTTACTAAACAATAAATAATTTTATGGCATGTCAAAGGATGCACCAACACACTTTTCCAATTCTGATACCAACAGCTGATACCAGTTTCAGATTAATAAGCTTCCTCAGTTTCAGGAACAGACGGAGTTGTTTTATTTGCAGGGTAACTTCAGGCTACACTTAAATTTTGTTTTCCTAGCTCTGTAAAATAATCCGTAACTAACAAATACATCCAAGAATAGCTCAGTAAACCAGGGGTGTCTGATCTTAAGCAGCCAGCTACTACTACTAAAATTTGAATTAACTGAAGTGTTCATTTACAGAACAGATGAAGGAGTCTGAGCCCACAGTCCCTATCCTGTATCTTCTGCATGGACGCCTTCGACTTACCGCTCACCCAGCTCCAATCTTTGTTAATGGGACACGGACACACGTGAAAATGACAAACTATAGATTCCATTGGCTCAGAGTCAAACCTGCTTCCTGAGACAACTCCAATCAGAAGATGGCAGTAATTTACAGGCCAAATGCAAACAGGCGACATGAGATTGTTTATGGGACAGAACTCTGTTTGAGATGGAAAAAAAAAAGAGATTGTTTTCACTTTGATGTGTCTGATGTTTCTTATTAAATTTAAACAGTCTAACACTGATAGCCTGCCTGTCCTGCCTCAACACCCATGTAGTGCAGTTTACCGTTATTACTGTGTTGGAGACAAAGTTAAAGAGGCGAGGCTGAGATGGTCTGGGCATGTGCAGAGGAGGGATAGTAACAGACAAAGGATGATGAAGACTGAGCTGCCAGGCAGGAGGAAACAAGGAAGATCTCAGAGAAGATTCGTGGATGTAAGGGCAGAGAACACGCAGGGGGTTGGTGTGACAGAGGAGGATGCTGGGGACAGGGTGAGATGGAGGCAGATGATCCACTGTGGTGACCCCTAAAGACTTATGTTCTTGCAATAAACATTGGTTTTATGTATGAATAAGTCCCTGAATCGTTGTTTATGTGGAGCTGGAAGACTGAACAACTACAGTTGTTCGGCCTTAAGAAAACAAACTCATTTTCCAAACAGTTTTTGTTTTGTTGTTTTTATTTTATTTTGCATGTTAATTAACATCAGCATAAAAATATAAGATGTTTTTTGGGAAAAACTGCAAATTTAAATCTTTAGTCTCTGGGCAGATTTCATGAAACTCTACAATGTCCTTCATGACATGCACAACAAAACACACACAGGCAGGAAGAAAATACAAATGATGCACACACACACACACACACACACACACACACAGAGCATGGACAGTCTTTGGATGGACGTGCACTAATCGCACAGACTACCACACACCAAAAAATAATCATGCTGTATGCTTGAATGCGCTTTCTGTCTTTCTGTTTAACACACACACTTTGATGTACACACACACACACACACACACACACACTCTCCTACCTCTCCTCTCTCGCAGTCATTTAAGGTCCCAGCAGCCCTGATCAGATTTCAGAGTCAGCCGAGTGTGATGATACAGACGAGCTGCAGCAGTGCAAAACACCAAGCTCACACCACTGCTTTCTTTGACTCTGTGTGTGTGGGTGGGTGGGGGGGCAGCAAAAGTGTTTCCCACCTGGGATCAGAAGCATTAGCTGTTAAACAGAGCATCGGGGTCAAAGCCCCGCACCACTCGCAGACCTTCACCAGCTGCTCAGTCCGAATCCAAAAAGCTTTTTCTTTAACAGCGTCACATTAGAAAACAGCTGGAAAAAAGTGGACACACCAAACTGTGTCCACACTGTCACAAAGACGAGTTAATGTGGAGCAGGAAAGAGTCTGAAGAATTGAAGCAAACTAATGTTTTCCTTTGGGATTTGTGCAGTGAGATGGATAAAAGGTGAGGATAAGGGGTGGGAGATTCAAAATCATATCTAAAATTAACACCGCACTTCTCTTCCAAAGAAACTGCAATCTGACATCTTACAGAAGATCAGTTTGATGCTCCTAAACAGACGGCAATATAAATCTAAATAATACAACACATGAGGAGTGTGACAGTTCTGAAACAGACAAAATCACAGTACAAACGTCTGCAGGATCACACAGTTAAACCCACGGGGAGCTTTTAATCTCTGAATACTTCCATGCTGGTCTTTGAAGATCATTGCGTTAACTGGAGAGACATCAGAAAATACGATCAGGCTATTTTTGCTGTTCGTTCCCTCTAAACAAACACAGAAAAAAAACAAGTACAAACTGTTATAATTATCCAAAACTGTGGTTTTGGATAATTATCACACCCCTCCGATGCATTCTTAATGGCTTCTATGCCATCAGGGTTTTGTAGCTTATAAATATGAGGTTATAAACATGGCTAATAAACACAATCCATCCAGGTTTCCTGCCACAGGAAACAATGTGGGATTAAAACGCTCCGTGATTACACCCATTCAAACAGCTGGTACGTATAGTTTGTTTGTTTTTGTTTTTTTTATTTAATTATGCAGCACCGTGGTGAGCTGGTTTGCACTGTCACCTCAGAGCAGGAAGGTCCTGGATTTGAATCCACCACCTGGCTCGGGCCTTTCTTTGTGAGTTTGCATTCCCCGGGTGCTCCAGCTCCTCCCACGGTCCAAAGGCATGAATGTTAGGTTAGGTGCTGATTGGCCCTAGGTGTGAATGTAAGCATGACCGATTCTGTGTTTCTCAATGTTAGCACTACAACAGCCCAGCAGACATGTCCATCATCCTGTGACAGACTCCAGCCCCACCGTGACCCAGAATTGGATGGATGGATGGATGGATGGATGGATGGATGGATGGATGGATGGATGGATGGATGGATGGATGGATGGATACCCAGTTTAAATGTGGCCCATCTTCCCTTCAGGGTCCTTGTGCACCTCTGTATTTTGTCTGACCACAGACCCCAAATTTCACACAGAAATTCATCAACTTCTGCATCAAATTCACAAACTATGTAGATTAGGGGCAGCCTCCATTGGAGTGACAAAATCAACAGTTCTAAAGTCCACTTGAGGCTGGCTCCAAAGGCAATTTGGTCCCCATGTTAAGATGTTAATGTTTACAGCATAAAATAAGCATGTTTACAGCCTGCTCTAAAAACTGTTTTGGCCTCTGTGGGCAGTTTCCTCCTTTATAACAACTGTATTGCAGTGAATTTATTTATCATTCACTTGTGTGACCAAAATGCTGTTTTCGAGGCTTGAAAATGGCGACTCCAGGAACCAGTGGGTGGCATCATGATACTCACGTCCATCTTATCATTTGTTACTGTAGTGTTGCTGTGACTTTCCACGGTATTCGAGTGAGAACATACGGCCTGAACTGTGGCTCATGCACCAACGTAACGCACTAAAAACATTCACACAAAAACTGGTACTCACCGCCCATACTACTCGCCAGATTTGGCTCCCTGTGATTTCCACCAGTGGGTCTTATTAGACGTTAACTGAAACGTCACATTATTCGGAAACTACTGACCAGCGAAACAAGGTTTTACTTCTCAATTTTCTTATTTAAAAATATGAAAAGTGCATTGATTGAGACTGAGCTTCACTCTTCGTCTGACTCTCTCTTCTCTGTTTCCTCCTCTGAACCCTTTGATTTTCTGTCATTTTTTTCACCCTTCATCACTTCTCCTCTGTCACCTCCTGTCCTTTACTGCGCTCTGAGAGGGAGTCCACAGGGAGAACAGAACACGTGTCAATCATCGTCTTATCTCCGGCTTTTAGAGAGAAAGCCCAGCAGTTAGTTGAGACACTAAGTATTGCTCTTTCTTTCTTTCTTAGAAAAAGCTCACTTTCAAATTCCGCTGTTATTCTCCCGCAGCGTTCAGCCTCGGCTGACCTCTCTGATTCGAATAGGTGCTCATTTTGCACACTGGGATATGACTGAAGGACCCGGAGACTGAACAAAGGCTGAATTGGTGAAACTGGTGAGCCAGGATTCAGCTGAGGTGACGGATGACTTCATTCACTTTCACTCTCTGGAAAACACAGCTTCCACTGAGAGGACAACAATCTGAAAAATGTGTGCTTTGGTTTTGGAGTAGCGAGAAGTGCAGCTGTTTTCAGCAAATCGTTGAACATTTGTAACTCATACATTTCTCTAGATAACCTCCTTCATCACTGAAGCAAATTCAAGATGTGAAATTGATCATCCCTATCAAAAGCTGCAGGAAGGAACCCTTTTTTGCACCTCCGAGTCCCTCATGTTGAAGTAAATCTGGTTTTCAAATGGGGTTTTGGTTAGAAATCTGAATTAAATAAATACAATTAGCTTTAAACATTTTCACTATTCATTAACTTTTATGGGATTGCTTCCCAGAGACAACTCGCACAGTAGACCAGCCTCTAAGACTGCTTTTTTCATCTGATCAGAACTGCTGATATTTTTTGTGCACAAGAGTTACAGAAGTCCTTTAAATTTGCCATGACAATGACACACAATTTTTACGTGCACATAAACATAACGGGCATAAAAATGTAGCTAAAACTTAAAAAGAAAAAAAAGAAAACAGTCTCTGGTAAAACTAACCATTGTACGTGGAAACCAAATAAGTTATCAAATGCATTTTAATGCAAATCATAGCAAATCATTATTTATATAGCACCAATTCACAACAATAGTCACCTCAAGGCACTTTATAGTGTTCGGTAAAGACTCTACAATATTAGAAGAAAACCCCAAAAATCAGACAACCCCCTCTGAGCAAAAACTAAAACTCAGCTCATTCTACAGGATAGAGTTCAGGTCCAGACTTCCACCCAAAAGTGTCTCGTGTCCCACATGAAACCAAAAATAATGTGTACAATTTTTAAGCTGAGAGGATTTATAATTTTTAGCTTTAAATTATCAGGTTTATTTTCAGTTTTCTCTGGTGCCGCGCAGAATGCAGGAGCTTAGCGGTGGAGGCGTTAAAATGCTGCGCAACCAAGATGTAAGTGGTTTATATTCTGACACTGTTTTATTTATGTGATTGCATTTACTCTTACAGTCATAAAAGATGTATTCATCTCTCTAGTGTCATCTCCCACAGTGGTTACTTCTTTATGCGGTATTCCAAAAAGCCAGTGGAGAAGAAACCTGCTGGCTTTTCATCCAGAGAACCAGAGCGATGCTAACGTCTATGAAAAACGTTTGTCCTGTGAGTCACGACTTGTAGTGATCTATGCGGGCAGAGGTTGTCCGATGTATTCTGTGAATATTATCATAAATATTATCTGAGATTCACTCGCCCTGATTTCTGATGACACTCAGAAGCGCGAACTGCTGCATTCAGCTCTTTTATTATTAAATATTAATAAAACATATTTAAGAAGGAGAAGTTTCTTCTGCAAAGAGAGGCGGTCCTTCATCAAAACCAGCTTTGACTGTTGCATTCTGCTCTGCTGAGTGTCCTCGAGGTGTTTTTATTTCTCAGATTTCTTCCCGTGTGCCTCGTGAAGACCACTTCAGCCCCCGCTCTTTTGATTTTTAAGCGACTGGTGTGAGCGCCTGACCTTTTGTCAGATTATTTAGATTGCTGAATTTCTCCTCGCTGCAGAATCCACTGTATCAGCAGCAAATGTCACGCGGCTGTGCTTTACATTCGCTCAGGAGGAAACTTTCTCACCTCACTGAGAATCCATGTATAATACATCTATTCAAGTGCTTGCACTCCACTACATTTGAGAGAGAGTGCAGTGATTTAAACTATATTTAAAGTAACTGGAAGCCTTAGTGCCCACAGTTCAATTTCTTGATCTTTCAAAACTACCCAGTGGGTTTTTTTAATTATTCCATTTTTGCTTTGTTGTTTTCCATGACGCAGATCACTATAGTTTACATTAAAATGGCCCCTTCATTTAGTCACAGGGTCCTAAATGTTTGTGCATCTGCTTAAACTTTTGAAGTCATGCTGTCGGCACACAAATGCGCAGCACGTGCTCGCATGCTGTAGCAGCGTTCCCCTACCACCAGGGATCATGTTAGAGCGAAACAGGAAGCAGGAGGAAGAGCGGCGGAGAGGACGAACTCATACAGGCAGTGATATTAAAGAGTCAAAGGCATCACTGGCTCTGATTTAGCTGTTAATCAAAATTACATTGGCACATAAAAACACTGCAGAAATGATATAGTTCAGCGCCTCAGATGCAGTTTATAAGATGCTGCATAAACAACATAAACAATGACATCTTTTTTAATATCCTTGTTATTCTTAGGTTTTGTTTTTTTTGTTGTTTTTTTTTTAATTGCTCTTTTCCTAATCTGTGAGGACTGCCCCCCCTTATTTCCTGTTTTATTTTGATTAGTTCCTCATGTTCCAACAGGATACCAAGTACTGCATGCTGCACTGAAGGTGGAAATGATAGATGACTGATTTGAGGCTCCATCACAACCTCCACCCTATGCTCTGATCACAGACTTTTAACTGGGATCATCCGTGTGCACAGATTAAGCTCGAGTGTGCGATTTCATGAGGCTATAATGGAGGTTAAGACTATTTCATCCACTTGTGGTTGCACAAAACAAACACAGCAGCAACCAAGCATTTAGGGTGCTCACTCTCAGGCTTCACAAACCATTGGCTTCAAGAAGACATTAAAGCTCACACTGACATCCCTGAGACAACAATGAGAAAGGCAGGGCCTGTAATCATGTGGTTTAGAGCCAAGCATTCTCCCTGGCAACAGGGAGCGTGTAATGGCAAATTTGGGAGGGGCCTTATGCAGCCGCCTGCAGAAAAAAAGCTGGAAAATGCAACTGAAGGGTGGTGTTTAAGTTTTGTCCCACCCAATGTCACACAAATACACTTTAAAAAAAGTAAAACATTAGAATGAGCAAAGAAAAAAATTTCAATCTTTGAAATAAATGGAGCATTTTGATTTAAAGGGGGCTTTTATGTGTTGCAAGAGAAGGAGAAAACCAAAAATGGCACATTATAAGGTGCCTGATAAAGGATAAATCATGGAAATATAAAAAAATATATATATAAAAAGTCATTAATGTCAAAATCCTCATTCGTGCCCCAACTTTTAAAATCTAAACTGCTGCATCCATCTTTGATATACAGTCTATGGTTTGCAGAGTGAGCTTCAAACTCTTTGTGTCTCTAATCAGATCAGACTGCTGCACTTTGTTTTTTCTCTGCTTTATGTAAAACACTAAGCTGTGAATCATGTTTGACTCTGATTCAGAAATAGTCTGCATGCTTTATTCGATTTATACATCAAACTGTTAAGCACTCGACAGCAGAGTGAGGGAAGGTGTTTTTATTCTGCCTCCTCCTCCCCGTCTTCCAGCCCTTCATACGGCAGCGTTTTGTTTTCCACAATATTGATCCTTTAATGTTTAGTTGATGTAGTGCTTTGTGTTGGTCAGCATTTTCACCAACTGCTGACGGTGTGCTGCCAGTTATTTCCACCTGCTCTGGGCTGCATGCTCGGGTGTTTTTCTGCAACATTTTTTATTCTCTGCAGAAATGAGAAAGTTGGATAAACTGGTGACAGAACAGTGGTCGGAGGGGGATGCCAACTGCATGAAAAGTTAACAAAGAATGACAAGTAAGGGGTTAAACAGTGTTTTTGCTTTTTTTTTTTTTTTTTTAGTTTGCAAAGTCACAGCAGTTACATGAACTTCTTATGGTGAACTTTGTTATTTTCATCCTATTAAAAGGTCTAACTTCTGCTTTGTTTTGCTTTGAAAATCATCTACGGAGGCACCAACTGATCTAAAGAAATTATATCATGGATAGTGGTTGATGTTAACTGCAGTTAGGCTCAGGGACGTTTGCAGTAATTAGACATCACCTTGATCCTGCGTTCAATCATCAAAATGTTACCTGCACGCACAAGAGTTTGAAGTCTAAAGAAGTCTACAGCAGGTTTCTAATGAAGACACATTATAATGCAGTTTAACTTCTGTTTGACTGGCTGTACTGCTGTTAATAAGCGTATTACTTTCAAAACATTCAAAAGTATCAGCAATGAAACAGCTGAAAGTCTACCTGCTGTTTCACTGCAAAGCCAAGCAAAGAAGCCGGCGTTGTTGTGTGCTTTGCAAACTGTTGCCGGGGGCAGTGTCACAAAAAGGTGGAACAACTGGTTTCTGGGCTACTTTCATTCATATTTATGCTGTTCAACCAAGTGCCAAAAAACTGCAGTTCCTCTAACGGCCACTAGAGGCTCTAAAGGTGAGTCAGTCCCCATAGAGCAGATTTAAATATATATACAGTTTGAGTCTCTATTGATAGTTTATCCCTTCTACTTTAAGTGGGGTAATTTTTTAATAACATCTGTTGATACTGTTGCAACTTAAAGTTAGGCGGCATTTTGGCTTTGAGTGACAGATGTGTAGCTGATCCGTGTCTGCGAGGCTTCAGCTCAGCTAACTGGAGTTACTCATGCAATTATCTGATAAATCATACGACTTGTGCGGTACAGTTTTGGTGTATAATTCTAGTAATTTATTAGTCTGCTAATTGGCACTAATTAGCAGGTATGGCTGTGTCTTTGCTTTGGCTGTGCCATGTCATACTGCGATAATACCGATATAAATGTTTATGATATAACAGTGTCACAATATCGGTGATATCACATCCCCTGGCACGCACGAGACGAGCCCAAACATGAAGGCGATTTAGTAAAAATGGAGCTACTTCAACAACCTCCAACAAAGCGCAGTGCTTTACAAAACATGCCAGAAACTTGTTTCCCTGCTTGAGGCAAAAACATACAGGCAAGTGCAACCATGCTACGAAGGAGATACAACCAAGAGTAAACAAATTACTTAACTGAGCATCAGCGCAGCGCTGCTAGCTGCGCTCCAGATGACCGGAAGTGTGAACAGTCGAAGGAAATTACGGATGTCTTCAACTCAAGTTAGCAAATATTTTTCAGCTTCAGTTTTGTTCAGTGACAATACTGCGCAGCTCCTGAAGACTTACTGGGTTAAGTTACTTTAAACTCAAGTGTTAGCCAGTTATTTTATACTTTTACTTACGCCTCCAGGGAAAACACTACATAGGCTGCTTTTGTGCTTACTTATGCTGTGTTACTGCTATTGTTCTATAATGCTGCTGCTGGCACCTTGTTTAAATAGATTCACACTTTGAATTAGGCAGTCTGTCATCAGTGACAGCAGCTCATTGGAAAAGAAGGATAGAAAATGGCCTTCATGTTGTTTGCACTAAGAAATGATGCTGCCTGCAAGCTGCATTCACTGATAAAATGTTTTGGGGGTTTTTGGGGGGGAATATCATTATAGCAGATTTCTTTAAAATATTGTGACGTAATTTTGAGGCTTTATTGCCCACCCCTATCATACAGTTTGCTAACTAAGCTTGCTAGTTAGCTGGTAACTTCTGGCCCTAAAAACCACTATGGTGGCAGCCAAAATGGCTAAAGCAGAGTGTTGGTGTCACAGTAACAAAGAGTGTTAAAAACAATGAAAACTGCCCCCTGCTTACACTCACCCTGTTCCACTTTCCACTCAGTCAGCTTTCTGTGGATAGATGGCATCGTCACATTTGGGCTACATGCTGTTGTTTCTTTTGGAGAACTGTGTGCAAACACATTTGTGTAGGTTGCATAGCCAAAATCCTTCCCTCGGGAGTTTAAGCTCAGACGATCTTAAATGGTTTCCCAGCACCTTCGATTAATGACAAGCATAAATCTGATTTCAGTTTAGTGCAGTATCATGTGCTGCAGCCTAGTGTTGCTTCCAGCTGATGAAACCAAGATACTTAAGATATAAAGAATTAATGGCACCCTGCAGTCCCACATCCTTAACACTTCCTTTCTTCCCTTCTCATGCCTGTCATTGTTAATGGTGCACATGTCAATAAAGTCGCTTTTGCATCGCTTCAGTATATAGTTAGCTCAACTGAAGAGGAGTGACCTTTTGGCAGGTAAAATCAATCAACAGTTTGACAAAGGAAAAGATATTAAGCAAAAGTTGACCTATAAATTTTTTTTTTCAGCAGCTGTTTAAAACAAAGCTCTGATGGGAAGAGGAAGGCTGGTCCAAAGTTTAAGAGTTATGACCTCATATACAGGAAGGCCTGGGTTCTATTCCACCTTGGCCCAGGCCTCTCCCTCTCTCTGTGTGGAGTTTGCATGTTCTCCCCGTGCTTGCGTGGGTTTCCTCCGGGTACTCCGGTTTCCTCCCACATTCCAAAGACATGCACTTACTGGGGTTAGGTTAATTGGCTAATCTAAATTGCCCATAGGTGTGAATGAGAGCATGAATGTGAGTGTGAAAGGTTGTTTGTCTCTCTGTGTTGGCCCTGCGACAGGCTGGCGACCTGTACAGGGTGTACCCTGCCTCTCGCCCTATGACAGCTGGGATAGGCTCCAGCCCCCCCGCGACCCTGAACAGGATAAGCGGAAGCGAATGGATGGATGGATGGACCTCATATACATTATACCAACCTCCATCACAGTCTTACTCCAGCTGATGATCAAATTTGGAAACTGACTTTAACATGTTATACATCCATGTTGCATGGTTCAAACTGCCTCTGGAAGTATGTGTGCATTGCCACAGCTTGAAGGCAGAGAGTTGTGGGGTCAGAAGTTAATGTCCTTCTCTGTGAGGGAGGAGAAAGGCATAATTTTGTGCTGTAGTTGGCAAAACTCTTAATTGGCTTAGTTTGAGATTTAAAATAGCTCTGTATGATACTGGCTAAGGATAAAAAGGACAAAACAGTCTTGGGTGATTGATTTACTTTGTGGCCCTCCAACAGAAAACACACACAAAAAATAATAACACATGATATATGAAATAAAAGGCAGTCTATACAGTTTTCTCTCTCTCTCTACACCGGCTCCTCAGGGGATCCCAGGCCAGGTAAGATGTATGAACTCTCCATGTTCTGGGTATACCCTTGGCTCTCCTACCAACTGGAGGTGCAAAGAGAGACAAGCACAAAAAGGTGTATATCGACCTCAAAGAGAGGGAAAACGATCAATAAAATGCTCAAATTGATCGACTGGATACAAAGACAGTGGTCAGCTGTGTCTCAGGAGACAGGTTTTTAAAACATAAATGTATGTTTTAAAAACCTGTATAGGGGCAGGCATTGCAAATTAGCTTAGCCTATAAATGCTTTGGTGTGTGTTTAATGTTGCATACAATAAACTAAACTGAAAATGTATTTCCATTTAAATTTGTTTTCATTTAAATTCAAAACTCTGACCATGAATTGTTCATTTAACAGCTTTCATGCTTGAGTTTAACTTCCTGCTGAGCTTTTAGTCACTGAATAGATAAAATGTATGATTTTTTTTTTTCTTCAGTTTAGCTTTTGATATCCAAACAGCCATGAATGCTGGGAACCACCTACCTGTAGATGGTCAGCAGGTGTGTGTGTGTGTGAAGCTCTTTGTTTGACTGTTGGGTTTCCTCTGTAATTACTGTAAGTTCTTTACCTTATGATATAAAGTGCGTTGAGATGACTGTTTGTTGTGATTTGGTGCTATAGAAGTAAAATTGAATTGAATTTAAATGAATATAAAGAATACACAACATAACCACAAAGAAATGGGTATACATTAAAAGAAACAAAATAACCACAGAAAGATTTTTTTAAAATATATACTTCAAAGAGACACAAAATTACTAAAGTGAGAAACTAGCCTGTTTTTATGAAATTATACTCAAGTCTAATAAAGTGAATTCAAAACTGTGATTGGACGGAGATTTTCTGCCATTTGGATTGAACTTTTTTTTACCAAAATAAGCTCCTATATGCTGCCCAGTTTCACCTTTCCTGTGGGAAAATAAGCTGCACTTGGGTGTATTAAATATACATGGATACAAAGCCGTGAGACAGTAATGTACACAAAACTAAACTAAGGCCAAGACCACATCGAAGAACCTTTATCAGGTCTGAAAGCAACCCACTTTTAACACACACACATACACACACAGTAGAGCAGATCTTTCTCGCTTCTTGCTCTGCAGGGTTCATCTGCTGCTTTAATCATTTGGTTCCACCGACTCTGTGCTAGCGTTGCGTTAGCCTACATACAGTATGTCTAATTCTTCAGCCTTTAGCGCCTTGGCCTCGTTTCACTGTGGGATGAAAATCAATTTTATGGCAAAACGTTGCTGAACAGTTTGTGCTTTGAAACATAAAGTAGGACAGCAAACAGGGCCTGCTGCTCCAGTAAACACACATACAGTATATATGTCACTGACTCTTTGTGGTAGGTGGCTCCTTTTTGATCATCTTTGTTACATTTTCATGATTGTAGTGAAAAACCTTTGGCTGCTCCTCCTGACTCCTGTGTTCTTTTATTTGAGTCTCTCTTACCACCACAGGGGTACACTATGTGTCCAACATGACACAAGTCCCAAGAGTCTTTATGACCTCCACCACCTCCCCATTTATAAGCAACAACAGCATTTATTTGAAACTTGATCTTCTTCCACCAAATTCATTCACTGTTGGCTTCATTTTCAGTCTCCGACTCCTCAGGGGAAAAATGGCTTTTTAGCTTTTAGAGACTTTTTCTAACTTTTATAGCAGAGACTTTTTAAGTCAAGTTAACAGCCTGGTGTTGTTAAAAAAAAAAAAAGCATGACATGAGCAGGAGTCAAGCTAACTTTGTGCTTTCAACCTCCAGTGGAGAGAGCTAGATCAATATGCAGGCTGATTAGGTGATCATTTCAAAAGGAAACTTAAAGATAGAATAGAGCCAAAAATACAAATAAATAAATACAGAGAAACTGACAACAAAAATGGTCAAAACTACCAAAAAAGATACAAAATCACTGCATAGACAAATAGACGATCATTAAATGAAACAAAATGATTTCAAAAAGGTACAAAATAACAGTCCAATGAAGTAATAATGAATGTTAAAAGGAAAAAAGCATTCTAAAGTGACCACAGAAAGATGATCAGCCACATGAAGATGCAAAATGACTACAAACAAAAGACCATGAAGAGAGAGGCAACGAGAAATGGAAACAAAAACATGAAAAAATGCAACATTACCAAAAAGGAACCATTAAAGAGGGAGAGACGGATGGTAAAACACTCAAAATCACAATAAAATGACCATGAAATCATAAATATCAATCATTATTCATAAATAGGTGAACATTAAAAGAAACAGTGACTAAAAAAAGACAACAAAAATTCATTCAGAGCTTTTTTGCATTTAAGGAAGAAATGTTGTACATTGCAACTACTGTTTGAAAATGTTGTGGTAGTAATAATGCTGCCAACCTTAAAGAGATTATAAAATGAAGGGGTCAAAGGTCTTTAATGCCTCAGTACTTTTACTTAAAATTCAAAACTTGTAATAAAGTGGCTTTACATGTACTCTCCTTTATTGCTGATTGTAGTACTCTGTCTTCCCTCTACTTTTTTTTTTTATCTTTCTGTTTCCCTCCTTATATCCGTCTGTCTTTGCCACTGCAGTCTCGTCTGTTCTTCCTCAGCGCCGCTCTCTTATGGCCTCTCTGCTCATACCTTTAATGTCATGATCTTTAGCAGCCAATGATTTTCAATAGTAAAAGGTGGCCTGACCTTTCCGTCAAAGCCTTCTTTCTGAGTCTTCCTAATATGAGGCAGGTTTGTTGTGAGACTCGAGCTGCAGGCTTTGGTCTCTGGTGATGGTTGGATGTGAACTGTATACAAATGTTTGTGAAAATGGCTCATTTATGAAGTAGAGTCTATGAAGAGACAGAAGCAGGGTGAAAGTTAAAGCCATGATCCATTTTTTGTTCACTGGGAAGGAAAGATTGAAATTTTACATTTTCTCAGTAACAACAGTGAGTGCTCAGAAAGCAGACACAGGGCTTAGTCTAGGCTACTTTTGGCACTAGTGGCTCAGCACCAACAAATGTTGTGTAGACCAGATGTGGCTAAAAAGTCATTAACCGGGCTGTAACATGGGTTATAGCAAGTGTTGTCTGGACCAGATGTTGACCTAACATCTGGGTCATATTAGTTTAGCCTGTGGCTGAGTTATGGTAGCCCTGAATCATTGCTGCCAAATGTGGCTAATGGGAAGCAGTTAATGTGGGCTACATTTGGGCCAAACAGTTAGTTCTATAAACATATTTTATTTATCTTTGGAGATTTCTGGGTTTTTTCTACTTTTTTTTAGGCTATGCAGATCTTCCAAAGAGCATCCAAGCAAGTTCAATTTGCATTTAGCTAGTGCTTCTACTCAAAGATTTTTCAAGATGTCAGAGTTGTGTTTTCTGGATGTGAAAATTAGCAACTTTGTTCTAAATTTATAAGGCGAGGATATTCTAAGGAATGTGTTTGTCTCTTTGCTGTGTAGTTCTTTCCAACACTGGAACAAAAAAAAAGTTAATTAAAGCAGGTGTTTCCACAGATGTGGTTACCAGTAGGAACACCATATGCATGCCATGGCAACTTGGATGGTGAGATGCTGAATTATCAGCTAACACTGGTAAACATGGTCAGTAAGCTGCATTGTAGAGAAACAATACCTGCAAAGTAACAGTCTAAAAAAAATACTGTAATTTTACTGACTGAAACACAGAAGGAGAAAAATGTAGTACAAAATGGCCTAAAGGCAGTACTTTCAACCAGGGGACTCGGTTTTAGATTCTGGTTGGTGTTAGCTCATTAATTTGAGACACAGTTGTAGTTGTGGTCAGGCAGTGAGGATATTTGGTTACAGTAGGTTTAAGAAGAATTTTTAGGCTTTTTATAAGAGTAACAAAACTGTTTTTTTTTTTGTTTTTTTTTTTTGTGGCAGGAAGTCCTGAACCTCACTGGGAGTTGCAGCTAGATCTAGAGGTGGTGCTGGAGTAGCTCATGCACCAGCTGGTGGCAGCCTCTCCAAATGTTACATCCATGTCCATGTAAGGACAGCAGTGTTAGACTAACTTAACTGAGACTACAGGAACTACCTAAAAACAATCTGCTTGTATGTAAAAAAAAATAAATAAATAAAAATAGTTGCACAAAATATAATGTGCAATACTGGCCAGTATTTTCAGGCAGTACTCCACATAGATACTAGCAAAGCGTAAACAGAAAGTGTTAAAATAACATCCAGTGTCACGTTATCCAGTGAGGCATCAGAAGACTAAACTTCTAAGAGGAAAAAAGGCAATTGAGAAAATTCCCCCAAACAGCTTTTTCATACTAAAAGCCCTCAAGCAGCACCGGGAATTATGATTCTTGTCCATTGGGAGCAAAGAGGAAACTGTGTGGTGTTACTTTAGAGGCACAAGATGTAACTTCTTACACAGGAAACTGATGTTTTTGTCCTACCAGTGAATGTGTGTTTCTTCATTCCCTAATCAGGTCATTTTCGTTTATTAACCTAATCACATCATATCTCATCAGGAAATTAGGCCACTTATATCCAACATACTTCATTGCTTAATAGGGAGCCCCTTAAAAAGAGCAGATCAAGGGAATTAATGGGAATTCATGTGTGGAATTTGAGGGAACGGGATTAGTAAAGCACACAGTCCAACATGAAAACATATGCTTTCTGAAACTTACCATCCCACCCAACGTAATTCAGGTTCTTCTCAGGATTTCTTGCATATGGGGGAGGGGGCTGTTAATGACAGACTTGAGATCCGAGACCAGGAAATTGTGCAGAGCAGGACATACCAAAGTTTATGAATCAGCTGGAGACTCTGCCATGAGTTGGATCCAAATTTGGACTGGATTCTGGGTAACCTGGTCTTTTTTTAGCCCAGGTCTACTTCAGGATAATGACCCTCAGTCATTTAAGGGTATACATTCATACATCAATGTAATGAATAACTGATATACAGTATGAGAAGTAATTATCAAAATATTTCACCTGAAGTACCTGCTGAGCTCTCATGACTCGACTGCTATTTTGATGTGTTGTGTTAGATAAAGAGAGAAGACAAAAACAAATCAGCAGAGAGAAAATGCTCAGTGACAGGAAGCAGACAGAGTTTACTGATTACTCATTATGACTGAAGTCTCCTGGAGAAGTGATTACCACTGTGTGATTAGTCATTTCAGGTCCAATGCAGATGTGCTGTGTAGTCAGATTTGGAACTACCTGCATCCAATAAGTTATTTCAATAAACCTAATAAAGCACATATTTGAAAACAGCTGAGCTGACTGAAAAGGTTTTAGTGGCTTTTAAGCTGAGAAACCTTGGGACACAGAGGTGTGTGTGCAGATGAATGTCTAGCAAAGTTACCAGATTAGCCCCAAGAGTTTGGATGAAATAAAAATCGAAAACAAAATCAAAATTAGACAAGCCATCCATCCAATAATCAAATGCTAATTTTGACAGTACTTTTCTCCTGACAAATTCCTGTACGGGCAAGTGGACTTTTTTTTCTGGCCAAAGTTAGCTGAAGTTAGCTTACCTGCTAATACTGTGAAATGGCTTGGTACCCAATGTAGCAGCTAGCTAGCTAACTTTAGCTTGTTTACTAACGTTGTTACTAGAAAAATCCTATCTGAAGCCTCAGCAGTGTATATTATATTGTCCTTATGTGGAGTTTGTGTTCTAGTCTGTGTTGTGCTGAGAGCCAGTCAGTTGTTAATGTTAGCAATAAAATTATTTTAAAAAGGCAAAAATAACCACAAAGAGAAAGAGGTGACCTTAAAAACAATCAAAAGATATTCAGCATAACATGAAGAGAGACTGTTGACCAATAAAAGAAAAAAATACAGAATGACTACAAAATAATCACAAAATGATACAAAAAGACTGGAAAAGGAAACAAATGACCTTAAAAGATACAAAATCATTTCAAAATTACCACAATAAGATTAAATATGACTTCAGAAAAGGATTTTTAAAAATTATCACAAAGTCCAAAAAAATATCTGTGACAAATGATGTAATAATGAAGTAATGGAAACAAGAGTACAATAAAAACTGTTTACATTTTTTTCCCCAAAAAAGGCATTTTGGTTTGTCTCCTAAATATAGGGTCATTTATAGAACAACTTTATTGCCATAAAAATATAACTTTCAGTTTATAGCCCTCATTAGGGCCATTATAAAATAATACTGAACATTTTATTTGTAGTAAATTTTCTGTGGAAGAGAATGGAGGAGCTGAAGGTATGCCAGAAGCCCTTCTCTGCCTATATTGTAAATATTGCCAAATAATTCCTTAATCACATCGTTAATCCCCAAGTGGTGCTCCCCTCACAAATGTGTGTCTGTGTCTTCTAACCTGAAACTGGCAAAGAGTCCAAGCAAGACTTCCCAGTTTTGCCAGATTAGCTCATGTCGTGAGCAGGTAACCATATACCTTAGGGCTGAAAATCAACGGCCAAGGTTCAAGTCTGACCTGTGGGCTTTTGCTGCATGTCTACCTACCTTTCTGTCTACTCTTCACTGTTCCACTATCCAGTAAAGGCCAAATTTAAAAAAAAATAAAAAAATTCCCTAACTACGCTCCAATCAGTGGTGAAAATTGTGACAAACCAAAAAAATTAACTGTTTACATTCAAAGAAAAGGTTGCTGTTTTTAAAATGTATTGACTGCAACACTGGGGCACAACTTTTACTTTGAAGGTAAATGTTTCCGGTTTGCATCACACTTTCTGAAGCTTCACTACCACTTAACTAGCAGTTAGCGAGCGTTTTCAGATAAGTCAGCATCTTTGATGGAAACTTTGGGTGACTGCAGCAATCTGCCATCAGTCCCCAGCAACTGGTCAGGGAATACACATTTTTCCTTAGCAGCTGGAGATTGCTAGTTGGTCACCAGCTGATCTCTAGGCCTGTGTGACTGAGGCCTAATGTCAAATGATCTTCGCCATCAGTAAATCATGTGATGGCACAAATTACAGATATATGACACACGGGGCCATTTATCCAGCGAGCTTTATCACATCCAAGTCAACTTTGTTGTTATTATAAGCAGGTATACAGCATATGCAACAGTCTCTTAGTTTTGCAAGGTACATGACATACAGTACAAACAATAGTATAGCAGTGTTGATACTTTAGATGGTGGTCCCCCTGCAGCAGCAAAATACATATTTTTGCTAAATTTTGCATTATATTTTAATGCTTGCTTTTACCATGAAACTGGGACACCAGTGAAAGCCATCGGGACTGCTGTGGGACCACAGCTCAACTTCACCAAAGCGAAGGAAGTTTTCAGAGCCACCTTTTTAGACTTCTATAGATCAGTTTGATTTTCAAAGTCAGGATTTTGGTGGAGTATTCCTTTAATGGTCCAGCGAACAAGACAAAAGGGAGGAAGAGATGATGGGAGAGATGTGCAAAGAGAGAGAGAGCGAGAAGAAAAGTGAAACAACAAAGAACCAGACAGATAGTGATCTTGACTAAAGCAGAAAGATTGAAAAACAGGGAAAAATAAAACCCTACAAGAGACTAACGGAGAGAGATTAAAAGAGAGATTGAGAGTGAAAGAGTTATCCACAAGCTGTATATCCAGGTCACTTCAAAGTGCTAAGAAAATCCAAAAGCCCCCTGGGCAGAGGGCCAAGTTTTACCTGCCCCTCCACTTCTTCCATTAACACCCCTCCCAAACCAAAAAAAGCTGCAGCAGATTTAGTGCAACTGCAGAAAGTGTATATTAAACATTGGCAGCTTAAATACGGCTCCCTATTAACACCTCAGAAGTGGATTGTGAATCACCAATAATGCAGCGGCCTAATTTTTTTCTTGTTCCCGAGTTATCAGTCATTGTTCCCATCAAAGGTTTATGGGCCCCAGGAGGGGACGGAGCTGGAGAAATCGGCCGCTGTTAGGGTGATTAGAAGTTTGGAGATGAATGTGAAGTGGAATTAAGTTTCAGAAACTGAGCGGTGAGGCAAGAGGAAGAAAGGAGGCTTGGATGCTGTTCAGCAGCAAGGCATCTTGTTGCTTCAATTTGATGGATCATCCATATTTAATGTGATGTGTGGAGCATGTATTTTATTGTGTTATTGAATATATTTTAAAATAAACTTCTGCCTGAGTGGCTTTGAGAAAAGCAGATCAAAAATCTTCTCTGATGAGCTATTAGATGATTCAGCCATATGTTCTAGATAACACTGTGTCCAGAAAGACTAAACCTCGATTACCTGAAGTATTCACATCCAACAGGCTAATGAAAAGGTTTTCCTTTCAGGTAGTATTCTCCTATTAATCGCTCACTCATCATAACTGGTTTCAAAACACTAAGATGGCAATGATGAAAGCATTCATCCCCACACTTCATAAAGGAATTTCAGAGGCCAGCAAACGGCATCATAGTAGCTACATCTAAATTTTATGCACTGTAATCAGTAAAGGAAGGAAAAAAGCAAAACCCAGTTCAAAACACTAAGATCCAAACAGCACACAAACCACAGCTGATAAACCTGCGTCTTACACCACCAGCACACCTCCAACTTCCTAGTAGGGATTGTGTCAGAGGTCAAAATGTGACCATTATCTGTTCTTAAATACTGCTGAAGTCGGTGTACTTAAGGCTGAGCTGATGAACACCGTTACTCTCCGAGATGAGAATGCATTCTGGTTTCTTTATGTTGATTATTTCTTGTTATTATTGTTCTGTTAAATGTTGTTAAATGTTTTGTACTGGATATAAGAGACACAATTTATTTCTTAGTTTAATTCCATTTATCACATTCATGTGGTTGATTCTTAGTAATGATATCAGCACCAGAAGTCTTTTTGCACCTAGCAGTCACCGTCTGGAGGCTATTGAGAAGAATGCAGTCTCAAGGCACTTCCACATTTGCTACATCCATCATTTAAACTGTCTATGGCCACAGCATAAACAACATATAAAAAAGGGTTTTTTTTAACCTTACAAAAGTACATATTTAAAGCCAAACTAACCCTATGTTGCCAAACCCTAAAGGTGCACTTGTTGTACAGGTGTCATCCTATCACGGTAACACGCTGGAATTCTCTGAGCTCCTGAGAATCACATTCTTGTACAAATGTATAGAGAAGCAGTCTGCATGCCTAGGTGCTTGGTTTTATACACCTGTGGCCATGGAAGTGATTGGAACATCTGAATTCAATGATTTGGATGGGTGAGTGAATACTTTTGTCAATATAGCGTAGACTGAGATATCAGCACATTGAACAATGGCCATGCTGTTCTTTGGTTTAATACTACATTGTACCACAAGATGTCAACCAGGCAAGTCATTAAAAAAACCTTCTCATTTACAATGCCTTGCAAAAGGGGGCAAAACACTGCCTCCTGGTGGTGAAAGCTGCAGTTAAAATTTGTAGAGCGTAATTGCAAAAAGTACCTTTAAGTTGTTGATACATAATAAAGCAGCAGGAAGAATCTTTGAACCTACCAGCGGATGGGACCATCCTGCCAAAGGGGGTCTCAGAACCATAAATGTTTGTTTCTCTTAAGAGGCTTCATAGATTTGTTTCTTTTTTACACAAATTGTAAAGTTACACCAGAGATTGAACAAACCTGACCTTTGTGTCCTTAGTGGCTCTCTGTATAAACTGCTTTTTATACTGTTATGGAAAATCAAAAACATCTGTATTTACACATTTTATTTAAGATTTCCTTGGACATATCGGCTCCTCTAAAGTTAAAGAGGTATTAAGTAACTTGGTGTCTAGACAGGGAAAGCTCCCTCTGATATAGGCTGCTGCCAGAAATCTCAACAGTTGAAGGAATAGTTGTTTAGTCATTTGTATTGATCTCCAAGCTCTATCAGCCCTCTGCAGATGGGGATTTTGTGCTGCAAGGCAGTAAAAAAAAAAAAAAAAACTTACTTATTGTTCTTTTACACCAAAGTAAAATAAGGTTGTGAGCAGCCAGGACAGACAGGTAATCAGACATATGGGCGCGAGGACAGTTGAGACAGGCGAGCAGACAGTCGCATTATTGCACAGACAAACAGTCGGACAGCGTAATAGGCAGACAGACAGGCAATCACGCAGCCCCACAGGAAGGGCCGCTTAATCACAGCGTGATTTCCTGAGCAGGCAAACAGGACTGCTCGTCTACAAAAGGCTGTATCATCCTGTGCATCTCAACGTTCTGGGCGGGGACTTCCTGCAGTCACGCTTGAGTCTCTGAGGTGTGGATGACGGTGTTCCCACAGGAGACCTCAAGGAATGTAGGCTGAGAAGCACGTAGTGAGGGTGTTCTGTGGTCACTGCCTGTCAGGTTTCCTATTTATAACCACACAGCAGATTTCATGCACATAACTTGAGTTTTTAAATCACACTGAAATGCTGGTGGAAGCAATTTAGTGTGCCTTTTAATTCTGTTTGCATACATGTTTATATGATCAATAAAAAAAACAAACTCCACTGTATGGTGCCTGTCCTGTACCAACCAGCGGGAAAGTCAAAAAAGGCAGGATTCATATTTATGGATGACGGTGGGTGTACAACATAAAGAATAGCGTGATTTGATTGGCTAGAAAGGCTGAACAGCTTGAAATGCATACTTGTGAATCCTGCCTAACTGGGTGATCAATATAAAGAAAAATTTAGAAGTTATTCAGGAGTAGATGTTGAGTCCAAACAAGAGTGATCAGGAGTGAATATCAATTTTCTTCTAGAAGCACATTTTGCCACTCAGTTGATATATTGAAGCCCCTATTTAAATGAAACTAGGGGCGATTCAGTAGCCACCAGGACTCAAACACAACTGAGGACTAGTTCAGTGAATTAGTGGAAGGTGAAGCATAGCAAGCTGCTGGTTGCATCCAACTGTAGCTGTAATCACAATCCTAATGTTATATTACCATAAGACTAAATACAATTTAAATGGGTGAGTTATAAAATAATTCACCCACAGAACAGTTGGCACAAAGGAAGGAATCAGCTACAGAGACAAAACTGTTTTTGTATCAGGCTGTAAACATGATTATTTCTGCCGTAAAGTTGAACATTTTAACATGAGAGTCTGCAGGGACTGACTTAATTTTAGAGCCCCAAGTGGACATTAGAGGAACTGCAGCTTTGGCAGGCCAGTGTTAGCTTTATTTCTCAGCCCTGGTGGTTGCTACTTGGTTTAAAATTATTTATGTGAAAAGTGGCAAGAAAATGGCATGGAGCTCACACTAGTTGATACAACAATTTCTGCAATTGAGGTTGGGGATTCAGAAGGGCCTCTACTCTCTGGACTCTATTTGACCCAATGGATATAGTTCCACTTTTAGATTTTTTTCTTACAGGTTTTGACTGTAGTAAATTTCTTTCTGTGAACTTTAACCATCTACAAAATGCAATGCCAAAAAACTAAACTATATTCAGCATTACTTTGCTGTTGTACAGTATATCACAAATTTGCAAGTTTTTCTCATAAATTTGCCTTTTATTTCTTGCAGATGTTATTAGTTTTTCCTCACCTCTTTTTCCATAAATATGCTAATTTTTTTCTTTCTCTTAAATTTACCCTGTTTTGTTGTAAATATGTTTTCTTTCTTGTAAATTTGCCCATTTTTCCCCCTTAAATTTGTCAGTTTTTCCTTGTTTTTGTCTGGTTTTTGTCCTTATAAATTTACAAATTTACATTTTAAATCAAAATTTTTATTTTTTTTTACATGGAAGGAAATCTTGCTCATGACTAAATGGAAAGTTGTAGGTAGGTGCCATCTGTAGCTGTGCCTCAGAAAGGTCCAGTGTGTTTACAGTATTTTTCCATTCTTTCATAAAATAATTGATGGTCTTCTTTCAACATATTTCAATGGAAACAGAAAAAATTAGACTTCAAAACAGACATTTACTGTCAGTTTGATGGGATGTTCCTTGTGTGTAATAGCCACCCCAAGAATTAAGTGTTGAGATAACACAAACAAGCACAATGCATCTAAATATACCTACACCAACACAAGCACACCCAGAAGTAAGTCAGAGTGCAAAGAGAGGAAATCCCAGAGCCACTTGTGAGGACATGCTGATTTTATGTGTAATTTGATTGGAGTAACCATTTAAATGCCAGGAATCATTTACTAGGGCTAGAGTTTAACATTCACAATGATTTTTTTTTTTTAATATTTTTTTATACATTTATTTGTGAAAGCAGCTGAATTCACTGACAATAGCTAGGAGGGTTTGCACCCATGACCCATGTTCTTAGCAATAAATGCTTTTTGTCCGATGTAGCATCCAGTTCAGACAGTCACCACATACCCAGAGTTCATGAACTTGCTCATTTTGATGCCACCACTAACAGGAAATGAAGTCCACATACAACCTTGTTTAACAATAAAGCTTTATTGTCATTGTGATTATTGTGGTGGTCATACTTCTGCACTGTTCGGATAATTTGGCCGGTCCAGTGGATATTTTAATGGTGAAGACTGGATTAATATCAGGTTTGTTTTTTGGTTTGGTTGAGTACAGGCATTTGATTCTGATAGTTATGATTAACTACAGGATGCGTGTCAATAAAAGTCCTCAAAAATATCAAATCACAAATGCATGCATCACTGAAGAGCCATTTTTGACCATTAGGATTCAGTTTATAACAGAGATTAATTGCAGCTTAGATCATATCCTGCATCTCTCCCCCTCTCACTGGAGATGTGTGGCAGGCTCTTCAGAAGATATTCCCTATTCTCTCCACTTTGTCTCCTCCACTTTGTCTCCTGCCATTTTAGTGTCTTTTCCACAAAACATGAATTTTTCATAACTTTGTGGCAGTGTTTTGATGTTTTTTTTATTCATGTTTTGTGGAAACATCACACTCTGTTCAGTGGAATCTGACTGGTTTAAAGTTGTAAAACACAGCAGCTCAAACATGCAGTTATTTGATGTTAGAAAGTAGATGGCTCAATAGAAGCCGTCAAAATAAAAGTTGCCCGTGATGTGAACCCCATCAGATGACATTTTGGCCAGTGACATTCAAGGTTAGGTGTGTTTTTCAGGTGTTGTGTCCCTGCTGAAGGTGCTGACAGATTTTGGGCAGCAGAGATGGTAAAGCTGGTGTTGGGGTGGGATTTCCTGACGGGAATGCTCAGACCTCTAACAGTGACCTTCACCGGACACAGGTTTCCATTCATGACACTGAAAGTCAACAACAAGCTCTCATTTATTTATAAGAACTGCTGTTTGTAGTCTTATATTTTATACATGAGCATTTTCTGTCTGACCTTTGTTTTCTTGATTATGGTTTATTGAATCTACTTTACACTTGCCAGGTGTATACCTTTTAGTTGAAGGTTGTTTTCTGTGCTCAATCAACCTTTAGCCTTAACATCTACAGGGTCACCAGGTTCACATCTACCTATTTATATCAAATTTGTACCTATTCAGCACACATCTTCACCAAGAATGCTCCTGCCTCAAGTAACTCCCTCGCTGATGAGTGTCAGGAGATTGGGGCAGAAGACAGAGCTGAGGGGAAAGGTAAAGCTGTCGATTTACTGGTCAATCTATATCCCTACCATCACCCATGGCCATAAGCTGTCAGTGGTGACAGAAAGAGTAAGATCGAGGACACAAGCAGGTGAAATGAGCTTCCTGTGAAGCGTACCTGGAACTTAGGTGAGAAGCTCGTTCATTCATGAGAGCTCAGCTGCTACTCCTCGTCTAAAAAAGCCAGGATGCCACCTGGATGAGTCCTTGGTGAGAAATTTTGGGCATGTCCTTCCTGGCGGAGACCACTGAAATACTGGTTTAGGAACCCCTCAGTATCTACCTAGAAGACCTGAATGGGGTGGCCAGAGAGACGAGGGTAACTGGTAAAAATGGATTGATGGACTTAATAAAAGCTGATGAACCCATACTCTTTTAGTTTTTCCCTAATCTTCTGTCTTTGGGAATGAAAACTACCCACCGTGGCTTCATACTTAGCATCTTTACTCTGATGAGTCTCCAAACTTGGACTTTTGTCAGAGGAAGATGTCGAACATGGCGCCAGCTGGAGCCAACTGTCACACTTGGTGTTTAGAGAAATTTTGGAACAATATACTCATTGAAAGGCTGGTAATAACATCTCTGCACATGGTGCCAGGGGCTCTGCTGACCCTTGGCAATGTCCCCGGGCTTTTCTTCCACTGGCCAGAACAAAACAGCAGAGAACACTTTATTTATAGCAGCGTGACAACAAATAAAGTTGGAAAGGTCAGCCATGGGGCGTCCATGTGGGATAAGGGGCCTGTTGCACTGCTGAACTTCACAGCCAGTTTTTGTATTTATTTCCTAGTAACAATTACACTTTATGGCACAAGTTTTAAGTCCCTCTGCTGAGACTCCCTGAGCATGCAGGGCGCTGCAGATCCCAGCTTTACTTCCAAACAGGTGCAGCTGGCTGAGAATTCATCAAAAAGAAACTGCGGCTGACAGCATGATAATGTTTGGGTTTTAGCATTGAAATACGGATGAGCACTCGAAGACGATAACAAGATGGCAAGAAGAAAAGCAATCCATCAAGTAAATCCCCAAATGGCCACTTCTGCTTGTTATATCAACAGCATTGTGGAGAGGGAGCTGAATGGGCATTTGGTAACAAAACAGCTTTCATCTGTAATGGCTACCACACTCCACTCTCCCTTCTTTTGTGTTTTGGTATTTTTCTCCTAATTTAAAATGCCTACTTTGACATGCACTGGAGTCCTTGTTAATGCTAACTGTGCTTTAGGCTGCATGCAGACACACAGAAAACTTTGTAAGGGCAATCGGGACTACAGACTCTAAATTACTGAAGTTAACTTTTTTTTCTAGCTTCATTTCTACTACTGCATCCAGCCAGTAAGAAGAAGCTACAGGACAGTCCAAAAACATGATGAGCATGCATAACATATAACACAAAATGCAAATTCTCCTGCTTTTTTTTTTTTATTCTGCAGCTGTTTTTATTTTTGGAGGTATTTGAAACCTCAGCTGAGTTTTCCAGGAGCTTTTCCTTCATAGACCTGAGCTTAGGCTATGTTTAAATCTATTTAACAAATCCTCTTATGTTAGCTCTCTGTTCTATTATTTGTCTAATCTGCCTGATTGTAAACCTTTATATGCATCAGTAAATACTTTAGATTTAGTCCTTCCTCTTCTGTGGTTTTAAATTATTTAAATTATTGTACTTAGATGCTTAAAGGGACAGCAACCCAGGTACATAGTTTATAATCTACATTCTTTTTAATAGCCAGCATTGGGCGACTTCTCTGTTTGCAAAAAGAAGCCTGGTTCTATAGAAGTCTATGAGAAAAATACCCTGCTAATTTCTGATATAGTCACAGCATTCTCTTATTCTGTGTTTCCAGGCATGAATATTCCTGTGTGTGTGTGTGTGTGTGTGTGTGTGTGTGTGTGTGTGTGTGTGTGTGTGTGTGTGTGTGTGTGTGTGTGTGTGTGTGTGTGTGTGTGTTCCCTGACCCTAATTTCTTATTTTCATTTACCTTATTTTCATTAACCCATTTTTTTTTTTAATCAGACTGGTTTTATATGTATTGATTCCCTACCATGTTCCATGTATAGACCACTGGTTCTGAAAAAGAGAAGCCATTGGTAGTAGTGTCTTAAGCCAGCATTCTTTTTAATTGCCTTTGGTTTCCTGTTGGAAAATTTCCCTAATTCTCATCTTATTTATGAGCAGAATAAACACTTTTCTGGTGATTTTATGGTCTTGCTTGTTTCAGGTCATACTGAATAAAACATGATGCCCATATTGTAAATTAGGGGCCTCATTAAGGTTAAACAGGGTGAAAAGGCAGTAGATGCTGCAGGGTGTGCCTCGAGCTGCAACACCAAGTGCACATTGTGCTCAATTTCAAATCCCAACGGTAGTTTGAGGCTTCAAAGCAGGACTTTAGTAAGCAACGGGTGACGTCACCGTGGCTACGTCCATCTTTTATATACAGTCTATGATGTTGTCTTTAAACAGACTGAGTAGATGCTGCAACAAAACGGTGAAGCAACTATAGGTCACAACACAAAACCTCCTGACAGATGCACCTGAAAACACCTTTGGAGCGTTAGCATTTATGTTGTTATTAAAGTTTAGACTCTTCATTTAATTGGGCATCTTTGTGATTTTCTTTTGCAGAAAAATATATTTATCTGGTGCTCATGCTACTGTTTCACCAGTCACTCTATAAAGATACCAAGAACACTTTTCTCTCAGTGAAAAACAGCTAAAATAAAACCAAAATGGTGCACAAATTAATCTGATTTACTTGCATCAAATCTGGATCCAGATGAGGCTCATTTGGCAAAAACAAAAAGTGGAATTTGAATATTACCAGCAAGGAAACAAGGACCAGGCTATCCCACAGTTAGTTTTAGGAGGATCAGTCCTCATAAAAGCACTTTTCTGTGTATGGACGGCCCATTACTTCACACTCTCAGATGGCTCCTAAGTGCTAATAAAGAGCAGCTTTAATCAGATTCCTAATAAAATGACCATGTTTGAGGCTAGATATACTCCTGCCAAGTCAAACATTACAAAGAGTGTTTACCTCCACCAAAGAAGAGGAAGCTTAGCAGGACTGATGCCCAGAACATTCATGCTGGTACATGAATTGTATTTAGGCAGAGGGAGATTTGCTGTGATGTGCAAATTATATCCTACGTGGTTGTATAGTGGAAGGAAGATGGCATCACTGGGCCTCTGTACCATATCTGTGGTTTTGATGCGATCTGGAGCATTATTTATCTGAGACTGTGTTTGTCTACTCAATGCATAAGGCTTCATAAAGTTACCACAGGGTTCTTTATGTTCACATCAAGAAGACACATATGAGTAGGAGTCCTTTTGTGACTTCCTGATGAATCTAATTCCAATATAAACTCTTTTTTTTTTTTTTTGCTCCATTTTTGGCCTCAACCACCTCCACAGAAAAATATTTGACTCTTTTGCTTCTACTTTTTTCACTGACTCTTCACCTACGTCACAGCCGCTAGTTTCAGTCACTAAACTGGACCTCTCTGCTGTGTTTGTGTATCTTTAATGAAATTATCTGATAAATAACATGGTCCCGCTGTGAGGTACAGATTGATTAAGATTAAGATAAGATAGTGTTTATTTGTCACATGCACAGTTATACACAGTACAATGCACAGTGAAATGTATTTTGTACCTGCAACCATATATACACACACATATAAATAAGAAGAAGAATAAAAATAAAAAAAAGTAATTCACACTATACACTATACTCTATATACTATACACTATACACACTTTTATAAATTATAATATTTACATTGTGCAATAATGGTCCAGTTAGGGCTCAGAGTTGAGCAGACGGATGGCTTGTGGGTAAAAACTCTTCTTCAACCTTTCAGTCTTAGCCCTCAGGCAGCGGTAACGCCGGCCTGATGGGAGCAGGGAGAAGAGAGAGTGTCCGGGGTGGCTGGGCTGTTTTAGGATCTTCATGGCCCTCAGCCTGCACTGCTTGGTGTAAATGTCCTGCAGGTTGGGGAGGGTGGTTCTGATGGTCCGTTCAGCTGAACGAACCACCCTTTTTAGGGCCATGAAGTCCTGCTTGGTGCAGTTTCCCATCCAGGTGGTGATGCTCCCACGCATGATGCTCTCGATGGTGCAGGTGTAAAAGTTCCTGAGCACCTTGAGTGGGAGCTTGAAGTCTCTCAGCCGCCTGAGGAGGTAGAGACGCTGTCTGGCCTTCTTCACAGTGATGTTTATGTGATGAGTCCAGGACAGGTCCTGTGAGATGGTCACTCCCAGGTATTTGAAAGTGTCCACTCTTTCCACCTCAGCACCACTGATGACAAGTGGATGGTAGTCCCTCTGCTGCTTCCTGCTGAAGTCCACGATCAGTTCCTTCGTTTTGCTGACGTTGAGCAGGAGGTGGTTCTCCTGGCACCCTTTCTCCAGGCGGGAGACCTCTCTCCTGTAGGCTGTCTCCTCATTGTGAGAGATTAGTCCCACAACAGCAGTGTCGTCAGCAAACTTGATGATGACGTTGGACTCTGACGTGGCCTCGCAGTCATGGGTGTACAGTGAGTACAGCAGAGGGCTGAGCACACAGCCTTGGGGGGATCCAGTGTTGAGGGTGAGGGAGGATGAGGTGAGGTGACCCACTCGTACCACCTGTGGTCTGCTGGTCAGGAAGCTGTGAACCCACCTGCACAGGGATGGGCCCAGGCCCAGGTCCAGCAGCTTAGAGACCAGCCTGGAGGGAACTATGGTGTTGAATGCTGAGCTGTAATCTACAAACAGCACTCTCACATAGTTCCCCTTACCAGTGTCTATGTGTGAAAGGGTCTTGTGGAGGAGGAAGGATATGGCGTCATCTGTGGATCTGTCTGGCCGGTATGCAAACTGTAGTGGGTCGAGGGTGGTGGGCAGTGAGGAGGTGATGAATGTCTTGATGAGTCTCTCAAAACACTTCATCACCACAGAGGTGAGTGCTATGGGCCTGAAGTCATTGGGGCTGCTGGGGTGTGGTTTCTTTGGGACAGGGACTATGATGGACTTTTTAAAGCAGGTGGGAATCACACACAGTTTCAGTGAGAGGTTGAATATCAGTGTAAACACAGGTGCCAGCTGGTCAGCGCAGGTCTTAAGGACACGTCCACTAATACCGTCTGGTCCAGCCGCTTTCCTGGTGTTTACACTTCTAAACGCCCTCCTCACATCGCGCTCCGTCACAGTGAGTGTCTCCGCCCCTCCGGCCGGGAGCGCAGCGGGCTGTCGGCTTCCCGACTCAAAGCGCGCAAAGAAGATGTTGAGTTCATCAGCCAGAGAAGCGTCGGCACTCACCGGGTGTGTGTGTGGTGCTTTGTAGTCCGTGATGGTGCGTAGTCCCTGCCACAGTCCCCTGGAGTCAGACTGTTGTAGTTGCTGTTCCAGTCTGCGGCCGTAGCGATGTTTAGCCTCTTTCACCGCTCTGCGGACGTTGTATGATGCAACCTTGTAGTCCTCCATGTTCCCAGAGGCGAGGCCGGAGTTGTAGGCAACGGTGCGGGACCTCAGGGCGTCGCGGACAGATTTATCCACCCACGGCTTCTGGTTGGGAAAAGTCCTGATGGTCCTCCTAAGTGAAGTGTCTTCAACAACTTTCCCAATAAATCCCACGACAGTTTCCGTAAACTCCTCGATGTCTCCGCCCGCGCTGCTGCGAAACATGTCCCAGTCGGTTGAATCCAACGCACCCTGCAGAGCGGCCTCTGTTTGATCAGACCACCGTGTCACTTCTCTCACAGCAGGGGGTTCCTGCCTGAGCCGGTGTTTGTATTTCGGCATGAGAAGGACAGCGGTGTGGTCAGACTTCCCAAAAGGTGGAAGAGGCTTTGCTTTGTAGCCCTCTTTGAATGCAGAGTAGCAGTGGTCTGGGGTCCTCTCTCCTCTGGTGGGGCAGTCGATGTGTTGAATCAACTCCGGTATCAGCTTTTTCAAGTTTGCACTGTTAAAGTCCCCGGCTACGATGAGACCCGCATCAAGCTGGTTAGCCTGATAGGTGGAAATCGCCTCATGTAGCTCGGATAGTGCAGTGTTTGTGTCCGCCTAAGGTGGAATATAGACGGCGCTGAAGATGCCCGAAGTGAACTCGCGGGGCAGGTAGTGGGGGCGGCATTTCAGGGTTAGGAGCTCCAGGTTAGGTGAACATGATTGTTTCAGAGGGACAACATTCCTACTGTCACACCAGTTGTTATTAATCATTAGGCACACACCTCCTCCTCTTGATTTTCCAGACTCACTCGTTCTGTCCGTGCGATGAACACTGAAGAACTCTGACGGCTGTACGGCGTGGTCCGGTATGAGGGGGGTCAGCCATGTCTCCGTGAGACAGATGATGTTGCAGTCCCTTATGTCCCTCTGAAACTGTATCCTGGCCCTGAGTTCGTCCAGCTTGTTATCCAGTGACTGGACATTAGCCAACAGGATGCTCGGCATCCTCGGCAGGATGCTCGGCAGGATGCTCGGCAATCTTGCCCTAAAAGTTTGCGCTTCAGTTTTGGTGAGTTTATCAGCCTGTTACCTTAGCACTGATTTATAAGTATATGTGTTTGTGCATTGTGCCTGTATAGCTTCTGTTAACCAAGTTTGCTAGCATTATCTGATACTTCACTTAAATATGGTCATTTCTGACTCCAAAAAACTAACATGGCTGTGTCCAAAACACTAGGCTTAAGAAGGCAGAGTACAGAAACCCTGAACTGTAAAAAAGGTGGATGTAGCTTCCAGGTCTGAAAAGTAAAGCCAATATGGAAGTGCCCTAAAGCCGCATTCTTTTTTATGGCCGCATGGTTGCAAAAAAAGACTTCTAGTCCTATGTTTATGGGAAAATGACCTTCTGCCAAGACTTCACTTTCCTGCTGATGCACTCAGTCGCTCATTACAGATCATACTAAATAAAACATGTTTATTATTTTTTATAATTTTGGTCTTTCTACACTAAACAAATCTCTAAAAACAACAGACTGGCTGATGAATTGTGATTGACAGGTAGGTCATTAGCCAATGAGTGTGCTGTTTCACCATAATAGGCACCTCTTGCTCATCACACCTGATTTTAAAATACAAAGATGGTGATGGCTTCATGACGTGACTTTTCAAACCATTGGGTGACATCACACTGGCAATTTCCCTTTTTTTTTAATATACAGTCTATGGTCCTGTCACCTGAAAGACAAATAATAAGACAGGTTGTATTAAATTATTATGGCTTCTGGCCAGCTGTATTATGATTAAGTGTAGTTGAATACAGGCATTATTTTCCTGTTTTAGGACAGCTGATTTTGTAACTTATTAGTTTTTGACAGGTGTAACTGATAAGCACCTGGTTGCTTAAAAATGATAGTATCCCTCTAACCCTAATCCCAATGCATCAACACAGATACCTGCTAATAAGTGCTAATTAACAGGCTAAAAAAACATATTTCACTCACCAAAACTGAAGTAGACCTAAATGGTCTGCACCCCACATGGAGACACATTATTTGTCAGATAATTAGATTTAAAGTGCTCCAAAAGGCACCAACAGCACAAACATGGTGGAGAGGTCCAGTTCAAGGACTGAAATTAGTGGAGATGAAGTCAGTGAGTGGAAGGTAGAAGCTAGAAAGATAAAGTATGTGAGTATCTGTCCATCAATGTGCCAGGAAGTCAAACCTGAGAGACCAGGGCAAAAAGACCTTGTGTTCCTAACTTACAATAGTCCAGAACTTTTTGAGCACATCTCAAAGGTTTGTGTTATTTGCTGGATACCAACTCTCTGCTCAAAAACATTTAAGCAACACTTTGAAAACACATCAGAACTCTATGGGGAAAAAATTAATGCTGGATAAGTGAAAAAATGATGAAATTTGAAATTTCATTGCAGCAATTCAAAACGGTACTCAGTAGTTTGTATGGCCCCCACATGCTTGTATGTATGCCTGACAATGTCGGGGGATGCACCTAATGAGACAATGGATGGTGTCCTGGGGGACTTCCTCCCAGATCTGGCGGCAACCGAAACATAATGTCCCAGAGGTGTTCTATTGGATTTAAGTCAGGTGAACGTGGGGGTCAGTCAGTGGTATCAGTTCCTTCATTACTAGGAACTGTCTCGCCACAGGAGGCCAGACATTATTGTGCACCGGGAGCAACCCAGGACCCACTCCACCAGCGTAGGATCTGACAATGGCTCCAAAGATTTCATCCCAGTACCTAATGGCAGTCAGGGTGCCATTGCCTAGCTTGGTGAAGTATGTGTCCCTCCATGGATATGCCTCCACAGACCATCACTGACCCACCACCAACCTGGCCATATTGAATGATGCTACAGGCAGCATAACATTTTCCCCAGTTTTTCCATCCCTGTTCTCATCTGTGAAAAGCACAGGGTGCCAGTGGTGGACCTGCCAATTTGCTATTTTATGGCAAATGCCAATTGGGCTCCACAGTGCTGGGCAGTGAGGACAGGGTCCACTAGAGCAGGGCTCTTGAACTCCAGGCCTCGAGAGCCCCTGTCCTGCAGGTTTTAGATGTGTCTCTGCTTCTACACACCTGAGTCAAATGTAGAAGTCATTAGCAGGACTCTGGAGAACTTGACTGCATACTGAGGAGGTAATTCAGCCATTTGATTCAGGTGCGTTGGATCAGGGACACATCTAAAACCTGCAGGACAGGGAATCTCGAGGCCTGGAGTTGAAGAGCCCTGCAGTAGAGGATGTTGGGCCATTAGGCCACCCTCGTGAAGTCTGTTTCAGATTGTTTGGTCAGAGACACTCACACCAGTGGCCTGCTGGAGGTCATCTTGTAGGGCTCTGGCAGAGCCTCCTGCTGATTAAGAAGCTTCTACAGTCCTGTCCAGCTCTCCTACAGTAAGTGCCTGTCTCCTGTAATCTCCTCCATGCTCTTGAGACTGTGCTGGGAGACACAACAAACCTTCTGGCAATGTCACATATTGATGTGCCATCCTGGAGGAATTGGACTATCTGTGCAACCTCTGTAGGGTCCAGGTATCGCCTGGTGGTACCGGTAGTGACACTGACCCTAGCCAAAAGCTAAAGTAGTGAAAAAAAACAGAAAAGCTGAGAAGGGAAAAATGTCAGTGACCTCCACCTGTAAAACCCTTCCTGTTTTGGGGGTTGTCTCATTGTTGCCCTCTAGATAACCTATTGTTAATTTCATTAACAGTAAAGCAGCTGAAGCTGATTAACAACCCTCTCTGCTACAACTGACCAGATCAATAAAGTTTGAACTGACGCAATGCTTTACTCTGATTAAAAAGTGTTCCTTTAATTTTTTTTGTGTGTGTGTTGTGTAGTTTTGATAGTTAATAATTGCTTTGGGGCTGAATGTTGTAAAGCAGATATACACAGTCAGGCAAATGTCTCTCAAAGCCACACAAACACACAGAGAAATGCTCTAACAGGTCTTGTAGAGTGCAGTGATCAGAGGAGGAGGCACGGTTCACAGGAGAAGGCTGTTTCCCGTCCTGCTCCGTCGGAAATACCAGAAGCGAAGCCTCCGAGGCTGGATTCAGATTAGATTGTACACACTCACAAGCACACAAAGTAAACTCAGACATACACACAGCCTTGCATGCTGAAGCTGCCTCCCTCAAGCACCAAAACACGCACAAAAGACACGAATGTACACACAGGACACGTGAGGCTTGTACACACCCAAAACTTCCCATCCGCTGGGGGTATTGTTGGACTCTTCCTCCTCTGACGCCTGCGAGGCTCATGTTTGGGAAAAGGAAACACAGCCTTGTCTAAGTTTGCACAAAGCAGAGAAACAGAGGGTTTAGACCTTGTTCTAAACCCTCTGTATTTACATTCATGGAGGCGTCTCTTGAGTTTAGACTTTCACAATGATCCAGAGTGTTCTAGACTCAGTCAGATCTTGTAAAGTTGTTTTTCTTAACCATAGAAATAATTCTGTGATGATCCACTTTAGTGGTTTTCTGTAGTCTTCAAGGGGTTTTGGTGATGCTGAGCTGGTCAGTGCATTCCTTCTTTTTAAGTATAAATATGTTCATTCAGTGTCATATGTGGCAGTGAATGAAGAAAGCAGTTCTATTTTTAATAGTTATTTGTTTTCTGGTTACTGCTAATGTAACAGCTGCACCAGTGTGCATTTCCTCATTTTGCTATTTTTTTTTTTTTTGTAGTTTAGGAACACATCTTAGTTAGGGATGGGTATTTCAAGCAAAAATACTAGTTGACAATCACTAGTAACTACTTAATTATTTTTCAAAGAGCTATAATCTACCAGGCACCAGTAAAACATGTTTATTTCTGCTATAAAGCTGGGCATTTTAACAGAAGTGCCAAAAGCTGCAGTTCCTCTAATGTCCACTTGGGGCTCTAAAAGTAAGTCAATCCCCATCGACTTCCATGTTAAAATATGTAACTTTACAGCAGAAATGTTTACAGCCTGTTAGAAAAAAAATGTTTTGGTCTGTATGGACAGTCTCCCACTTCTGTCTTGTTTGAGCTCTTGGTGATTTTTGGAGCATTTTCAATAAAATAATATGGATTGCCATTTATACTCGGACACGGACACCTGGAGACACCTGTTATACTTCATTGAAGTTCACTCGAAATGCATGAGTCTGCTCAGTCATGAAAAAAAAGGGGGAAAAAAAACAGGCAGGCACATGGACACCTGCACGGACCCTTATGCTCACCCTCTGACGATGAAATTCACCTCACTTGGACCCGAGCGGACTCGCAGTATAACCAAGCTCACTACCTTTAGATGACTACCTAGCACTTCACCCTCTTGACCAAATGAGGTCCCTTCTGGCTCCAAAAAGAATCATGTGGGTGGTCTAACGTTCTAATGTCACAATGTAGACTCCAAGGCCAACAGTAAAAAGAAAGGAGAATATATATTTCAAGGCAAGAAATAGTCACCGAAAGTTTTTGATTTTTTTTTAATATAGTTTTATTATTGTTAGAATATTCAGATATCATTTCATGACTTTAATTTTTTTTAATCAAATTTAATGCTTTTTTTTTTTTTTTTTAAGGACCTCTGTGAGTGCAGCTACACGTTCCTCTGTCCAGCGTAGGTATACCTCTGGGATCACCATCCCAGATGTCCCCAGATGTCGCCATAAATCCCAGATGTTGTAAAATATCAGAGTAAATATTAAGGAGACAATAGAAGTGATTGAGTGCAAGCCTGCTGCTCAGTCTGTTCAGCGCAGCTGCTGTCACACACACACACCTACACACACACACATCCTATTTAATCAGATTGAATTAAGACATGGATCAAAATATGACCTCATCTATAATATCTCTGAATAGGTTTTAAAGCCAGCATATCAGGCCTCGGAAAACTTCTCTTTTTCCACTCCTTCTTCTTTTCCCTCTGCAACTCCACAGACTGGGAAAAGTCCATTAGTTGTTTACATACTCCCACTTCCTCCTCCTCCACTTGTGAATTAATGATGCGAGTCCCGCGGACCGCTATCCTCTCCTCACCTCTCCTCTACTCTGAGGGAGTTATTCACATTTAAAAGCCCATAATCAAACACCTACGCCTTAAATGGAAGCCCATTAAGGCTAATGGTATACCTTGGACCGAGCCAAGATGAAACCTTGAAGAACTACAGACTATTAGGGCACAGCAAGGACTTTGTCCTCCCCGTGTTGAGTCACTGGCTAAGTCAGATATCTGTCTTTCATTTCATCCAAAGCAGGGTTATAATAGTTTTGGATTTTACATTATAGTTTAGTTTTAGTTAGTTTTTACTTTTTTTTCTCTAATTCAGTTAGTTTTAATTAGTTTTCAGAGTGGTTTTGCTCGTTTTTATTAGTTTTTATTTTTGGTTTTATGCTTAGTTTTAGTTAGTTTCAGTATTAGTTTTAGTATTTTCATACTTAATCAGGTACGCTTTAAAGATACCCTTTAAAGAAATAAATTCAGCAACCAACTGTTCACAGACAGCAGAACTACATGCTAAATGTGTGTAATATTAAGGACACACATGAACATCAACAGGGAGAAACAAAGAACAATATGAACTCCAAAACTCGATAAATTCTACAATAAACTCCCAATAAAGTTCAGCCTCAGTGCAGCAGATTAACAACAGCTACATGTGGTGTTTGACAAGAACAAACTCCTTGAAGGAGTCAAAGCTCAAATCCAGCTGCATCCTGATGTTCTCACCACCTGATGCTGCTTCTGTTTTGGAGCTAGCTTGGTTAGATGCTCGCTGATTAGACTTGCAGGGTCTTTGCGGCCTCTGTAGCCTACGGAAGTGTCCGACCTCATGTCCGCATTTATGCATGTATAGCTGGATTGCGTGTGTTAATTACCTTGTGGTTGTGTGCTGGGGGGTTTTTTGGTCCTCGCTCTTTGTGCTCAGTTTTTAGGGTGCAAACATATTTGTCCCTGTTTTTTCACTTTCTTCATTTCTTCATGTCCATTCCCATAGTTTCAGGAGCTCCCTCCAGGAATTTGCTGACATTTGTGAGTCCTTATATTGATGCTTTGATTATTAGTCCTGATTGTTATTATCTGACTGATAAAGTAGCCGGAAACGCAAAAGGACTAAACACAACGTTGTGGGCTGCGTTGACCCGACGAGTAGTCACGTTTCTCTGGAGGTGCAGGCCGGGTTGCCTTGTAGGATGAGAGCGGTTTCCGTAGCTGCCTTGTGTGCGCTTCTCAGGTCTACTTTGATGTTGGTGTTTTTTTTCCTGACTAAGAAGTGTTCCGTACATCATCCACAACATCATCCACAACAAGACACTCGCTGCTATCTGTGCTATCATAGTAAAAAAAAAAAAAAAACACCACATGGGACTCTCTGAGGAGCAGCGCGGTGTGCGCACGCACGCACATGCGCACCCATTTGCCCGACGGCGTTCCGAGCTTAAACTCGGAGAGAGAAAAAAATTATTTCATATCAATCCACAAGACTTTTGAAAAAATAACAATATCTATAATTTCAGTTAGTTTTAGTTAGTTTTGTAAACTCACAATTCAGTTTTAGTTAGTTGTCGTTTCTTCCTTTTAATTTTAGTTTTTATTTATTTCAGTTAACGACAATGTTTTTTCAATTTCAGTTTTCGTTATTTCGTTCGTTTTCGTTAACTATAATAACCCTGATCCAAAGTAGTTCTTTTGCACCACCAGCAAACGGTTAAGGTCAGAGATTGGAGCTGGTGGAAAGTATTCAGTCTCAAAGAGCAGGAAAGTTCATCTTGTTAATTTCCTCACTCATTTTTCTGTTCGTAATTTCACCGTCTGAGGGTTGTGATATGGGCCCTGAGGAGAGGACATTATTGATTAGGCCTATATTCAGGCAAACTAGACTTTGGACTTTCTATTTTAAATTACAGCTTTTAAAAAAGTGAGGAAATAATAATTGCCAGCCTCTAATCCAACTCCTGCCCTGTCTGTGTGCAGCCAGCTCACTCTAGAATTCATCATTTCCTTCCTTGGATGACCATCAACATCTGTACAGATTTTATCTCCCAAATTCACCCTTCAAATTCAAAGTAGCTCTTCCGGCAGGCACTCACATGTCTGCTCAAGTGTTCCCTCTGGTTATTTTTAGGATACCCCCCCCTATCTTTGGTGTTCAGATGGTCTGGTCCAAGTCATGGGAAGGGAAGGGGAGTGGTAGAGGAAAAGAGGAAAACTCCAACAATTACTTCATTAACATGATGCCCAGCATTCCCAGCATAACTGGACTTTGCAGCTCCGTTCCCAGACTGGATATATGACTTTGGATTTAATTATTTGCAAACCTCATGTGTTTATCTGGATCAGCTGTCAGGGGTGACATGAAGACCTGCTGAAGTTTTCCTCTCCTTAGTCTTCACACCTCAGACAGCATGTTGATCACAAGTGAGTATGTGTTAGGTTCAAACTTAAATGTTGTGTTACATGATGGGATGGGCCTCTTAATTCAATTTCTTTCAAAGGAAATGATTAGTTTAGCAAGAGACAGAGAAAAGTTTTCAAAGGTTTCTTTGTTGAATGATTTCAGATGAGACGTAAATATGTTGATTCTTGAGGCAGAAGAAGAATTTAAAGAACTCCATCACTGACTAAAAAACTTCTTTGTTGTTTGAAGGCCGTGGGCCTGAAAACATCACGAGTGCGCTTTTGAACTCTGGTGATATAAAAGCCTGTTTTACTGGCAGGAAGCGCGTGGGATTCACTCTGAATGTGTGTGGGTTACTTTGGAAATGCGATCTGTTGAAGAGAACTTTCCACCTGCTGAAGAAAACTGTACATATATTCAAACTTTTTAGTCTGAAAACACATTAAGGGACTACAGTGTGTATAGAAGGCACTCCTGTATGTAGACTTTATGTAAATGATTTCATAGTTGAGGCTTTTATTCTGAAACATGGGCCTGAGATCTGTGTTTTTTTGTTTGTTTGTTTTTTGCTGGACCTCAGACTGGATCCTTCACTTAAACTTTCCCATCATGTTTTTTGCATGTCAGTAAATGTGTGTTAATGTGAGAAAGATCATGTTGTGAGTGAGAACAATATGAATGCTGTTTGGAGGTTATTGGTTCAACTCCTGGCGCCTTTTTGTTGAAGTTCAACTTGAAAAGTAATTTGAATAAAGGTGCTGTGTATTAGGGTTTAATCCCGGGATCCGGGATTCCCGGGAAATGCGATCAGAACCATTTCCCGTTTCCCGGGAAACGTTAGACGGGAAACCGGGAAAAAAGTCGCGCGCGTCGATTTGACTTTCAGAAAGAAAAGAAAGCTTCAGAATGTTAAATTTAAGGAAATATTGAGAGAAGGGTTCGTTTAATGCGAAAAGCATTACTCTTCATTTCAGGCACGTTCAGCCTCCGTTTAAGGCTTCAGCCTTCATCGCAAGCGTTTTAATAGAGGTATTACACAGTTGTACTTTTTTCCTCTTTAATTTGTTAAAATCGTAGGCAATGTGTTTACCCTAAGGTATTTTGTATTATATAATTTATATTATTATATATTGTTATATTGCATTATATAGCCTATAAAATATGCCTGCCCTGAACAATAAAGAAATATCTGTTTAACTTCGAGTGTTTCTTTTCCTCGTTTGCAGCTGCTTACTAACAATCATGAATTAGGATACGGGCCTAATGTGTGAAGAAATTATCATGAAATAGATTGCTTTAACATATTTCGCTTTTAAAATGGAGTTGAGTAAAATGTATATTTTTTAGGCTATAAGGATTGGCCAGTTTTTCAAAAGACGATTCACAGCGAACCTACTTTAACCCTCAGACACGGTGTTATAAATTTGCTGTTGCCAGAATGGCAATGACCAAGTCGTAGTGCATTACTCAAGGCCCTGTGTTATGCCATATTATAGTGTAGTACGGTAGTTAACTTTTCAATGACTATTACAGCGTTCCACTGGTGGAGATACAGTGTAACAGATGTCGCCACGACAGCGTGGCTGAGCCATTATCAATGCTGTGGAGATGAACCGTATTGTTCTGCACCAGCAGTTGTAAAATAGCTTGGTATAATTCCATGTACAATGGAGGAATATTTGAATTATATTTGTTAAGGGAGTGTTGAGGAACGATACAACACCGCATAGCTCGAGCACTCAAATGCCGAGATGTAGGTTTTATTGCGTTAATCAAGCCAACGTTGCCCCCTACTGGGCATAACAGGACATAGCTGGAAAGCTACCTCTAAAATATCACAATAGGTTAAGGCCGACACAGGCTACAGAAGGCCTAATTAAAATAAATAAATAAATAAACTTTTTCCCGGGATTCCCGGGAAATGGCTCGTCATTTCCCGGGATTTGATTCATGTCATTTTCGGGAAAAATATTAAACCCTACTGTGTATATGTGGCTCCACAGTGTAATGGTTTACACATTTGCCTAACAAGAAAAAGGTCCCCCAGTTTGATCCCAGGAGGAGAGACAAGTCCTTTTGAGGTTGCGTCAGGAAGGGCATCCGGCATAAAAATCAAACATGAGGAGCCGCCTGCTGTGGAGACCCTTTGTGAATAAGGGAGCAGCTGAAAGTAGCTTCATATATGTGGTTCATTGTTCAGCTAGTTTGTTTTAGCTCTTAGTTTTGAGGCATAAGAACTGAACAAGGGACATTTTTTTTAAATGTCTGTGCTGATGTCTCTGCAAAACATTTTCATATGATTATTTATCAAACAGAAATGTGCATATTAGGTAGTCAACAGAAGTAAGTGAAGCTTTTTCCCTAACTTGTCAAACAAAAATGATAAATATTCTGCTTCCAGCTTCTGAAAAGTAAAGATTTGTAACTTTTCTTTTTTGTTGATTATTGTAAATGAAATGTTCATGATTTCTGGACATTTGGTTTGTCATAACCAATTTTATTGCCCACAAAGTTTATATAATAACCTTACAGTTAGAAACATATTTTTATAATTATTTTATAATTAATGTCATAGGTCAAAAAATGGTTTTAACATGCAGCAAATGGAAATGTCAATCTTTGTCAGTAAGCAGTGTTAATGAATTACCTGGCATCACAGAGATGTGTACAAGGTGCCCTTGGACACTGGTTTACTGGTACAGCAGTCGTGGCTGTATTATTTAATGAAAGTAGACCGTCTTGTTTAACAGAGCAATAAAGTCTATGAAAGCAGACAGGAGGGTTGGCAGTGGCTTTAAGACTAGACAGTTATTCCAGCCTGTTCTCTTCCCCAAGGTTAGTGTCGTTTTGTCAACACTGCTGACATGGATCATTCACACACAAGGTCTGTTATTCCCAACTTGTCGTTTGTCAACAAGTAGAGTTACTGTCATAAACAGGCAAATTTACTGCAAGCCATAATCTATTTCTACACCTAGCCAAGCAGTTTTCTCTGAGTAAACCTAACAAGGCAGTTTCTAGTACCAAAACCCAACCAGGAAAACCTACCAAACTTGTTGTCACTATCTAAACCTAACCAAAAATATCTAGTCAGGTATTTTTTTGATGCCTAAACCTAACCAAGTAATTTTTAGTGTCTATAGCTAACCAAGAAAGCCTAACCAAGCACTTTTTAGTGCCTAAACCTAACTAAAAATATCTAGTCAGGTACTTTTTAATCCCTATTCCTAACTAAGAAAACTTTACCAAGTAGTTTTCAGTGACCTAAACCTAACCAGTGAATAAAAGTAAAAACAACAAAAAAGTGCAAAACCCAAATGCTCCAACAGTTCAGTCTAATGCCTGATAAACCTGCAGCTTATGGCACGTAATGTAGACTGTCTCTCAAAATAACTACATTTTTCCCAGAATATCTTTCAGAAACTTCTACACAACAGGTATTTCTTGCTTTGCACAGAAAAAAGAAGAAAAGTTTCCCCAGTAAAGGTTAAGAGAGAGTTTCTCCTCTTTTTCTGACTGCAGTTAATTCTGGTCCATTTCCTCCTCCTTCTCCAGATACTCATCTGTAAATGCCAGACAGCCTCATAAAAACAAAGTACAGGGGGTCTTATATCATAAATAATAATAATATATCAGTTGACCTTTTTTTTCATCAAAGACAACTTAACCATAATTTATTTTTAAAACTGCTGTAAAACTGAAGACTCACCAAGGACCTTGTATCTGTTGTTTTCCTCCTAACAGTTAATGAGCTATAGGCCTTTCCACCTAAATGCACAATTGTCTCATTAAGTATCAGGAAGCACTAAAGTTTTAGAGTCCGTATTGAGGATAGATATGTTGCAGGCCAAACCATCTGTAGCTGCTTCTTTAATTAACAATTACTGAGAAACCTGCTGGGAAATTAGCTCTTCTTTCATAATTTTCACATGGGTGCCAGGCCACTATATTTACTTAAGTCAAACACAACTCATTGAATCTTTTAACCTCAAAAAGTACAAAACAGGTTTCTCATTGTTAGCTATTGTAGCTTGCAGAAACTTTAGTTAAGGTATCCCTGTAAGTTGACCAAAAGAGACTGAAATTCACGGTTCTTTGTCATGATGGGCTGGTGTTGTACTGGTAATACTAATCTAACTTAGTTCTGTAAGTTGGCCAAGATGGAATGAAACTCACTACAATTTCTCACGGTTGAGAAGTACAGCTTATAGTGCATTTAGCTGAGATAATGTATCTCTGTAAGTTGATTAAAAAGAGATTGAAACTGCCCTTATCTGGTGTGAAACACAGAGAACTTTCCCATTTTTAACTCTAGTTTTGGTATATCACAAAAAGGAATCATAGACTGTCATTACCCGCAGTAGCAACAAATCAAGGTGATTTGGTTTTCGTTTCACAAACACTGCACGCCTATTCCTTAGTAAATTTGATTTTAGGTAAACTTGATTTTGGTAATTTTAGTCAGATTTTGTGGCTGTTGAAGAGAGTCATATTCCTCCTTTTTTTAATGCTAATCTAAGATCATCTGCCATTGGCCATAAAGGTATATTTTACAGACAGCTTGGAAAAATATTGTCTCATCAAGCTCTGACATTTTGGGAAATATGCTGCTTTCTGCAAACTACTCAACTGTTGATGCATATTATAATGCTAGAATCACCTTTCACATATGCTAACCCTATACAGTATAGTATAGATGTAAAGTGAGATCTGATACTGTGAAGTAGTTAGTAGCAGTAAATTTTGCACGTATAACGACAGAATCACAACATAAGGCTCAGGAGCTCTTGCATTAGAAGTCAGATTAGTTTGGTAATAATATGAAATGTGACATTCTCAGATTTCGTCCAGAATAACAGCCTTAATTGGATGCAAAGACCATTTAGATCATTTTTCTAAACAGCAGGATTTTATAGAGATTTTAAAGCATCTCAATCCTATGTCACCAAATTCAGGCCAATGCTGAGAACGATGTTAAACTTTTGACAGGTAAAATCCTTAATAGCAATGGGCAGGGGAGCTGGAAATTAAATTTAGCACATGACACGTGCAGCAAGTGCTTTGGGACGAAAGAAAAATAAAATAGAACTGGGTTTATGCCCGGTGGCACATAGCTGACACGTCATTGTTTATCTGGATATGTTTCCACAAACTGCCCCTTTTGTCCTTGCACTTAGCTTAATAGTAACCTGAGAGTGTTTATCCAGACTCTGAAAAGTCATCTTTCCACTGGCCCAAAGGCTCTGGACAGACTGTGTTGTTAGCAACAGAGGACAATACTGGAGGAATAATTATACTGTACCTACGTATGAGGTATGAGCTAATACAGCAATGACTGACAGCTGAGAACGAGCAGAGGCGTATCCACTGTACCCGTCCAGAATAGCTGTAACTGTAAACTGTACCACAATAGTGCAAACTACCCATTTTATCCTGCAAATGCTTAAACTGCTCAGTGTTCTCACACAGATGTTGAATAAATTATAATTATTATCAATTATTTTGCTGTAGAAGATATTTCACGGTATGAACTAACCAGACTTTAACAACACAGCACAGAAAGACGTTTAATAAAATTCAGGAGGATCAAAAATACACTGAATTTGACTGCATACGCTGTTGTATCCTTTCTGTGCTGGTATTATTTACTATTTTGGACTTGTATGAATGTTTTTACTATAGTTACAACAGACAGGCATCACGGCCAACATCATCGTGGCCATTAAGCCTTTTTCTTGTAAATGGTTTAATTTTTTGGTCTAGGTGATTATTGTTATTTGTCTGAATCATGTTACCGTAAGTCAGGCTCTAGACGCAAAAATTAGGCCAACGTCAAAAAACTGGAGTTCCTCTTATGGCCACTTGAGGCTAGCATATCACCCAAACCATTACACCATCACCAGTAGATACAACGCAGGATGGATCCATACCTCATGCTGCCATCATCATCCATCCATGCCATGTTCAAAGACACCTAGGTTACCTTTTTTTCCCCATTCTGATGCTCAGTTTGAACTTCAGCAGGTCATCTTGATCCTGTCTAAATATATTGAGTTCCTGCCATGTCTGATTAGATATTTGCATTCAAGAGCAGTTAAAAAGTGTATCTAGTGCACTTTATAACTGCTCTTGTAAATGTAAAATTTAGATTTTTTGTTTTTTTTGCAGGAAAGAGGAAGATTTGATAGCTGTAAAACTCACTAAACCCTTGAAATTACCCCAGTGTAAAAGTAATTATGTCATGCAGTAAAATAATAAGACCTATTGGCCTGATTTTGACTTTCTTGACCATTATTAATTACACTATCACATCCACTCCAGCCATGGATTTATTAAATGTATAAAAGTAAAAACATCAAAGACTACAGACAGAAAATGAATAGTTTGATATTTATGTTTGTGCACTTTCACCAGTTTATTCAAGATGGCTAGAAGTTTCTGGAAGCGTACTACTGAGGAGGCTGAATGAATGGGAATTTGTGTTTACTGAATGTCATGAACCTAGGGTCACTGCTTCCTGAGGACTTTTGAACAGAGTATTTCCAGGGGCTTTAATGCAATGAATTCTTTCTGTACTTGGGTCAAAGTAAAGGTCCTTTCAGCTGATTCCACCGAACAACTCATTATTTCTGCTTACAGGAACAGATCTCTTCAGCTTTAATGGATTTAATTCTTTCTTTAAAATCTGTTTATTTGTGAGTAGTGGCATGTTGTGCACCGAAGGGTCATAAGTTTTGTTTTCTTACAGAGTCCACAGTACGCCCAACATTATTTAATGTAGTGTTGATAAAATTTAGATACTGGACTGTCAGTCCTGTGTGCAGGCAGTGCAAAAAGACCCAACCACTTTTTATTTATTTATTTATTTATTTCCTGTTCTTGGTCTTGGTGAGTTTTAGCATTTACCCCTCTGGCCCATCATAACCGGAGGCGTCTTAAACTTTGCAAAGCTGCCCGAGCTGACAGGAGAATACCGAGGAGAAAGAGCGAGGAGGAGGACGGAAGCATTGCATGCTGTTTTGACAGGCAGCTGACATGCCTCTGATCTCCATCCACACCTCTAAAGCAACGGCAAACAGAAAGTGGACTAGTCACGCAGAGGAGGTGAGGGGTAGAAAGTGCTGCCCTCAAATATCAGTTAAGTATTGGACGTTTGAAGGACGGGAGCTGCTCATGATGTAGCTGAGTGAGAGAGAAGAGAGCTGAGCATATCTGGTTTTTGCAGATTGGGTCAAAAACACAAACAGCAGCACAGCATGCGTGCTAAAGTTGAAACAGAGTTGGACCTGATACTACTTATTTTATATACAGACAGCTGGCTTAATTTACTGTCTCAGATTTTATATAATTTATCATTTTCAAGTTTTCTGTAGACATCTGTTAAAGATTACAATAAACTGAATAGTTTTTACTGTTAAAATATTCATTACAATCAGTGTAGTCTTCAAATTAAAGGCATAGTTGCCTTTTTATGTAACAGACAACTAGCCAGTTTTTAGGAACAAACGTTATCTGATTAGCTTTTCTTAAGGTAAAGTTACCTGTCCTACTTTTTTCCAGAAAGCCTCAACATCCCAGAACACCCCTCTCTGTGTGTGATTTTGAGCAGAAATCTTACCAAAACACATCCAAGCTATTAAAATAAAGAAGTCTTTTAGTACATTATTCCCCAAATAAAAAATACAAAACCAACCTGATATGGGACAGAACTGTTAACTCGTTCAGCTCTAACTCCTGCAAACACAGAGGAGAGCACAGAAGAGGAAATCATGCTCCTGTTCGGTGATTCAGTGGAGATGATAAAAGAGGAAAGATCACAATAGTCATTCGAAAGAGATTCAGAAGATACCACCTGCAGTGTTTTGAATCTACCCTGAACTTCCATCTGGTGCCCGATTTTTGTGTTTTTTTACATAAATAAATATTTCTAATGCAAATTTATGAAGAATCTGCCATTCAAAATGTAATAAGAGGGCATTAATGCGTCCAAACACAGCCTGAAGCCACGCAGTTTCATAAACATTTTAAAGTAGTTAAATGCCTGTCAGAAAAATGACTGTTAGCTTCATAATGATATATCAGTCTGAAATCTGACTTACACTATTAGATTAATAGAATATGTCAAGACTTTAAGTCCATATTTTTAGTGTACACAATTAGCTTTTATTTTCAGTTGGAGTCATATGTAGTAATGTATGTAATGACCTAACAGAAAAATCTATAAACCCCAAATTATCCTATTTTCTGCTGAGCAGTAATTCTGCTTTTCCAGGTCAAAGCTTTGGTGTCCAGACAAGCATAAACACCCAGACACAAACGGCCCACCGAGCACGTAACCTCGCTATGCATAGTTCCTCTCTGCATCCACACATGCACTGTCCAGTTTCCTGCAGCAGGTCGGGCGGAGTCACCCTAATCAGGCACTCCAATCTTATCAGGGCCCAGAGGGGCCAAATCACAACTTCCTCAGAGACAAAGTCATTTGGAAAGGGAAGAGGCCTCTGCCTGCTACTCAAACAGGAGCCCAGCAGATACCATCACTTACGTAAATACTAAGCCAAGGAGAGTGGGGACCATGAATGTGGCAGCTCAAGTCTTTCATCAAACCTGAGAGCCCAGTTTAAAATGCATTGTTGTTTCTTGACAGGTGGGGAATGTTTGGTTCCTCACTGGAATCGTAATTCATGTGAAAATTGGGGCAGAAATGAGTTAGGTTCATTCTTAAACCCTCTGAAGAGCTTCTCGGTGCCTTCTAGTTTCTCAGACTGTGTACACGTTCTTTACACCATTTATACCATTTCACTGGTAAATGAAGCAACAATGTACCTTATCCTCTGCAGCAGCCAGGACATGAAGAAACAAAAGTCACGAAATATAAAATAATCACGAAATAACAAAAATAAATGCAATATCACAAGACAGAAGAACTCAGAAAGGTAAAAAAAAAATACACAAAAGAAGGAGCTGTTTATACTGGCACTTGAGGCGCACTGGACTTGCTGCAGTTTACACCTGAACAATAAGTGTTCACACTCAATGGAAAAAAACTCTGCATCAGCGCTGGTAAAGGAGTAGAAGAAGTTGAGTTTTTGGGCGACGTGGTGGTTAGCACTGTTGCCTTATAGGTAGAAGGTCTGGGTTCAAATCCACCTTGAGTTTGCATGTTCTACCTGGCTGTTGTTTGCGTGGGTTTTCTCCGGGTACTCCGGTTTCAGTGGCATTAGGTTAATTAGTGATTCTAAGTTACGTGTACGTGTGAATGGTTGTCTGTCTCTCTGTGTTAGCCCTGTGACAGGTTGGCGACCTGTACAGGGTGTACCCTCCCTATGACAGCTAGGATAGGCTCCCGCCCTCCCGTGACCCTGAAAAGGATAAGTGGAAGAGAATGGATGGATAGAGTCTCATCTTTTCAAGCTGTTGCAGCATCTCCTTCTGTGTGATCCATAGACAGACTACAACATGGATTTAGCTTCCAAGTGGAGTACCTTAAACCTGCATTCTGCCTGAAGGCCACCAGATGGCGACAGCTATGTTTATAAAAACACTTGTGGTCCTACTGAGGTGTTGCAGACACTTGACCTCTAACCACTTGTCTGCCATTTTGGACGTGACATGGTCACAGTGTAGGGTCGCCTGGACAAGACCCCAGTCACACAGGCCTAGAGACTGGTCTCCAGTGGTCGTGTATGCCCCAACTGGTTGGCAAAAACTTCCTTGTGATTCTTTAGATTTTTAGCATATTGCTGTGGTTATAGTTTGAATAAAAGTAACAGACTTGTCTACAAACACTCCTCTCTGAGCCATGCCTTTTGAAACATGGTAGCTGCAGTGCCGAGGCACACCTTTTACTTTGAAAGTGAACCTTCTCATTTTCCGGTTTGCATTGCACTTTTTCAAGTTTCACTAGCTGGGCTAGTAGCTGGTGAGTATTGCTGACAAACATGGAAGACTACAGCTAACTGTGGCAGCCTGCTAGCAACCAAAGCAATCACAAGCAGGTTTTTGGTACAGCACTTTATTTGAATCTGATTTCACTCAGTGAGAGCCAGCAACGGCGAGCATAAATCAGGCTTAAGTGATGCAGTGGTCTGGATCCACAGCCATTCAGCGTAGCCGCAGTCAGCTGAATGACCTCTTTCCTGTGTCATCATGATTATTTGTGTTCCTTTTTACAATGTTAAATTATCTTAAAATGTTGTGTGTTACAGTTAGAGGGTGCTCTTTTGTTGATGATATCTTCATTAGTCACATAGACTTTAAACCAAGTGTGCCAGACATGGTAAGGAAGTCAAAAAATAAACCTTTGCCCCTAGACTGAATCAGTTCAAATGTTAAAACAGAGAATTAGAGCTTTTTCTAACCATGTAGAACAACTGCAAATTATCTCTTTCCCAGAATTGAGCGAGCACTCCAAACACTCTCTTTTCCTTATTTCTCACCTCTTAGATATAGAGGCAAAGTTCTTGTTAAGAAGAAGACAGTCTTTTATGTCCTGATGCCTTTTTAGAGTCTCTGAGCTTGAAAGCACAGTATAAACATCTAAATACTTCGTAGCACGCAACAAAACAAATGAAATCAGCTTTTCATCCAAGGTTGACTGACCTTCTAGTTTTGTAATCTTTTATATCTGAGTCACAGCAGAAGTGCAACACATTTCTGTAGTAATTCCAGTCTATGGGACATGTAAAAACTGATTTAAGCCCCTGAACACCCACAAACCTCACTGAGTCCCAACAGTTAACAGCTATTTACAGGCTGTGGGGCACCAGCACCCGACTGCTCCTGGAAGTTCTCCATGCTGCCTCCAAACCCCAGTTAACCCTTACCTCCACAGCAATTTACAGTGCTGCGTACTGACAGAAATTCCACTTTTAATGTGGCATCTGTCCCTCAGTGACTTCAATTAAACTGTTATATAATTGTAATAATAACAGTCATCCGGTTTGCCTACTAAGATTTTCCCTACAGGCTGTAACCTCAAACATTTTCTACAGAAGCTGCTCCTGTAAGCTGTGAGCCACTGTTGCCTTTAAGCAGGGAATAAGAACCGCCTTAAAGTGGAAAACTGGTTTAAATGACAAGTTCTTTAATCTTGTGAGCCCAGAGGTTGCAAAGTGACAGGCCGTGCTTTTTTTCTGTGCTGGTAATGGTTTGAGACGTTGCTCAGAGTGAGAGAAAAAGTGGTTCAAGGCTCTAGTAGACCCACATATCCCTGGATTTACAGCTCCTTTTGTAGACGTGAGCCAGCCGCTCGGCAAGCACTTGATCCCTTTCCTGTCTTGAATGTCACATCTCCATCGTGAGGCCGGAAAACAGACTAAACACCTAACTAGCCAGTTATGTCAAGGTCAAAATAAACATGGTAATTTGTCTATATTTTACCACTCAGCCTGTTCCTTTCATTCTGTCTCCCCCTTCTGTCATTTTGAAGGTTTAATTTCCGCCCGTGTTTACATATCGGGACCATCTGCTGTTCTCTGACCTGGGGGTAGAGAGAGACCATATCATAAGCCAAGTTTCCATCCTGCTGTCAAGTGAATTTTAGTCAAAGTTTTGAAAAGTCACATAAAATAAAATGAGAATTAGATGCCTTTCTTTGGTGTCAGCTGAAGTGAATAAGTAGGCAGTAAAAAAAAAAAAAACACAACCAGCAGACAAGAAGCATTAGAAGAATCAATCCGTCATGGGCAAACGGCTGTTGTTTGTTCTTTAGTGGAGACTAATGTTGGCCATATTTCATGCTGTCTGAATATGAAAACAAGAAATGCCCTTGGCAGTATTCTGACTGCTAACTGCGACAGGCCTCTTCTGCATGGAGAGAGAGCAGGTTTAATATTTCAGGGGGAGTTGTGGTGGACAAATATTTTGAGAAATCCAAATCCTCTTCTGAGCCGCACAGACAGACTGAGAAAATGATTTCTGTCGCTGCATATTGTAAACATCCTGGATCAACTAAACATTTTTGATGCTTCAAGTCAGGGCATATTGTCGGAGTTTTCCAACCCATTCAACCTTTTCTAATACCTCTCCTCACAAATACTGCACAGCAGCTGAAATTAATTGGTATTCTGTTGCGTGCGTCTTGTATGTTATTTTGAAGTGAGGAGGAAATATGTTGAAGTATGTATGCCTGTGTCTGTTCCTGTTTCTCGTCTTAGTGTGCAGTCAGGGAAGAGCATTATTGTGTCAAGCACTGTTTCCCGTGTACTCTACTGTGTGCATTCATTTTAATGTGTTTGATAAAATGGCCACCACTTAAATCAGTGTTTCTCAAACTGTGGGACGCACCCCACTAGTGGGGCGCAGCATCATGACAGATGACAGATCAGATTAATTCTCACAGTAGAACAAGGAAACATTAGCAGGGATGTTAGCACAGCAACTAGCAAAAGCTCTCCACCGTCATCGTCTGCTGTGTACAGACAACCCTTGTACCGCAGCTTCACCATCTGGGGGGACACCCCCCTTCCAATTATAGCAAGTTAACCTAGGTTGGGGGATGTTTAATTTAACACTTCCTGAGTCATTGGCAGCTTGGTGGTTATCTTTAACATAAAGGGGTTCGCTTGTGTTTTCTGTGAGGCTGCTGAAAATGATGCTTCAAGGCAAAGACATGTTACATTTATGTTGTGGGATTAGCACTAGGAGCCCACTGTGTCCCATTGTTTGCAAGACTTATCTGTTTTTAGCTAGCTAAACTATCCTTTTACCAAATTAAATATTTGGGATTGCCCATTGTGTTGCTAAGTGTCATTTACCGTTGATAAGATACTAGATTTTACTATTTGATCATATTAATTCAACACCTGTTGAGTCACAGTTAATTTATTAGCTTGAGCTTTATCTGGGCTTCTTTTGGCACTGCTGGCTCAATTACGCAATGTATGGGCCAGACATGAGCCAAAAGTAATAAGGTAGGTCTAGCATGGGTTGCAGGAAGTTCAGTGTGGGCTGGATGAAGCCTAAAAATTAGGAGCCAGGCTTGACAAGGGTTATATGGGCCAGATGTGGCCCAAAGCACAACCACCTGGCCCAGACCAGACTTACCCCAAGTTAACGCCATCAATTAAAACCAGGTATATTGCTATGTGGGATATGGAAAGCTTGAATCAACGATGCACATATTGCAGAATATTAATGTGAAATATTAGTGTAATCACTGTTGAGTGGAGTGGTCTGAATGGAAAATGAGAAGCCTGTGAGAGCTGAAGTGTTGATCGGCCCATCCATAGCAGCAGTCTCAGAGGAAGAAGGTGACAGATGACAAGAAGTTTAACCTCTTTTCCCTCGCGCTCTCAAAAATATCCCCACTCTTAGCCAATTAGCAGTGATTAAAATGGCCTCTTCCAAGAGTCACAGTTAATTAATAGCCTGTACGTGCTCCCCGGTTTTCTCCCTCCATGTTTTTTTTTCTTTTTTTTTTTTTTTCAACTGCAGATGTAATTAAACTTCATAAACAGACAGCTGATTAAGTGCAAATATTTGCCCTTTTAAAGCAGGCGGCGCATGAAATTATTATAATTAAATCAAATGTTGTTTTCTTTTCTCTGTGTTTGCAGAGATTGAAGCTAAGGAGGCCTGTGATTGGCTGCGAGCGGCCGGCTTCCCTCAGTATGTGCAGTTATTCAAAGGTAAATATCAGACTGTTCAGTTAACTTCAAGATGAGCACAACCCCTAATGGTGCCTCAGACGGCTTATTATTGTGTCATTCGTCTTGTGTGTCAGACTGCAGATTCCCCATTGACATTGAGTGGGTGAAGCGCGATCACCACTTCCTGGATAAGGATGCTCTCGAGTCGCTCTGCAGGTAAAGAATGCCATGCAGGAGTTGGAGATCATTATGAACAACTTTTAGAAAGTTAATAAAACTTCAAGTTCAGCAGAAAACTTAAGAGTTTTTCTATCAGATTCTAAGTGCCCAAATAAGTGTCCATAGGCATTTCAAGATGGATGCATTTCCATTCTTTGCCAAGTTGTAAAGATTTTGGTACAAGTAATCCCTGTGAGGCAAACTCTCTGGCTTTAAACTGCACTAAACACCTTATTTCAGATAGGTTTTTTACTCTGGAACTATATGATGTCAGAGAGGAAGGATGTCCCTAATATGAGCATCTCAGACACAGAAGTTCTGCCCACCCAGCCAATCAGAACAAAGTTGTTTTAAATAGAGGGGTAAGGCAGCTAAAACCACTTTTTTCAGACAGAGGATGCACTGAGAGGCACCACAAGAAATAAAAACTATGGAGCTGGAAATGACCATAATGCATACAGTTTAATGGTTGTTGAGTATCCTGCATTCATTTAAGAACCCACCCAGTACTGTTACAGTGGGTGTAGCATTGTTGTACTTTATTTCTGCTGCATCAAATTTGGTAGAGTTGCACATGAGAATTTTTAGATTCAGTTTGGAAGAAGAAGAGTAATTATTTTTCAAAACTCACCTATCCAAAGAGCCCAAGGTTTTCCATTTTGGACTCACAGTTTTGGAGCTGCAACTGACTAAATTTGAAGTGAAAACAAAAACAATAGTCTAAGGTTTAAAAGTGTTATCCAGGGTTGTTTCACTGAGCACAAACACTCCAGACACAGTATGATCTGTGCCTGATTAGATGCTATTCTGGAGAAGCTGGTTGTTTGGTGCCTTCCTAAAGAGCTAAACAGTGCTGGTAAAGACAGAGGGTTCTTTCTTCACAATCGTGCTCCTGGCTCGGGTATTAAACTGGCCACCTCGTGATCTCAGAATCATATTTTAAATCAAATTTTCAGGTCACATTTTGAATCACAACTCTTCATTTTCTTAAAAATTGTATTGTAAAAATTGTGCCATTTAACCTCCATTTACTCCTCTTTCTCTTGCAGGAGGTTAATCACTTTAAACAAATGCGTGGAAATGAGGCTGGAGCTGCGGAGATCAAAACTCAGGGTGAGTGCTGAGAGTGAGCACTGAGTAACTTGAACACAGCGGGACGCTTATATCGAAGCGTCTGGCGCCATCGGGGGGGGACTTCACACCATGAAATCTACTCTTCAAGCACTGACATCAGCTGATCACTCCTCCTCGTCAACAGTTTCGTTCTCTAGGAGGAACTGTCTGATTTGTTTTTCATGCCTGTTGTTGTGAAGTTCCTGGTATGTTAAATTCATGCAAACAAACATAAAATAGTTTTTTCAAGCCAAGGAAAGTGCTATCAATACTAAAGAGGGTGAAAATATTTTGATTTTCAGTCTCTGCTGATGGGTAAGAGACAAAAGTGATATACTTCCCATGATGCAACTTATACAAATACACATTTCAAACCTCACGCCATGACTGTGTAGTACAGGTTTGCTGTTAAAAACATGTCATAGTTGCGTGTTTGTGGTTGACATTTTATGTTTGTTTGAACCACCCATCTTCTTCATCTTCTAGGGAGATGAAGGTAGTGAGGAAGACTTCTGTGCCATCAGTCCCAACTGGACCTACGACAGGCGGACACGACAATGGCGACGCCTCGACTCTGCCGTGGATATCCTTCGCTTGTCCCCCAACCCGCAGGATGTGTCGACATGCGATGACCACCATGATGTCTGCTCCATCCACAGCTCCAGCAGTACTGAGAGCGAAGGCCACAATGAGCACCATCTCCAAGAGTCGATTGACGCCTCCACCGTCACCACTGCCAGCACTGCCAGCACTGCCACTACCCCAGATGACCAGGAGAACAGCAGGAGCTCCTCCCGCTGCTCCTCCTCAAACAAGACCCCATCCCTGGATACATCTCTCAGTGGACCCCCCTCCCCTGGTGGAGGGTCATCCACTATGAGTCTGGAAGCTGAGAGCTGCTACTCTGAGAAACCGCCGAGGAGGAGGTGCACCACTTTGCTGAGGAAGATGGAGAAACTGAGGCTCAAGGGGATATCAGGTGAAGGCAACAGAAGGGATCGGGCCCGGCGTGTTATAAGCAGGCCGTTTCTTGTCCAAGATGAGGAGAGAATAGAGGGGCTGCACTGCCCGTCAAGGTGAGGATGGTGATCCTACCCAGCGTTTACTCTTACATCGTTAACCATATGTATCTTTAACTTCTACCTTCCTGATTGTCTCCAGTTTGCAGCATCATCCCAGCAGCTGTGCATCTTCGTCACCCCCATCTTCTCACACTATCAGCAGCAGCAGCAGTAACAGCCACTCAGAGAGCAACAGCACTGTCAGCACGCCCAGCCCAGTCACTCGGGTCAGGAGCAACTGCAAACGATCCAGCAGCAGTGCAGGGGTCAGCGGCGGGACCCGGAACAGCCAGAACCACACAGGAACAGAGGTCCGTCCCTGGAGACGACTCCACAAAACCTTTGATTTTACCTGTACATTAGCTGACTTTGTTCCATGTATTAAGTTCTTTTTATTTCTAGTTTCTGAATGAACTGTAATGTAACTCAAGAACATAGATCTTCCCCGACTCTCTTGGTTGCCAACAGTAAATCGTGGTTTTCTGCTTTATTCACTGAATCCATTATTCCTTCACTGATCCTTTCCAGGACTACAGAAACCAGATCAATAACAACAACAACAACAGCAGCAGCCAGCAGAACGTGGTTTTCACAATTCCTCACGGGCACAAACCGGGGACCTTTCCCGCCTCGCTCACACACAAACACGCCATCCTGTCCCCTATCATCGACAACACCTCCGTGAACTGGAGGACCGGGAGCTTCCATGGTTATCGGACGCGACAGAGCTGCCGCCGTGGGATTTCATCCCTGGCAAGCATTAACACGACGTCCTGTGATGTCCCAAGCCCACTTGCAACACTCGATCACCGGCTGAGCGTCTACGACAACGTGCCCGACCACCACCAGCTGTCTGAAAGCGAAGGCGGCAGTGGTGGAAGCACCAGCGATGCAGAACGAATGAGTGAGGAGTCAGAGGTTGGTTTAAACATGGTTACTGGATTTTTATTTTTGATTTATACTATAAATACTTCTGTTTGCTCAGCCAGTTGGCTTAAAGTGAAGGGGAAGGGAGAGAAAAATTCTTATTCAGACAGAGGAAGAACTATAGGGCTGCACCAAGGCCTAGTATAAATATGAAGCTGGAAATGAGCACAATGAACACTTTAATTTCCAATCAGTTTTGTGCTCCTAACTGGGATTATATAATTGTATAGGGGAGACATTGTTTCAAAATGATACTGATATGCAGTAAATAATGATATAATTTATTTTATTATGTTTGTTTTTGTGTAACAATGGTTTAAAATTAAACCTACAAATCTAATTTAAAACAGGCAAGAAAAGGAGTCTCTCTCTCTCTGTTAACCTTTGTCTCTGCTGTAGCTCTACTAAAAATATGAAATCTCAAATGAAAGTCTATTAAAAGAAGCTGGTAATATTTTTTTGGGGGGGGGGGGGGGGGGGGTAAGCTAAGCTCCATATGGAGTTATAATTTTCCCCATGAAGCCCAAAATTATTGGTGAGAACTTGTTTCAAATCCCATTTTTTTAGATCGAAACTGTGCGATCATCACTGACAATTTACTCTGTTTAAGAGGTCATTCTGTCTGAAAGAGATGAGCCATTTGGAAAAAAGGTGGAAACCAATCTGACTAAAATCTGACAGCTATGAAAGTAATACTGAAGTTATTAGGAAATTGAGTCCCAACATTTTTTCCCCTCCATGAGTCTGGAGAAAATACAACAACAGCAAAAAAAAAAGACTTAATTTGGAAAATCTGCTTTTTCAGAAAGAGAAGTCATATAGCAGGGTAATGTTCGCATTATATTTTAATAATTTGTGATTTTGTTGGCACATAGCCAAACATTATAGCGACCAAAAGGTACAATGTGTCTTTAAAGACCTCCAAGCTGAGAAATCTGAACAATAGCGCTGCAAAAGATAAATGTAACTGAGTGTAGCGTAAGTTGCAATCCTGGCAATCTCAGTTATTAAAGCTGCTTTAATGTGCCCACAGCTGTTGCACACCTGCAAGCCTCTTTGCAACCTCACTCCATCGCAGCTCTTCCTTTTCATGCTGTGTCTGACTTAAATCCACACTTGCAGTTACGTATGAGGGTCTTGCTGCTACTCTCCTGGCCTTATACTTTCCATGTTTGTGCATGGAAGGGTGGAGAAGATCTAAATAATCTACTTTTTACTGAAGTCACCCAAACCAAATAGATTTAAAGGAATAAAGAATTCTGCTTTGTTCCAGCTTGGTGTGTTTTCTGTTAAATAAGAAATTCTGCACCTACACCTGTAGGTACAGAATTGTCTTTTAAACGGGGAGATTTTGTAGTGATATTTTTTTTTTCTAATAATCATTTCACCATTATAAACTTAATGAGTCACTGGAAAACGTATTCTCCACATTAGTAAAAATGTGACCCAGGAGTGCTCTCTGGATTTTTTTTAAATGGGTTGGTGTATCCAGGGAGGGCACGGGAAATAGTCATTGCTATCTAGCCACTTTTTGTTGCTCACTTACTAAACAAAACAACAGTTAACTAATAGTTATTTTTGTTGGGTATCTTTCCAACATCTTTATTTCTCTCAGGTGAGTCGCATGTTCGCAGGTGAGGATGTTTTCTCTGCTCTGGACAGTGTTTTGGAGAAAATCAGTGACCTCCAGCAGCTGGTCTCCTCCTGGTCTGAAAATTTGTCTGAAGAGGACAGCCGAAGAGGCTCCTCCTCTTCCTCCTCTCAGGACTCACCTGCTCAGGGCTCCTCAGCTGCCTCTCCCTGCCCCTCTTCCCCCAGCCATGTCCACCTGGAGGTGCAGCTGTCGGAGGAGGAGGAGGAGGCAGAGTCCTGTGAGAAGGTACCCTTGGAGCCAAACACATTACGTCGGCGAAAGAGCAGGTGAGTGTAAACAAGCTATGTAACTCAAAATGTTTCACAAGCGCTGTTAAAAGCTGATCAGGATAAACTCAGGCTGTACAGACATTACGGATGCTTGGAGTAGAACGGGACACTGTGAGTGTACGCTGGGTGCTAATATGACAGTTATGGGGATTTTCTCCCTCAGGCATCAACCAAAGTAAGAGTAAATTTAATGTGAGGCATTAAAGATAAAAGCAGCAACCTCATGCTGCATATTTGTTTTCAGATATAGAGCAATAAAAAGTAATGATGCCTTTCCTGTAATGTAAAGTCAGCCATGTCATTGGTGTATTGCTCATGGGCACTGCTTCTTTCTCCTCTCCTGCTGTTTGTTGCATTATAGATAATATGTGTGTGCGTGTGTGTGTGTGTGTTGCTGCTGCAAACTAGCAGTGTAGTTTGTCCAACACTAAAATATCCCAATGAATGGATATACACATTCATCTTAAAGTCACCATATTCTGCATTTCCTTGTTTTCTGTGATATATATTCTGTTCCACTGGTGGATGTTCACATTAAACATGGCCAAAGTTTAAGTCTTCTGTGTTCATCATGATGATAAACTCTCCCTCATTTTGTTGAGTTACTTAAAACTAAGTCAAAATTTCGAGATACCCAAAATTTTGACTTGCAGATGGAAAATAATTTTTCTTCAGTGGCAGAAACTATGAAGGCACATAAGGACCACTTTGAGGAAAAAATAAATAAATTGTGCATTTTGAGAATAAAGTCAAAATTTCAAGCTGCTGCTACACTCTCTACAAAAACCTTGGGTAGATGAAACAACTTGATCAGCTGCCTTATTGTGTCTTGTGATTCAACATATCCCCTCTGTACTGCACAAAGGTGCAACCATTGATATCCTTGCATCGGTCTATTGCCAGTTTGTGTGTTTTTGTTTTGTTTTGTTTTCCTTCTGAGCACATGCAGCTTTCTGCACCATCTCTTTAATGTCCTCATACTTATCACTGCATTGTGTTCATGTACTGAAAGAGAAATAATTTCCTTGTTACTAAAACTGATTTTTAAAGTATAGTTTCACTAACTCATCTACACAAGACATTTGGGAGAAGGTATGGCACACATGGCGTTGCAGTTGTTTGACTTGAAATGACAACTTTAATCTCCATATTTTGACTTTTTTCTTTAAATAGCATTTCGACTTTTTTCTCTAAATTTTGACTTTATTCTCAAAATGCACAATTTTTTTTTCTCAATGTGGCCCCAATACTCTGTCGTACAAACCAGCTTCCATACTAAATGGCTAAATTTGGCAATTCAAACTCAATGAGAGGCAGGAAACCTAAAACATGTACACGTGAGTCCTTCCCTAGAGGACAAACCTGTTGAATTACTCAGAAGTTTAATGCTGTAAGTCTATCTGATTCTTACTTTAATTTCTATTGCTAACAAAGCTACATGTAGTAGTATTTTTTTAACAAATAATATTATGAAATTATTAAAGTGATTCATGGACAAACACCCTTTTGCAGCCCCGGGAATTTCTTCTAAAACATGCAGAAATATTCCACGCCTTCATAATTAGGAATATTTTCAGAGTTAGGGGCCTTTTAAAGTGGACTATATAGGAAAATTATTTAGACCCAGAAGAAATCACAAGATGAACCTGGTATCAAAATGTAGGCACAAAGGAGACCTGTTTATATGCTTTTATATGCTCTAACTTGTTTTGAGCAGCCACCTATACCACATTTTCTCCAGTGAATTATCAGAAAACAGATCAAACATCCAGGGTACCAATGCTTGTTTCTGTTCCCTTAAATGTGTTTAAATGTGTTTTTCAGCCCTGAAAACTTCATGTGGATATCTCCTGTACTTATGAAGTTATGATGGCTCAGAAATGTTTAAAAAGCCCCAAATTTCAAACCACTCCTGTGTAATTCAGGCCCCTTTGCATGGTTTCATTAAAAATGCGTAAGTTATTCCAAACAAAAAAAAAAAAAAATCAGCTGATTCTGAAGGGGTCCTTCAACTGTGCTGCTTCACACCATGATACGTTTATTCCTGTCTCCAGCAGGGTGAGCCAACAGCTCCTCTGGTCCAGCGAGCAGAGCCTGCCCTCCCTGCCCTCCAGTCCAGGCGTGGAGAACCAGTCCGCCTCCCAGTTCCTCCTGCTCCAGAAGCTGTCACTGCTCAAACTCACTGCTCTGATGGACAAGTACTCCCCATCCAGCAAGCAGGGCTGGAACTGGTAAGAAGTGTGAAAGGATGGAGCTTAGCAGGTGATTTCATGCATGAAAATAAAAGTGAGGAGGGTTCAGCGCAGGTCGAGAAGGTGAAAAAAAAACTGCACAGATGTGCAGAGAAACTTTTTCAAGGAAACAACTGTGGGAAGGAGGGCAGGTGGGCGGGTGGAGGGTAAATATTTCAGGCAGCCTATTTAGAAAAATCATTCATTATTCATTGCTCAGGTGCAACCTTGCTTTGCCCAGGAAAAAAAACAAAAACACAGGAGCAGCAACACACTGCAAGAAGAATAAACTCCCATCCAAAAAAAAAGAAACACAGGGACTGCCAGTGCCTCACCTGGAATCTATTTTCATTAGAAATCAGTCCGATCATTTCTACTCACTGCATCCTCTCCCTTTAGAGTGTCAAAGCATTTATATCTTTTATCCTGTCTATGGTGGTGATTGGTGAACAGGGAGACTGCTGCATCCGCGCATTTTTAAATCAATGTATCGAAATTGAATAGAACAAAAAAATCAATACACATAATGTGAGAAATGGCGAATATCTGATCCCTAGTTTTCACTTACGCATCTTATATGAACACAAAGAAACAACTGAAACAATATTATTCAACGTGGCTGACAAGGCATTAATAAGACAGAGCACAACGTAATTTGAACAAGTAATAAAAAATGAACTTAAAAAGACAATGAAGTAAAATAAAATATGTAAATAAAATGAAGAGCAAAATAAATTAGACAAAATAATACTGGATAAAGTGGATTAAAAGAGAGTGAATGTAACAATGCCCTTTTGGGTAAAATTAAAACAAGTGAACAGTTTTGGACAAGAGGCTGCTAAGTTGTACTCACTGACTGTTCACATGTAACGCATAGACCCTTGATAATTAGTGCTATTGTGTTTCGTTCTACTGTAAAGTTGTAAATCTTAATGAGTCTCTGGGGATTGACTCACTTTTGGAGGGAGGAAACTTCAAGTGGTAAACTGAGGAACTGTAGTTTTTGGTATATTTACTTCATTTTGCCGCCACTTGGTTTTCAGTGCTTGTGCTAAGCTCAGCTACCTATTCACAGGTTGCAGCTACATATTTACAGTATCATGAAGACTAAAGAAGGTGAATAGATAAAGTATATCCAGTTATATCTAGTCCTTTCAGTTTTTCAGCAGAATTTAGCTCAGTTGAAGACATTTTTTGGATGGTAGATAATAAATTTAAGTCCTTCCTGGCAGAAGCACATGTCAGTGTTACTATAGGAGCTCTACAAACAAATGGGGAGGATATGGTAAGCAGAAACTGATGCCCGTTTATGTTTATGAAGAGTGTTAAAGTCAAGCTGCAGCTTTGCTTTGGCTTGAAATGTAGGGCTTCACTTATTACTGACATACATGGTTGTAATGAGATCAGTGCCTCCTACGCAGCGTTTTTGGAGTGAACCCTTATTCAGAACTGAGACAAATTCATTTTTCATTAGAATAAAACATTCAAACATTCTGCTTGTTTACTCTGCTGATCACTTATGAGTTTTTTTTTATTATTAATTTGGGCTAGGGTAAACATGTAACCTGCTTGTTTTACTCTGGTAGAAAACCAATTTCCTTTTGGTCGAGGGTGTTACGCTCAATGAGATAAGGCTGGATGTGGAAACAGAAAACCCTCCTGAAATTACTCCCCATAGATATTCGTCTTTAATTTTTAAGGATCAGGCATGTGTTTGAAGGGAAACATGGGAAAAAAAATCCTCTGTGGGAGCAGGTTGGAAAAAAGCTTCCTATGCTCCATTTTAGCATTTTAAACTGCTCCATTTAATAGAGTTTAAAGTCTAATAAACAGCATGGAAGCAAAGTGGCAGAAATGACTTATAAGGTATAAATGAAGAAAACATCAAGTTAACATTTGTGGAGCAAAGCAGGAGTTTTAAAAAGTACTCTGAAGTATAAATTACTTGTTCTCACTCATATTATTTGAAAATAATGTTCCTTCATCTAAAAATATGTCCTCTTTTATTCGTACCAAATAAATATGAAGTTGCTGTTGGGATATACATTTAGTGTGGATAGCTTCACCCTATAAATAGAGATCCAAATTGTTTTTTGTAGCACACTGTAAATATGTCTATTTCTGCTGCAAACTTGGACATGTTAATATGGGAGTCTGTGGGGATTTACGGACTTTTGGAACCAGCCTCAAGTGGCCACTAGAGGAACAGCAGAGGTGGCTGTTTGAGTCTATAAACAGAGATGTAATTCTGTATAGCAAAGAGTGAATAAGTGTAGCCATCACTTCATCACTGTTAGGAGAAAAAGAAGAAAAACACCTCCAGGCTTCAACAATTCGATCAAGTCTTCTCATTTCATTGATTTAATCACTGATGCCAAAGCGAGCTCTTGATGATTAAAAATATGGCAATTAACTGCTGATTGGGGCGCCTGATACTCGGAGGCACTTTGCTCAAAATAGCCGGTTTGTTTCCAAGAGATGCTGCAAGGAAAAATGAAGGAACAGGAAAGGCACCAGAAAAACTCGTCTAAAACATTTGTCCTTTTTCTAAAAAGCTTCAGAGGTGACACATGGTTTTAGAACCTTTAGAGATAATGAGCCAAATAATGGAGAATATGTTTAATTTGCATTAAAAGACTGCAGTTTTATTCCAAGTGCACTCAGCACTACAATTCCCAGCTAAAAGGCAATCAGTCAGTCATTAAAAAGATGCTGGTACCAGTTCAGAAACAAAAGTAAACTTTAACAGTCCTTTCAAAAGTTCAGATCTCTTTGATCAACGTCCACAGTTTCTCAGTGCTTTTCCTGCAGCGCTGCTTTGAATGGCACACACATTCTAGCGACCACCAGGGACTTATGCAATCAAAAATTGTTTATTTGGCTCTCCCTTCAAAAGGAAACATTTCCAAACAGATTTTTTTTTTGTTTAACACTTGACTGGTTGAGATTACACATGCTTGGGACGCCTGCAAAACAATTTCTGAGTATACATTAATTTCCATAACTTTGTTGATTGCTTCCAGCATATTTTGGAGTCTAACGGAGGGCCTTTCTTTCGCCTGTAGGACTGTTCCTAAACCCCCAAGGAAGACCAGGGCGATGGAGGTGAAAGGCCGTCAAGTGTTTGGGGTTCCTCTACTCATCAGTGCCCAGCAGACAGGAGAACCAATCCCTCCCTGCATCCTCCGAGCTCTGGTCTACCTGAGGACCAACTGTTTGGACCAGGTAACTAAATAAAACCCCCATTTAAAAGGTGTGCTGGGATTTTTAGAAGTGGTGTTAAACAAGATGTGATACGCAGTCTGATGAAATCTCTTTGAGACTGTTATCCATTGGCCATTTGTTCTCTGAAAAGTTGAAGAGACTATTTTAAAAATTCTTTAAAGCAGTTTTCATGGCCATATGTGCTTTTGGCGATACTGGGAACCAGTTTAAGTAAACCAAAACAGAAAAGTAAACTTTCACTTTGGCTTTTAAATTACTGCAATTTTTGCTTCTTCTTTTTTTCAAGAAAATGAGTTAAGGGTCAAGTAAAAAAATCCAAATATTGCCCTTAAAGAGGCCTTTTTATGGCGCACAAATATTTGACTGGGTGTAAACTGTGATGAAGGCTGACAAGTTTTCATAAAACAATCAGATTATAAATTGTTAATCAGAATACCAGTAGAGAACTCCACTTGTAAAAGCCACCTGTTTTTAATGTTTCAGCTTTAAAATGTGCTTTAAAATAATTAAGCTGTTCACTATGAATGAGACCAATGCTTTGACGCATGTTTCCACTTAGTGCTCTGTGTGGAAGCATTGTTACATTTTTCAGATTGAATCTCACAATCATTTTGACCTAAAATTGAAAGCTTTTGGGTTCTTTTAAGCAGTCGGGTGGCTGAAGATTAAAGCGGCAGTTTATTAGTCCTGTGGACCAGAGGTCCAGAGCACTGATGTCATCTGTTGTGCACGGTGCGCTCTGTGCCGTCCGGAAATTACACAAAAATCATTTAGTGGATTTTTCTCACATTTGGCAGAAACATTCATCGTGGGTCAAAGAGCAAAAGTTAAACTTGATGTTCTGATTAAATATCTGGGGCCCCACAAAAGGGTAAAAATGGCAAATTCCACTCATTTTGATTAAAACTGTTTGGTAACTTATTCAATATCCCATGATTATTGTTAATAATAATAATAATAATAATATGAATGTCGTTTGATTCGGCTTGAATCCCTCTGAGGGTACCCCGGCCCCCCTAATGTGTCAAAAATGACCCCTTGCATACTTTCCAATTTATTTCTTGAGAAATATACAAAAGTTTTTCTGATAGTGATTATGGAATTTCAAGAGATTCAGTATCAGCCCTTAGAGAAACTTTTGTCACTATTGATACATTTTTAGTACCCCTAATGGCCCCTCAAACATGTTTTGTTTTGGGGGGTTTTGCACACGTAAACTGTATTATACATTTTTCTGGGACCTTGTATGAAGAGGATGAAAACTTTTAATGTATTACTTTCTCTCAGGTGGGTCTTTTCCGGAAGTCAGGGGTGAAGTCTCGCATCCAGTACCTCCGTGAACAGGTGGAGTCTGATCCAGATGAAGTATCATACGAGGGTCAGTCTGCCTTCGATGTGGCTGACATGGTGAAGCAGTTCTTCAGAGACCTACCAGAACCAATTTTCACCAGCAAACTCTGCGAGTCCTTCCTACACATTTACCAATGTGAGCAGACAACGCTCAATTCTCATTGATTACCATGGAGAACAAGCAGTTTGACTAAGATCTCTACATCAAAAACAAACTGTTATTAACATTTTCTCACCCTACATGTTGATGTTCCCTGACCCATTTACTTTACTAACGTGCGACTGCCTGTAATCAGAAAAAAGTGTAAAGACTTTAATCTTGCCATTAAAAAAAAAATCTTGTACAAATTGGCTTCAGGAAAATAATAACCTTGTTCTTCATGCAGATTTTCCAAAGGATCAGCAGCTGGTAGCAGCTCAGGCAGCCATTTTATTACTTCCGGATGAGAACAGGGAGGCGCTGCGGACGCTGCTCTGCTTCCTCAGTGATGTTGTGGCCTGCGTGGATGAGAACCAAATGACTCCGACAAACCTCGCCGTCTGCCTGGCACCATCTCTTTTCCATCTCAACACCCTGAAGAGGGACGCAAATGCAGCTAGGTGAGTCTTAAAATGTGTTTCTGGGGCTTCAGTTATCTAATCGGTTCTTTTAAGCATCTTTTGAAAACAGAGATCAGATGTTTCACTAATGATGGGAAGTCACACAATCTCAATATAGAAACAGACAGAGGGTGTGAGGCGTCTGACCCACATTGTCAGAGTTATGTAAGTTTTAACAGCAGTTACATAAAGAGCTGGAGGTGTGGAGTCCACTCTGTGTGTGTGTGTTGCTTCAGTTTTGGCCTAAAATGAAAGAAGATGGAGATCAGAAGAACTGAGATTTCTCTGAGAGCTGTTGATCTCCTAAGCAGCTTGTTTTGCAGCATTTAGCCCATTTGCTGCAAATTGTTTATTTGATATGTTGCCCTGGAACTGATTTTTCTGACATGTCTCAGCCTGTGTGTGTCCTTAAACATAAAACTAAACACCATTTTCTCCTCCAACTAGATAACGATGATAATGCTGTTTCGATAAAATGAAATTAATTTTTCATGAAGCACCAGTGATTTTTCATATTAAAGACCAGAACCTCTCAAAAATCTATTCAATAATCGATCAGAATTGGTAGTTTCACAGCTGTGGTAGGTACCATTTGAACTCACAAAAAGTAGCTGATATAGTCATCGTCCTGGATTCACCTTGACTTTGTGTGTGCCTGTTTATCTGAAAGGATACAGGGTAGGTTGCTCATTTAGGTGCCAAAAGCGCTTTTTCTTCCTTGTTGTTGCCTTGTTGGATGACAGTTTTCCGAAGTTCTCCGCTCTAACGGATCACAATCACCTCTAGACCAGATGAATCTTTTTCATATGCTTTTTCTCTGCAAGAGAAAAGCTTTCGGCAGAGTTTACACAGAGAACAAATTATGTAACCGCCACAGATTTCCATCTGACCTCAGCTTCACTCTAGTCGTAGGAATAGTATATTTTCTGCCACTCGTCTGCTTCAAACTGAAAATGAAGTTTAGAAAACACAGAAAAACAAGATGAAATGAGGGCGTTCTGTAATATAAAAATATGAAGTACATTTTGATGACAGATCTGACTCCAGCTGTGTCTGCTGTATAGTAAATTTGTGACTTGATTTGTACCTCTTTTGAATTCACGTGTCCGCTATAAGAGAGAAACTGGATAAAACTGTATTTTCGTCATTTATTTTTAAAAATGCAAACATTCAGCAGTGAATTATTGGCTATAATTCAGTAGTAGTTAAGGCTCTCAAAGGGTGCATCATGTGAATGAAAGAAATGAATGCATTAAAAAAATCTGCTCACTGTAAATTTTATCTTGTGCCTAATGCCGGCCTTACACCTACTGCCTTATCTAGAAACTTCTGTGCTTCAAATGAGTGTTTAATATCACAATAAAATCATTTGTAAGAAGGTCATAAAACACAATCAGAACTATCTTAAGTTGGTTTTTTTCTCCTCTTCACTTTCTGATAAAGTCAAACATGTTTAATATGATAAATTTTCTATCTGGAGTCACACAGATTGTGAAGTTAAATTTTTTTTTTCCTCATTCTGGTTTACATAAAGAAGACATCTGTTAACTTAAAGGGGGGGGGGTGCACATATGGAGCTTAATTTAAGCTCTGATATAGTCTACAATAACTGTTGGTCACGCACCTTCAGGAAATCAAGCGGTGAAATGGCATTTGGGATCGAAGGTATTTCTGGACCAATGTCAATACTCAAACATGGAAGAATCCTTATGGTAAGACTAAAAACGTCTGTTTTTAACTTCTTTTTCCCCATAAAGTACAAGGCTTCTTCTTTCTTGGCGTGAGACTGATGGTAAATGCCGTATGCATGACAGAAACATGGAAAGCTGCATTCGTTTTTTTTTTTCAGGCTCCATTTTTATGGAAGAAACTGTGGGAAGAGCTGACATCTACTACAACTCTTCTTTCTGTTAGTCTTATATTGCTCTAAGTTTTATCTTTTTCTTTTTAACTTTCTCTGAGCCTTTTATGTAAAGCACTTTGAATTGCCTTTGTGTTGAAAGGTGCTACACAAATAAACCTCTCCCCTCATCCTTTGTTTTGTGTCTGTCAGCCTTCCTTTCTCTATCCACCCTCGCGCTGCTCATTCTTTCCTCATATATCTCCTCCTCTGCCTCCTCTTTCGTCTGTCATTCTTATAATCACCCTCCTTTCAGCTTTCCTTTCTCTACCTTCTTCCTCCCTCCCTTCTTTTCCTTTTCATCTCCACCTCTTCCTCTTTCCACTTTGCTTTTTTTCCTCCCTTCAGGCTGACGGGACGGATGATGGAAGTGACACAATCAGCACTTTGTGCCTCCCTTTCTCCCTCAAGCTAAAGTCCCGGCCCGTCAGAAAGCGTGTCACACTTTGTGCTTGGAACAATAACTCGGGGAAAAAAAAAAGACTGCCGCTCACCGCGGTTTCCCACAGATCTCTGAAATCTCATCTTGTGTTTCTGCTCTGACAGAAGTCACCACTCTCACAGCGTTATAGTCTTTTTAATGCATCTGACCTGCTGGGTTTGCTTGAAGTGGTGTGTAATTTCTCAGTGAAAAAGCTCATATCTTTATAACTTTTTCTTATCCTCAACAAACTAAAACAACTTGAAGGAGAAAACTTAAAGGAAAAAAAAAAACTTCCTGTGAATCTACCCGTCAAACTTAGTAAATGCAATGTGAAAGTTTCCCCAAAACGCACAACTTTCTGAAAGTGGTAATTCCTTGCATATTCATCGTAAAGCATAATGCTGGAAAGCTGACACATTCCTCCCAAAAATAAAAGCACAGAGTTGCAGGGTCCTTAAAAAGTTTTAAAAGACATTAAATTAATTTGAAGCTAAAGTCTTATTTGGTATTAAAATTCTTCCACCCCTGGGCGCCAGGGTGTCTCAGTGAATGAGCACGACAATGCTGATGAACACTGATTACAGTAATGTGACAGCTGGAAGATCAGAGCATTTTATGCTGAAAAGAATGAGAGAAAGTTGGGAAAGAGAACCAACTTTGTTCTTAATGACCAAAGGTACTCAGGCTTTGCTGTGTTTAAGTGAATTTTCTTTTAAAAGGAGATGATAAATGGCACGATGAACTTGAATTTGCTGCTGTCGTGTTGTTGCTGTAGGTCCAGTCACAGGAAGTACAGCCTGGGCCGCCCGGACCAGAGAGACCTGAGTGAGAACCTGGCTGCCACCCAGGGACTGGCTAACATGATCACCGAGGTCCAGAGACTTTTCCAGGTACCACCAACCTGATCCAAAGGATCTTTTTAGCATAAAAAGACATTTTTTAAGACTTATAAAGATCAAAATCCTCTTCCTTTAGCTTCCAGAGTTTTGGCCCAGCCAGAGTTTAACCACCAGTGAAGACGTCTTTGAGGAGTCCAGAGGAGGCCTGGTTACCTCCAGTCAAAGTGGTGGTGAGGAGGACTTGGAGGAGAAAAGGCAGAAACTGCAGCTGAGCACCCAGCAACTCCTGAAGGAAGCCAGGGAGAAGAGTCGAGGCTGGGAGAGCCACCCGGCTCCAGAGCATGTGGAGCTGGCCTACAAGAAGGTGAATGCAGGCAGGGAAGAAGTAGTTTACACCGCAGATGATGTATGAAAAAAGACAGATTCTGGACCCATCCGAACTCACATTTCTGCATATCGCATTACTGCCTCCACACAAGTACACTCACTGACATCTTTACTACAATAATTTCAGCTGCCCTCACACAGCTGAAATGGTCATGAATCATGCAGCAATATTATTGGCTTGTATGTTATCTTGTCATCTTTAAAATTTTTAAGTTCTCCCATGGATAGATCCCTAAACTCAGTCATAATGATACAGATTGGTTTAGTGTCACTGTAACATGATGGGGCAGCAGATGGGTGGTGGATTTAGTGCAGGACAGCATTTTGTGTCGCACTGAAGGGTTTCGATGAGATCCGAATTACTTGAGGCTGCTGAGGAGGAGTTAGCTTTGTGTTGTTAATTACTGTATATCAATCCAACACAGCAACACTGAGATCAAACAAGGATCCTTGAGGCTCTGCCGAGCACTAGTTCATCATCTCTGCTCATTTTCAGATGGACGACAGCTGCCCGCTGTGGATGTGGCGAGGCTCCGTGGAGGTGGATGCTGCACAGGAGGAGCTGCTCCACCGGCTGCTGAGGGAGCAGCAGCTATGGGAGGCAGACCTTCATCAGGCCACCGTCATCCAGACCTTGTCCAAGGACGCCGATGTTTACCGCTACCTCCTTCAGGGCCAGGGCCACAGCCTGGGCTCCCAGCCCCTACAGGAGCACCTGCTAATTAGGTAATGAGCCAGAGCGAGCCCCCGAGCGTTCCCCTCGACCCGCTGAGCTCTTCAGAGCAGGGAGGACAGAGGAGTCAAAGCTAAAAGTACCCTCAAAGTGTCACTTTGAGTTAAACTGAAACAGAGCGTACTCTTCTGTGTGCATGAGGTTTGAATGGGGGGTTGATGAAACTTTAATCCAAGCCTGAAGTCAGATGAGACATGACAGTATCTGTGTTTCAGTTGGCCCGCATCGCTGATGCACCTTTTTCCTTTCTTATTCCCCTTCCTCTGTGTGTACTGTGTGCACGAACTCTGAGTTATCCCTGAGTCAGAACTAAAAATCACCACTTATGCATAATGCATGCAGACGAGGCGCTTTACTTTCAGAGGAATCACACATGGAGACCCAAACCAACACGTTAGTGCAGCTCTCAGGACCCGTGGGATCCTACAGAAGATGAAAATCTTTAAAAAATAAATTCATTTGTTTAAAAAAAAATAAATAATGGACATTTATACCATGGAGCCCTGCTCTAAAAAACTCAGATTTAACACTGTCTGTGAAGCTGGGTTTAAGAAATACATGTTTAAATTTAAAGAGCGTGTGCAGCGCCATCTTGTGCCAATAAAGAAAATTATGTCACTGGGTTGGTTGGTTGGTTGCTGCTAATAGATTTACATTAGTTTATGTTAGCTAACTAGTGACAGAACTGAAAACTCAGTGGAAAACAAGGAAATTAAAACTAAAAATGAATTTTATGTTAAAAGCCAACAATATGCTGCCCACCTTCACTGTCTCTCTTTAGCAGTAACTGGTTCTCCATTGTTGGCTAGCTGCACTGACATGGGAAAATACAGCTGTTAGCCATAATGTTTGGGTTTGTAAACAAGGACTGTGTGGAGCAGAGCCTGTTTGAATCAGGTGCACTTGTGGTTTACCACACAGACAAGCTGGAGTCACACACTCTGGGGTACAGACCAATCAGACCAATCAGCTAGAAGAGCAATATAGTAAAATATAGTAAAATAAATCTTGTTTCTCAAGCAAATCCAACCAGTTTACAACATAACAGGTTACTACATGTGCATCATACCACAAACATAAGTTTCTTACCAAAGCACAATCAGGAATCCTGACATCGATCAGCATGTTTGTGGGAAGAACAGGAAAATAAGTTTCCAAAAAGTAGCCTCGTTTTGTTGTTTTGTTTTTTTTTCATATCAGTCTGTTCTCCCTTCTCAGGATCTGGCAGCCAGACCCGTCCTCGGGCCCTCTGTTCCTCTCCTCTGTATCTACTGAGTATCCTGACGTGCTGGTTGAGGGGATCAGGGTCCACATCCACGTCTGCCTCTACCTGCTGGAGCCCACAGGAGCCAGGAAGACCCGACTGACGCACTTCTGTCGAACAGATATAAGGTGAGAGGACATTTTAAAATGATCTGAGCCTGTAATAGAAAGCATTTAAATTTGTTTACAGTAAAATGTCCAAATTATTCTTTAAAAAAAAAAACAAAGGGTGAATTACGCCGCAGTAACAACAAAACAGCTGAGAGAATTTAAGGCCTCGAGAAGCCTGTTAGAAGAAATACCTGGAGAGAGCATTTAGTCCATCTTATCTCCCTTAAATGAGCCCATTCTGTTTTTTTGACCTCTGGCAGCACCCATCTCCAACACCTCCCTGTAGGTGAGCACATGAGAAAACTGAGGAGGAGCAGGTCTCCTCATGATTCATGCCCTTTGAAACCAAGTTGCTGCAGATTTTCTGCTGCTTACGTGATCAGCCTGACTCGGCGGAGCCCTGCAGCTTCATTTGTCTACCCTGATTAAATGAAACTAAGCCTCCGTGCGACAGAAAACAGGTGGCGGGAGCGCTTTCATAGAGCACATTTCTGTCATTAAACTACACTGCGAAGGTGCTGTAGGCAGAGGGAGAGCAGGGAGGCATATTCCTGCCAAAATTCTGCACATATGTAAGCTTTCGAGTTAACGTGCACAGAGCGTTGTTCCAAATTGATCCAGTCGAGTGGTTTTATGTCTGTTTATTTTGACACAGGCAATGCATACAAAGCCAACTTTGTTTTCTAGATCAAAATACTACAAAGCGGGCGCCTGGGTGGCTTAGTGGTGAAGCCGGCGACCACATACACACGCCGCGCAGCGGGGCGGGCGGTGCGGGTTCGCGTCCCGGCCCGGCGCCGATTTGCCCGCGTGTCTTCCCCTGTATCTTTCCCCCATTTCCTGTCTCTCTCCACTGTCACAAAAAGCCGCCGTGGCCAAAAATGGAAAAAAAGACTGCAAAGTGGAGAACTAGTGCTGTTGAGCATAACGTATTTTTCGGACTATAAGTCGCTCCGGAGTATAAGTCGCACCAGCCAAAAAATGCATAATAATGAAGAAAAAAACATATATAAGTCGCACTGGACTATAAGTCGCATTTTGGGGGGGTTAATTTATTTGATAAAATCCGAAATTTCATCTTGAAAGGCAATTTAGAATAATAATGGATTAAAGAACAGGCCGAACATGGTTACACCTACGTTATGCTAACGTAACACATTCAGCTACATGACGCATAGACTACGAACTGAGTATGTGTCTGGTATGTTAACATAACATTAACAGTTATTCAGATAACCATAGCATAAAGAACATGCTAACAAGTTTACCAAACCATCAATCCATTGAATTCTTCATCCTCGGTGTCACTTCTAAAAAAAACTCCACACACTCCGTACGTAGACGAAGCGCTGCTTCCTCTTCTGTGTCGCTTTTGTCAGACTCGTCGTCAGTTGCAGTTCCAATTATTCTGGCCTTTCTGAATCCCGACAGGATGGTTTCAGTTGTCGCTGAAGCCCATGCTTTGTTGCAGGAAAAGTTGGGTGGCGCATTCTCCCGGTTGCCGTGAAGCTGTGCTCTCCATCCGTCATCCACTGCTCCCACAGGTTACGCAAGACTGCCTTAAAGCTCCAGTTCACTGAGATGTCAATTGGCTGGAGTATTTTGGTTAATGTGTTAATAATTTCACATATAAGTCGCTCCGGAGTATAGGTCGCATCCCCCGGCCAAACTATGGAAAAAAGTGCGACTTATAGTCCGGAAAATACGGTAATCAAAACCACCAAACTGATTATAATAAATCCTCTGTAAACCTCTACAGAATTTCATGGATACACTATAGACAGACGTACCTGACCACAACTCCTGAATCTTAGAATTCAGGAGTTTTCAGAGCTCCAAACATCCTCCGGCATTAACATCAGCACAAAAACTGTGCACTGGGAGCTTCATGGCATGGGGTTCCATAGCAGCTCCTGTAGGTGAAATGTGCAGTTTGCCTGAAAGTGTGTGGTAATTCGCTGGGAATAATATAGAAAAAGTAAGTGGGATAACTCCCCTGGGAACCGTGTCTCTAAAAGTTCATGGTGGTCTGTTATCAAGTTGAGATTTTTTACGCTAAAAATAAAAATGGGAAATGTGTGCTGCTGAGTAAAATAAGTGGCATGTATCATCTGGGAACCATGAACATGAAAATCTAATGGTGATCCATCCTCTAGTAGTTGAAACAAAAACTATAAAAAAAAAATACCAGTAGTTTTTACTTTTTTGTGTGAAACAGCTCAACTACTATGGCTGGACCATTAGGAGGTTCCAAGAAGATGCACGCTGTTCTCTCCAGTGTCCTAAATGTGGCAACACAAACAATGTCTCAACATTTAAGCGCCATGAGGCGACTGTTGTGATTTGGCGCTATATAAATTGTCTTACTGCATGTGACTTGATCTTTGCTCAGGATATTGTCTCAACAAGTCCTTGAGGATGGACTGCCATGTATTTTGTAGATTTGTTTATGGGTCTTAAAGAAATTATCACAGTGTTGGTGTCATGGAATTCTGTAGTTTTGTGCGTGTAGTGTTGGCGTGAGCCCTATCCTGTAAAATTTCTACAACCCATCACATCGGTTTTGAGCAGAATGTACGCCAACATGAATATGATCATTCTTCCAAAAACCAGAAACACCTCTGCAAACGTTTCATGGCGGTCCATCCTCCAGGAGTTGAGACATTTTCTGGGGTCGGATGCAACTTCATTGTGCCACTATGAAAACACTTTATCTTATAAACCCTATCCTCACTAAACTCTATAAAATATGCAATATCAAAGCACAGATGAAAACCATGAATTCCTGTTACCAGAAAAAAATTGTAAACCAGGGCCATACGCTGATTCTGTAGCAGACACCCAAAAATTTAGGATGCTGAGTGAGTAGGGCGTATCCTCTGGGAACCAGAAACGTGTGCACAATTGCATCCATTCCATAGTTTTTGATAGACAGGACCAATCATAGACTTATTACATTGCTGTCCATAGAGCCACAAGTTTAATAAAAAAAATTCTGTAATTTTGTTTTCAAGGAACTCAGTTCATCAGGATTTTCAACCATTTCACTTTTGATTTCCTAATTTTTCCTGAATGTAGCCTCCACATGACAAAAATGAACTAAAATCAGAGTATCTGAGTGAAAATGGTGATTTGTTACATCAAGCGGAGGGCAGAAAAGCAAAGACAGTTTTGATCTGCAACTGTGTGATTATCTCAGCAGGCTTTTCAGTCGTCCCATTACGACTGAAGTGAAAAGGAGCGCACAATCACACACTCGTGTCTCTTTCTGATGAGTACGTGCTGAACAAAGAGCCGCCTGTGAAACTGAAACTGTTATCCAGAGCGACGTAGAGTGCATACAGAATTGAAATAAGCTTCATTTCCAATATCATTTCCAGGCAAACATCGGCCTGCTCGCGCTCCTGTTACGCAAGAGTGATCATGTAAGAAAGAAGTGAAAAACGCCCAGAGGGATGAGTGCCTTCACTCTTTCCTTTGTCTGACTTCCTCTCGCCTTTAATTTCCTCTCATCTAAACATCTGTGATGCGCCAGCCTGTCTCAGGCTTATTTGCTATGGCATTAATTTTAAGTGCTTGTTAGCTTTCACTGCATCAAGGTCAACAGGGCTTTTTACAGTACAGGCCTGTGAAGAAGATCCTATCGCCTCCAGAGGAAATTAAACATGTTACAGCCTCAGCGAGAGGGGGAAGAAGGCAGGGTAAACATCATGGATTTTCAGCCTGAAGCTGCAAGAAAAACAGAAGTTCAGATATTACCGTTCACCTATTTTTACTCGAGTTTAGACATGTTTGAAGAAGAACTTATAAGCAAGAACTGTACAGCCAAAATGTATTCATGAGGAAAATGTAATCATATCTGACTCATAATAACTAAAACGTACTTTGTCAGAAATCTCCACATACTTAATTCATATTCTCAGCCAAAGCTCTGTGAAGTTTCATATCTGTGGGACATGAAGATGGAGACTTCAGAGTTTTTGACGTCACCCTGTCTGATGTGCCCACCACGCTGCCTGTACTCACTCCTGTCACACTGAAAAACAAACTGAAGACTGACTAATGCATTTCACCAACATTCACAACATTCCTGTTCATTTTAACATTTTAAGCTTTACAAAATGTAGGTACAGCATATCCAGCCATACACACTCATACACTGCTTACCCTCCCCAGCAGAAGCTAAAAGAAACTAGAAACAGAAATACAACCATCGACAGTCCCAGCAGTGTATGCTGTAGTGTCACAATATTAATAAAATAACGTAAAAAATATGAGAGGCTGTACATTAAAGGAAAACTTAAAACATAAGGAAAAAATACGGTAATAGTGCAACTGGGTAGTATAATTTGGGGGAAAAAGAACAAATTTACAGAATAAAATAATTTGAAAAAATGTACAGACTGATGCAGTGACAACCGACAACAGCACAATTTGAATCTGAGCTCATGTTCCAACTAATAAAGCCGCCCGTTACAGCACAAAGTAACCGATTTTTGTCATTAACTCTGGCTCTAACTTTGGGTAACCGGAAGTATAAAACCGTACAGCGGAAGTAGCAGTCTGTCATGGCAGCCTACGTATGCTCTTCCAGAAACCCGTGGATAGAGAACACGAGTCTTAAAGCAGCTTTACTTTTCCTGTTACAAAATCTGTCCCGTGAAAAGGGGGCACTGTCTGAAAAATAACTTGATAGTCAATTTATGCTCGCAGTGACATCACCACAGTATACCAGCACTGAGGACACCTGCTGCAGTATTCTCCTGAACAATAGGTGTCGCCACTCAGACAAAACCTCCACATCAGCGCTGGCGTGGGAGAAGTCAGAACCAGAAGGAAAGCAATTCCAGATCTTTTTGGATTGTTGCAGTGTCTCCCTACAACACCACTGTACACTTGTGTCTGTGGTGGCAGAATTTGTACAGTAATCCCTCACTTACCGCGGGTGTTCCAGGACCACCCGCGGTAAGTGATAATCCACGAAGTAGGGACGCTATATTTATTTTAATACTTATTAGGGGTGGGACTCGATTAAAAAAATTAATCTAATTAATTAGGAGCTTTGTAATTAATTAATCGCAATTAATCGCATTTTAATCTCATTTAAATATTTAACATGATAAATATTAATTTAAGTTTGGTTGATGAATGAATCAATAAGCTTAAACTTCAAAATTTTATTTTCCCACCAGTTTCCTACACAGACCAATGAAGGGTGGAAGTGCTCCTGTGATAAGCAAACTCCTGAAATTAAAGTTAAGCATCATAACTGGATAGTTTTATTCAACATTAATGTCTCACTTGTTATAGTTGGAAATTAATCATTCTCTCAGCTGTATTCCTTGATGTTGAAATGTGTTACGCTTGTTTTAACAGCTTATTTTGAATTAAAGACTTAAAATTAAACCACAAAAAGGAGAAAAAGTTCGTTCTCCGTTTAACAGCTGCTTTACACAGCTGTGCTTCGCACTCACGGTTGCTAGGCGACATGAGCTACGCAGAGGTGACGGCAGCTGATATGAAGGCTAGCTGCTCACTTCCGGTCTTCGTGGGCCACGAAGGACGTGGACCGGGTCCTTCAAACGATGCGGCCGCTGAATTTTTGACATCGTGTGTCGATATAATCTGTATGCCTGCAACTCGTGCACTGAGAAACGTTCCGGTGCAAAGTGCGATTAAAATGCGTTAAAATTTTAAATTCGTTAATTTCCCCGTAATTAATTAATCGAAATTAACGCGTTAAAGTCCCACCCCTAATACTTATACATTATTTTAGTAGTTATACACTATTTTAAGTTTTTATAAACCCTCCCCACACACTTATACACCAAATATATACTTTACTGTACAACACGTACTACGCATGTGAAGAACGAGTACAGCAAAAACCCGCAAAACAGCGAGTTCGTGAAAAGCGAACCGCGAAGTAGCGAGGGATTACTGTAGTTAGAAAAACTGCGAGGTGTACGACTGATTAAAATGACAACAAAACATGGTTTGCAGCAGCAGATATGATGTCACTTTTGTTGTACTGTGCCATTTGTGAGGGCGAGAACATCTGTACTGATGCACCGAGGAGAGTCTGCCTCTCATTTAATCTTTACCTGTATCCCACGTTTTTCCGCTGACACATCTGTGTTTTATCTTTCAGGGGTCGGTCACAGGAGTGGCACAGCAAGGTGAGGGGACTTCGCCTGGCCTCCGGTCTCCTGGCCATCAAAGACTCCTTCAAAGCTGAGTACAAAGAAACAAAGATATGAGCCTATGCAGAGAAAGTCGCACTAATCTGGAGCGCTCACCCTCCTCCTCTTCACGTCTGGTTAAACTGCAAACTGAGCAGAATGCAGGACAAAACAGGGCGGACCACATCAGCGCAGTCCTACAGCTTTCTGGGGGTTTTAAAACTCCACTGTTGGAGTTTTTGCTATATGTTTGCTTTTTTCGTTTTTTTTACTGTAGGTGACCTTGCAGATTGCCAGCAGCGCCTCTGCACTTCCTGCTGTGCCTGTTACGCTTCACGCTCAAGTTCACACTCTCACACACACACACACACAAATGCAAAGCATGGCGAGCTTTGATGAGAGGGTGAAAAGCTAAGGCTGGTTTGACTTTGAGGAAAAAAGGTGTGAGTTCTGGAATAATGGCATCACCAGTGAACTCTTTCCTGTAGGAAGAGAAGGAGGCAGGGGAAGCGGCCCGGACAAAGACAGGAAGTGAGGACAGAAAACATCAGGAAGCAGACTTTCAGCCGCCAGAGAGTGGCTGCTGTATCAAACCTGTGACTGGGAACAAAGAAAAGGAAAAACATGCAGCCGTCCTGAACACTTTATAAGGACATCGAAGGCTGTTAAGTCAGCTCGAATGATCTAGAAAGTAGCCGGCTGCGAGTGCCAATCAAGAACTTAGATCTGAGCAAGCAAAAACCACCTTCTTAGGAGCGTTTTCATGGTAAACTCTGGGACATGTTAATAAAGTGGACTTTTGAGTTGACGGAAAGTGAAGTCATACAGAAACTTTTTTGCCATCACTGAACCTTCTAAATTCGCTCCTGTGACGGTTCGTGGATGAGCGATATCTACCTCTACACAGGACGCCGCCACCGCTGCAGTGGTGAAAAATTGGAAGCTGAACTCCATGAATATTTTTAAACGTTTGTATTTATTCTTGTACAGTTTTTTTGAGTGTCACTTTCACAGTCTGCTTGTCCTAAATACTGCATGGAAAAGACATCAAATTCTATATATCAGATTATTTAACTTAAAATATACAAATGTTATATCCAGATATGTTATTTAATTATTCGCTTTGAGTGTGAAACCTACCTGTGCCAAAAACCTAATTAAACTGTTTATTTCTTGTCAAACCTGCTTCCTGTTGTTTCCCCCCCCTCTCTCTCCTCTGTGACTCGTCTGAGTGCCAAACAGATTACTGACTATAATTTTGCAGGAAGGGGGGGGACACAGCAGGCAGCGTGAAGATGAGGTGTGCCACTGAAGTGCAAGAGATTAATAAGTCTGGCAGTGCAATCCAAAAAAACTCCCAACCCTCACCTCTTCCTCCTTTTCTTCTCAAAAACACCTACTCCTGTCTAATTTGCATAAGGCTCATTTGCATTGATTGCATTGATTAATCTCTCAGATCAGCTGGTTAAATCGCTGATAAACGCTTGACACAGAGAAACATGAAGGAAAAAATCTTCTTGTGGCAAAGACATCATGCCCTGGCCCGAACAGGATTTTAAGGAAAAGAAGCAATTTATGCAAATGAGAGAAAACAGAAGTCCCTGCAGGCGGTTTAATTTCCATACAAGTCTGTTCTGCCATATGGTGCTAAAACACCATGATCTGAACTTTGTATGAACCTGAAGTCAAAGGTTCAAGAAGGCGGCCAAGTCCAGAAATCACAAGTTAAACCTTCGGTCACAGGAACTAAACATCTGCAGTCTCTTTTAGGCAGCTTCTTCAAGTCACAGGTGAAGGTCGGGTAAACGGTTGAGAGTGCATCCAGGAAATGTCTCAATCACAAGTTCAACCTCCAGCACTACACCTCTGTTAGCAGATTATCTCAAATCATCTTGAATTTTCAAATGCCTAATGGAATTTATCACAACAGTAATCATAAAAGAATAACTGTGGTATCCACATGCTAAAGAGTTTACTGTAATCTCGTTCAGTTTTATTTATATAGCACCAAATCACAACAGTCACCTCAAGATTGTAAGGTAAAGACCCTACAGTAATACAGAGAAAACCCAGCAGTCAAAACGACCCCCTATGAGCAGCACTTGGCGACAGTGGGAAGGAAAAACTCCCTTTTAACAGGAAGAAACCTCCAGCAGAACCAGGCTCGGGGGGGGGCAGTCATCTGCTGTGACCGGTTGGGTTTGAGGGGAGAGAAACGAGACAGAAGGCACGCTGTGGAAGAGAGCCAGAGATTAATAATAACTCATGATTAAATGCAGAGTGTAAAGAGGTGAAAGGCACTCTGTATAGTAATACTTTTGTAACAATATGGTACCCTGCTGACAAAATGGTTACATTGGTGGTATATTTGCATTTAAGTTTTGTCATCATCTCCGCACTGAGATTGAGACCTGCAGAAGTGTGTCTGAAAAAAATGAACGGATCATTGTGTATGTAAAGTTAATTGTTTGTCAAAGTCTTGCTCACTGAATCCATTAACGTTTCCTTGCCATCAGACTGGGCTATTTCCAGGATATCCCAAACCTGCTTCGTTACCGGCAGTGTCACCAAATGAAATGAAAAGGAATAAACATCAGTTGAGGGCACCAGGTGATGATATTCGTCCATCCCACAGAGGCAGGGAGGGTTATTGCTTCTGCACATGTTATTGAGGCGACGGTGTGCGCGAGCGGCTCTCCTCCTGGGGGGACTGTCACAACACCTTTAACGGCGTCCTTCAACAGCAGCATGGCAGCACCCAAAAGACTAAACTAAAACACTGGCTCTGTGAAAGCTCGATGAATGTTTCATGAATGAATTACTGCCTGAGAAGGTACTGAGATAAAGTCCTGGGACACATGAGACGATAAGAGACGACTAGCAAGGAGAAGTTTATATTTTTCATAAGCTTCAAAGGTGGGTTGCAGGCAGACATCTTCTAACAACTACTGTATCCTGTGGCCATCCTTGGAGACATACAATTTTTATATCTACAGCAGTGCACATCTGTCTGGGGGGTAAAGGCAGACTCAACAATTACAGGCTCACAGGCTGCCTCAAGGAAGTGTGTGATGTATAATTAAGTTCACCAAATGGGTTTGTTTGCCTCACACTTTGAGTTTCTGAGAAACAAAGCCCACTTTCTCACACAAGTCAAGGAAGGCAAAGACTAATTGTTGTTATCTGAAAAGCAGCTTGAGTAAATGCAACTTTCTATACATCAGAGTCAGGGACGCAGAGCGGGCAGATGCTGCAGGAAGCATGCAAAGCATGCAAAACACTTCTCACTGACTAATTCATTAAGTCAGTCAATCTATGGACTTACTGTGTAATTAAAGTGTTACACAAACTTTAAGGGTACAAGGGCAGTGTTTGAAGAAAATAAGACATGATGAAAACTGGAAATACAGGAGAGCAGAAAGCTCATGTGGACAGTCTGACAGCCACAGCTCGTTGCTGTTGCCCTTGCAGATAATGGTACGTGCCAAAAATGGTGCCGCAACGGCTGGTGGTCATGCCCTTTCATGTCCTCATGGAGAACTCCCACTCGAGATAGTCCAGAGTCCATCTTGTGAAAAAAGTTTTTGCCCCTTCCTGATTTCTTTTGCATATTTGTCACACTTACATGTTTCAGCTCATCAAACAGATTTCAATATTAAACAAAGATAACCTGACTTAACCTTCCAGTCCTGGTAAGTTCACCACAGTTTTCACCACTTGTGGATAATGGCTCTCACCAATGGTTCACTGGAGTCCCAAAGTCTTAGAAATGCTTTTGTATGACTGTTTCTTTAGGCTGTGACTGTCCAAGTATTAAACTATATTGATTAGTTTATCAGCATGCTGGTTGTTGCCTTTTGCAACACCCTTTTTTGTTTGTTTGTTTGCTTGTTGTATGCTTCTCCGTTAACCCGTGTTCGCACAAATAATGACCATTCAGAATATTTTCACCTAGGCTGTGGAACCCATCAGGGGTGCCCACTCTTCCCCCTGTTGTTTGCTATTGCTATAGAGCCTCTGGCTGCAGCCCTTAGATCCAGTCCTATGCATGGCATCGCAAGAGGAGGTCTAGACCATAAAGTTTCCTTATATGCCGATGACCTGTTGCTTTTTCTCTCAGACCCAGAGACGTCCATGCCTCCGGTGTTAGACCTACTTGAGAAGTTTGGACAAATATCTGGATATAAACTGAACTTTAATAAAAGTGAATTATTTCCCATTAACAGCGCAGCTACAGCCTACCCACTCACTAGTTTACCATTCAAGACTTCACTGCAAGGATTTAAGTACCTGGGAATCCATGTGACCAAGAACTATTTACAACTTTGTAAAACCAGTGTCACTCCTCAGGACTCAGGACTTAAGGTCTTTACACACCAGACGCGTAAATTCCGTGCGAATGTTTCGTGTGTTAAAAATATTTTTCGGACTCGCCTGTTCTTAATGCAGCCATTCACACCAACCGCGTGATTTCACAGGACGAATTTGCGGCATTTATTTTTTTGGATCAAGTTTGATTTTTCTGACTTTCACAACCGAACAAACAGGTCAGACCAATCAGAGCGCTGCATTTAGCAACATGTGAGGTCATAGCTCAAAACGCACACAGATGTACTGAATATACAGTGACATGGGAACAATAAAATCATACTATTTTACCTCAAACACATATCTACACACTGTTCCAGTGTTGTGCCAAAAAGTGATTTTTGATGTTTCCATGTGCTTTTATGTGTAATGTATTTGCTCATATTGGTGAATAGAGTGTAGTCAATAGGATTTATGAAGGGCTTAGATAGAAAATGAAGAAATGACCTGTTATTCAAGTATGTTTATGACTCTGCATTATTGCACGTACGTATAATAAATCCAGTCCTCTTTGGTCACTGAAAATATCTTTATAGAGTGTAATGTCATATTTGTTCTGATTTCTGCTGCCCTCTTGGCCACATATCTCTTTAAAAATCTGGCCAATCGCAGTTTTTACCCTGATAAATAAAGAATATATAAAAGTCTCTGCCAAAAACTGATTGCAGCTTCTACCTTGTGACAGAAATGTTGTTTGTTACTCAAAATGACTTGATATCATTCACTAGGGATATGTTTGACATATTTTTCACAGATTATAGATCAGCAAGTCATTTACAACAGTTTAAATATGGGCAATCATTTTCTGGCAATCACTTTTTGGCAGACGATCACTTTTTGGCACAACACCGGGTCAGTCGGCTCTCTGAAATTATTCTCTGCTTCCTCACGTCATCCCAACTCTGCCAACAATAGCTCAGCCTGCCCACTGACATCCTGAAATATGCGCGAAGGCGACCGTGATGCAGCTTCAACTCCGGGATCAAACCATAAAACTCTCCCTGCTGCCGCTTTCTTATGAGTTGGATGAACCCAGAATCTGTTTCTTCCTTCTCTTGTTTAGAAACATCACAACATTACATCATCGTTTGATGTCGACTTCATTTCTTTCACAGTGCGTTTTATGAGGAAGATTCATTCAAAAACGCAACACGTCCGGTGTGTATGTAGGTTACACGACAAGTTCACATCTGAAAGATTTGGAATTTCGTGTCATTTTTACACAACACATCCGGTGTGAAAAAGCCTTTCCAGCACTGGTCTGTGCTGCTGCTGTCTCCAGCAGGCAGAATTAGCTGCATCAAGATGAATGTGTTGCCAAAATTCTTGTACCTTTTTCAGTGCATACCAGTAGGGTTGTGCGATATATATCGTGTACGATAATACCGTTATTGCCATGTTAACGATGTGTGAGCTGACATTATTGAGTATGGTAATTAGAAAAAAAAATTTAAAAACCAATCAAATGCCTCGGCTCCACGTGTTCACTACTTTATGCTTTTATAGGCTGCTGCGCGTGCGCACTGAGAGCGCCCATACTGTGCGCTAGCATAGCTGCCTAAACAACACACCTAAAGCTGGAAACGAGCGAACACACAGCGCCAGGGGAGGAAATTCAGACATCGCCAGCCTCGCAGTCTACCGCCTTAATTCCTAGGCGAGGAGGTGGTTTGCAGTTTGCAGACTTTGTAAGAAAGCGAACAGCTCGACAACTAACCTGTTCCATCATCTGCGAGTATGAGGAATATGGAAAGTTTCAGGAAACCGCTGTCCAAGACAAACCACGACTAGCGGAATAAAGAGGAAAATAATGAATGAATGGATGTTAATATCCTTTAAGTTAAAGTAGGTATGTTACAATCACTGCGTCATAACCCAGCGACGTTCTGGGAGCTCACCTGTTTCGAGCCTCACCTGTTTCGAGCCTCGGATAATATGCTGAAGCGGTCTTGCGAAAAAAGCGGGTTTCTGATCAGATGAAGGTGTGTAGTTTCTCTGATTTTATTTTGCTATTATGTAGGTGGGATCCCCCTGGACAGCCTCCTTTTTGATTTTTTTTTTCATTCTGTCAAGCAATTGCTTTTGAAAAATTCGCCGAAGTTTTTCTATTTACATTTGTCATGCCCAGGACACACTTGAAAAAGAGATTTTAATCTCAGTGTTTTTCCTGGTTAAATAAAGGTTAAATAAAATAAAAAAATAAGTTAATGTCTCAAAAACACTGATTTAAGTCTTATATTTTACCAGCTTGCACTTCTTGTATGAACACATTTTTAAATAATGCAAAATATCGTTTATTATCATTATCGAGAAAATTACAGAAAATATCCAGATATTTTTTTTTGTCAATATTGCACACCCCTACATACCAGTATTTATCCCAAAACATTTTTTTCGGTTATTTGATGCTTCAGTTTTTCAGTTTTTATGGAACAAAAAACCTCCTAGGAAACAAAAGAGTGTCTTACAGAAAAGTAAAGAAATGGGAGGGCTTGCCACACAAAATTTCCTATTTTATTATTGTCTGCTAATATCTGCACAATGTTATTTTGGTGCAGAGCTAACTCTGAGATTCCCAAAAGGCTACCAGTGGAGGAGGCTTCATGTAGCTCTGCTTCTTTGTACTCTCTCTTATGCCTTCCCCCAGCAACATCTCCTGTATCTCTTACTAACAACGTAATTGTTAAGAACTGCCTTAGAATATGGACTCAAATTATACAACATTTTGGGAGCCAGAGAATATCTCTTTTATCACCACTAGATTCAAATCCTTTATTTCCACCTTCATTCATTGATAAGACTTTTGCAGTGTAGAAACACCATGGACTTCTTTCTGTGAAAGACCTATACTTAGATGGAACTTTTGCCTCATTTGCTCAACTATCTTTGAATTTGAACTTGCCAGGTGCCCAGTGGCTTAGGCCCAGCCGCTCTCACTCATATGTTTTGGACCTGTCCCTCTCTATCCCAATTTTGGGAATCTGTTTTTGACTCACTTTCTGTAATCACCTCGACCACAGTACAGCCCTCTCCACTCACTGCTCTATTCTGGGTGCTCCCCAAAAACCAATTACTGTCACCCCATCTTGCTGATCTTGTGGCCTTCATCACACTGCTAGCCAGACGTATTATCCTGATGCACTGGAAGAATCCTCTCCCACCCCCACACTCTCACTGGATAAAGATGCCCTCTCTTTCATGAAACTAGAAAAAAAAAAAAAAAAAAAAAAAAGGTATTCTCTCAAACCATATTCTCAAAAATCTGGTCACTGCTTTTGAACCATGCTATGTCTTTGACACTGGATGTGACCCCATGAGTGGTGCTCCCTTCACTTGTCCTAGATGTAACTACGCATGCCCTGTATCTACCTCATCAATTATAGTAGCACAGAATATATTAATCCCTTTAGATGCCCTGTTTTATTTGTTTCCTGTGTAATTTATTAATTTTTTTATTTACTTACTTACAAAATGTTCTTTTTTTTGTACCTATTTTTTCTATCCACCTACTTTGATATAGTAATATTTGCCTTTTTTGTTGTTGTTGTTATTTACTATTTGCTTATTATTATTTTAATTACTGTTTCATGACATTACTGGAACTTCTCTGTTTTGATGTCATACCTGTCAAGTCTCCTGTTTTGGCCGGAAAACACCTGTATTTTACCCCGTCACATAAATTTCTCGTATTGTAATAATTTATAAAAAGCATTCCTGTCCCTCTCCAAACTGAATTCTGTCACTAGCCTCGTGAGACCTGCCACCTGCAGTAGCCTGGGTGGCAGTTCTCGCAAGGTTAGTGCCGACAGTGGCAACAAATACAGAACAACAACTGAGACCTCGGTTGGGCTCAGTGTTGCCAACTTAGCAACTTTGTTGCTAGATTTAGCGGCTTTTCAGACCCCCGTAGCGACTTTATTTTCCCAAAAAGCGACTCGCGACAAATTTAGCAACTTTTTCTGGTGACTTTGGCAACTTTTGGAGATAGACCTCTGCTGTCACTGTGTTTCATACTGCATCCCTTCATACGCTTTGGCATCGCCCAGACCTCGCTTCAACTCCACCATCCAACCCTCACTTAAACATTAAAATTATTACATAAAGTTCATTTGTAGTTCTAAACATATGTAGGGTGTTATTCCCTATTCCCTATGTCCAAAGACGTTATTCCTCTCTCCTACAGCCTCTATTGCAACTGCATGCAAATTACTAATTATGCAAATTAGGTGATGACGTCATTTAGTGACCTCTATTTTTGCCGGCGGAAAATTTCCCTTATTTTAAAAAACTTGACAGGTATGTTTGATGTTCATTTTTGTGTGAAAAATCAGAAATAAATCATAATTAAAGATATAGTTGGGCTCACCTCAACGCATGGCCTGGGCACTGGAACCAGTCTTCTGGAGAGGGGCTGGACTCTGTTCTAGTCTGGAGTTGCCCTCGGCGGCGAGCTGGTGTGGGTATTCTTCTATCCCCTCGGCTTGCTGCCTGTAAATTGGAGTTTTCACTGGTAGATGAGAGGGTAGCTTCCCTGCGTCTTTTGGCCAGGAAACGGGTCCTGACTATTGTTTGCGCTTAAGCGCCAAATGACAGTTCAGAGTACCCACCCTTCTTGGAGTTGCTGGGCGGGGTGCTTGAGGGTGCTCCATCCAGTGACTCCATTGTCCTGCTGGGAGATGTCAACGCTCACGTGGGCAATGACAGTGAGACCTGGAGGGGCATGATTGGGAGGAACCAGAATGGTGTTTTGTTATTGGACTTATGGACAAACTGTGTTTGCACAGAACAAACACCATGTTCGAACATAAGGATGTCCATAAGTGCACGTGGCACCAGGACACCCGAAGTCGCAGGCCAATGATTGATTTTGTAATCGTATCATCAGGTCTGCGGCCGTCTGTTCAGGACACTCGGGTGAAGAGAGGTGCTGACCTGTCAACTGATCACCACCTGGTGGTGAGTTGGATTAGGTGGCGGGGGAGGATGCTGGACAGACCCGGCGCACCTAAACATATTATGAAGGTGCACCAGGAACGCCTGGTAGAGGACCCAGTCTGCAAGATCTTCAACTCCCACCTCCGACAGAACTTTGACAGCATTCTGAGGGAGGCTGAGGACATTGAGTCCAGCAGTTGATGGGTACCAGCGGGCCAAGGGGAACACAGGGAAAGCGGTGCTCTACTCACATGGTCTATAGTCCAGGTGGGGCATTGCTGACTGAGGCTATAGTCAGGTGGTGGAATACTTCGAGGACCTCCTTAATACCACTGACATGCCTTCTGTAGCGGAAGCAGAGTCCGAGGATGAGGTGGATGACCCGCCCATCACTGGGGGTGAGGTCACTGAGGTGGTTAAACAGCTCCTTGGTGGCAGGGCACCTGGGGTGGATGAGATTCTCCCTGAGTTCCTGAAGGCTCTGGATGTTGTAAGGCTGTCTTGGTTGACACGCCTCTGCAACATCATGTGGAGATCTGGGGTGGTGCCACTGGACTGGCAGACCAGGGTGGTGGTCCCCATCTTTAAGAAAGGAGACCGGAGGGTGTGCTCCAACTATCGAGGGATCACACTCCTCAGCCTCCGTGATAAGGTCTATGGCAAGGTGCTGGAAAGGACGGGCCATCCATTAGTTGAACCTCAGATTCAAGAGGAACAATGCGGTCTTTTGTCCTGGTTACGGAATGCTGGACCAGCTCTTCATCCTCTCAGGGATATTCAAGTGTGCGTGGGAGTTTGTGTTTTGTGGACTTGGAGAAGGCATTCGACAGGGTATCCTGTGGGAGGTGCTGCAGGAGTATGGGGTGTCTGGCCTGTTGTTGCAGGCCATTCAATTCCTGTACAACTGCAGCGAGAGCTTGGTTCATATTGCAGGCAATAAGTCGGACTCATTTCCTGTGGGTGTTGGACTTTGCATGGCTGCCCTTTGTCATCAATTCTGTTCATAATTTTTATGGAGAGAATTTCTAGGTGTCGCCAAGTGGCGGAAGGCTTCCGCCATGGTGGCCTCAGAATCTCATCTCTGCTCTTTGCGGATGATGCGGTCCTGTTGGCTTCATCAGGTGGTGGCCTCAAGATCACAGTGGAATGGTCCGGAGCCAAGTGTGAAGCGGCTGGCATGAGAATCATCACCTCTAAGTCTGAGGCCATGGTCCTCAGCCGGAAAAGGGTGGAGTGCCCACTCCGGCTCAGGGACAAGTTGCTGCCCCAGGTGAAGGAGTTCAAGTATCTCGGGGTCTTATTCACGAGTGACAGGAGAAGGGAACGGGAGATTGACAGATGGATTGGGGCTGCATCTGCAGTGATGCAAATGCTGCACCGGTCTGTTGTAGTGAAGAAGGAGCTAAGAGTAAAAGCAAAGCTGTCAATTTACTGGTCAATCTATGTCCCTACCCTCACCTATTGTCATGAGTTCTGGGTAGTGACAGAAAGAATAATATCATGAATGCAAACTGCAGAAATGAGCTTCCTCCAAAAGGTGGCTGACCTCTCCCTTAAAGACAGGGTGTGGAGTGCAGCCATTCGGGAGGGGCTCAAAATAGAGCTGCTGCTCCTCCAGATCCAAAGGAGCCAGTTGAGGTGGATCAGGCATATGACTAGGATGCCTCCTGGGCGCCTCTTGGGTGAGGTGTTCCGAGCATGTCCTACCGGGTGGAGACCCCGGGGCAGACCCAGGACACACTGCAGAGATTAACCGGTCTTTAAGTCAGACATCATTTCTGGGTCCAAATGCTCCTAAATAAACAGCAATGGCAGAATCAGTGACTGTTCACTATTACAGAAGATTGTAACAAACCTTATCGACTGCAGACATTTCCTCTTCTCTTTCTCATCGGTAAAATGACAGCTGAGTGTGTTTTTTGATTCGGATCGGTTAAAACAACGAGGGACACGGCATTGCGGTATATTGAACACAGGACAGTTTAGACCCGGAAATGGAATTCTAGATCATCACTTAACAACCGTATATCTCTCGGCTGGCCTGGGAACCCCTTGGGGTCCCAGCCGGACGAGCTGGTGGCGGTGGTTGGGGAGAGGGAAGCCTGGGCTTCTCTCCTTAGGCTGCTGCCCCTGCAACCTGGCCCTGGATAAGTGGAAGAAAATGGATGGATTGATGGAATACAGTTGTGTTCAAAATAATAGAAGTCCAACATGACTAACCAGATCAATCAATCTTTTTCCTAGAAATCATATTACTACATGGCAAATAATTTACCAGTAGGTGTAGTAGAGTCATAGAAAACCAACAGACCCAGCATTCATGATATGCATACTCCTGAGTCTGTGTGGTTGAATAATTAATTGAAAGGGGTGTGTTCAAAAAAATAGCAGTGTAGAGTCCAATCAGTGAGGTCATTCACTCTGTGAAAAAACAGGCGTCAATCAGTTGGCCCTTATTTAAGGATGAAGCCAGCACATGTTGTACATGTGTTTCTCACTGAAAACCTGAGAAAAATGGGCCGTTCCAGGCATTGTTCAAAAGAAAAGTGTTCTTTGATTAAAAGAATAAAATGTTGATTGAAAAGGAGAAAACATATAAAGAAGTGCAGAAAATAATAGGCTTCTCAGCTAAAAGATCTAAAATGGAAAGCAAAGCCAGAGAGAAATGGACAAAAACGGAAGACGTGGACAACTTGATGAAATTGCTTTTAAGTCATCTACAGCTGGAGTGTGTAGAGACTGTCTACAAACATGCAATTAAGGCACTGTCACCAAAATCATTTCACACCATGAAATGTTGAGAGGAAAACTGAAAAAAATCTCTATGATCCTACTTTGTTCAGGATTATTCCATTCCACTTTAGCCCCGAGGCTGTATTTTTTCTTTGTTGTGATCAGTAGAGTCCAACCAATACAAATATTTTGTGGTTTAAAAATCTGATGTCTAGGCCATTGTTTTTTTGTTTTGTTTTTTTCTTTCAGACACACAAAACAAATAGATTTCTGTTTAAAACCTTCTTGTGATTGTTTTGCATATTCCCACAGTTGCCTGTAGTTTGCATGGAGGACAGCAACTTATCTGCAAACTCTTGCAGACTACTAGGAAAAAGGCAGTAAAACTTGAAAAAGTGTGACAAACCAGAAACGGAAAAGGTTCATATTAGATCAAGTATTAGATTCATTTTATTTCGCATGTATAGCGTAAATAAAAAAGAACCTAGCACAGAACCCTGTGGAACTCCATAATTAACCCTAGTGTGTGAAAAAGACTCCCCATTTACAAGAACTGGAGTCTGTTAGATAAATATGATTCAAACCACTGCAGCACAGTACCTTTAATACCTATGGCATGCTCTAATCTCTGTAATTAAATGTTATCAAATCAGACCCTGTTTCTCTTCCAGCTAATATTAGCTAATGCTGGTGTGCCTGCTAACACAGACAAATTGCTAGTAGTCTCACATAACAAAATACTGTCTTGAATTAATCCAAACACCCGAGGTCTCTTAACTTTGCTGTCCATCTTCAAATTAGTTTATGAGCTAATATAACAAACTGACTAGCTAATGTGCCCGAGCAGAAATGCTTGTCAGCTAGCTTACTAGATGAGTTCATCCAACATGGTGTACTTAAACATGTCATACACTACTGATTTTAGCAGTCAGTAAATCATGTAATCAGCAAACATCTGTAACTAACATTTGCTTCCTACAGTATGTTAGAGTCATGGCAGTTTGCCAGCTAGCTATAACTTAGCTACCCAGCTTTACGGTCATTACACTAAAAATAGGACACAGTTAATATGCTGGTTTCACCTTCTTTGTATCAGAAATGTGAGTGACAAAAACATAAGTCCTGTGTGCAGTGTATCGCAAATATATTTTGGTCCATATTAGCTTGCACGCAAAGCAAAGGAATGAGTTGCGTGCAGACACAAACAACTAATTACTGCAAATAATGATCTCAAAATTTGAAAGACTTTTTCATTCATATATTGCATTTCCATGTCTTATCTGGGTGAGGAACAAACATGTTAATCAAGGTCTAAAAGCACACTGGGTACACTGATGAGCCAGGTGTAAATTACCATGTGATCTCTCTGTGTAATGACATCCAATCAGTGGGCCTTTCCAGCTGTACTTTTGCTTGTTTAGTTTAATTCCCCAAAGTGGCACCCATCCATCTCATTGCTTACACTTCCCCAGTGCAGAATCCCACAGATTGGACATCATTATCCAGATCACATTAAGACCACGAAGTGGCAAAGAGGCTTTAATGAGCAGCAACACATGCAATCTATTTCTGCTTGAAAAACAGCCAGTTTATCCTATGATGTCCTAATGGAAGTACTTTTACTCACACACCAATCATTGATTTCAGAGTTTCCCCCACTGTAGGACCGCTGTGTATGCACTTTCATTCCAGAGCAGCTCATGATCGTACAGTTTGTGTTAAACATATCTGACCAAACCAGGAGACTGATACACCTTTTTCTTCTTTGGAGGAAGTTTGCAGAAAAAAAAAAAAAAAAAAAAAAAACTATAAAATGACAGCAGACAGTGTTATTTTGGTCTCATAATGATTCTTTAATAAAAATATCCCTCACATGAGATGTTAATTAATGAACAGAGTACAATGATTTTACCCTTCCCTGTTGGATATAATAACTGTTATGGAAAAATAATTCTTCAAGTCCACTGAGTTCACACTGACAGGGTTTGTTTTCAGGCTTCCCCTTATTCTGGACTGAAACTGGACATCACATCCTCTCGACTGGGTTGATACCCAGGATGTCAAAGCCTTTGGCCATGATGGCTGCCGTGGCTTCACAGAGCAGCATCCTCCACATGTTGATCTTAATGATCTCCCCTGAAAAGATAAAAACAGAGAGAGTCTTTTTATTTCTCAATCACTTGGGTTTTGTTTTTGTCACTTGGGTTTTGTTTTTGTCTAGCACAAACTGATCCCACAGCAAGTGTTTTTATTTCTCCAGAGTAGTGAAAACTCTAAAACAGTTGGTGTTCATTTTAATATGTCCATTTTTTATGGTACCATGTAACTATATGGGATTAAAACCAACTATAGTACTGTGCTTGAGCCACCCCTGTATCTGTATATTTGGTTTCTAAGATGCCAGACTTTCTGAAGGCCTTTCAAAGTTTTTCTTTGGACACTGGCTGCAATCCTGTTTTCTTTGGTTTCCTTATAAAAACAGACAGTGACAGGTCAAAGCTGCTAAATATCCTTTACCATCCTTTCTTAAATTTGGTTTGTCCTCATGCAGAGGATAAGAAATAACTGGGCAGCTAAAATATACAAATACTGAAACATAAATTAAAATGAAGGCAGCAAGGAAGGGAAAAAAGAGTTGAGGTTGAGACACAGAAACAGAGGTGAAATAGACAACGAGACTAATTAACAACAAAAAGGTCAGAGGGCACATTTAATGATGCTGCCATCACCCGGCAGCATCAAATAAAAATCAGTGACCTGAACATCTGCATCCACATGCAGCATCCATGACCGTGTGCAGCCCCGTCAGATGGAGCAGAAATCCAATAGAAATTAAGTTGGTAATGAGCAGCAGAGGAGCGTTACAAAGACAGGTCATTAAAGGGGCGTGAACATGGACAGTCGCCGGCAGCAGCATCAGTTTGTAATTTACACACAAGCCGACTCTTCCGAGTGTGCAATGAGGCAAAAGCAGTAGACATAAATGGAGAAAGGAGCAGATTTCTTTTTCATGCAGTTATTTAAACACACACTCCGGTGTGTGGGACGCAGTTTCTAAACCGCAATTTTAGCATTCTGACCATCTCCATCTTGGTTTGCTGAAGTGACCATGTTTGAACAAGCGGGTGGAGTTAAGAGGCTGCTCCTTACGAAAGGTTTTGAAAGAGCTCCAGACTAGCCCAGTGACCACTTTAAAGTCTAGGAGTAATTCTGCTAGAGCCGTACACATACACAGTATAAAAGATGAATGAGGGCAATGCCGAAGTCCCTTCAACTTGTATTCTATTTAATGGCCACCAGAGGGCAACTGCTCTGATTGCAAAAAGACTTCCAGCCCTAGGCTCCTATGATTTGTGTCCTCAACAAACACTTTCCTGATGACTTTATAGTCTCAGGAGCAAGTTTAAGGTCCCATTTATTTAAGTCCATTTTGGAAATTATGAATATGCTCATTGGCTAAGGAAATGATGTCACAGTGGCTACGGCCATTCTTTATAGCATCTATGGTTGTAAGGCAGAATGATGATGTACTGTGAATGCTTTAAACCTCTTTAACAAACCCACATACAGCCCAATATGAATGTAAGGCTGCCAGACCACTAAAACAGCTGCTTTATAATCTGTGCACAGGACCTCAGAATTATTCCCCTTTCTTTGAGGGTAAAGGCTGACAGTTAATGAACCAGCCATCTCTAAAAAAGATGAGCACCCTGATATTGTCTAACATCATTACAAAGAAATGCTGTAGTAAATCAAAGAAGGCACACTGGGTTTAACCACCTTACTTTGGTGTATTGTGATAAGCCGTGGGTAATCTCTTTGTAAGTAAGAAGGCTGTACAGTGAGTCAGACTTCAGCTCAGATGAAACTAACAGTCAAGACAGCCTCTCATCAGGATTCATTCTTGATGACCTGCAACACATCGATTCCTTCTGCAAAAACAGCAGTGAAAAGTCGAAGATTCATACCGTTCTTTACGGTCTGGACCCTTTGGCGGTCCAGCAGGACCTTGGCTCAAACTTTTTCCTGACTACATTATGCCAAGTTCATTATTTCAAAGTTTGGATGTCTTTGATTTTGTTTTACAATGTAGGACACAAAAAGAAAACTGAGGAATTTATGGATGTGTTTCAGTAGTTTGGAAAACACAACATTAGGTAACTTTTAAAAGTGCATTCTGAGAGGAAAGCACTTTATATCAAACCAATATTCAAGTAAAAGTGAAGAGAAAATGATCATCAGATGTACTAAAGATCCAACATATTAGCACAAAACTGAAATAAAAATGTCTTCAAAGCCTTGAGAGCGGGGACATCAAATAGGGTCCACCTGCGGCTGGTAATGAGTAATTGAGAGCCAATGAACCATTGTAGAGAAAGATATCACAATATGATGATGTCAAAGAGCTCAACTATTTAAAGTTTCAGAAAGGTTAAAGTTAAGTTGTGGGAAAGCTGGATCCTGACCTGAAAGTCACCCCAAAATCTAAATAGACCTAAACCTCGACCCAGCTCACCCGTCTGCCGGTCCTTCTCCACACAATAGCAGCTGTCGTAGAACTCAGTGAAGGTGGTGGCGAGCTCGTAAAGGTAGTCGCACAGCGTGTGGAGGAGCAGGTCATCCAGGATCCTCTGCAGGATCTCTGGGAACCGTAGAATGCACTTGCCCAACTTCCACTCCTTCTCGTGGTCCAGGAGGACCTCTGTGTTCTCTGCCGCCTTCTTCAGCGTGGTCTCATCAAGGCAGGCCAGACGAGCAATGGACCTGTGAGAGAAAGACGACACATATTCAGTAACAGTGCGTTTAAAAGTGAGGTTAAGAGTCTGTTTGAGGACACCAGGTTAAAAATAAAACTTTACACTGATTTAATACAACTGGGAGAGATCTAGAGTCTACCGTCTATACCATGAAAGAGTTAATAGAGTTTTGAGATAGGCAAAAATTAAAAAGTCCATGAAAATGCTTAGAGCTAAGACTTGATCATCTCCAAATGTTCAACGAGGGTTATTGCTAAATGTGAACCCAGTTAATTGTGATTTGATGCCCTCTCACCAATAAAACCTACACAACTCTGATTCCCAGCTTTTTGTTGCTTGGTTCAGAAAATTAGAAACTGTGAAAAGGAGACAGAGGTCAACATAACTGAGAAACAATCATGTGACTTTATAAAGCACCCAACAAGACTGGATTTTAGATACCACATATAATTACTCAGTGATACATTTATTTAAGCGCAGGAGAATATAACAGCCATTAGTGTTGGACAAACCAAGTCCTGGGACTCTGTTTATTACGTAAACCAAACAACGAGACAGATCATTTCAAGTCAAGGACTCCAATTCACCGATTTCACTTGTGATGGTTTTGATTGTGTTCACAGCAGGATGAGTCGTGGTGGTTAGCTCCAGAAAACCTTTACAGCAGCAGGTGCTGGCTGCCTGGGTAAACTTCATGTACTGACCATTCTGTGCCAACCAACCGTATCCTGCACTCTCATTGGTAGTTAATCACTCCAAAGTTGAGAAAAGTTTGACTCAGGACTTACCCACTTCACATTACCAGCGGGTATTCTGCCTAACGTCTTTCCAAGGTCACTGCATTGCTGCTTTGATGCTCATCTGGTTCTGACATTTATGTGGACAGTTGTTACAACCAGTTTTATCAAAGTGCAACACTGGAAATCAAAATACCAGCGTGGTGTCACCAAAATCCTTTCACACATCACTGATTTGTTGGTTATGACAAGAAGTTAGCTTTCAAAAAAATCTGGAAAAAATAAATGAATGAAATGAAACTCATCAGACCAGCCCGGATCGCCAAGTGTCCGCTCATCCACTCGGCCATGCTGTTCCCTGGCTCAGTTATCTCATCCTGTTCCCATCTGAAGTTCCAATAATTACCCATCTTTCATCCATCAATCAAAACAAGCAGGAGCCTGCTTATCAAAATGCTTCTTATGGGGGGATAAAATTGTCCATCAATGGTTTATTATTTTTTTCTTTTTATCCTCCACCCCCCATGATGAATAAACCACTTTTTCCTTCTGCATGTCCATGTTTGTATAAACTGAACAGCCCTGCTCAGGGATTTTAGATCACTTCTGCTTCTGAGACAGGTTGTCTCCCATCTGACCTTGGTAATTGACTCATGATTAAAAGTGGTCACCCAGAGGTTGAGTGTTGCACACCAGATGCTACACCAGTTGGTCACTGCAACTTTGCAAAATTCAAACCTTTACTGTCAGCTAATAATGTTGAACTTTGAGACCAGATTGTAATTTACTTTACCTCAGTTTTCACATGCACTTCTCAGTCCCCCTCAGCCCATCTTCAGCTAGGCTGTAAACAAAAACCACTCCTCACCAGATACCCTATTAGTTCCTATATGACTTTTGTCCATATAACAGATCAACTGAGACCTTCTCCATTCATCTGATCAGGGTCTTCTGATGCGCCATGCTCTTATTTTTGAACCAAAGGCGACCTTACTCTTCTAAACTTTAGAACAGCCACCCCAGCCCATCAGGTTCTATCTGTGGTTTGTCTTAAATGACTGCCGAAAACACATTTTTATGCTTGCTTGTATGCAAGAAAAGATGCCTGTGTGTTTGTGTACTGGGATATCTACACTTCTTAAATGTGTGTTTTTATCCAAACTGTGAAGAACTTTGTGTGTTTTTAGAAAGTATTAAAAGTTATAGTGAACCCTCACCTGATACGAGTGAAGGCGTAGAGGAGATACGCTGCCGTGTTGCCCCGGTCATCCAGCATCTTATCAAACGAGAAGACGTAGTCGTTGATGCGGTTGTGGGAGAGATCGGCGTATTTGATGCAGCCGAAAGCGACGGCCCTCTGAGCTTTGGTGAGCTCCTCTGGAGTCAGGACCTGCAGAAAGATGATTTTCTTTTAATAAAGCAGACAATATTTCCCAATCAGTTTTCCCCCAATGTGCTTTATGGCATTAAAAATGCTGATAAGTGCCGTTTTAATCAGCTTGTAATTACTGAAGGCAGTGCTTCACCTTCTGCTTCCAACAGTGAAACCAGTGAGATGAATTTAATCCAAATAATGAAACCAATTTACCCACCTTGGGCAGGGATTAAATTGACTTATTGAGTCATAGCCTTTCCTTGAATCTGTGTGACATGTTTTATACCAAAGGGAGTGAAGAGGAGTATTATGAAGATTTCATGATAGTGATTTCATTAAAAAACAAAAAACCTGCAGTCTAGCATTACACAGCAGATAGAAGGTGTGACGCGACAGGACACGGGGTGAAAATGGGGCTGCAGGTATCAGGCAGGTTTGATTTAGTGTAATATTTGAAATAATTTGCTGTTTTTCCACTGCAGGAACTCCAACATTTACATAGAAAAAGACAAAAATGGAGGGAAAGTTGGTCATTAATGTAATCCAGGCTCTAGGAGTGTAAGCACAGCCAGTGCCCAATCTAGAACCTGACATCCAAAACAAGGGTGGCTGCTGAGGTCTGAGGCAACCTCAAGGTTCTTAAAAGTTATAATAGTTATTTGAGGATGAACTGAGGCTGTCTGGCTAAAAGTTGGAACCAGTGATGTCGAATGCTATTTGCAGGGCTACCGAAAGAAATTCACCAATGCTGGGCAAGATACAGCCTAGAGATTCAGTGAGAAATTACTCCAACATCTGAAAGCAATGCTAAGTGGTTCTCAGACTAATCCAGATGTGGGCTGATTCTCAAAAGGCAGTAAAGCAGCACCAACACTGGAGGAAAAGGTGTGTAACCGTAGGTTGTGTTATCATATATGGTTAGTTTTATGTTGTTGGCCAAATTTGCAGGCAGAAAACTTGACAAGGACTCCACTGCTTAATGCTACAGTCACACTGAGGGAAAATGTACAAAATTATTGTGACCCTGTGCACTAGGGATGTTCCTGGTGACTAATTTATGAGTCGACTAAACAAGGAAAAAATAAATAAATAAATAAGACTAACCGACTATTCTAAAACTAACAAACACCCGGATATCAAATTACATTTTATGCCTGTTTAATGGACAATGTCAAAAACTGTCTAAACAAAGGCATTTGAAACCATTAATTGCATTCTTCTATAATAAATCGCACTTTAAATGCTGCTTAACTGTGTGCCGCTACGCATTATGAACACTGCATGTTACACTCCAAACAACGAAGAAAAAAAAAATCTTAAAATAAATTGATGTTAAATATATGAAAATGCGTTACTGCAAACATTCATGCATCACTGAATGTGAGAAAATAACATCCGAAAAATTAATAAATTGCAATAAAAATTTACAATAAAGATTTACATTCAGAGTCTAGCCAGAACCTCACAGATGTGAGACAGAAATTTCTCCACAAATAGTGATGTAGTTGCTGCAGGACAGTGATGTGCCTGCAGAATGATGCAGGGGCTCAGCTACTTTACTTTTATACCATAATCTAACCAGAACGCAACCAGCTGTGATGAGTCCCCTGTTGCAGAGGGATATGATGCAGATATGTTGATATGTTGAAAATGTTGAAAAAAATTAATAAATAAGTGCAATCACTGGACAGTTGCTGATTTTTCTAGTTGTGAGAAGGTTGCTGCTTTTTTTTTCTTCTTCTTCTTTTCTTTTTTTTAACTGTAGTGTGACTGGGGCATATAAAAAGCAAACCAATGTTCAAGTGCCAAAAACTGCAGTTCCTCTAATGTCCATTAGAGGCCATCTTCAAAAGTGAGTCTGCCCCCACAGACTCTCATATTAAAAAGGTCCAACTTTACAGCAGAAATAAACATTTTTACAGTCTGCTATAAAAATCTAGCCTTGGTCTCTATGTATAGTTTCTGCCTTCAACAACTGTATGATAGCTACTTTATCTAATAATTAAACAGTAAGGGAATTAAAACAGCCTATGAGTCCCAGTGGTGGGAAAAAAAATGCCTTGCATAAACTCTGGACATTGAACACTGAACTCAATTTTGCATTCCAGACTCTGGAAAATAAGGAAAAGGGAAATGTAAGCATTAAATGTTTTATGAAATTACTGCAATAGCGTATTCACAGACATTTTTCTCCCAGCCGAGTCTTCTGTGTTTCCATTACATTTATGAACCTAATCGTGAATTCAAATCCCAGCTGCTACAGAGGCTCCAAATGACATCAATGTGCTTTCAAAATACAGCAGCAAATACAAGGTTTTGTCATTTTTTTTGCCCCGGCTTTTTAAAAGTGCAGAGGAAAAAGTTTGGAGTAAAAATTGCTGAAATGTTCAGTAAAAATATGAATCTTTAAAACTCTGTCTTCTCTTTCTTTCATTACATTGTGCCCTGAATCTTAATCCCATCTTTCAAACGGGGCTTGATGTTCTTTTATTTAGTACTAGAAGGTGTATGTTACTTCAGTGAGCGCTCAGAGAGGCTGCAAAGAACAATAGATCTCATCCCCCTGGTAACTGTGACCTACCAATTCAAGGACAAACCTTCAATGTTTTATAAAATCTAGGCTCTTTTATTGAATTACAGCAGAGCAGAGCAAGTTTAAAGGAAGTCCTCTGTAATCTTAGACTGAAAAGTCCCTTCCAGGAGACAAGAAATATTAAAAGACACACTCAGACATTTAAGAAGCTGGAAGAAGTATTTGACAACTGGTCCAAAGATTGGCCGATTATTCATCTAATCACAGAAAAATGTTTTAATTTAATTCTTTGTATTTAGGTAGAAATTCACATATTTATCCATGTTCTGTTGCTTATAATTCAGCATTTTTTACTTCTGAATGAGATATGCTGATCAAGGGTGTAACAATTTGTGTAGCTTCTGTTTCTATAAAACAGAAAAACAGCAAGAAAACAAGTATGTTCAGTTTCACGTTTGCAGAACAGATCAGGAAATCAGTGAAAAGAAAAAAAAAAAAAGTGGCTGCAGCGAGGCTCAGTGTAAGATTAATCCAGCAGAGTAGAATAGACCCCATCATGCTTGGAATAGTACCTGCTCTGTAATACTCTTAAAATAATGGACTAAGTAAATTTTTTAACAAAAGTTATTTTTCCCAAATCGTCATGTTCTCAGCATTTGATTCAGTTTTTTCTTTTCTGAAAAACCTGAAAAAATGACGTAGGCCATTATTTTAAGAGGGTGACAAGCTTTAAAAAAACAAACAAAACTGAGCTCTAAACACCACAATCACCCTCAGTCCCTGCAGTGAGGAGGCAACTATTGGAAATTCTTACAGTCTGGTCTGAAAGCTGCTTCTCTAACAGCCACAAAAGGACAGGTCAGGACCCGAGAGGCCAGGATGTGTGTGACACACAAGACAGGACAAGACAGGGAGGGCCACAAAATAACAGGAAATAAAAGTACTGGATACAGAAAACAAAAAAAGGAGAAGAAAAGAAAAAAAAAAAGAACAGAGCATAGTGTGAAACATCAGAAAACAAACATGAAGAAGCAGCAGTGTTAGGAGAGCAGGCTGAGGTTCACGGGGGCCAGGGCTGGGGTTTGTTTTAATGAGGCCGGGTTAGCAGATGGTAGACGTGGGCACCGACCCAGACAGAGAGAAGAGCGCCAGGCCAGAGGCGCCTGCAGGGAAGCTGCACTGGCACCGGCTTCCCCGCAACCTTCTCAGCATTAAAATCGCTGCAGTTCAGCTGAAAGTCACTGACTGTTTACAACACACCTGGAGTTCCACATAATAACTTAACCGGGTCAGGTTCTCTTGCCCCCCCCCCCCCCCCCTTTTTTTTTTTTTTTTAAATACCCTGCAAGTTTAATATCACAGGAACACCTCAGCATCAGCAGGTGAAACATGGCGAGTCAAATTAACAGGAAAGACGAGTCTCGCTTTGTGAGGTAAAAGGACGGCTAACGACAGCCCAGGGAGGGAAACCGTGTAAACAGGTATTTTCTGGGTCGAATGAGGCAGGTAACAATTCCCACCTCGCAACAGCCAACACGCAGCTCTTAACAAGGTTCAGTCGAGGAAAGCTCGTGCTGGAGCCGGAGGATCGCAGCTGAGCGCTGGTGCTATTTGATTTAAGAAAATGGAAAGGAGGAAAAACTACAGTTGCAGAAGTTTGTGAAGGATGATTTTATAAAAGGAAACAAACAACTCGAGGCTCAAAGGACTCTCCGCTGACAAATGCTGAAGGAAAAAAAAAAAAAAAGTGAAGTTTGACATTTTTCTGAGCTTTTACCCCCAAAATGGGACCCTTGGGCCATCTGTCAAGGTGCTCCAGACACACACACACTCAGCAGATTGTCAGGAAGTTTATAAAAGACAAGTTAGTTATTTATTTGTGCAAGACTTTCATTTACTGCCAAACATTTGCAGGACAGTTGCAATTCAGAGTAAGGTCAAAATGTGTACGTTACTCACAATCCAGTTTGATTTTTGCCCTCTGCTAACCTCTGACTACCTTTGAGACTCGAGCCAAAACCTGAACTTTTGAAGGATTCTTTGTCACTGCGAGACGGGCTGAAACTGTACATTTTAGAGTCATATCGTCACGGATGCACATCTTTAGCTGAAGTAACGAAAACTGCTTGGAAGTCATCATGAGAACGCTGAGTTGTCATCGATGTTCAAGAACATATCACCATCTAATCCAGGGTCCCAAATCCTTCTCGATCCAGGGGCTTGGCAGTCTTGGGCTGCAGAACAACTTGATCAAAGGGCTAGCACAGACTACCACACACTTACAGCCAATTTAGAATCACCAATTAACCTAACGAGTGTGTCTCTTTGGACTGTGGGAGGACTAAGAATAAATGGGAAGAGACATCAACCTTTTCATGTGCATTCTCCCAAATTTCTATATTTTCAGTTAATGAGAGTGAAGCGCTCGCCCCATCGAGATGATCCTCTGACTGCAGAGCACAAACCTTCACTTTTCCAGTCTGATTCTTCTCCTGTTGCTGATTGGAGGTACCTCCTGAGGTGTTTTTAATGCTTTACACGCTGTAGTGAATATTTAACCATAAATCCAACTGCTGTTTCAAACGCAGTTGATGGCGGGAAGTCTTTTTTTTTTTTTTTCCTCTTCTCCCTTCCCTCCCTCTCGTGGCTGATGATTCACATTATTTCAGCCTCTATTAACAGGATTTTATATCAATATTCTGCGTCAAATATTTTATCTTTATAAGCAGACGTTTAGAGCGAGGGGTGCTGTCCAGCGAGCTGCTCATTATTTCGTCCTCGGCTCCGGCTTTCGATTCACCCCGACGAGGCTTATTTTACAGTAATGACCACCTCGCTCTACAGTAGCCATTAATGCATCCCGCTCATCGAGCCAAACTCTGGATCTTTCTCATCACGCCCAGACGTGACCGAGGCTGAAACACCACCACCGGGCTTTTTCCTTCTCATCTGCTGAGCTGTGTGTGGTCTTTTCATCATCCTCCTCTTCTTTCCTGCTTGTGTGAGCTCATGCCTCTGCAGACACTTTTCCTCTCTGCTGTTCTGTGTCTATTTGGGACTGATTGGTGCATTTCAGATTGATCATCCCCTGATTAGCCAGCAGTGCTTGACAAAAACAAAAGGGTCATTCTGGTTTAGTTTTTTCAAGCCCTCTTTGAACTCTCCACCTCCATGTTTTAATACAGCACCTGTTCTTCCTGGTGCAAAGACACTGGTTATCCCATTCTGAGCTGTACTGTGTCCCCAGATTTGGTTCTTTTACATTTCCAGCCTGCTTTTATAGTTTGTTTTTTTAAACAAAACAAAAAGGAGAACTTTGTGACTCTCGGGGATCATTTCATGATTTGCTCAACAAAAGTTACTGTCTGAAAATCAGCATTTTATGGCCACTGCCTGAATGGATTAACTTACTCTCTCAGTTGTATCCAGCAGCATGTGAACTGACTCGGGTAAAAATCAGGTAAAAATCCAAAGGGTGGCTCAGTGGCTGAGCAGGCGAGCGCGTACGGCACACAGATGTGGTGCTATAGCTGCCTGGCTCACAGCATCTTACTTAAATCATCCCTAGGAAGTCATATCTCAGTGGAGGTGCTCGTTGTCTAGTTTCATTAATTACTCTACTTCAGGGGTGGGCAATTATTTTAATGAAGGGGCCACAGAAACTGGGACAGTTTGTGTAGGGCAGCAACAACAAGCCGATCTCAGTTCTCCTCAATATTAATTTGATCTCATTATAATCTTTTTGGCGTGGCCCTCCACATCAGTCCCACTTTCTCGTGCAGCCCCTGAACTAGTTGCTGCCTTCTGCCTCAACACGTGAACAGCAGAGGATGTTTCAGATGTTCTTCCTCTCCACATGTTCCTAAATGTCCTGTGACATGTTTCTGTTCAGCCGTTTCCTTTTCTTCATATTTTTTACTTTGCATTTCTCGTGTTCAACTAAACAAATACTGAGGTCTGACAAAAGGCAGGGAGAGATGTTCTTGCAGCCTCACTCTGGCTCTCTTACCTTATCTCGCTCCTTCTCTTTCAGTTTGTCCATGCACCTCTTCAGTCCCTCCTCCAGCAGGTCCATGAGCCTCACCGTGTCTCCAGACCGAGTCTTAAACTTCTTCCTGAGAAGAAAACAGCAGAAACGGCAGCTCAGTGTGAGGAAGGCAGGTTACCAGAGAAGAAACCACCTGAAATAGTTAGAAGACGATGCGGTGAGAGTTTCAGCTCGGCCTGAAAGCGACGAGATGGCTCAACACTCCCAAACCGAACTTTTCCAGCAGAGGTTTCAGTTTCTGTCTGCAATAATTATCATGACAGCAAACTATTAGATTACTTCTGCTTGCCTCGAGGCGATACATTTTGTACAATCAAGCAAATCAGCTAAGCATTACAAGCCGAGCATGAGCCAAAAAAATTTAATAACCCCCGCCTCTCCTCTGTTTACTTGCAGCTATAACAGCTCCCCCCGTGGCTGCGTTAAGCTCTTATTGTCTGGATGAGCGATTATGAAAACAGCATGATAAATTTCTAATGGAGTTTGGTGTACCGCAGACATAGTGGGGCCAATTTACGCCCCCTCAGGTTACCGCGGGGCATTTAGCAGCACTTAGTTATGGCCTCTGTGAAGCGTAACATCACCCCACCACCACCATCGCCCCACAAACCCGGCTCTTCTTCTGAGGACGATTGATTAGGAATAAACAGCAACGTGACAGATAAGTGCTCAAATTATAAAGCTTGCTCACCAATCAGAGCGCAGCGATCACTGACATGACTACATCCTCTTACTAGAGAAGATAAAATAACACACAGAGAGGGGACGCTCCGGCGCACAAACTAGAAGATAGGAGCATTCACCGGGAAAAAAAACAGGAATATGGCAGGAAAAAATATTCACATCTCAAGTTAAAAAAAAAAAAAACTTCACATGTGTGTCTGTTTATGGACAGAAGAAAAAGCAGCAGCAAGAGAAAGAAAATGAAGCAGGAGAGAGGAGGAGAAAAATGAGGAGTGAAAGAAAATGAAAAAGGAAGCGAAGCAAATTAACTACTGTTCTTTTTCCTAAAAAGGAAAGCAGTGGAAAAGGAGGAGGAAGAAGAGAAGATGAAAGTCATAGGAAGAAGGAGAAAAGGAGGAAGAGAAGTGTTTGAGGAGCAGGTAGAAGAAGACAAGGAAGAATAACAAGGAGAAAAAGGAGAAGAAATGAAAAAGGAGAGACACTGAAGGAAGAGGAAGTAGGAGAAAAATAAAAAAGTAGAAGGAAGAACAAAAAACTAAAAGATCAAGAAGAGGAAAAAAGAAAAAGTGTCAGTGGAGTTGGAGCAGAAACAGAAGAAAGAAGAAGAAGAACAAAGATGAAGAAAGGGGGAGGAAAAAAAGGAAATCCAAGAGAAGGAGGACGGAGGGAAAATAGGAGGACGGGGATTCGAAAGCACAACCAAAGAAGAAGAAGAAAGAATAGGAGCAAAAATGGAGAAGAAAAGGAGAAATAAGAGGGAGGTGAAAGGAAAGGAGGAAGAGAAGGAGAGCAAAAGGGGAAGATCTGAGGAAGAAATACAAGGAGGGAGAAGAAGAGAGGCAGAAGAAAGCGTGAAGTGGAAGAAGAGAGATATGAGGAGGAAAATAATGAGGAAGAGAAGGGAGGAGACGAGGAAAGGAAATAAAAGAGGAGGAAGAAAAGAGGATGAAGAAATAATAATAATAAAACACAGATTCTGAGTCCACGCCTGGATTTTCTCTCAATGATCTGATGCTGAACTTTTTAATCGCGGCTGTCCTCCTCCTCTTCCTCTCCTCACAGCCTGTTTGTGGAGCAGCGGCTGAACATCCTGTTTTATTTGTCAATGCAGTAAAAATCGTGTCTTTATTTGAGTAGTAGTAAACGCACTAAAAACAGGAAGCAGAGGACATAAAGTCAGTGAAGGACGCCCGTCTAGTCTATCACACTTGGGTTCAAGCCGCACACCGAGCCTCCAAAGTCAACCCTTTGGTATCCATTTTGAAACTGCAAGGATCTTTGAGCTATTTTGAATCAAACCGAAGCAGGTTTCTATTTCACAGCTCCAAACACCTTAAAAGTGTCAAATCACCAAATCACCAATTTAGTGCCATTCAAAAAAAACACCACTTCCTACTCAAAATGAGCCTCTCAGTGGTGATGGCACATATAAGCAGTTTGTAATACCTTACATAAACACAGTTATTAAACAAACTATCAATAGAATGTGAAGAATTAACAGCTACGACCTTGTATCCAAAACCTTGGCGCATTGTGCTGGAGTGATATCAATTCAAGTTATAACAGGACTGGGCTCTACTCTCCTGTAATACCACTTTGAACCACAAGAGGGTGAAGTGAATCAGTGCAGCATCCACTATACCAGGAATCTGCAGCCTTTGCTATCAGAAGAGACATTTTGGCCCCTCTTCCAGCAGTCCAGTCATATGAAGTTTTTCCTCCCACAGTTATAAATGTTATTCTTTTTCTATTTGTACCTGTTACAAAAAAAGAAAACCCCAAACAGAAGTAGTGTGCATGTGTACTACTACTACTACATGTCTACTTTGAAATTAATTCAACACTTAACCATGGAGGCCTATTTGAGTCCTTGATGACGGTTATGAGAAAACACGTGTTCATATGCGTGTTGGGAATTCTGGGTATTCCATATTTCAAAAACAAGTTTGTCAGGTTTGGGGAGGTTTTCAGTATCACTCTCTGACGGGCGCCTTCTTCGAGCTCTGCTGTCGGGTTTTTGAACTTGGACACCTGTAAGTCTGTATCCGCTATGTTGGCCAGTGCAGTTTCAAGATCGGGCTGACTTACTCCTGTGAGTGCGGAGATGTTCAGCATGGGTGGGGCGATCTCCAGGGATGTGACAGCGAAAGCCAGAGTCATTCTGTCCTTTCTGAACTCGCAGACTCTTTCTCCAAACCCATGCTGGCAATAATCACAATTTATGTGATTGTGTTCTTTTAAGGGAAATTAATCTGTCCATGCAGAATTGAACTCCATTTTCCTCAGACACTGTTCTTTGGGGGGGTGGGGGGGGCGCACCCGCCTGCAGGTTAAGGCGGGACACACCCGCCTGCAGGTTAAGGCGAGGACTGTAGCTGTGTATGCTGGCAAATTATTAAAAACTTTTTTTTTAATTCGATGTTAAAGTATCACCTTGGACTCCAAGATAACTGTGCAAGCAAAATAAATAAAAATTAGAAATTAAATGAAGAACTAACCATTATTCATTTCTATGATGAGCAACTACGAAGAGGCTGAAGAGTGGCGGGTTGCCCACCGCTGCACTATACAATAAGTTCAGCGAACTTTGCCAGCATTTATACCTGTGCTGTTCTGTAATTTGGTGACAGTAGTAGTACCCTTCAACGCGTAGAACATGACAGTACTAAACAGGCCAATCACTGTCGTGTAATAACTAGGGAGCTGCACTTCAGGCCATGGCCTACGTTACTGTATAAATGGGTTTGTAGTTACAACGTATCTACAGCACAGATTTTAACACAGAAGGGTAAATCCCACTTCAGGTGGGGCGTGGATTACACAGCGGGGTCCAGGCTAAGGGGGGAGTTTGAATTAGCGTGTATAACCTTGCGGTCCTTATTCCAAAGGTTTCCAGTTCAGAAGATGCAGCTCCACCAAGTGATGTTACACCTTTATTTACAGTCACATACCTGCAGCCCTCAAGCAGGACACCGAAAAACTAACTCTGCTCCTTCTCTGAGCGTGTTTTGAACTCACTTGTCCTCCCCCAGCACTACTCCGAAGCCAGCATGCTCCACCCGGGTGACGTTGGGGTCGTACCAGCCGATCATCTGAGCTGCTCCAAACACCAACTGGAAGTGCGAGCTCTGAAGGACAGAACCCAAATCCAGTGAGACATATTTTAAATGTCATGTTTATCAAAGAGGAAGAGAGCAACCCTAATTTCAAGCAAAAGCTCCCTCTGCTCTCCCTCTATGTTCACTCCACCCACCTGCCCACTGTCTGTGACGTAGATGATAATGTCGGCCTTCTCTTCGAAGATTCGCTGACGTATGGCCGCGAGGTCCGACGTGTCGTAGGTGTAGCCACCATCTGACTTGACAACAGTGAGGGGGACGGACTGACCTGGGGCGAAGACGATCTTACGACCCTCGTCAAGCTGTACCAGGCCTGAGGCAGAGAGAGGGAGGAGATGGATGGAGATTTAAAAAAATAAAAATAAAAAATGTTGAGTTCATGAGAGGGGGAGAAAAAAGGAAGTAAAAGATCAGACAGTCCCAAAAGACAAAGGAGATAAAAGCAGGAGGATGCCGTCAGCTGAAAACACATTTATGAGGCAATGCTGCCTCCTGGTGGCAGAAGGCAGCATTGCCTTTAAAAAAATTCTTTAACATTGAGATTTGTCCAAGAAATATTAGTTAAAGAGGAAAGAAAGTAATTCTATAAAGCTTTTTATGTGAATACAAGTTAATGTGATCATAGGAGCAAATAAGTTCTTTTCTGGTGCTCGAATAAAGCTTCAAATAGCTGCAAAATTAACCATTATGCATACCAAACTTGGCATCTCAAACCTCCAATCACCTCCTACACATTGCTACCCAAAGTTTTTAGATAAATCCACTCAGAAATGCCATTAGTGACTTTTGACCTGCTGCATACTGACCTTTCTCCTCAAACTCCTTCACCACCTCCATCATCATGTCCTGGTAGTACGACTCTCCTCTCTCGATAAGGTGGATGTCCAGGCAGTCGTAAACCTTCTGAAACTCTGAAAACACACAGACAGGGAAAAAAAAAATGATCACAACCTGTAAAGGTGGACTGGGGAAGAGCTTCTCTTGCAAGTATCTCGAGATCTAGAGTGGAGCTTGAGGCTGTTGTGGTGAGGAGAGACCGATTGTGAAGTTAATCTATGTTCACTCACCTGTGGCCACGATCTGCAAGTAGTGACTGAAAGAATGAGATTGCAGGTGAAAGAGGCTGAAAGGAGCCTCCTCCAACAGGTCTCTGGACTGTCACTTTGTCATAGAGTAAGGAGCTCAGTCATTTGGCAGGAGCTCAGAGTAGAAGATGCTGCTCCTCCACACTGAAAGGAGCCAGCTGACATGGTTCAACATCTGGCTCGGATACCTCCTTGGTGATGTGTCCAACTGGGAGAAGGTCCCAGGGCAGAATAAGGAGAGATTATGTCTGGTTTGAGGAGCTGGCTAGAAAAGCCTGCTTGCCTGCCCTGCCCCCAGGTTTTTATGATTTTTTTTTTTTTACGGGGTTTAAGGGTCACTGGATAAAATGATAAACATCAGGTTTGGCTAATTAATGTTCAAAAAGCCAGAGGCTGCTCTCTGTCAGATTGTTTATGGGGTGAAATAATTACGGTGTCCCCCACAGAGTGATGTTCTCCCTCATTAGTCCATCACTCGATTCAGTGATCGCACAGTTAAACCTTCTTCATGTCATATCAATAATTTAAGCTTAGCAGCTCAGAATCAGGGATGAGTGTTCGCTCTCTCAGCTTCACTGCGTCTCTCCTTCATCCTCTGTGAGCCTGAACAGCTTTAAGGCTGTTATTGTATTTCCTCCCTTTATTATTAAAGGCTAAAATCCAAACAAATCCACTGGCAGCGTACCTTTCCTGGAAACGTCGCAGATGAGGTTCCAGGCTTTGATGAAGTCTGGCTCTTTGCTCTGCAGTTTCACGACACACTGGTACGCCCGTTTCTTAAAGTCCTCCTCGCCGTCGAAGCGCTTCTTCGATTCCTGAAGGGGAGAGGGATAAAAAGGGATGCATGGACAGAGTGCGCTGTAGATGCAGGAAATAATAAAACCCTAAATGCAAACAGTATCTTACAGGCAGCTACAACTGCTGCAAAGCTGCTCCCTTATTTCACCATTACATATTTAAAAAAAAAACCTCACCTGAAGTGTCTTTAAATTTGGTGCTTTTTAATTATTTTCCAGTATTTTTGAACTCTCATAACTTCACACGTACAAGAAATAGCCACATGAAACTTTCAGGGCTGAAAACACATTTAAACTCTTTAACCAATCAATTCTACGCCCGCTGCTGGTGTCACCATCTAAAGACAACACCTCTGTATTAGTTCAGCATGTTTTTGTTCTTACAACCAGCTTTGAGCATCCTGGGATACATCATAGTGTACATAAGCTGAACCAGTTTTGGACGTTTTATGATAATTCACTGGAGAAAACCTCAAACAGTGCATTCTGGGTAAACTTAAAGGGGTCACATCACCACATGGGGCAGGTGGCTGCTTGTAACAAGTCGGAGCTCATGAAAGGTCGATTTTTCTGGCTGAAAGGAACCACAGCAGCCACGTTTCCCATAAGAGTCTTAAGTGGTTGGGTTGAAGGTGACTAAACTTGTTTATAAGCTGGACATTCAGCCTCTAGTGGAGCACATCTGAGGGACAGCTCAGGCTGAGATGGTTTGGACGTCTGCAGAGGAGGATAGTGGATATTTTAGATAAAGGGTGTTGGAGCTGCCAGGCAGGAGGAAAAGAAGATGACTACAGAGGAAGTTCATGGGCAGGCAGAGGGTTAGTGTGACAGAGGAGGATGCTGGGATTGGGTGAGAGCAGCTGTAAGAAGTAGCAGCAGCAGCAGCAGCACAGGCTGGCACCTCTCTGATTTTTTCACACTCCCATTAGATGGCTGAGGTCTGCGGAGCAAACGCTTGCAGCTGTCCAAAGGTCCAGAGGAGATCGGGCTCCTGAACTGTGGAACAAGCTGCGTCTTCACATCAAGATCTCCTAAAAATCAGACACTTTTAAACCCTGAAAACCTGTTTTCATTCTTTGACTGAGCTCAGATTACTTTTGATTTATGTTTTTTTTTGTATTCGTGTTTTCTCATTTCAGTTTCTCTTTTTTCTAAAAGTCTCTCTTTGTGTTCATGTCATTTTATTTTTCTAGCTGCACAGCAAAACTGAACTGACTCATCTTCAAGCATACAACCATATTTCAACTTCGTTTGTGACCTGTGGAGTGGGTGTAAAGCTCATTCTGTTCAAGTTTTTTTTTCTTTAAACTGAGCTTTAATGTGTTTTTATATATATATATATATATATAAAAAACTCCCTGTGTCCCCACCCACCTTCATCTATTCTGTGATTCATTTAACTTCTACTTGTTTTCCCATCTTAAATTTTCCCAATAGATTTTCACCTATTAACCAAAATCATGACCTGCTGATTTTTGCTGTAGTCAAGCAGCCCAATCACAAACAGAGACGACCTGAGTATGAACTGACTTTGTAGAAGGCCTGCAGGTCGCTGATGGGAGGGGAGACGGTCAGGTAGTCTGGAAACTTATCCTGCAGGTGAGCGATCAGCATCCCAAACTGTGTACCCCAGTCTCCCACATGGTTCAACCTGCAAAAAATAAACAAATAAATAAAAAACAGCCCACATGGCTGCGCATGAGAGGCCTTTAACCCCATAACACAGAGTGTATCATATTTGAGTCGGTGAGACTTCTACATCAGTGTGATTCTTTTTGCCTGAAAACCTGAATAAATTGCACAATAAAATTTTAAGCAATAAACTGCAAAAAAGAAAAAAGCCAGATGTAGCAAATATGATACAAATTCAAAATCATGTGATCTTTTTTTTTGTCTTTAATGCCTGTTGATGTGACGCAGTGAGCTTAGCGTAGCCGCGTGACCATTAACGGGTGACTGAGCTGACCTGAGGACGTCGTAGCCCAGAAACTCAAACAGGCGACACATGCTGTCCCCAATGATGGTGGAGCGCAGGTGACCCACGTGCATCTCTTTGGCAATGTTTGGAGAGGAGAAATCCACCACCACCTGCATGCAACACCAGCACACAGGAAATGATAAAAACACATGCTGAGACAGAAAAGTTTATCTTAGGTAAACTTAAAGGGGACCAGCTACAGATTTTTATTACTGGGCTTTCATAATTCACAGTAATCCTCATTTATCTTGCACCAGGCCTCAGTGCAGCTCCTCAGTTCACACGCTTTCTAAAACAAACTGTTTTAACTCCTTTAACCAGACGTTTTGACTCCCTGCTCTGCACCGCAAGCATATTTGTACTTCCCATTACCGTCAAAAATTTATTACATATTTAAATCCTACAAAACTGGAAATTTTTTTTGATGTATTTCTATAAGCTATTTCATTATATGTTAAAGGCAAGGGCATAGACAGCAGGTGGGTGGGGCTTCTGTGCCACTCTCTTTGACATCATACAGATCCAAGAGTAGGAAAAAAAAAACATGAGAAACAGGGTTTGGAGCACCCTGAAGTCTGAGCTTCCAGCTTTGACCTAATTTTATGACATGAATCTAAATGTATATATTTAAAATATCAAAAAGGATCAAAACTTCTGTTTTTACCGACCGGGCTCAGACTATTTCTTTGTCCAGCAGCTAGAAGGAGAAACATTATGGGAAAAGAACTTCAGCGTGTGCACAGACCCTCTTCTTGGATGCCAGCGGTGGGGGCTGCACTCCATTGATCAACAGGTTGCTCAACAGTCTGGACACAAATGCCTTCTTCAGGTGGATGTTGATGAAGCCTGAAAGAGACAACAAATTAGTATGCAGCATGCTAAAAAAGTTACTTTTTTTTTTTTTATACTAAAAATAAAATCTGTTTTGGCTTCGATTTGCTTTTTAAATCACTTATTTGAACTTTGAATGTTTGCACAGAACAAACAAAAAGACATTTCCATCATTTATGAATAATTTAAACTCATACATGTTTAATAAGATTACAAAATGAATAAAATCAAATGCTTGAATTGAGACTTGTGGGAATAAGAAGGGGTGTCTCGTCTCCAAAAACAAGGCTCATCTCTACCTGGTCCTGCGATCTCAGTTTTCTGGATGATTTCATTGTCAGGAAGATTTTGGATGATGTTCTCTGCAATTTCCCTCGGGTTCACCTTTGTCCCCTTAGCCTTCAGCATCTGCAACCCAACAATCAGAGACGGTGTGGCTTAAAGAATCTGAAATAAAACTTTTTATCTGACCTGCTGGGTGTAGTAAACTCTGAACTGCTGCAAAGAAAATTCTCTAATTTGGCTCAGTGCAGCTGCAGCTCTTAAAACTCATAATAAACCATAAATCACAATAAGCAACCTAAAGCATTAAACTCTAACAAACTCTTCAGTTTTTAGATGTGGTGGTCTAACCTGGGCCATACTCATGGCACTGTTGCACTGGTAGTCTCCAAACTTGGCCTGCTGGCTCGGCGTGATTAAGAGCGGCGGGTTGTCGAGCTCGGGACAGGAGGCCCGGATAGCCTTGACAAAAATCTGCTGAAGCTGCTGATTGATGTTTATCATGGATTTGCTGGAGTGAGTCAGCGACTCTTCTTGCAGACTCTGAGGGCAGTACAGAGAGGTTCATGGTCTTTCTTCTGTTTGTCTCCTGATTAAACGTCTCAGGCCATTTTTCAGCAAACTCGTCTTTAAACTGACAAAAATTCTCTCACCTTCTCAAGGATGTTGAGGCGGTACTTCAATCGGGCGTTTTCCTCCCGCAGCTCTTCCAGATGTGGAGATGGACTCAGGTTCTGCGTGTTTTCCAGACTCTTAATCTCTGCAGACAAATTCTGGATCTCCTGCTCCTGGATACATAAAAATATTTCAGTTTCCCAAGAAGTTCAGACTAGAGCTGTTCAAAATGTTTAACACAATCAGGTTCAACACATCCCCGCTGAGCCATAAATAATAAGTATTACTACCCTGATTTCCGGCTGGAGAACGTTTTAGGATTCATTTGCACTGAAGATCATAAATGTTGGTTGGCTTTGTAAAAGTTAAGATTTTCATTTTTGTGTTTGTTTTTAAGGAACTGTAGAAATATATTTTTTTTAACCTCTGTGGCTACAGACAGAGCTCAGCATTATTTAGATAAGCGATAATTAAAAGAGGAGCAAGTACAGAACCCTGTGGTACACCTGGTAAAGTAGTCATTAAGACCTTTAAAAGGCTATACTGTATTTTTCTATTTTACACTTCATCCCTCAGTTTGTATGGTTTTGCTGTGTGTACAATACTGTGCCAAAGTCTTGAGCCACCCCTCATTTCTTTATATTTTGCTTCCAATGAGCCAGGCTTTCTTGAATTTCTTAAGAGGTCTTGAGCATTAGTTTTTCTGAACCCCCCCCCAACTCATTTCCAGTCCAGTCCTTGTACCTGATCACCTAATACTGACGTATCAATCATTCAAGCACAAAAAGGCAACTAACTCAATAGATGAACCGGCTTCATTATGGCCACACAAGAGCCACATCGTTTCCACGTTTAGATTTACATTCAAAATGTGTGTGCGTGTGTGTGTATGTGTGTGTATGTGTGCATGTGTGTGTATGTGTGTGTGTGTGTGTGTGTGTGTGTGTGTGGGGGGGGGGGGGGGGGGGGGGGGGTCTGACTGAAACAACAACCTGTAAAAAAAAAATGAATAAATAAAAAACACAAAATCAACAAAAATATTTGGTAGTTTTTCTCAAATTTTAAACACATTATTTGTTCATCAGATGAAAAAACTTTGGGAGTGATAAGCAGTATGAAAGGAAGTTAACGAGCTGAAGGAAGAAACCTGAAACACTGTAATTAAAAAAAGACAATTAAGACATTTAATATATTAAAGAATCAGAAGACATAACACATGGACATGTGGGACTCAGAGTTCAAGAAGAGACAGGCCTGTGCGTGCGCCACCCCCCCCCCCCCTCCCCCCCCTCCCCCCCCCCTCCGTGTTCCTCACTAACCATAACATTTTTATACTGCCTCCATCTACACGCAAACAGAGTGTGTGCTGCGGGCTGGCCCTCGTCATTGGTCTTGTCCAGTGCTGGTTCTCATGACTCAGATTCCTCCCATCAGCAATAAAGCCTTGTACAAAATGTACATCTTCTCCCCTGATGTTTCAATTAATTGATACATAGTAATTTTATCCAGATTAATAACAGAACATGGTGATGTTTTAATTGTATGTACTATGACTAACCCTTCAAGATAAGACACACAGAGACTGGGAAGTTAATCTGGCACTTTCTAGCGTTTCATTTATTAAATTGTCTGTTGTTTGTTTCAGCCACTGTTTATTAATTAATTTCCTGGAGTTTACTTTTAAACATTTGTCATTTTATTCTTTGGTAAAAAATAAAATCCCAACAGTGCACAACAGAGCCAAACAATTAGTCAAATTTTAATTTAAAATATAATTTTGGCTTCCACCAGTTATTAAATCAAGATACATTTTGCAGTAATGCTCTCATTCTCCTTTTTCCTCTACTCCATGCCAGGCTGTGGCAGAATTACAAGTCACACTGGAATAGTGAACTTGTGTAATGGATGAGATCATTAGAAACAGTTAAAATAAATTAAAGATGAATTTAGGAGAATTTAATAATCAGTTTGTTTGTTTTTTAAAGTTTAGTTTTGCTTTCTTTTATGTACAATACAAGACTGGGTGTACAGTCACACTCCCAAAAGACCAGCTGTAAACCAGAAAAACCTGCTGCAGGTGGTATAAATCAGTAATTAATAACTGTTTCTTATCAAAGAGTCAATAAATTGGTTCATTGTTCATACAGCAACTGAAGTTGTGCTGTGGAGTTTTATTAAAGCAAAGCACACAAAAAATCTCATCTGATAACAAAGTAGACCATAAAAATGTTTACAGTACCCACTGTACACAGAACAATGTTTTAACAAGAACCGATGCAAGAAACAGAAATATTACACACACCCTTTAAACTCTCCCACTTCCTATTCAAGATCCTTGTTTACTTATGGCAAAATATGACTCAGAAAAAAGGCATTTAGATTAAGCTGTAATTTAAAAAGCTGCGCCAGCTATAAAAATCAGATTTACTTTCACTTTTACCACCACTAGAGGGCTCTAAACGTCACTTTAAAACAGCACAACTTGACAACTTAAATCACATTTCACTGTATTGTTGAATAAGACGCAACCAAAAGTTAGCTATGCCCTTGCCTTTACCAATAACAAAAGAAAAAATGCTCTCACCAGACTCCATTTAAAAATCCTCCGATTTAACACTTTCTTTTCACTTTCAGTACAGTCGCTCATGTGACTGGGCTGCAATTTCCAAAGATGATAAACGGCAGTTTTTCTGGTCAGTTCGGCACAAAATGACTGAAAATAACGACGCACAGCTCTGTGCAGATTTAAAACTCTCCCGGTTCGTGTGCAGATGAAGCAGTGTCCTCAGGCAAATTAAAGGGAGCTCTGACTAAAATTACGCAAACTTGGTTTAACAAAACTTGGACCGAATTTGACGTCAATGCACAGACGTTCAAATAAAGCATATTTTGTTTTGCTCAATACTGCAGCTATTTTAATAAAAAGACAAAATCCCTTAAATTGGTCATTTTTTCCATTGAGTCTGGCGGACCTTTTGGGGCGTATTCATGCGGCAGTAGGACACAAATTTAGCCCTGACCTGTTGCTGCAGTCGGGCCGTGTACTTGGTGACAGGGTCTCCCATTTTCGTGAAGCCTGAGGAGAAGCTCTTCTGTCACCTCCAGCAAGAATCGTGTGGCTGATGAAACAAACCGGAGAGCAGGAAGTAACTCTCGGCTTTACAGAGTACGTCCGGCCCCGCTGAGTTCTTCGTCTTCCTCGTTGCATAAGGGTGAATTGTGAGCGCCGCCTACTGGATGGGCGCTTCAACGCTTCAGTTCAGTGGATTTTTATGCGCTAATTTTAATTTTCTGACACTTTGTCGATCACACAGTTAAATATTTGCCTTTTGTCCTCCGCTAAATTACTTTCACAAATGTAGCAGCCGCTTTCTTTTTGAATTACTTAAAAATCAAAGCACAACACATGGTTAAACAAGGAGCAGGAAAGAGGACTTTCTCATTTGAGAAAGTCTTATTGTTTTATTTATAATTTATTGAATCTTGTTTTTATAGTTGGAGCTGTTATTGTTTTTTTTTCTATGCGTTACTGCACTGTTGCAGATACATATGTGCATTTGATACGTGATGCCAGTCGTAAAGTTTTTATAGATATGGAGAAAATTGTTGGTAACCTCCAGTTAAAGAACGAAAAACCCACAATGGTCACTGAATAACTCTAAACTAACTAAAGTAATAACAAATAAAGAAAAATTACTTACAATTAACTCATGAAAATCAGACATTGCCTTCTAAGTATGTTTTTTTTAAAAATAATGCTTTTGAATCAAACTGTCCAGGACAAACTGGAGATGCAGCCAAGCAGCCCCAGAACAACCAAAGCCTCCTCCATGTTTCACAGTAGGTCCAGTGCTCTTTTCTTTGCTTCATTTTTGCATCTGTGAATGTGGAGCTGATGTGATTTGTCTCATCTGTCCAAAGGTCATTGACCTTGGTGTTCACCTCTAATTCTTTAGAAGTTGTTCTGGGCTCGTTGGTTACCATTTGTACTATCATCTCCTCAATTTTCCTCTTGTGGCCATGTCCAGGTAGGCTGGCTACAGTCCCATGGACTTTAAATGTCTGAAAAATATGTGCACTTATAGTCACAGGAACATCACGCTCGGGACACTTGCGCCGCAGCGCATCATATGCATGTGGTTGCCTGCTCCACCACTGAGCCACCCGGGCGCCCCTTGTTTTTCTTATTTTGTCACATACGGTGCGAGGGTCACATTCAGTGTTCATTTTGTTGTGCTTGCACAAGTAAAATCCAGGTTTTTAAAGTAGCTTCAGATCAACAGCGCCCTGTTCAGCAGACTCAGAATCTAATCTCTGCTTTTTTGCAGATGATGTGGTCCTTTTTCTGTGTAGTAAAACACAGCCTTAACTTTTTGTTTCCTCCCCTACAGTTAACGACTGGCATATACGCCTAAAAATGTCAGTGGCATATGATAAATAAATGAAAGGGGACCAAGAATAGAACCCTGAGGTACCCCACAGGAGTAACTGAGCTAAAGCATTTTAATGGCATTTTTTAACCAATTTTGATAAGGTTTAATTTACTTGAGAATAAACTTTTTTGGTTGTTAAATGCTCAGAAATAACAGGAAAAGGCAAAAGAGAAGCTTATACTTTTGCTGCATGCATAATATATTTTTAATTATGTGAAAAATATATTTTTCAAAAGCCAGGAAAACCCTGTTGTATGCCTGGATAAATCAATAATTACTGTTGACTGTTTCTTATCGGAGAGTCGGGTTAAGTGATTGATCGCTGTTACAGCAGCTAGTTGCACTAAATCATTTCATAAAAAGAAACTGCAGCCACCTTTATCATCTCTGCATGTTAATTTCAGCAGGACAGAAGAAAGAAAAATGCACAAAACACAAGTAGAAGAGAAGAACTTTTTTATTTGTTGTGAAACTACAAAACATATTTTTTTTAATTTTTGTGCTGGTGAAATATTTACAACTCTGGTCGACAGTACAGTGTCTGAGAATAAAATTCACAGCTTTTTGGGACTCTTATGATAAAAAGAACACAAAAAAAGGAAAAAAAAAAGCCCCCCCCCCCCCCCCCAAAAATAAAACAAAATCACAGAAGTGCAATAAATACATGCAGTGTTTCTCATAGCCGCCTGCAAACACATAACCGGGTTCAAACAGATAAAAGAAAACAAAAGCACAAAAAAAAAAAAACCCAGACTTACCTACACAATGAAGAAAAAGAATTTGTTGCTAACAGCATTTGTTTTTTTTTTTAAACCTACATTCCTTCATCCAGGTGTTTCATATAAAAGTCTTTTTGATTCAGAGGATAATCAGTGGATTCTTATCTGTCCAGTCTACTCAAGTACACAGCGGACGAACAAAGAGGGCTCACATTCAGAAAACGAACGTTTCTCCATGTCTTACATAAGACGACGCCCATGTTTGGTCATTTTGGGAAGACGACTTCTCCAAAGGCTTTCAGGTCCTTCACAGCGTTCTGTTGCTGTGAAAACCGCTGCTCGCCCTGCAGGTGCACACCCGACTCCAAAACGTTCCTCTTTAATTTTTTTCTCAGTGCAAACAGTCAGTACAACCTGGAATCTACCCATCCAGCTGATCTGCAGTCAAATAACCATGTGATGCGTGATCTCATTAGTATCACATGGTTATTTGACTAAAGTTTTAAACTTTTAAATTTACTTTTTTTGTAGTTCCCATCTGCAGACTGTAACTGAAACTTTCACCAACAGGGGGCAGTCTTTTACTAACTTGGTATGATGAGCTGTTTTCAAATGCACGCTGCTGTTTAACTTTGATATTTCACTGTTCCTCTAGAGGCTTTGCCTTTTCCTGGACATCCACTGTAAATAAGTACTTTCTCTTAATGACTCACTGGGCCATCCTGTGGTCCAAACTGAAAATACAGCCCAGGCCAATTTCAGTAATAATGCCAAGCCACTGTAGACATAAAATCACAGTAGCTGCTTCTTCACATTATCTTTAACGAAACATCTGAAAGATTTTATTATTTATTATTTTTAAGACCCTGGAATTTATAGTAAGTACCTTTTTTAAAAAATAAAAAAAAAGAGGAAAAGTTTGGCTGCATCTATATGGTGACATCAGCAGTCTGATAGTAAACAAAGGAAAGTTGGAGGACAGTATGATCATGTCAGTCACTTAAAGTGGAAATTATTTTTTCCAAGATACCCAGTAAGTGTTAGCTTAGTTTTAGTGCCACAGTGACTTTGTATTTCCAGCGTCTGATTTTCTTTTGTGACATAGCGGAGGGTAAAATTACAAATACCTCATGAAGACTGAGATTTTAATTGTTTTACATCAGAGCAGGGAGATCAGCCTTTAAATATTTTGTTTAGATCTTTTTCACTGACTGTTCACACCGATGTTGGTGCAATTGAGCTGCTTCTGGAGGGGGTAAAAAAAAAAAAAAGTTTTTTTGAGTCATTAGTGTCTTGTTCTCTAGCTGTGTGATGTTTATTTTTATACACACATTTCTGCTAAAATATTCCTACTGCTACCTGGATGTTGTGCGACTATCTGACTTTTTATGACTGAAAACATACACAGAGACTGGGAAGCAACAGGAAGTGGAGACGACTAACAAGGTTAAAAAAACAGAACAAAAATAAGCTCAATCATTTTCAGGAGCTGCTGTTTCTCTACAAAGAGTACAAAAAAAAGAGAAACATCTGGAATAACAGCAGCAGCTTGGTTTTCATCAGCTACATTCTTCTGTACATGGAAAATGGAAACACGAAAATTCAGAGCAACAAAACACACCCAACATCTAAACGTTCAGCCTGGTGTCTCAGCAAGGACGACGGCTGGACATTCAACAGCCGCTAATTTCTGCATTCAGCAGCTACAGAGCCACATCTGTGATCAATCAAGCCCAATATTCACTCTTAGCTCCATTTTTGGTCTCCACCACCTGGCTGGAGAGTATCTGGGTTTTTTTTGGCTTCATTATATTCAGCAGATGAACACCAGCACTATGCAGATATTTGAGTGCCTGTAGTAGATTTTTTAAAAGATTTGATTTCTTATTGGTTACTGTTGTTACATAGATTCAGAGCATGATGCTGAGAAAAACAAAACAAAACAAAAAAACAGTTTTTTAACGCCATTAAAATTCCAGCACAAATTATTTGATCTCAGTGACAATTTTCTTTCACTACACTGGTTGCAAGTCAGGATATAATAAAAACACTTTAAGGTTAAAATTTGCTGTAACATCTTTTTTTTTTTTTTTTAACCTGTTTGGATTCACACTACATTAATATATCATCAGTTTATATGGAAGGTTTCAGGAGTCTGCTTCCACATCCAGGTGCTGCTCATTTGGTTTACCAATATTTAACCTCTTTTAGCTCTTTCTGGTCTCCACGAACACCTGAGGGACATTTGTGGCTCTTTAGCTGCTGGATGCGTCAATAAGTTCACTGAACATGTCTTTCTGCTGGTTTGTAGAGCTTCAGACTAAAACAAGCTTTAACAAAGAGCAAAATAACTAAGGTGATATGTTGAGTTTTGCTGGGGCACTATGCTAACGCAGTCCAACAGTTTTAAGTGTAGAAAGTCCAGCTCTGAGAGGTGTTCAAAGACATCCAGTTACAGGTGGAAACATGAGGGAAGGAAGTCTGAAATTAAAACTGCAAAAACTGATCAGCCAATCAGAGAGAAGTGCAGGAGCCTTAAGAAGCAAAGCTGGACTTCTCTCTTCCTATTGGCTAATGGGTTTTTTTTCCCCCCAGTGATTTCCAGTCTAACAATCATACAATCAATAAGAAGTTCACAGTCATCAATAACACATTTGATATTCACTTCCTGTGTGTGTTTCAACAATCAGAAATCGTTCCAGCATGAGGCAAAAGTTTCCAGATGTTTTACCGTTCCAAAAACTCACATCAAGTTTCTTTTTTAAAAACTTCTACTTCAAGTTTCTTAAAGTGCAGACTATCCGATCGACTACCTGAGAGTTGGTGTGAGTTAGTGTTTCTACACTCGGCTGATGTGTGTTTGTGTACAGCTGATGAGAGATGCTGATGATTACAGATTATATTCAAAGTGACACTCTGAGCTGCTGTTGTGTAGTGCTTTGTATAGGCAAGCGGACGTACGACCACCTGTGCCGTCAATGCGACGTACACAAGTTTCAATTCGCTTAATTTACAGAGAATATACAGTTTCTGCTTATGTTTGAAGATAACGGAGCTATAATCCTTAAGAATTCAGTCCAGCACAGTTTGGCATGATTAACAGTTGGAAATAAACCTCATTTATCTCACACTGGGCCTCGGTGCAGCCCCCTCAGTTCCTTTCTCTCTGTGAAGGAAGCCATTTTAGCCCCTCCCCTTTTAAGCCAATATTTCTTTTGATTGGTTGGTCCTCAGTTTGAACAGCAGGTGCACGGAGCTTCCGAGCCAGAGATGACCAGGAAGATAACTGTCTGAAACTGAGTGTTTAGAGCAGTCTAAATTTTTGGCTAATGATTATGAAAGGATAATTATAACAGAAGAGAATGAAAAACAGAATATTTTCTTTTAAAATTTAAATTAGACCTCATTTTTGGGAGTCTTCAGTTCTCTAAGATAATTTCTCAGTACTGTTGCCAAACACTAAGGAGCACAAATACTGGAAAAAGACTATGTCCCAAAATGCTGCTGGTATAAATCACACAGGAAACATAATGAAGTACAGACACCCCAGTGTGTCTTTATACAATCTTATGTCAATGCAAATGTTGTATCTTGCCTCTTTTTGCTTGATTTTTTGTCTTCACCACTCAAAAATCTGGCTCATATGCTCACAACCTAAAAATATAAATTCAAAGTGCCTCATTTCACAATAAAATGTAGATTTAGTGATTTTGATCTGAAGTACTTCATAAACGACCCAAAACAAGTACTTGTTATCTCTTTGGGCTCTGGAGTTTACTACTCCCTCCCCAACTAGCCTCATTTTTTCAGCTCCCTACAGTTTACGTTTGATGGTTTACTCATTTTCAAAGCTGAAAAACTCCGTTACTACAGTTTGGCTTTGAAGGACAATGTCATGATGATTAATTAGTTCATTTCTGTTGTTTTTTATTCTAAATAACACCATCCCAAACTCAAAGGGATCTGAGGACCTTGTTTAGACAAGGCACAAGAATTATTAAACATGATAATAAAAAATAGAATATAATCAGAATATAACTCAGAATATAATCTGAAGTGGACCTTTCAAACAGTCCTGATTTAATCTCTAGCTTCAGCTCAAAACCACATCTGAAAAACTCTGATTGGATGTTTTCTACTGAAATGCATCCTGGGAATTGTAGTTGACTCTCTCAGGATCAGATGCTTTCTAACACAGCTACTCATTTTTTGTTCTGATTTTCTTACTATTGAAGAAGCCAGTTGAGGTGGTTCGGGCATCTGACTGGGATGCCTCCTGGGCGTTTCTTGGGTGAGGTGTTCTGGGCATGTCCTACCAGGTGGAGGCCTCAGGGCAGGGCAAACCCAGGACACACCGGAGAGATGATATCTCCCCGAACAAGCTGGAGGAGGTCTAGGCTTCTCTGCTTAGGCTGCTGCCTCCGTGACCCCACCCCAGATTAGCAGAGGTAAATGGATGGATGGATGGATGGATGGATGGATGATTTCATCAGGAGAGTTTCACTTGGAGGTATTTGAAGATTAAAAATCTTAAGGATTATAACTCTGGTTGATCTCCAACGAACTGCAGTGACTTTAACAGATTAGAAGTTTTCAGGTCCATATATACAAACACTTTATGTGTTGTGTGTGAAACAAATAAAAAATAAAACACTGTGCTGTTTGTCTGCTCTAAAAAAAACAAAAAAAAAAACAAAAAAAAAACCCCAACATGATCTGAAGGTCAACATTAAATATCTTTAAGGTGTAGCTTAAGTTTTCCTTTGAGTACCATTTTTGATTGTATTTTGTGCCATTTTTAGTACAAAAGCTTTTGTATGCACGTGTGACTGTATGATTTTGTGCTGGAATGATTTTGAAAACACTTAAGAGCCTAAAAACAGCCGGTTAGTAACAGAAACACAAACAGAAGAGTGGAAATGAGAATAATAAAAAAATAATAAAAGCTCCAGCAGTGCTATCACTAATTTACAAAGAAAGACTATCCACATTAGAAATGCTGAGCTCCTTAAAAATTACTTTCTCCACTGTGTCAAATGTTTTACTCCTACTTATTATCATTGTTATTATTTATTTTAATTCTTCATAATACCGCCAAACATTTGCTTCATTGGTGTGGGAATAACAGGTCACGACTCTGGGAATACTTTGAAATGCTTCTCTACACGTCATCAGCCGGCAGGTCGGGGATGCAGGTCTTCGCTCGCGTGAAAAACGCCATCTTCTCTCTGAGACCGCAAAGCAAACAGGGAGAACATCAACGAACCATCACGTGAAATTTGCTTCTTGGCTCAGTATATAAACTGGAAACAGTGAGAAACAGTTTGCCTGCTCCTGAAGCACCTGAAAAGATAATAAATTAGCACTTTCTCTCATTTATTTGATCTTAACAAAAACCAAAGTGTGTGAGGCAACCAGATACAAAATTAGGAGCGCCATCACCATCATGATGTCACCAGCTGGTTTGGGAGGTCCTGATTTTGAAGCCTTCAGCTGAGTGTTTTCACCGTAACTCTTTGAGAGCAGCTACGATGAGTGAGAAGCAGGTCTGACCTGTTGATCACTAAATTATAACCTGCTTTTTTGGTCTGTTTCTGACCGTGCATGTGTACCTCAATTGCCCACCGATTGAAAGTTGGAGGTTTAAATTTTTAACTTACTGGTCAATCCTGAAACACAGCTGATGAAATGTGCTTGTTGAGGTTTATTCTCCATTAAGATCTTTATTTTTAGAGTTTCTCAGTTTTTGTGAGTTTGTGTGCCCAAGTATTTCCAGACTCGGACTGGGAACTTCATCGAGTCTACGCTGACTGTTTGGCAGATGCTCAAAGCCAAGATACAAGAGATGTTTGCTATCTTTGGATGGAGTCGAGCTAACCCTTTCCCCCTTGTCTCCAGACTTCATGCTAAGCTAAGCTAAGCTACTGCTGGCCATAACCTTATATCAATCTTCTAATTCTCTCCATGGAAACATGTAGTATGCTAAAAGTTAAGGCAACTTGTACCTGAAGGTTTGGACCTCAGGGACCTCTTTGCGGCTCTGGCCTCTGATCTTGTGGACGTCCTTGGCTGCAGCCTTCATCATTTTCTCCACCCGCTTCTCCTGCTGCTGCTCCTCACGAGTCTGAATGAGACCAAAACCAGAGAGACACTTTTGTTTCCCACTGGATAAACTCTACAGTTAACATACAAAAAAACTGAACGCCCTCTGGAGGACCATTAGTGGATTTCTGTCTCGATCACATCCAGACTTAAACTGGGTTTTTCTCCACTACCAAGCAGTGTGTAAATGTGACCAATAATAGCTCAGCTGTCATCCCTAACATGTACAAATCAGAGCAAAAATGGACTTCACCATTTCCACATTGTCCACATGTTTCACTGCAGACAGATCGCTCTAAAAAAGTGTCCTGGACGCCCTGAAGTAGAAGTGCTCACCTGTTTCTCGGCCTGCCTGAGGAGGAGCCGGAAGCGCTCATCTTCTTGGACCCAGGCAGGCAGCTCTTTCTGGCCCTGCTGCCTCGCCTTCTCCAGTTGCGTCTTCAGCTCCCGCAGCACCCGCAGTTCCTGTGCCAGCCGGGCCTGCCGAGTCCGGGACACCTGCAGGTCCAACTCCAGGTCCAGGGAGGTCCGCAGCAGACCGTCCAGACCTTTAACTGGCACAGGAGGCTGAGGGGAGGACAGAAAGATACAGGGTCAAGTACCATGGAATACTAGTTTGATAAATGCTGATCAGTGTTAATTTCGTTGACGAACTATTTTCGTCGTAGTTTTCGTCAATGACCTTGTTTTTCCATGATGATAACGAGATGATAACTAAATAACAGGGTTAATACAGGAATCCTAGAGTTCAATTTACTACCTTTTACTACCCATTTTACTACCTCTACAATGTTTTTACTACCAGCACAAAATTGAGCAGCAGCCTTTTTTTGGGGTAGCGGTGGATTCACAGCACTAAGCCATGTAAGATGATCGCCCAGCTCTCACCGACGACAAAAACTTTATCCCGCTTACTTGAAGGTGTAACTGTGACTTTGTCTTGACTAAGACCTCATACACATTAATATTCCAAACACATTTCAGGAAGACTCAGGAAATTAGTTTTTTAAGAATATAAACAAAATGCAATGAAATTCAAGTTTCACAAGCCGATGATTTATTTTCCAGTAGAATATTGGAATGATCTTGAGGTTGCAGTTGCAGTGCTTTATGTAGCACCAAAAAAAAAAAAAAATAGGGATCTGCTCCCCACGCGCACAAATCTGCTGCTGGTGAACGGTGGATGCTCGGTGTGATTTGATCACTGTCACACCGTTCTAGGTCAAATTTATATTTTTTTCTGCACACTTTACAAAACGCCTCTCGATCATTCCCCATGACCGGCTTAACCCTCTGGGGTCCGGGGTATATTTGGCCATTTTTGACTACTTTTGTTTTTAGCTTTATAGTTGACCTTAGAAACTGTTTACCTTGCCTTGTTTGGTATCATTTTTTCAGCATGACCTCATGTGTGTGACTGTATAGTTATTCTTTCATTTTGACATACTGTATTAACACATTGGACTTATAATCACATAAAAACAAAATCCGAGTAGAAAATGTATTCATTTTTTTTGGCCACAGCGGCTTTTTTTTTATTATTTGTGACAGTGGAGAGAGACAGGAAATGGGGGAAAGATACAGGGGAAGGCATGGGCAAATTGCCGACAGGCTGGGATGCGAACCCGCGCCACACGCACCGCAACGCGGCGTGTGTATGTGGTCGCCAGCTTCACCACTAAGCCACCCAGGCGCCCCAAGTTGTTTTTTTTACTGTAAAAATCACAAACATGCTTAATGAATTATTTTTACAATTTAAAATGCAAATATAAGTTGTAAATTTTCAAAACTTGTGTAAAAATATAGTAAATAATAAAGTTATATACAACTATTCACATTAAAATACGGAACAGGCCTCAGGTGTTTTTCTGTACAACTATTTGCAGAGCAATCAGGACTCACATTAAGATGCTAGACAAATTATTTATGCCACCTCAAAAAACAGTTTCTGTCCTCTACAAGACTGAGGGGCCCATCACAGCCAAAACTTGCCAGTAATGTTGTCTCTTTTACCACTTTTTCACCTGTCCCTCAGCAGCCAAATGCACCCAAATGCATCGTGTTACTGCATAATTTTCTGATTGGCTGATATGGTGCATTTTTCCACCAATAGGAAAGGGGTTGTCGGGAATTATTTTGTTTGTTTTTTATTTTTATTAGCAAGCACTTCCTGTTAGCTAAACTAACGTTTTCGCCGTTTATTTCTGCACAAAACGCACATCGAAGGTGAGGACAATATACAGGAAAAAGCATGGCATAAATTATTGGGCATAACTCTTGTTTTACTTGGCCTATCAACGTAATTTAAAAACTGGTACATAGTTTGAAGTCTGCACTTTCGATTCATGTTGAAATGGAGACACAGGGCAGCAGCGTCCCGATGCTACGTCATCTCAAATCGGCGATTTCATTTTGATGTGCCGGCGCGTCCGTGGATTTCAGAGGGTTAAGCCAGTCTTTGAATGCTGGGTCATGGAGCCAAAGTTGTGAAAACTACATTTTCCCATGACGAGGTGCAAAATGACTCGCTAGTCTCAACATATTAGGCGTCTGCAACACCGCGCATGCGCACAGCAGATCGGATAGCAGAACCAATCGAGTCTATCATCAACTCAGGTCCTGCTGAGTAGTTATATTTTTTATACAGATTTTATAGTTAAACGAACATAAAAAGTCTGCATCAATGGAAAAGTCAAAATATATTGAAGGAGTGACGAAAAATTTACTACCAAGTCAATTTCTGTTTGTTACCTTTACTACCTTTTAATAGCCTTAATCTGAGCTCATTTAATTTACTACCCCGCGGAAACCCTGAATAAAAACTACGTAAAAGGTTAAAAACGATGACGAAATTGACACTTTCGTCAGCGAATGAAAACGAGACAAAAATGCTTGGCGGGGACGACATCCAATCAGAACATAATTTATTTTGTGAAAGGCAGGGACAAGTTAGGAAAACATCCAATCAGAACTGATTTAATTTTGTGCCGGGGCGGGGCAAATTAGTTAAGCATCCAATCAAATGCACAGTTGCACAAATTTGATCTAAACCAGGGAAGGCCAAACTAGCCTGTGAATTTTTCAGGCAGAGGAGGCCTACTCATCAAAGCAGAAAAAGTGATCACGATTACACATTGTTGTGTGCAAATGTGTGATCTATATGAGTTTTTCTTGCCCTGAGTGCAGGCTCTCAGGTCACTGCCTCATGCTCCTGGCCTGTGAACAGGTGCAATGAAATAAGAGCAACACCATCAATTTCCACTTTGCTGCAGCAAAACCACAAAAACTGAAGTCCAGCAAAACTAAAATCACTCAGTGCCTCTGCTGCCTGATTGCAGCACTACTTAATGAACTACAGTCTGTCAGGACTGTTGTGAAAGGTGAAACTGATCTGAACTACTCCCCATTAGGGTTTAATATTTTTCCCGAAAATGACATGAATCAAATCCCGGGAAATGACGAGCCATTTCCCGGGAATCCCGGGAAAAAGTTTATTTATTTTTTTATTTTAATTAGGCCTTCTGTAGCCTGTGTCGGCCTTAACCTATTGTGATATTGTAGATGTAGCTTTCCAGCTATGTCCTGTTATGCCCAGTAGGGGGCAACGTTGGCTTGATTAACGCAATAAAACCTACATCTCGACATTCGAGTGCTCGAGCTATGCGGTGTTGTATCGTTCCTCAACACTCCCTTAACAAATATAATTCGAATATTCCTCCATTGTACATGGAATTATACCAAGCTATTTTACAACTGCTGGTGCAAAACAATACGGTTCATGTCCACAGCATTGATAAAGGCTCAGCCACGCTGTCGTGGCGACATCTGTTGCGCTATATCTCCACCAGTGGAACGCTGTAATAGTCATTGAAAAGTTAACTACCGTACTTCACTATAATATGACATAACACAGGGCCTTGAGTAATGCACTACGACTTGGTCATTGCCATTCTGGCAACAGCAAATTTATAACACCGTGTCTGAGGGTTAAAGTAGGTTCGCTGTGAATCGTCTTTTGAAAAACTGGCCGATCCTTATAGCCTAAAAAATATACATTTTACTCAACTCCATTTTAAAAGCGAAATATGTTAAAGCAATCTATTTCATGATAATTTCTTCACACATTAGGCCCGCATCCTAATTCATGATTGTTAGTAAGCGGCTGCAAACGAGGAAAAGTAACACTCGAAGTTAAACAGATATTTCTTTATTGTTCAGGGCAGGCATATTTTATAGGCTATATAATGCAATATAACAATATATAATATAAAATTATATAATACAAAATACCTTAGGGTAAACACATTGCCTACGATTTCAACAAATTAAAGAGGAAAAAAGCACAACTGTGTAATACCTCTATTAAAACGCCTGAGATGAAGAGGCTGAAGCCTTAAACGGAGGCTGAACGTGCCTGAAATGAAGAGTAATGCTTTTCGCATTAAACGAACCCTTCTCTCAATATTTCCTTAAATTTAACATTCTGAAGCTTTCTTTTTTTTTCTTTTCTTTCTTTTCTTTGCGTGACTTTTTTCCCGGTTTCCCGTCTAACGTTTCCCGGGAAACGGGAAATGGTTCTGATCGCATTTCCCGGGAATCCCGGATCCCGGGATTAAACCCTACTCCCCATCTAACACCACAGCTCAACACACAGTCCCTGTTATATTTAAGCAGGTTTAACAGAGCTGTAAAGCCATCAATGATAAAGCCAGTAAAATCCTCGATGTCTAAAGAGCACTTAAAAGCCACCTGAATGTTTAATAACACCTTGACTTATGTATAAATACTGTCACCAACACCTGCTATATGTGAATCACCTGCTGCTGTGGAGCCCCAAGAGGGACACTAAGGCTGAATCTGCTGCCTCGCCTTTAAATTAATAGAAGCTGGCAAATGTCAGCACTGCATTAAACATTCAGACGGTCATTAAATATTAAGACTCACTTCACTGGGAGTCATTAGGTGGTTTAAAGCCTCAAAAAATGCAAATAGGCTCTCCTTCCTGAGTTAATGCAGTCTGTAAATGTGAAGGTTTGAATTTTAAGAAGTCAAGAAGCAGGAAGATCACAGTAAAAGAGAAACCACATCACTGAAGCTGAAATACAGCTAATGTGGAATCAAGTATCTTGAGGTCCAGTGTAAAGAGTCCACTAAACAGCCACAAGTTTCTGCTTCTGTTCAAACTACAGAAACGCTGCTCCCAGAAAAACTCTGTGAAGACAAATGCAAAACGTCTACAAGTCAGACTGCTCCGAACACTCCATTTCAGACAGTTCTTCTACTCTTGGCCCTGTATGATGTCATAAGACAGGATATCACTGACATAGTCATTTAAGGCACAGACACCCCACCCACTTGAAGTGCAAACCTTATGTTAACAAGGGCAGCCAATCAGAAGAACAGGGTCTTAAAGGGGGAGGAGCTAAAATGACAGAGGCTGCACCAAGGCCCAGTATCAAATAAACCATGATTATTACAAACTTTGAATCATGCAAAGCTACTCCAGCAGAGTCCAAGAATAAAAAAGCATGTCAGCTGTAGAGATGTAGAGCTCAGACGCAGCACGTCTCGTTCTGCAGTGATGTTCTAACTGGGTGCATCACTAAAACCAGATTTTATGGATTTTTAACTGTATTTTTATACTTTTTGCTTTCAGAGGAGGGGGTGGCATATTTACCCTCTTCATGCGCATACTGCGTCTCTCTGAAGCGTTTCGGACAAATGGAGACTTCCTGGAGAGCGTGGAGCTGTCGCTGTCGCTGCGGTTAATCTGTGAGGACAAAAACACATTTTGTAATGAGGACACAGTTAAAAGTCCATGTTTCTGAGTCTGTAGTTTGACTGAACTGTTCAGCACGATGAAGGAAATTTTGTCATTTCAAACGTCTAATTTTCTGTTCTGCAGAAGTGAGAGTCTCAGTTACCCTGCAGATGTACTGGCTCTGAGGTCCGGGGGAGAAGGTCTTGGACCGGATGATGGTGTTACCCCTCATGAAGGGGATCTGCTGGCTGCTTTGCGGGCGCCGTTCTTTAGGCCGAACCACCGAGCAGTGATGGAACGACGGCAAGCTGTCCATACTCGTCTCCTTGTTCACCTGAACCACAGCAATAACAAGGAGAGGCTTTCATCAACAGGTTTGAGTTTTTTAAATTTTTACTGGATGGGAAATGTAGGGAAAGAGAACGTCAGCAGGGAATTTAACCCGGGACTCACTGCTCAGGAGGTTTCTGCCCATTTGTTTGAAGTAAAACCTTGGGTATCAGTTCACCTGTATATTTATTCTTACCACTGTGATACTTTTAATTCTAAAACAGTTTTCCTGCCAAAACTAAACCAAACTGATACAAGCCAACAAAAGCCAAATGCAGGACAAATGAAGAAGCTGAGTTTTTGGCTGTACGTACACTGACATCATTATCAGAAACCCGGGCCAAGTTTAATATGAACATCCACTGGAACAGGACAAATGTTTATGTTCCCTTTGTTGTGGTCAGACTTAAATGTCAGTGTTCCCAATTATCCAAAGAAGAAGAAATATAAAGCACAAACTACCTCACTGACCTTTAGGCTGCAAATAAACCGAGTTACCTTTTCCGTGATGGCTGCTGCGGCAATCGTAGGAGGGGGTTTGGTCGCCGCCTTCTCATCTTCCTCCTCCTCCTCCGCTTCCCACTGGCTGCTGTCGGGATAAAACTCATCCTCTTCCTCCAGAGGCCCCACCCCCTCTACGCCATTTCCTTCGTCGTCATCGAACACATCTGCTTCCAGAGGGTCACCATGCCTTATGATAACAACAGAGACACATTCTTACTCCCAACTATCACCATCCTCTTCCTCAAACTGATATAAGACCTAGAAGTAAAAACATAACCCAGACTGTAAAATAAAAGTACATCATGAGAACATAAAGCCCTTTTTAAATATCGACCTGAAGTTTGTTTCAAGTGGACAAATCTGGAAAAAAAAAGTCTGTTTTCGGTGTGCTTCATGTTCACACAGATCACTGCTTCAGTATTTTCTTCACTATTTTCTATTATCGACATGAGAATTTATTTATCATCACAGAGATAAGAGGAATATGTGAGAGGAGGACTGAATAAAATGCATTAAGGAGTGGAAGAAAAAGGAGAACAAAGGAAAAAAGAACGTTAACACTCACCAACTGTCCTCAGACGCTCTGACTCGGTCGCTGCTGGACACTCGTGTCTGAAACACAAACGGCTTTTATCAGGATGTTTTTATCAGCTCGTTCTTTGCGTTTCACTTTAAATATTCGACTATTTGTATTTTTGTTTGGTATTTAAATGTGAAAAATCTCAGAATGGCTGCATGTATCTCACTCACAGCTGAACCTTTAAAGAAGGGCTTTAATAGTAATCCTCCTCTACCATTTTTATTGACTCACTTATTAATTGCCATTCATCCACTCTCTTCCACTTATCCTGTTCAGGGTCGTGGGAGGCCTGGAGCCTATCCCAGCTGTCATAGGGCGAGAGGCAGGGTACACCCTGAACAGGTCGACAGCCTGTCGCAGGGCCAACACAGAGAGACAGACAACCATCCACACTCACATTCACACCTATGGGCAATTTAGAGTGACTGGGACTGTGGGAGGAAACCCACGCAGACACAGAGAGAACATGCAAACTTCACACAGAGAGGTCCGAGCCAAGGTGGAATCGAACCCAAACCTTCTAGATGTCATTCTAGCTGTGAGGCAGCAGTGCTAACCACCACGCCACCGTGCTGCCCTTTATTAATTTCTACCCATTTTATTTTGGACACGTTCAGCTTTTAATTACTCTTTATTTAACTGTGTATTCTTTTCCTGTTGTGAACCATTTTAATGATTTCTGAAAAGTGCTGTGCAAATAAAGTTTCTTATTATTCTTTTACAGGGACATTACACCATCATCCTGCCTGACTGAAAGCAGTTAAAGGTGTGCAAAGTAAATATTTACAAATAAAATGAGAATTCATTTGAAATGAAACTCTGGCTGAATAAACAGAGCACAGCTCTTTTGAAACTCATTTCTGGGCTGCATTAAATAGTAATCTGTCCTCCTTGATGTGCCTGCCGTACCCTTTCGGAGCCGCCCGCCACCGCTCTGCTCTCTCTGTCCTTGCTGCTGATCTCAGGCATGTAGACACGGCTCAGCAGGTTGTACCACTTGGTCCGCCTCTCCTCCAAGCAGCTGACGTCAGCCAGGCTGATCTGGGCTCCCGCCTGGAGTGAGGAAGAGGAGGAAGGTTGTCATTCAGCACAGGGACACATTTTGAACAGCACAGCTTGGAGCATTTATTTGCAACACATCTGTTGTTGTACCTTCACAAACATATTAAAGAGAAATAAGGAAAACTGTGTGGTATTGTGTCAATGTTATAAAGAAAATATCACCAACTTTGAATATCTACATGAACATTAGTGGGTCAACAACCACCTCCAGAGAACACCCCCACTTGGCTTTAAATACCTGGGTCTCTCCACTCCATTTGGTTTTTAGAACTTTCAGATGAGGTGAAACGACTTCAAGAAAATTAAAGAAGTCCAGTCGTCTTTTCAATTATTTCCGGCTAAACAACGGGATGATAATAATGCTCACAAACTGGTAACATGCTGGTTTGTAAACCAGTATCAGCTTTAAAGGAAGCACCCAGATACAGTTCACACGTGATGTTTAGAATACTGCTTTTAAAGCGCGTCATTTGGGCTGGGCGATACGGACCAAAAATAACTGTTTTTTTTGGCTGAATAGCGATATACGATATATATCTCTTCCTACAAGGTATAAACAAAAAGGCACTTCTGAGTCAAAGCTACATGTCCTAAATGTCACAGTCATTTCACCCCATGATTTACGGGTGAAGGGGAGAGAGGCGGGGCAGCATGAAGCTGTGCAGAGACAAACTGTGAAAAGAGAAAGGCGAGCTGGTGGATCTACAAGTATGATTGTAACGCGACATAAATATATCGATATTTCCTAATAACTCGATATATCACCCGGCCCTACATGTCATCAGGCAGATGAAGCAGCTGCTCTTAGTTTTATTTTACTTTCCCTCAATGTTTTGTTAAGGTTTGGGTTAAAATCTGAAAACTTCTTGCTGAGATCGTCTCTCTGATGGGGCAACACACACAACAGGGGACCAAGGACAAAGAACGCTGAGGTCTCTGAGACACCATAAATAACAGAAAATATATAAATAGCTTTTTGAATTACACTAATATGATGAGAAATACCACGTTATCCCAAAAGTTTGGTAATTCCATAAGATTATTAATGATTAATAAAACTTATTTAGAATTATTTCATGTTTTTTTTAACAATAAAATAACTATTAACCAACATTTTAGCATTTATTACAAATTGTAGTTAGAAAATCCTGAAGCCAGTTCAATTTTAGTGTTTCAATGCAAGTATTAAGAAAAGAAGAGGAAATTCATCCACATGATGCATAAATTTTCTCTTTTTTTTTTTCCATTTTCTGATATTCATGGGTCTTTACATTTTCATTTTACAATAAAACAATTAAATTTCCTCAAAGATAACATCAGGGGAAAAACAGTGAATCTGTTGATAGACGTTTAATTTCCAGAGAAAAAAAAAGCTTATCTGAACCTATTTTTGGGCCAAAGTCAGGAAACTTTGTTGGCTTTTGTAAAACAGTGTTTCCTGCTGATTCTATAAATCCAGTTACTATGACTGTAAAAAAATAAAGTTTATTTAGATAAAATTTCAAAATAACTGCCCAAATAATGATACCTTCAAACAGGAAACAAACATGGTGTAAAAACCAGAAACTAACCAGACACTCTTCGTGGCCTGACTTGCCGGTGTCGCAGACGTCAACCCTCAGGGTCTTCTGCCGCAGTGCACTGTGGGATATCTCCACGCCGAACACCTCGTTGAATTCCATGACGTCTTGAGACGGTGAGCTGCGTGTTCGGAAGAGGCAGCGGGTGGCCTCCACGCAGGGCAGCACCGCAACGCGCACATGCCTGGAGGAGGAAGCAAAGATTTAACCAAGTGAAGTTTCTCTATTTAATTGCTTTACCAAGTCTGCAGGGCATGCACGCCTGCAGGCTTAGGAGGATAAAGATGTGTCTAAAGGTGAATCCAGGGAACCTAAGCCCAATTTTAGTCTTTTTATTTATCAAATTTAAAAGGAAATCTGTGTCGCATTGCTTCAAACACACATCAGCGTGACAGAGGTGTTAAACCTGCCGGGTCAACAAAAAAGGAAAAGTAAACTGATCAATGTTTTTACACAGATCACATGAGATTCTGTACATTTTCTGGCCGGTTGGCAGACAGAGGACGTTGCAATTGGACAGCTGCATGACGTAGACGGTAAAGCGCTGGTCTCTGGACTCATAACGGAAGCCGAGCTGCACCTGAGGGCAGCCGGGCGCCAACCGGTCCTCGTAGGAGCTCAGGAGGAGGTCGGCGGGGAGGCCAGACCTGCAGGAAACAACCAGACAAACAATCAGGCCAACTGAGGCTGATCTCACACTTTAAAAGGTGCACTGTTCATTTTAACCTCCACCCGGTGAGTTTCACAAGATAATGTGTCTAAAGTTATTCATTTTTTAACACACAATAACTTTACAGTATTAAATAGGAAGAAAAATGAGAAGAAACAAAGACACAGAAGAGGAAAAGTAAAAATTAAAGAGTAAAAATATTATGTACATTTAAAAAAAAAAAAAAATTGTGCTAACAGGGCCGATGGAAGAAGCCAAACCTGCGATGTTAAAAATAAAACCTTCGTACTTGCGCTCTGATGGTTCGTACACTCCACTATCCCCAGCGACCGACTCGTCCGACACCGCCGAGGTCACGCCCATCTTCTTTGGCCCCGCCCCCGTTCCTCGCAGCTGGGAAGCAGAGTCTAAAAAACAAAAGAGACCAAAAATAAATAAATAAGTCGGTTTTGTGTAAACTGGTGTAATTTGGACCTGTGGACCTGCTCTGCTCACTTCCAGTCCTATATTTTTATTCTCCATTAGAGTAGCTTTTCTCATGGCTCGTAGTTAATCCTTCTTTATCTGATGCCTTAGTGCAGCCTCTCAGTTTATCAGGTCAACCTTTTGCTGATTGGCTGAAGGAGGTCTGATCTGCAGGTGGGTGGGGCTTACTTGTCTGAGATGACTATATTTGGAATATGATAAAAGAGTAGAAAAACTACCTGAAACTGTGAGCGATTGGTTTTTGGCTCACAGGCTCACTTCTACAAAAGCTGACCTCATCATTTAAAAACTTTATGCATGAACATCGACAGCTGGAACAGGATGTACACCACGGAAAACAAGGACGAGTGGATCGGGTCTGTTCTGATGTTCTTATTGTCAACAAATCCTAGAAATGAGTGGTTCTTAAAGGTCGTGACTCCCCTGAAGTGTTACTGTGCACAAAAACTTCATAGTATGGCCTGAGACAGTGTGTGTACATGAATATATCGGATTCTTATTCTTTCTGGACTGAGGCTGATGAAGTGAAATGAAATGAAATAAAAAAACAAACTAGAAGTAAAGGAGAAAGAACTGACACTGAAACTAATAAAAACTTAAATAAAATTTAAACATTTCAAACAATAAAAATTAATCTATCAAACCTGCGCTGGTCCCTGCCTAACACTGAACAGAATTTTTAAAAAAATTACTGTAATATGTGAACTGTATTATGTGTGACGTGGGCCTGAGAAAGTCTTCAGCTACGTGCAGCTAAAACCTGATAACACAGCAGGAAACCAGACACCACGTCCACCTTTCACCTGAAGCTCAGAGAAGAACCTGAGCCACTCTGACTCTCACTGCAGCGCGCTCTGAATTCTCATTAAAGCCACAACAAAGAATAAATCAAGCTGCTGGACTGCAGCAAAAAAACAAACTTACAGTCAGTTTTATCAGAGGTGTTTTTGTGATGTCACCGCTAAAATTTCCTCTGAAAACAGATTTCACAGACTTTCTGTGGTCCTTTTATAAATGTTTTGTAACATTTTTCTTATATATTTTTCTGCTTTATTTTTTAATTTTATGTAAATGTATCCTTTTTTTTTTAATTAATTTGAATTCAATTTTCTGCTTTTGCTTATCTACACTTTGTAAACTGTATGTGCAGGTGCTTAATAATTAGCTTTGATTATTGTGAATTTTGATTATTTAACACGAATAATGACCAACACAGACACTGAACTTAAAAAACTTTCTAGTGGATTTAAGTCATAATTAAATATAATTTAAAAGAAACAAAAAAAATAAAATTGGGGGGCTGGGGTCATAGGGTCATTCAGTAGATAGTTGGGGTGTTTTTGAGCCAGGATCAAACCACCAACTTTACATTAGTAGAATGATCTGCTCCCAGAAGACCCCTAAGATTAAAAATCCTGGTGCAGAGTTGGTTACAGAAAGAAATTTTAAAAATATACTGTCTACATATTATGACACCTGGAGTGGGTGTTTAACTGATTTGGTTGCAGTTGTTTATTTAACTGAGCTGAAATGTGTTTTTAAACCTTGAAAACTTCACGTGGATATCTCCTGTACTTATGAAGTTATGAGGGATAAGAAATAAGAGCCCAACCAATATACTGGCATCAGTATATCGGCCCATATTAGCTACTTGCTGCTATATCAGTATCAACACTTATAAACACCCATGGTTACTTATAAATAACCATGTTACGGGTGTTGACGTTGCATAGTTTGTCCTCCAGAGGGCACTCTGTCACCTCCCTATTGGTAGCATGTGTTTGGAACCACAAACCACCACCAGCTGATCCGAGTGGCATGGAGCAGAGTGTAAACCAGCAATCCACAATTGGTTGTGACAATAAAGCAATTAAACTCCGCTGGTCCTGATATACCCACAGGAGTGCAATTTAGGATTCAATATCTAACAAATCTGTTCATGATTTATATGTCTTAAAAAAAAAAAAAAAATATATATATATATATATATATATATATCAAACAAAATATCAAAATTTTAATTAATTAAATAAGTTTAACTGATTTTGTACGGAATCAGGGAGCTCTGTAGTGAAAATAAAAAAAAGTTGGTATATCCTGATTATTTTGTTTTAATATTGGTTGAAAGCCAAGATTATCGCGCAGTCATATTTTAAAGTTTTCTTGCGACAGACGTCTCGGGGGTATGCATGCACAGAGAAGCTGCTAACACTTAATTCAGCTTCTTTTAATGAGTCCAACCAACTTTTAACTCTTTAATGCTGAACAGCTGCTGCAATCCTAAACTCTCCTGACCTTCACCTCCCTCCTCTTCAACGCTGCCAGCAGCCATCAGGTTTCACACACAGTATTAAATTCCTCATCACAGGCATCAAGAGGAAGAGGAGGATTGCTGGAGTCTGGCTTTCCAATGAAGCTTCTTCCCTGAAATCAACATATATGGGAGTCTCTGCTGTCTCTCTCACAGCGCTCCTTTACCTGCAGATTCTTCCTCGTGATCATCACTCATCCTCATTTTATTTCACTGCCCTGAAGACAAATCGGACATGATTGCTTTGAGGGTAAGAGACCAGGAGACTGGCAGCTCTAATCAAGAGTCATGTTCCACTAAAAGGTGTTGCAATTTTGTTCTAATTTTTGATGGTGGTTTGTCCGTGGTGCAGTGATGGACAAATTAAGACTATTATAAAATCAGCTTACTCTCACCTTAAGAACATTTTGAAGATTAAACGGACTGAGGAAAACTTAAGTCCTCACTGCAAGAACTTCTCAGATCAGATCATTAGACACTTCCAGTCTATTATAAGGTTTCAAAATCCTGCTGCACATTTATGAAGCACTGAGTGGTTTGTGAAGCCAAAGTAATTTGTGATCTGCTTCTGAGGCATAGTTGGGGGTTAAAGTGGGCTGGAAGGATCCCAAGTGGTGTTCAAGCACCTTCAGTTAATGAGTAATTAACTCTGAAAGGCTGTTTAATACCATGAAGGAAGTTCGGTTTTCATGTGCTGCACCCTGCAGTTGTTCATCAGAAAGTAATGTCAGTCCACAGCCCCAGCTCGACACGCCACAATCAAAGTAAAAACCATAATCACAGCTGTTGTGATCACTATTATAATCGTCATTATTTTCTGCCCGGTCTCTTGTCGGTTTCTGCCAGCCTGCAGCCTCCACTGTAGGAAGTCTGAAGAGACCTCAAAACACTAAAAACGTGTTTTCAAGATATGGGACATTTAACCATGACCAACCTTCAACTTTTTAATTCTTGCTGTTTTCATTTTGCATAAAGAAAATATATTCTGCAGGTGTAAAGACTTCCTGTTTACCTTTGACTTCCTCGCCCAGCATACTGTGGTGGTTCTGCTTCTCCTCCAGCCCTCCAGGACCTCCCTGCTCCTCCTGATGCTGCTCATCAGAGTCTATTCTGAGCTCCAGCTGTGCCAGCCTGCTGTGGAGCTCCAGGTCAAGTCCCAAGCCACCGGAGTCCACTGACTGGCCTGCGAATGTCTCGCCTGACAGAAAACTAGTGTCCGTGACCAACGGCGAGCATGGTGGAGACAGCGAGGACAGAGAAGAGCGTGGGGATAAGGAGCTCATTGAGCGAGGGGTTTCTGACAGTCTGAGGGCCTGGATCCTGGACGGCTCCAACCCAACACCACCTCCTGTACCTCCTCCAGCATCTCCCCCCATCCCTCCTGCTTTGGCCTCAGGTCTCCCGGCATCTCTCGCTCCGCTGCCGGTCACCACCTCGTGTTCATGGATGGTGGTGATGGAGCTGGAGGGCCGGTAGCCTCCCTGGCCGCCCTCCTGTAGGAGGCTGTCCAGCTTGTTTTGGAAGTCTGGGTCGGCCAGCTCGGGCTGCTCCAGGTAGATGTCGGTGAAGCTGAGGGAGGAGGTGGAGCCCAGGCTGGACGTGGTGGCCAGCGAGCCGCGGCTGGACGTCAGAGAGCCTCGACTGCTGCCGGACGAACAGGACAGATTACTGGCCGACAGGCTGTAGGAGAGAGGGAGGAAATCATCACCAGGAGGAAGTATCAGCTGTGAGTCTGCTGAGCAGTGTGATAAATTGTGAACACCAAGGACGTTCCTCCATTTCACATTCATAAGCTGCAGTCAGTGTTAAAATATGACAGTATTAGAAAATGACTAACAGAAGGAATCAAAGCTAGAGGATCAGCCTGGTATCTATGTAAAAAGGAGACCTTTCATACACTAACTTTGAGCAGCCACCTACCCAACATGGTGATATGAGCCCCGAAAGCTTACCTAGTATGCACTTTTTAAAGTTTTCTCCACTGAATTATGAGAAAACAGATTAAACATCCAGAGTACAAAAGCTCGTTTCCTTTGTGTGGTGACTTTAAATTGCTGCAGTTTATTCAAACTATGATATATCCCATGATGCTGTAAGCATAAGACATGAATTTGTCTTTAGATTGTGACGCTTGCGAAGATCTCCTGCACTTATGTTATGAGGGATAAAAGTGCATTAAAAAAAAAAAAAATCAAAAGTTTGAACCCTCCCCAGTGCACATCATAGGTCCTGAAAATATTCACAGTAAAAAGCTAAAAGGTTGCACAGCCTCATTACTGTACTATAGATACTGTACAAGGAGAGAAATGTTCAAAATCTGTAGCTGCTGACTACAGGCAGCTCGATTATAGCATAAAAACTAATCACTATTACTCACAGACTCTGGAAAAATGGTGGATTCATTTAACTTTAAAAACTTTATTAATACTCAGACAACAAACTAACTAAATAAATGTGAATAATTTAAAGCCGCTAAAGTTGGTGGGTGAACCTGGACTTTAATGGAGGGGCAAAAGTAAAAGAAAAGGATGAGCTGAGAGCAAATTATGAAACACCGGATGCAGAAAAGTTATAATTTATTACTGAATATGCTGAATTTGACCAGCTTTGTGCAGCCCTGCTGCGGTCCAATCAGTTCTGTGGAAAACAGCATCACCATTCCTGGAAGAGCCCTCAGACGTCTGTGTGCAGATAGTCTAGTTTTTAAAGACTAACGTCTGTCTTTTCCTGATGAACATCAATAAGAAATATAAATTCCTAAAAGCAACTTTAATCTTTGTTTCTTTTTTGTTGGATTCAAGCAGTTTCGCATTTTCTGAACATAGCACTATGACCCTGATCCATGAATTTATTGACCTCATCTAAAATTTGTAAATAAGCCCACATGCTGGTGTGAATTCAGGCCCGAGCAAATGGAACTGCTCCATCTCTTATTCACAAAATGTAATTGCATTTTTGAGGGGCAAAACATGATCAAAAATTTATGAAACTGGTTGAAAAATAGTTTAAAAACAGTAAAAAACATATTTTATGAGTATGATGGCTGAAGAATGGCCCCACAGCGGTTTGTTTACTTTGCTTCCCGTCATCCTGCCATCTTTCTTTTCTTTGAATAAAAAAAACAAAAACAAAACATTGTTGACAATAAAACACATATTTTGGACTTCTTCTGGGTCTCCTTTCATGATAAAAGTCATCTTTGTCACTCCTGTCTGTCCTCTCCTCTCCACATCAGCCCTCCAGCTTCTGGCTGATGAGCTCACGCCCACCAAACAAGAGACGAGTGAGAACACCGGAGGAGACGAAGGAGTCTGACACCACTCACACAGACCCTTCAGACTCTCACTGCTGAACTTCTTACAGCAGCTTTACATCATCTATTAAAATACTGAGCTGCTGGGGATGATGGGAAATGTGCGCTGAACGAAAACACGAGAACAAAGAGTCGAATAATAACAGCGGAGAGACTGAAATCAAAAGAGCACAAATTCTTTTATCTTTGGGAAACGTGTGGCCATTACAGGTTAAATATTTCAGTCTGTGCGATCGCCTCCTGAGAACAAGGAGAAAGAAACAAATGACTAAATGAACGTTTAACACATAAACATGGCATTCTGTGAGCTCTTAGGAAGTCTGGCTCTGGATAGATTAAAAGTCATTGAGAAATGGAATAAAACCAGTGCAGTTTTTCCAGTTCAAAAAGAGCCTTTGGAGGACGACTATGCTGTCCAATCAGTTCTGTGGAAAACAGCATGACCACTGCTCGACTGACACATATTCAAGGCACCGAGTCAGTTTTGATCACATTATTTAACATAGTTTTATGTATTCTCCTGTTATTTCTGCCCATTTGATAAATATATTCTGTGGCTAAGTAAGAGATGGCCCAATCTATACCTGGTTTCTGTGCCGAACCAGGGGGGGATGATTTTCCAGGGTTACTTTATAAACAGAATTTGAGTCAGGAATCATTTCAAGTATCTCAGGGTGTTCTTGAGCGAGGGGAGAGTGGAGTGGGAGGCTGGCAGAGGGACAGATGAGGCTGTCCTGGGTTACTGTGGTGTAGAGAGAGAGCCGACCGTGAAGGTGAAGCTGTGGATTTACTGGTCGAGCTGCATTCCTGCCCTCATCTGTGCCAACAAGTTGTGGGTAGTGACCGAATTGCACACAAGTGGGTGTCTGGACTCCATTAGTGACAGGGTGAGGATCCACAGGACTTTGCTTTTGGAGACATTTTATGACCCAATTGTTTCAAATCACCTTTAAAACATTGAGAATTTTTAAGGGGTCACGTGAACCCTGCTTATCACAGCTTGAGTCCAAACTTAAAAAGTTTAAAGAAATAACTGCAGCCTGAGGGTGTTTAATCTGCAGAGATGCAGAACGAAAATAACAAACCTCTTGAGCTGCGTGTGCAGCGTTGTGGCGAGTCGAACGTTCTCCTCCAGCTCCCTGACCAGCTTGTTCCTCTTGCAGTGAAGACGCAGCCTGAAACGGCAAAAAAAAAAAAGATGCAGTTAAATTTCTACAATAAAGAAAAGCCAGACCACTGCGGAGTGGGTGCCAACGGATTCATAACAGAGAGGGAAGGGTTTAGCAGATCTGGATTGAACAGTGTGCATCTACAGTGTGAATTTGAACAACCTGGCTAAGATGTTTTCGAGTTATGGCCAATATTAAATTTTTGTGGAATAGACGACGATGCCACCATGAAAATAGCGGCATTTTTTTTTTTCTTCAAAACACCCGAGCTAATAAAAAATGCTGACAGCAGCTCCTGCACTCCACACAATTCTGCTGCGATTCTGCAGGTTAACAAAAAAGGCATGACAGCAGCTCTTAATATGATCCACAGTTTGAGTGCAAACTGGTCAAACGGATAAATGTCTTCTTCTGCTGGGTTTCCTCTTTATTTCCCCTTTACATGTCTGCGTGTAAAAGAGAAATAAGAGTCAAAGCACACCAAACAAGGAAAAACTGCACCAACTGCAGCCAAAGTCTATTTTGTAAATCTCAGTCATAGCATATTTCAAAATGGAGAATCATCTATGGTATGAAACCACATGCTCATTAAACAATAAGCAAGAGGTTTTACAGTCAGACCTGCCCCTCATCCGGTTCTCTGTAACCAAGATGGTGATGGCAGAAACGTTCATCTCGAGACTTCAAAATGGGACTTCAGAAACCAGCAGGTGATGTCACAGTAGCTACATCTATTTTTTACACTGCCTGTGGTCCTGCTGCTGAATGTGTCTGGGACCAAGCAGAGTCTCCCAAATCGACCCCAGCGTGTCAGTTCAAAGTATTTGCTGCACTCTGTACAAACTTGTTCATTAATGTGAGAAATTCAAATTATTATCCTGAAGGATATCCCACTAATTTACATTTCAAAACACCTTCAACACACCTGTTTCTAAGCACAACCAAAGTATGACTGTCCTCAACGTGTTTGCTGTTCCCACTAAAGAGCAGACAGGCTGGCACGACCTTATTAATCATCTAAACAGGGCCGAAGCATTGGGCATTTTTGCAGTATAAAGATTATTCTTTTTAGACATGAGCTACAGCTGTTATCTGTCTTATTACTGTTAACAGTCATTTTGTGTGACCAAATGTGTAGACGGTGAGAAAGCCTTTGTATTTAGCACATTTTAAGACCTCTTTGAGGACCTACAGACATGCTGCTGTCCACATGGAGGCAGGTCTGAGCTGGATTCAGTCTCACTGAGCCTCCAAAAAATCATTAAACCACACTGACATTTTCAGAACCCACAGACACTCAATATACTGTGTGTGTGTGTGTGTGTGTGATTGGGTGGGGGGAGACGGGACTACAAGAGGTTCTTGTTCTTTGTGAGCGCGCTCTGTAGCTTCTCAGGTTACAGGAACAGGAGACGAGGCACAAAAACAGTCTGAGCTCAGGTAGTCTGACCTGAATGGGAACAACGGGAGTCCTGTTAGAAGAGGAAGAGGAAGAGAAGGAGGGATGTCGGTATTCAGGAAATGTGAAAGTGGTACCAAACTAAAGAGAGGAACGTCTGGAAAGGGTAACGAGGAAGAGGAGGAGAAGAGGACAGGAAGAGAGAGATTTTTAATAATCATGGGGGGGGGGCTGACATCTGTAAAGGTCAGCTGTATCATCACCTGATAAGGAAATAATGAAGCCATTTACACGATGTCAGACACCTGTCATCACCTGCTCTGACCTTCTCCATAACACTCCTCCTCAGTCCACCTTTAAAAAGCTCAGATCCAGGTGGAACTGCTTATTAGTTTCTGGGGACGATTTCAGGAACTTTGTCAACTTAACCGAACCAGCTGATTTGTGTAGAGTGAAGCACCGCAGAGATGATATGACATTTCTTGTTCTTTCAGCTGCTCTGTTTAGGTGTCACCACAGTGGATCATCTGCCTCCATCTCACCCTATTCCTAACATCCTCTGGTCACACAACCCTCTGCATGTCCTCCTTCACTACATCCATGAATCTTATCTGTGGTCTTCCTCTTTTCCTCCTGCTTGGCAGCTCCATCTTCAGCATCCTTTGTGTAATCTATCCACTAGAGGAAATATGAAATATAGAAGACTAAAAACTGAGATTAACTTTAGAAACATAAACTTTAGATTAAGAATCTGTTTTGTGACTTAATAGAGTTAAAAATACAACCCTGTTATCAATCTCTTAAAAACTGATGTGCTCATGTTCTCAGTGTTTAGTTTTAGAGCCACTTGGTGGGTCAATAATGTGATTGCATAGAAAAGGTTCCTCACCGCTGCACCGTACAGAAAAGGGTAAATTACCCCAAGCTGGAGCTGCCTAACACACTGATGATCACAGCTTTGTGCTATTCATTTTTACACCACATCAGACAGAGGGAACCAGACTAAGAGCAAGTCCTGCGTTGCTGTACCACCCTTCCTGACACACAAAACCACAGAAGGACCTTAACAGTGACACAAGCTCAGCGAGAAAATACAAACTTCACACAGAAGGGTCCTGCCCGGGTTTGCTGTGAGGCAACAGGGGTACCATCAGAGCCACCGTACTGCCTACAAGCAGGATCTGAGAGTGTGTAAATGAGGTTATCTTCTGCAGCTACAATTTACAATTTTTCCCTGAACACATCAAACATGGACGCAGGCAAAAATAAATTAACTAAAAATATGTCTGCTACCGTTGTAGGAACCAATTTGAGATTCTGGGTCAGGAGGTTTTGTTCACCCTCACAACAACTAGTGCAACTCAACCCTGATTATAAGAGTCAGAAGCTTTGGAGGATCACAAAATCTAAAAATGAAGGCCAAGAATGTCTCTATGGTGTCTTACATTCAAGCTTTTACAAACAATACATAACTAAGTAGTTAGTTAATATCTGAGTTTCTTTTCCACATGTGAGTAAAGTGAGTTTCTTTGGGCTTTGGACTGTTGGTCAGACAAAACAGTGAAATCCAGGACTTCACTTTTGGTTTCTAGTTTCAAAATTGAAGACTTACAGCATATTTTCCCATTTAACATTTTTAATATTTGTAAAAAAAATAAATAAATAAAATAAAAATAAACTGTTTGCTGTTAAAAAAAAAAAAAAAAGAACACAAATATTTGAGCTCAGCTCAGTCACCTATCTGAGTTAGTTTTACTAACTGTATTCTTCAGTTTACAGGCTGTACTTCAGGAAGGACTGGAAGTAAAATAAAACATAACTGAGCAATATAACTGAGTAATAAGATTTATGGAACCATAAATCATTTTTCCCCCCTCCTACTAGCCTGGGTTTCTATTTCTATGGAGGTGTGGGACTTTAAATTGCAGTGAAAAATTAACCCACAGTGAGTGAAAGTGTAGAGCAAAAAACATCTAGAAATCCTGCTGACCTTTCACCTCCACAGTGACAGCCAGCTTCTGGCTAACAGGGACCACCCTGCAGAGACCGTGTGCTCACCTCTCCGTCAGCGCCTTGCTCTGGCTGTCTCGGGCAGCCTGCAGATCTCTCTCCAGTCGCTTCTTCTCAGACTCCAGCTTCTCTGCATCATTGGGCTGCAGCTGCTGCCGCGGGCTGATGTACTGTAGCTCCTTCAGCAGCTCCTCCTTCTCGTTGATGAGGATGAGGCGGTCCCGCTCCGGGTCCAGCAGCCCCGGCCACGCCTCGCTGTCCAGTTTGGCGATCTGGACCTCGATGGTGGCGATCCTGGGAGAAGAAACAAAGGATGTGCAGGTTGTTTAGATCAGAGACAAACTTGGACCACAATCAGGCATCACTTATCCCACCAGCTCAGAAGCAAACATTTTCAGCTTTCCCTCCACTAATTAATGCAAAACTATCATAAATCTATGAAACAAATGTTCCATCTGGCCACATTTTAACAAACTTAATTCTTTAAATTATTAATTCTGAACATATTTCACACAAACGCTAAAACACTTCACTCTGGAGCCCAAAAGATTGAAGACAATCATTCCATGTTTTACACCCATTTAGGTATAACAACAATAATGACAGAGAGGTGGAAGACTAGATTATAAAAACTCAAAGTTTTATTTACTTTGACACAGTTAAGTCAGAAATCTGCAGACAAAAACAACTCAACTAAAATAATATTAATATTTCCTTCAATAGATGGGAGGAGGATTCAAAAAGCAGGCCCAACCACCAATACTGACACTGTGACATTTTATGCACAAAAAGGATCCAAATCTTTCTGCCAAACTTGGCAACTGCCTCTGAAAGCTAAAAACTGTTGATCCACACAGAGGTCAGGACCAGGCAGCATTAATATACACAGCACACTATTTGGTTAATATTGTCCAAATCTCCTTGAACGCAGCAGGATTGTCCCCGCCCGTCTGCTCTGGTTTTACTTCAGGACCTCTCTCTGTGCTCCACAGCACAACACCACAGTGTGGAAGTTAAAATTACAACATTAAGATAAGATAAGATAAGATAAGATAAAACTTTAATGATCCCACGACGGGGAAATTTGTGCATTACAGCAGCTCAATACAGAGAAAAAATGAAAAGGATGAGTAAGAACAAATAACTAAACTAAAAACTAAAACTAAAATTCAATAGTCCATCCATCCATCCATCCATCCATCCATTTTCTTCCGCTTATCCGGGGCCGGGTCGCGGGGGCAGAAGCCTAAGCAGAGAAGCCCAAGCTTCCCTCTCCCCAGCCACCTCCTCCAGCCCATCCGGAGGGACCCCAAGGCGTTCCCAGGCCAGCCGAGATACACAATCTCTCCAGCGTGTCCTGGGTCTACCACGGGGCCTCCTCCCGGTGGGACATGCCCGGAACACCTCACCCAGGAGGCGGCCAGGAGGCATCCTAATCAGATGCCCGAGCCACCTCAACTGGCTCCTTTCGATGTGGAGGAGCAGCGGCTCTACTCCGAGCCCCTCCCGGATGGCCGCACTCCTCACCTTATCTCTAAGGGAGAGGCCAGCCACCCTTCGAAGGAACCTCATTTCTGCCGCTTGTATTCGCGATCTTATTCTTTCGGTCACTACCCAAAGCTCGTGACCATAGGTGAGGGTAGGAACGTAGATCGACCGGTAAATCGAGAGCTTTGCTTTTACGCTAAGCTCCCTCTTCACCACGACGGACCGGTGCAGCGTCCGCATCACTGCAGAAGCAGCCCCGATCCGCCTGTCGATCTCCCGTTCCCTTCTCCCATCACTCGTGAACAAGACCCCGAGATACTTAAACTCCTCCACTTGAGGCAAGAACTCGTTCCTGAGCTGGAGATGGCACTCCACCCTTTTCCGGCTGAGGACCATGGCCTCAGACTTAGAGGTGCTGATTCTCATGCCAGCCGCTTCACACTCGGCTGCGAACCGTTCCACTGCGAGCTGGAGGCCCCTCCGTGATGAAGCCAACAGAACCGCATCATCTGCAAAAAGCAGAGATGTGACTCTGAGGCCACCAAGGAAGAAGCCTTCCGCCACCTGGCTACGCCTAGAAATTCTGTCCATAAAAATTATGAACAGAATCGGTGACAAAGGGCAGCCCTGACGGAGTCCAACACCCACAGGAAACGAATCCGACTTATTACCGGCTATACGGACCAAGCTCTCACTGTGGTTGTACAAGGACTGAATGGCCCGCAGCAATGGGCCAGACACCCCATACTCCCGCAGAACCTCCCAAAGAACACCCCGAGGAACACGGTCAAATGCCTTCTCCAAGTCCACAAAGCACATGTAGACTATTTATTTAGAATAAAATAAAATAGCAAAAAACTATACACATATACATAAGCACTATATACATAAATATATATATATATATATATATATATATATATATATATATTTACATATACACACATATACACACACGTCAAACACTATAAATGCTAAACAACCAACTTTCCATGATCCTCACCACACCAATGAACCGGCATTTTGCAGCAATGGATTAACCCCATTGCACCAGAGTCTGCAGATCACCTGATCAAACTACACATGTAAATCTCATGTAAATCTCAGAAATCTCAGAAAATTTTAATCTCAGAAAATATTCAGCTTTTTTCTTTTAAATCTGTAAGTATTGACTCTTTTTTTTTTAAATCTCTGACATTCTGAGGGGTTTTCTTTTAATATCCACTTCTACCACAGGCCCCATCATTATCTTTTTTAAAGCCCTATAAACACTCTAGTAGGCATTTTGTAGGCTAGTTAACTGGTGTAATCTGATCAAACCTCCCGATCTTTGAATGATAAAACACTGGCTGTACTTCACACAATGACAAAGTGACTGCTACCTTCTCTTGGCCTCCTCATACTTCAGGCTCAGACGAACCTTCTCTGCCAGTTTGTTGTTGCTGGTCATGTACTGAAAAAATAAAAATAAAACAACAACATGACAGATATTAAAACTCATCAATTTAGTGACAAATCCCACTGAAAACTGTGTGGCAAGTTTCAGATTCTTGTAATGGTTAACATGCCGGAGTCATCTGAGTGAAATCATTCACTAATGTTACATAACAGCGCTCGACCACTTTTACGCACCGAATGAAAAGAAAATGCTAAAGAAACAAATAAATGCACAAATTGGTTTCCCTGCAGAAATCTAGTGGTGGAATTATAAGTAAACTGGATTACTTTACTGAGGATTTGCCAAGTGTTTTTGCTTTATATCTTTGGTAATTAAGTATCTTTTTGCTTCTGGTTGAACATACACTAATCTGAAGGCGTCAGATTGAACTCTGGACATATTTTTCAAATTAATCTGGAAATAACTGACAGATTGAACGTCAGTAAACGTAACTATGAGCAGAGTTATTAATTTAAGAAAACACAGGACTATTTTAACAACTAAACATCACAAAGTCTGATTTAGGTGGTGATACTAAGAAACCCCTTCTTTTTTTTTTTAAATGTAATCAATTTTTGCTCAGTCACAATCACTGAGCTCATGATTTTTAACAACAAATGAACTGCGTGGAGTGAATTGGGGGGATTTCACTGCATAGCTCTGTATGTTGCTTCAAAACATTTAGCAGTTTAAGACTCTGAGAGGCTTCAGGACTCAGCAAGACTGGAGGTCTGATAGCAAACCCCAAAAAAGAAAAAAAAAGGGGAAATGAGATGCAGCTCGGGGGCCTACCTCTGCAGGGATGTCGGTCTGCGAGCTGGCGTCAGAGTAGAGCCGCGGGATGGAAAGCTCTGAGTTGGCGAGCGAGGGGCTGCTGCCCCACAGCTCCTGCTGCGAGCCCAAGTCCAGCTGGAAACCGTCCTTCAACACGGCCAGTTTCTGCAGGAGCAGAGGAGAAACACAGAGTGCGCTGCAGGTTACAGGACGCACAACAGGAAGGAAGTGGTCCAGAGTAATGTCAGAAAGCAGCACACAGAATGTACTTTGGTTCACTGCTAAGCTTCATTCTCTGTTAGATAACATGAACTTCATAAGCACAAAGAAAGTGGGAAAACATTGTTCGGAAACAGAACGGAGGTTTCTGGCACAACGTCACCAGCTTTGTTCTGCATGGAGAAGAAAAGCGTCTAAAGACCAACAAGTTTCAGCCTGTGGCCTTCATCAGATCATCTAGAACCATGTTGCCAACAGCACTTTAAAAAGCACAGGTGTTTGTGTTCCTAATAGGAAAAATTTTAAACAATCAATTGTCTACATCCAGTATATTTATCCACCAGTGAAGCATCAGCAAGGTCAAGCTTTCAGCCATTAACACAGTCTGACCTTAATGATGGTGTTTACTCCTACCTACTTTTTTTCCCCTTTTTTAAAGTATTTTCCCAAGCATTAATTAATTAATCTTAATATTTTTGAGCCATTCAGAAGTCCAGAGTTAAAATGTGGTATCTGATCTTCCTGGGACGATAATCCAGTTATCCCATATTGGGCTGTACTGGGACGAAGAGTTTGGTTCTTCTAAACGTGTTCTCACCTCATACCAAATTCTAATCATGTACCAGTCTGAATGCTAGTTTTTGACTGTTAGAGTATTGAAACACGGAAAGAGGCAGTCCATAAGATTCCACCTGTGAGAAGTGTCATTTAAATATTTTCAAACCCAACATTCCCGCCTGACCTTTGCCCTCAAGTCTTTTATTTGATCATTTAGGAACTGAAGCTTTGAGGAATCATTAATAAGCTGAAGCCTGTTTGCACAGAGCCACTCAGTGAAAGTTGTTCAGGGCAAAGGGCAGCTGTGAAGTACCAACACTGTAAAAGTAAAAAGGCAACAATGTATATACGTTTGCGGTGCAGCCGTCAAGGCCGCCGCAGCGTTTCCTTTTATCTTTACGACCACGATGGACGCTGCAGTTTGTTTTGAAGCACACCGAGGAATGCAGCTTATCCACACTTTTATACGGAGCAGAAAAACAATGAAACACCTCTATCATAACAGTATATAAAATCCCCAGAGCTTTATCTTCAGTTTTAAAGCATAAAACAACACAAAGCTCCTACACCAGATATTGACAGCTTAAGTATCTGAACATTTTTTAAAAATCCAATAATCAGCATAATTTAGGGTTGATTCATCAAATCTTTTCCCCAGATTTGTCAGCTGAATGTTGATGCTACCATCTCCAGTTTAACCACATCTGGATTCAGATGTGGGGACTGTGGAGGCCACTGAATTACCTGCATTATCCTACTGGAACCTGCCATGAAGAGCCAACCAAGAACAAACCAATATGACTGGACAACTGGGTGGTACTGAGGTGTCCAAAAAAAAGAAAACCAAGTGAAAGAGTGAGGTTTCCATCCAAAGATCCAAAATGCCAGGTTACACCGGCTCGTTCAGTCTGGTTTTATATAGTGAGAGTGTTTCACCAACAAAAACAGCAGCTGAAACAAAAAGCCGAGGAGATACAGGAGTGTTTCTGCAAACACACACTTAAATTAAGCTTTACTGCAGCACCCTCCTTCTGCTCTCTCACGGTGATGATGATCACAGAGAGCAGAAGAAGTTTGAAGCTGTTGATTTTATGTGAAGATACCAAAATGAAACTACAGAAAGGGTTACATTTAACATAAACCTAATAACAGTTATAATACTGACTTGAAGCAGTCGTTGGAAAACATAGTAAAAAGAATCACTTTGATTAACAAGCTATGGGTGACCACTTTCTTTTTATCCAACCACTCTCTGAAGCTTATATTTACCCACTATTCAGAAATAAATTTGTGGCTTGTTTACGTGAAGATATACAATATGAACACACAAACACACATGAGAACAGACAACCTGACAGACTGAGCTGTCAGCTGCAGATGGTAGAGGGGGAGGAAGAGGGAGATGGACAGAAGGAGGAAGGCAGCAGATTATTTATTATTGAAAACACCCCATCCCTGCCCACCCCCAAAATCTGCAGTCACATTACACCTGAAATGTTTAATCTATATATATATATATATATGTATGTCAGAGTGAGTGTTTCAATACTGTACTTCAAATGCTGACAGAAAATGTTCGCCTTCATGCACACGTCTCCACTGTCAGCTCCATAAATACAGTTTTCAAGCTGTTGCATCAGAGCCCAAAAAGATAAAGTACATCAAAAACTCCAAGTTCATCTCCATGCACTTCATGTGCACCTGTAAACAAACCCTCAGCCTCATCATGCAACTTTAATTCCCCCTGCAGCCGTGGAGGAAATATGGATGAGTTCATACTACAATGATAGGACATGGGGGAGTGAAGGAGTGCTGGGAGATACCAGTCTACATCAGAAAGGAGTACAGAGAGACTGTCATTCATGCAAAACAGCGAGCTGGAAACTGGAACTATGAGAGAAGAAAAACAGACTGAAACATATTCAATGCAGCCTTAAAACAATTCAACATACATCACGGCTTCTGGGCTTTTTAAAAGTGACTTCAGCGTGACTCACTGTGTACATATACTACTACAGTACATGTTTCAGAGCCACAAAAACAGGTTACCAAGGGCCTAAAGCTGTACAGGAGCCACATTTAAAGACTCAAGACCTTTGTAAAACTGCCTTAGATTGAAATTAAGATAAACTTTTTCTATGTGAACACATTGATATCAGTTTAATATTAACAGCAAGGTGGAATGAAAGCATTTGTTCAAGTTAAAGAAAATAAAACACCTTAAACACACAATGCTGTTTGCTTCTCGAGCATTTCCAGGCACCAGCCTCAACCACCACCTTACCCTAACGTCATTTGTCCATCTCTGTAAATTAATGTCGGGTTCCTGTTATTACCCTAGACTAACCTCTAGCTGGGTATAAACCTCAGACTCTTTTGTATTTTTAATACTTTACATAAATCAGCTAATGCATCACACTAGCCTCATTTTACCCCAGAAACACTGTTTAAACAGCAGCGTTAGCCTCTCAGTCAAAACTGGTCACAATAACATGAAATGCTGCACCGTGGACATCCAAATGTTGATGTCATTTCCATGTATAACCAGGATCCACTCAGACCATCTCTTACACAGCAAGAAATATCAATCACATTATTGCAATTAACAAATGATTATTTTTATATTTGATTGACCTTCTTTGGTTATGATATCAGAGGGTTACATGGCATCCACTCCATGACCCTTTTAAGATATTCACATTTATCTGCATGCAAAATTTGTCTCACTTATTGCACAATGAATTTAACACGTCTGGACTGTCACGACCGTCACTTCTCTGCTGGCTCATCAGCAGAGTAGCACTGAGACATGTTCACCAAAAAACACTGGCTATCTGTAGCTAATTAAAATCACTCAAAGTCAAGGCTGTAATATAAACATGTAATATAATGCTCCCAGCGCCTTTAAACTTAACTTACACCTTTAATCTTCATTCATCCGAACCCAGGAGAAGAGATTAGTCCAAATTCATCAGGCATTTAAAGGTTCAGCTTTGTTTAAAAGCTGCTGAAGGCTGCACATTTTGTTAAGGTGAAAAAAAGAAAGAGATATCCAGATACTGGCATCTGATCTGGATAGTGTGGTGAAACATGTCAGGCAGGAAACATTGTGATCAGCTTTAGACCAAAAAACAAAAAGAAACTGCAGTTTTATTATTTAGTTTAGAGCAGGGATTCAAGAGCTACTGGGTGGCTCTGCGGCTTTATTTTGAAAGATCAGGTTGTGCTGTTGGAGTAAATCAGAGTGGATGAAAACTCTCAAACATCACCCCAGCTGATGTATTTGTTTCTTTAACTGCATTTTTGCTTCCACATCACATCCAAGATATCCACTTCTTAAGTCTGACATCATTAATGATTTCTGGGACAAAATGCTCCTTCAGGATCAACCACTGAGATCCGAGTGTCGCGATGACGGCCTGTCGAGGTTTTTTTTGGATTTTGGGGGTTTTTTTTGGAGAAAGTGAAAACCATTTCACTGAAGCAATACTAAAATTAGGTGTTGGCTGCCAACTATTCAAAATCATTGTAAAGTCAAGGTTAGGGGTTATTTTGTTTCATTTCAATCTCAAAAAGAAACAACATTTCAGGTCAACATTTCTAACAGTTTTTGAGATATGGCACCTGAGGAAAACTTCAAAGGCTTTATTTTGGTATACAGATGCTGAAAATATTCAAACGGTAAGGGTTTCAAAGTTTCAAAGGAGTGAAATGACGTATAATTGGAATTTTGGGTAGGAAAAAAAAAACTTTTAATTCATGAATTTGACATTGATGGAAAGCTTGTAGAAAGCTTGAGAATAAGGTAAAGATGGTTTATTTTTAACTTAAATCGCAACTCCGCATAAACAGTCAGCTGGGGAAGTAGAAGTTGCCACTTATCACTGTTTGAGTGGCCACTTGACCAGTTCTATAGCTATTAGCTAAGTGCTGCCGGTGCCTACTAAAAACCGGTTCTCCCCCTGATGCAGGTTCTGCTTAGAGTGACTGAAACATGTAACTTGAAAAGAAAAAAAAAAATGCAATTATGCCAAAAAAAAAAAAGAAAAAAAGGAAAATCAGGAAGGGGCAAAAAAATTTCACGGCACTGTACATCTCTCTAGAAATTACTAAGTGTGTTTTAAGTCTTCAATAAGTCATAAATAAGATGTGAAGGTTTCTGTGTTTGTAATGTGTAGCATGCCACACAATCCAGAAGTCCAGGCTTCTAAAGAAAACTAGTCAAACTCAGTTTTACCTGCATGAGCTCCTGTTTCTCCTTCTCCCCAGAGCTGATGGCATCCCGGATGGAGCGCACCTCGCTAAGGATGGCTTGGGCCTCCTGCAGCTTGTAACCAGATGGGCTGTTTGACACTTTCTGGTCAATCCTGGAGGTCAGGAGGAGGACAAGGGTGGAGAAGTGAAGGCAGGGGAAGGTAAGGAGACAGGAAATGGAGGTCAGTTAGAACGATGATTGAAAACAGTGTACGCAGCACCCACACATGTTGGTCATACAGTTCTTTATTTATTCACAGCAGATGACTGCCCCTCCCTGAGCCCGTTTCTGTTGGAGGTTTCTTCCTGTTAAAAGGGAGTTTTTCCTTCCCACTGTTGCCAAGTGCTGCTCATAGGGGGGGGGGGTCATCTGATTGTTGGGTTTTCTCTATATGGTCTTTACCTTTCAATAAAAAGCACCTTGAGGTGGCTGTTGTTGTGATTTGGCGTTTTGTAAATAAAACTGAGTTGAACTGAATTTAGCAACTCTTAACAGAACAAACAAAAAAGCAGCACTTTGATCATTCCAGTGACTTTAAATAAGCTTCATTTTTATTACTGACACAGGAACTGGAGCAGCAACACACTTCAAACAGAGGGGGCTGCTTCTTGTAACCACAGCACTTTACTGCCAGTCACTCAACAAGTTTCATTAAAAACAGAATTACGACTTGCTGAAGAGCTCCACTGGCAGCATTACTCATTCACACGTTCTCCTGATCCAAACTTTGTCAAGGACTAAATCTAGATTATACGAAAGTCTGAAAATTCTCCAGCACCAAGATACGTTGGCGGGCTAAAGTTCAACTTTTACTTATTTGACCTTTTGATACAGAAAGTTCATATCTAAGTTCTGAAATTTTTCAGTAACAACCAGTGCTGTTAAATTTCTGGTCTTTGCAGACACAAATCTTCACTCCTTCATGCCTTAAAGTAAAAGCAAGGTTATTCAAGAGTTATTGGCTGAAAACCTGATCAGCTCAGTTTTACTTCTGACAGCAAACCAATGCAGACACATCAAGTTTAAATACCAACAACGATGTTTCGATTCCACTCTTGACAAATAAATCAAGCTTTAATGAGCAGAGCCTTGAGACCTTTTTATTATCTCATATACTGCTGGGTAGCTTAATATCTAATAGTCTTGGATAGTTTATTAATGGACTTATAAATGCTTCAGACTTCTCCTGCATGCAACAGGTAGCTGGCTGCAGCCAAATTCTGACAAAAGACTCAAACTCTTCCTCAGATGTGATGGTTGCTTCAGCCTGTCTGCTTCACTGGTGAACTCATAACTCACTGACCTGAATGCATCACGGGTTGTCCAACAAAAATTTTAAATGGCCTGGTCCAGCAGGTTACATCATATACTCTACTGGAATTAGTGTGTGGTTTAGGCGAGGAAGCTACCTGGATAGTTCATATAGGAGGCAGTGAATGCACTGGATGATTAGACCTGCTGATGGACATTTGTGTGCTCACACGCACCTCTGTTGGTAAGTCCTAGAATCATTCAAGGAGGCAGTACAAGTTCAGGTGTGCAATGCTTAAACCTTCAGATTACCCCAACCAGATTTTAGATTGAAGTGTTTGTGAGACCTTCATTTTTTCCTGTGAAACAGCTGATAGAACAGATGTTTTCAGGATATGAACGAGTGGTTAATCCCACCTCTAATCTACCCACAGATGTGGCTCATAAAAACCTTTCGAATATAAATAGCCAATAATGGAATGATTTGTTCTATCTTTCGCTGAAATTACAAAAAACAAACAAAAAAAACGAACACAACACAATCGGGAAGGTTGATATTTTAAAAACCAACCATTTATTTGATTATTCAAGAACCTCTCAATAATTAAACGCGATTTCTGCTGCTCCTGACTTCCACATCGACAGAGAAGGTTTGAGTACAGCAGTCTGGACTGAATAAGGACTGAATGTTTGTTCAAGATCCAGGTAAGACACGGGATCCTGGTCATGGCTGTGAGCAGACCGTGACTACAATCGAAGGCAGCAGCAGCCATGTAAAGCCCGTCATCGGTAAGTCATGCATGCATCTGAACAACCAGCCTGTCCACATTCTTCGGAGAGGGAAGAGGGGAGGGAGGTTCAGGCAGAGTGAGAGCAAGGGACAAAACAAGGTACAGCAGGAATGAGGAAGTGAGCAGGGAGGGAGGCACTTGTCTGTAACAGGCTGAGGGAACAAGTAATCCTCTCAAAATCCTTCTCAAACATGGACTTATGCTCACTGAAAGTGGCGCTATGAACCTCTAGAATTATAATCTAGATGTGCACTCTGCACTTACAGAATCTGAACAAAGTAAACACCTAAAAGTGAAATTCCAGAGCATACTGTACAGGTTATATACTCGAGAGCAGTGTTTACTGAACTGGCAGGTACAGCAACAGCTCTTGCTTCTGTTTAGGTAAACATTTGCCTATCAGAAGCATCCAAAAGAATGAAACCATCTCTGACTTCAAACAAGTCCTGACTGAAACTAGTTGCTGAACGCTTCACAAACCTACTTTCACTGCAAGCCTAAGGGTGATTTGTATCGTATCATATTGCACCAGAGTGCTTTTGACCCCCATAGTTCAGTTTGTTAGACTGGTGTGGGCAAAGGTACTGGACTTGGGAATGGTGCATATGTAGCGTAGGTTCAATCAAGGTTCAACTAAGCCTGTGGTGTATCTCAGTGTATACACACCTCAGATTAGCACTCTACAGTAACTGGTTAATGTGAACATGAAGTCCAGCCAGTTTAGATCTTTATAATAAAAATATACCAGACATCAGGGCTGTACTGATCCTTTCTAATGTGATACACACACCTTGGCTTAAGGCATCTGCCGATATCGATCAATACAAAACTAAACTGATACCAGTGTTAGATTGATAAGCTGTAATCCTCACTGTGAGGATGCCGTGGGGACTCATTCTTTTCTGTTTAAGGCAACTTCAGGTCCAACTTATAAAATAAAATATAACAAATAAATACATCCAAGTCCTTTAATTTACTGAACAGGAATTTATTAGTAAAATAAATATATGTATCAATATTATTCACCATTAACACAAGGAGATTGCACAAGTCTCCTGGGGGGAGGCAACTTTTCTCCGAACAATCTGCAACCACTCTGAAACAGATTTTTGAAGGTCTGCAAATAATTGCCGTCTAATGTATAAACACAGACAGACTGCCAACACGCTGCAATCAATCTGAGTCCGTCTGTGACGATGAGTCCAACCTGTCTGTGACACGTCTGTTTACAACAGACAACTTGACTCAACTGGTTGCCAACTGGTTGTATTCTAGTTATATGGGACTGTCATTTTGCAGTTAGATCCCCATCCTGCAGCAACAAATTTCTGTTTCAAATCTATGATGTTCCGGCTGGACTGTGAATGTAAGGAGTTAATGTGAATTTCTGTTCATGTAGACAGCAACAGTAATTTTTATCTCAGTTAATCACTCTATTGTCACAAACATATTGCACCAAAGTTGCTCTGAAGACAGCACCAGACTCTTCAACGGCAGTGAGATCACAAATTCACTGCATACGGTCGTGTCGCGATTTCCAGCCACTGTTTTCCCTAGAGTGACTGTAGGGAAGCTCTGCCTTTGTGTAATCTTGCTTTCATTTAAATCCATAAAGGAGCTCCAAAAGAGTTTCAAAACATACCTTTTTTCCTATTGCTAAAAAAAAAAATTGATTTCAGGAAACCAGTCATGTCCGGTAGTTTGTTATCCTTTAGTTGTCCTGTTTTGGTATCTTTGATTTGGATATGTATTAGTATTTTTGAGCTTATTTAATATTGTGTGTACCTGCTAAGGAACTACAGATGGAAGTCATCTAAATCAGCTACAAGGCATCTTTACCCTTGAGAGATTAATTTTTTAATGGTCCAAAGAATAAAACTAAACAAATTATGGGAAGCCTGCATACTTCTGGGCTTACATTTGTTCCTCTTTCCTGCTCATAAACGTTCACTCTCATGCACAGCAGTGAAATCTTATCAGGAGTCGAGTGTGTAGCTGCATTCCAGTCTGAGCCAATTTTTATTTCTGCGTACAGCGATTGGCTGTTCGAACGTCATCTGAACGACTAGTGGAATGGGAGGGGAAAGTCACAGAGGAATGCCGTCCGACCGCTCGGCCTCAGCCACTCTTTAATCCTTCTGACACTCTCACCGTGCTGCGTGGGGCAAGACAAACAGACCGGACATTCCTATTCGGTTGAACCAGCAGCATACACAAAAAAAAGCCCCAGCCACTTTTAAGTGCACATTCAGAGGACTTCACTCCATATTCAGAGGGGTAGAATTAGGTCAAAGAGACGAGCGTTCCCTCTTAAATATGCCCTGTTCCTGATAGAGGAGTTTAATGATCAGAAGGAATGTGTGATAACAACTGAGGCGATAAGCAGCGGCTCATTTACACCACTTCAATCTCCACTTTCACATTTACATTTCGGCTTTCTGAACACACACAGAGGGGCAAATTCCAACCAATGCAGTGACAAGTTAAGTCATAGATACTTTATCTCTTCAATAACACAATGTGATGTAGATAAAAGAAGAGGATAACATAATGACAGATAAGAGACAGGATGAAAACTCCTGTCAGCAAACTGATGATAGTGGTCCATATCTGAGGGTTTTAATTCAGATGGATTCATATTTTCCCAGTAGAAGGTTTTTCTGTCTCTCTTGTCAGAGACTTGATCTCAGCCATAAGATGCTCCCTGTTAACACTGTTTCAGTGCTGATCCAGGTTTATTGAGTTCTCTGACAAGGAAAATATATGTTAATACAATTACCTTATGTTTAAGTGATCATGCGATTTTTTTTTTTCCTGCCATAGTTTGAACCGTTTTTTTGCTTAGAAATGCACTAACTGTAATTTATAGCTTCCTTCAAATATCCATGTTCAGCTGGGTGTTGGTGATTTAAGCGTCTGATTAGGTTTGCTGTTACGAACATTTCTGTGGTGTTCCCTCCAGAGGTTTACTTTGGAGGATTTTGTACCTTCACTCACAGTGAGGAGCTTCCACACTAACGACATGCTAGTGTGTGGCTGTGAGCACACATCGGCTCGTAATCGGACATACGTGAGGCTGACTGGTCAGTCACTGGTCAGGGCTGAGAATGCTGGGAGTCGACTGATTCTGGTCCCCGGCCGGTCAATCAGTGCAACTCGAGCAAAGCTTTTATGGTACGAACCTCTGATTACTGGCAGTTTGGGAGTGTTAAACTCTCAGCAAAAATGCCTAAAGTTTCTGTGTTTGTTTGTTTTTTTTCCCCATTTTATGGTTTCCTGTCTGCCCTCAATTAGATTTTTTGTTTGCTCGTTATATATAAGTTCTCTGAATGATTTGAACAGACCTAACAACTCAAAAAGAGAAAACTTAAAACTTTAATTTTGGACTCTTGTTCTGTTAATCTATTCATTACTGCCTAAGAGTTTTTTTTATCCATCATGGTCTCCTGAAGTTTTTCCTCCTGGACCAGAGAAACTGTGGCCTATATGGTTTTATTTTGCTTAGAATAAAGATTTTATATTCTCTGGAATAAAACACAAGGCACAGATGGCGGTTTAGTGTGGACAAGGAGCCACAACAGAAATAGAAATAAAGCTATTTTTAGTCCTGTTAATCTGGAATCTTAACTTGTAATGAATTTAGAGGGTTTTTTTTTATGATAATCCAGAGTAATATTCAACACTGCACCACATAAACACTCCAGATTTCACCAAACAAAATATTAATCGTGCAGGAATTGGTGTGTCAGTTTTTTTTTACTTTTCTTTTTGCAACATTTACCAAAACATCAACAAGAGAAAGTCAAGAAGTGCTTTTCTTTATTTGCAAAATATGAAAACCTTCACTTATTCCTCTTTCTGTGCCAGGGAAATAAATAAAAAAAAACTTTATAATAAATAAATACCTAAACTGTGTGAGTATTTCAGCCCTCCATTACACCATCTTTGAACAGCACAAAAATGACAGCACACGGCAGGTTAATATCAACCACTGGCATCAATAAACTTCCTTTTCGGCTGACATGTTGGTGCAAACCCAAAATGAAAAAGTGAAAACCTGCCCAGAGAACTAATATCTGAACAACTGAGTATTAATCTTCAGGATATTGCTGCAGATTTTCTCTGAGGGTAGAATTAATCTACCTGTCTGCCCTTTAAACTACTCACTGAGCTGTGAGCCTGCAAAGACTGAAGGAAGGTCACACAAACACTTTCTATTCAAGTCAGATTTTGACCGCCTCGCTCTGCTCACCAAATTAAATAAGGAGCCTAGAAAGGTGAGGACCAAATATCAGAGCTGCCTTTTCACAAGTACACCTGTCAGTGCTGCCCTTCAGCAAGGAGGACGGACTCGATTAATACCCCCTGGACAACAATAGGACAGGACAGCAGGACGGATGAAGACACTCCGATGAAAAACTCACTGTTTGAGCGTCTCGAAGCCTTGCTCTTTATACTGCAGCTCCTGCTTCATACAGGCCAGGTCCCGCTTCAGCTTCTTCACCTGAGACAAAGCAAACAGAAACACTCTCAGGGTTAGAAAGTCAACCTCAGGACTAAAGCATTCTTATTTGCATCCTTAAATAAAGGCTCCATCCTTCCTAGGAACAGCTGAGCTCTGTATGTTACTCAAAAGTAGCGGGTATGAAGGTGAAATGGCTTGTTTCAAACTAAGACCCAGTATAAAATAAATAAGGATTATTCTGAACTGTGAATCATGCAAAGCGGCTCCAGTGAGTCCAAAAAAATTTGGCAGAATGGATCCACCTTAAGATGAGCTCTCACACATATAATACAGCAGGGGATTTACACACAGCACATGAGGGAAGAATGAGTTTGGTATGCAGTCATGTTGCTTTACACCGAACATGTTGGGGGGGTGTGGCCAGAGTTTGACTCAGGTGACTCTCCGGTGCATATTTGATCCACAGCCAGGAGGTGTGTATGTAAAGCACTTTGTTTTTTTCCCTTTCAAGATGAACAACAGCAGGGTTTGCACCAGTGTTGCACAACCCCAGGAGACCTGCTGATCCTGAGTTCACCCCCCCTTTCTTTTTTTTAAACTGCAACTGTTAAGTTTGTGTTATGTATCCTAACAGCCTGCTGTCCCTGCTGACTGTTTCTAAAAATTAAAAAAAATTTAAAAAAACTCTTAAACACTGTGAAGAAGAAATAAAAATGAGTGAAGAACCAGGCAAACCTTATGACTTAATACAGTTTTAAATGTTCACTAATCAAAGTAGGTAGATCATTCTCTGATGTGCGTAAATGAGGTTAAATATTATTCACACGTTATTTTCTTAATGTTTTTTTAGACTAATGACCCTGCATAAGTGGAAACACTGTGTGTTTATATATTTTTTAAAAAATGCAATGTCTCTGAGCTGAATATTTGGACTTTGAGTTGTTGAACTCAGAGCTTCAGGATGGAGATGGCCTTACCCGACTTTTGGCCGTGGCGATCTCCGCTTTGAGGATCTCCGGGTCGTATTTGCTGGAAGAGGATGATCTGGAATTCACTGCAAGAAAAACAGGTCAATAAATGATGCTGAAGAAGTGACCCTCGAGTCCTTTTCTGCTTTCGCTCTAATTTTTGTGTGAGGATGCTGATCTGACTGAGGAGACCTCTGAGGCAGAACCGTTAGGTCCATGTGGAGAAATGGGAATAAAGCTGCTGAACTGAAGAAATACCGAGAGGAGTGTCAAAGTACAGAGTTAGTAAAGAAAAAATATATATATATATATATATATATATATATATATTAGGGGTGGGACTCAATTAAAAAAATTAATCAAATTAATTAGAGGCTTTGTAATTAATTAATCTAAATTAATCGCATTTTAATCACATTTAAATATTTGACATGATAAATATTCATTTAAGTTTGGTTGATGAATGAATCAATATACATAAGCTTATGTATATTAAATTTTGTTTATTTTCCCACCAGTCTACTACACAGACCAACGAAGGGTGGAAGTGCTCCTGTGATAAGCAAACACCTGAAATTAAAGTTAAGCATCGTAACTGGATAGTTTTATTCAACATGTTTCAACTATGTTTATATTAATTCATCCATCAATAATGTTCTTTTTTCAATTTAATCTTGATTTTTTTTTTTCACATTTTTCACTTAAAATACATTTAATTAATGATTCCTATTGTACTGACTTTTAGTTGTTTTTTATTTAATTATTTTAATGTATTTATTTATTATCTTTTTCTGTGTTCTGTCTTTATTATTTTCTTGTATTTATAACTGTTATTTACACTGCATGTACGTAGTGATCATGAATGTTTATATTAGTTTTATCATTATTACAGTGTTGATGTCCCCTGAGTGATTACAGGTGTGATGAGAAACCAACTGAGCAGCTGAAAGAATCTTCTTCTTTCAGCTGCTCCCTTTAGGTGTCCCCACAGCACATCATCTGCCTCCATCTCACCCTATCTCAGTATCCTCCTCCGTCACACCAGCCCTCTGCATGTCCTCCTTCACTATATCGATGAATGTTTTCTGCAGTACTCATTTCTATTCTTGTCCATCTCACTCACTCACAATGAAAATCTGAGCATCTTCAGCTCGGCCTCCTGTCTTTTTATCAGCGCCACCATCTCTGAACCATACATCATAGCAGGTCTCACTGCCATGTTACAAACCTTCCCTTTCACTCTTGCTGCAATCCTTCTGTCATAAATCACCCCTGACACTCATCTCCACCCACTCCACCCTGTCGGCTCAATCTTGCACTGCCCATTGCTTTAGATGGTTGACCCCAGATATTTAAACTCACCCACCTTCACTATCCCTACTACTTACAGCTTCACTGTTTCACCTGTCTGCCTCTCATTCACAGACTGGTTATAATGGTCTGTGAGACTGACTGTCACCATCACAGACAAGAAGGGGCTCAGAGATCCCTGACATAAAGTCAAATACACGGAGGTTCTATTTGTACCCAAGATAAACATCATCCTCAACATCTCCATCACTTACAGCTCGTCTGCGACGTCGACTTGTCCCTCCATGCGTCGTTAAGCTGCAGGTACTCCTGCTGTGCCAGGCGGAGCCTCTGTTCCTTCACCTGGTAGATCTCCTTCTGGGCGCTGAGTGCATCGCGGGCCACGACCAGATAGTCTCGCAGCATGGCCTCCTGCTCCCGCTGCCACTGGGCCCGCGGGTCCTCCAGCTGGGTGCTCTCTGAAGGAAAAGAAGAAGTGAAGACAAGGAGGGTATAGAGAAGACAGAGTTCATGGAAAAAGCCCCGAAGGTGGACGTTTAAAAGAACTCTGCATAATTTCAGAAACCCTTTAGTAAATTACACCTCTGCTGTTGAGAAAAGGAACAGAGATGGAATGACTGGAAACATAAGCAGATGTTTAAAGGTAACTTGTTCCATTTGGAGGGGCCCAAAACGTTTTGTGACTTCTTTTGATACAAAAGAGGAACTGGTCTGAGCTTCTTAATGTTTAATTCTAATTAGCACTAACAGAAACCCACTTAAACTATAAGGCACAATTACAACAACATTGTACTATTTTTCAACAGTTTTTTTTCCTTAATGGGATAAATTTGCCATTTTTTCTCCTAATTTTTCCATTTTTCCCATTAGCCAGTCCCTCCCCTCTCCATTGACAGTATGACTTCATGAAGCTAAGCAGTCTCTAAGCCTGAGTGAGTGGTTGAATGGTCTCTAGGCCTAAAATGAAATCTTACACCAAAGTTAGACTCATACTGCTGGTATGTTATTACATGTCCATTCACAGAGGTAGGAAAAAGAGGATCAAGAGTCAGAAAATGAAGAAACTGAGGAGGATAAGAACAGCAAACTCACTGGTGTTGTGGTCGACATAGTACGGTCCGACGATGGGGTCGTACGCCTCCTCCCAGCCAACCGGCAGCTCATCCCCAATACAGTCGGCAAACGTCAGAGGCTTCGTCTGCCTGAAGAGCACAAAAAAGAAAACAGACTCAGAAGACAGAAACCTCTTCACAATCAGGGCAAGAGACATAAACATCACCTCACTGTCACAGACAAGGATACATAAATACACAGACAGATATTTAGGGTTTCTGGGGCTGATAGGAGCACGCCTGGTCTGTTAAAGCCATCATTTACACAAGTTTTATGCATCTTTAGTTTTGTCCACTTGATAAACAAAAATGTGTTTAAGCTTGAATGCATTAAAGCTGTGTAATATTTGTTTAGAAACACATCAAAATCAAACCCAAACATTCAGACCCTGCTGAAGAAGCATGTCTAAATAAATCCACTCAAACACTGTTTTTATCACCACTTGCTGTCTGTCTGAAAGCTTCTTCAGGAGGAGACGGAGGAGGAGGAGGAGTCCTCCATTCACCTCTGAGGGGGCAATAGGAGAAAAGGGCCGGGATGTGTAGGGGGAGTTGTCCCTGTCGCTCACCACAATAGGAGGAAACCAACCCGCTGCATTCCACAAGCAGTGGTGACATATTGCTTGGAGGTTTCTGGGGCAACCTCATGACCTTAAAGCGACTTCACTGCAGCCGCGATGCTGACATTAAATATTAAAAATCCCACCTGGACTCATAACAATGATGTTTCTGTGCCACATTCTCTACTTCACAATCCTGTTGTGCGTGAACTGAAATACAAAATGAAACCAGACAAAAAACTATTTCACATCTAATGCTATCAGCAAGAGTAAAGCTGGGACAATAAACTTTTTTTTAAAAAAATGGCCAGTTTTCGCTAGCACCTTAGACCTTTGTTTTATTTTGGGAAATCATTTTTAACATCTAGATCAGAGGTCCCCAACCACCGGGCCGTGGGCCGGTACTGGTCCGTGGGTCATTTGGTACCGGCTGCACTTAAAGAATAAATAACTTACATTATTTCCGTTTTACTTAATATCTGAGTCTGAACAATGTTTTATTTTGAAAAATGGTCTGATTCTTTCTTACATTCATGACTCCCTCTTGACGTGTCAAGACGCTTGTCACGGTCACATAATACTTCACTGCTAAAATTAAACCCACAAGCTTTGCTGGTTCCCGCGCCTGTCTAACGAAATAGGTTGGTTGACCTACATAACCCTCGTTTAAATATTTGAGTACTCAACATGCATAGAAAAGCGCAATATAAGCACTAGTCCATTTACCATTTACATTTAGCAACACCGGGGATAGCAATAAGGTGGACCCAGCCAACAAGCTGACTCTCCGGCGCTAGACACCGCGGCTCTGCAGCCACTCTCCTGTGAAATCAAAGCTTGTATTGGTGTGTGCCGGCCGAACTCAGCCAACCCACAAGCTAGCAAAAAAGTTGCAGAGATACAAGATCAGGGCTCACACTGACTCAGCGTTATGAGTTGTATTTTTCATGTTTAAGTCGAAGTTGACTAAATCAGATTTTGGCTCTAGTTGGATGGCATCCGCAGGTCCTGATTTTTCCTGACGTTAATTCCAATAAAATCATCTCCTAAATCAGTCAGATTTTCGCCTACCTCGGATGAAAATTCTGGTCCCATTGTTACATTTCCAATTAAATGTGATCCATAAGCCGGATGAGTTTAGCGCTAAAGCCCCCGTCAGCTCCCGTCCGCCCACTTCCATGCATCGGCTCATTCGTGCACAACTACACTAACGCCTGGAGATCGCTTTAGTGTCTATATCAGTTCACCGGAGGCAATCATGGCAAGCGCAGGAGGCAAGCGTAAGCTACAAACTCACACTTACGAGCAAAAATATGAGATTATAAAATTTGCAGAAGCAAATCCAGAGATGAAGCAGAAGCAATTCCAGCAAAATTCGATATTAGACCCCAAACTGTGGGATATTTTGAAGAATCCGATTTTATCCGACTTACACATAAGACTGATTTTTTACAAGTCCGATGAAATTCCATGGGCCATTTGAATCCGACTGAGGTGATTTCTACTGTATTTGTTTTTGCAGCGTATCTTATTTTTAAGGCATGTTTAAACGTTACATGGCGACCAGAGAGCGATGCAGGCAGAGAGGATGTTATTCATGCTGTGGTGTGATGTTAGGACACTGCTGATAGAGTTGCATACGCATACACAGTAGGGCTGCAACTAGCGACTATTTTGATAGTCGATTAGTCATCGACTATTGAAATGATTAGTTGACTAATCGAATTATGAATTACATACCGTATTTTTCGGACTATACGTCGCTCCGGAGTATAGGTCGCACCAGCCAAAAAATGCATAATAAAGAAGAAAAAACATATATAGGTCGCACTGGACTATAAGTCGCACTTTTTTTTGGGTGGGGGGGGGGGGGGGGGGGGGGGGGGGGGGTTGATAGAATCCGAGACCCAGAGCAGAAATTCCATCTTGAACGGCAATTTAAAATAATAATGGATTAAAGAACAGGACGAACACGGTTACACCTACGTTATGCTAACGTAACACATTCAGCTACATGACGCACAACGAACACGTGTTCGGTATGTTAACGTAACATTAAGTTATTCCGATAACCATAGCATAAAGAACATACTAACAAGTTAACCAAACCATCAATCCATTGAATTCTTCATCCTCGGTGTCACTTCTAAACAATTCCGTACACTCCGTAGACGAAGCGCCGCTTCCTCTTCTGTGTCGCGTTAGTCAGACTCGTCGTCAGCTGCAGTTCCAATTATTCCAGCCTTTCTGAATCCCAACAGGATGGTTTGTCACTGAAGCCCATGTTTTCTTGATCCATCCAATGACTTCCAGGAAAGTTGGGTGGCGCATTCTCCCAGTTGCCGTTAAGCTGTGCTCTCCATCCATCATCCACTGCGCCCACAGGTTACGCAAGACTGCCTTAAAGCTGCAGTTCACGGAGATGTCAAGTGGCTGGAGTATTTTGGTTCATGTGTTATAAATGTCACATATACGTCGCTCCGGAGTATAGGTCGCACCCCCAGCCAAACTATGAAAAAAAGTGCGACTTATACTCCGGAAAATACGGTAATTATGAAATGACACTTATCAGCTTTTATATTTTGCATAAAGTCATTTAAAATGTGGTAGTAAACACATACTTCAATTAAAAAATTTTAATCAGGTTTGCTGCTGATATAACTTTAACGGTCCATTTTTCCAACCACTAAAAAAAAAAAAAATAGTACTTTTTCGTCCCTGTAAAACAAAGTTGGCACAGTTTCACCAGTATCCCCCATACTATCCAGTCTTTAAGTTTGACGTCATTTCCGGGTCCAAATGCTTCTAAATAAACAGCAATGGTATAACCAATGACTGTTCACTATTAATGATTGTAACATACCTTATCAACTGCAGCCATTTCCGCTTCTCTTTGTCATCGGTAAAATCACAGCTGAGTGTGTTTTTTTTCGAGTTATAACAACCAGGGACACAGCATTGCGGAAAATTGATCATGTGACAGTTTGGACCCGGAAATGGAATTCTACGTCATCACTTAATAACCGGATTGCGCATGTGTGAAGCTCACCAGAGATAGATGGACAGGAAGATGTCTCACTACGTTAAACAAAAAAAAAAAAAATCATCAGTAATAATAAACAACTATTATCGACAATTAAATTAGTCGTCAACTATTTTTATTGTTGACAATGTCGACTAATCGTTGCAGCCCTACTCAACAACACCTGAAGTTCAATAAATTTTTCCAAACAAGTGTTACACCAGACAGAAAAGCTCCATCGAGTGAGGCAGAGAAGCTGACAGTCATCTTTGGAGCTTTTCAGTCACGTCGGCTTGCTCAACGGATAAAAGCTGCTGGTGTAGCCAGAGTGAAATAACTCCAGACTGCTGAGTCTTTGATGTTAACTTCTTCCATGCTACTCTAGCTCTCCTGCTGCTGACGGAAACTAAACAGATCAGCCCACAGATCCGTACCCGATCCAGCTGAAATCTGAATCCAAACCCTGGATCAGTGTCCCTAATTTCCATTTCCTTGTACTAACAATAGGCTGAAAGTATAAAAACCGGGATATTTCATTTGGTCAATGGATAATTAATTAAAAATTAATGTTTTTAAAATGTGTAGTAACGGGAACATTAAGCAGGTTTTTTAGGGTTTATTATACAGTTATACTCATCCAGCTCACTTGAGATCAAATTCGAGATGTTGCCATGCTGTCCACAAACTAACATGAGTTTGATGCACCTGGCTTATATCATCCAAACATGGGCTCCAAAAATGATCCAGACCTTCACAATTACAAAGTTTTCTGTTTTGCTTAAGTACTGACACTCATATCTTCAGACAATTATCAGTTGGCAAAAACTCAATGTATACATGTTATATAAGCATTTAGATGCACTGCTGTACTCAGCTTTGTGCAGAAAAACACAGAGATGTATGAAATCCACCCTCGCTGATTCCAACAACCTGCAGAGTGAAAATCCAGGCTTGTCTCTGGCTGTTCGTCTCTGCTGTCTCTTGTCGTGACTGCAGATAAGCTGAGAGCAGCAGCTCACTGCTGATGGGAGAAACTGAACTGGATTCTTTTTCAGCTGATGAATAATGAAAGAAACCCGGAGAAGACCCCCTCAGCTCAGCTCTAAATTTAGCGAGGGAAGACAGGGAAACTGCTGCCAACCGCTGATCCCAGAAAAAGACGGCTGGCTGGCTGGGTATCCCATTATTTGATTCCTCTCTCTCTCTCACTTTCCTCTCACCCACTAAATCCTATCCTCTAATCACCAAGCTGAGGGGAGTCGCTGGCCTAAACCCGTCACTCTCCGTCACTGTTTCCCCTCAGAGCGAAGGACCAGCTGGCAGCAGCAGCCCAGCCTCCATTTCGCTGTCAGTCATTCAATAGGCACTTGTAGTGCTTCTCACATGCTTCACTGCATTAGTGTTCAAACCGCCTGCAACGGCTGAGGGAGCAGATCAAAAACACACTCACACAAGGTGAGTGTAAACAAGCATGCCAATAATATCTCAACAATAGACATACTTCACTGTGTGAAGAGAAAAATTCTAGTTTAAAAGAAATTCACCCTTGGATGATGGGGGGGCAACTTCCTATTGATTGGTTTCCTCTCATGAACAGATCTCTAAGATGACCACATTAGGGCTATACTCTCTCTGACATCATAATCCAAGAGTAGAAAAACAAACAGAGTTTAGATCAGCGTCAAGCCTGAGCCTTTGGCTCACAGGACCTGCAGCTGAAAGAGGAAACCTGTTGTCACAGAGATCACCCACAGAGTTGCCAGTCATCCATGTGGACTGATAGCATGCTGTTGGTTGACCAGTCTGCATGCTGTTTTTTATGGCAGGTCAGTCAAGTGTTACTGGTGAAAGTATCAAATTAAAGAGTACAGTAATCCCTCGCTACTTCGTGGTTCGCTTTTCGTGGACTCGCTGTTTCGTGGGTTTTCAATCAATATTAGTGTAAAATATTTATTGCGGTATTTTCGCTGTTTCGCGGGGTTTTGCGGTACTCGTTCTTCACGTGCGTAGTACGTGTTGTACAGTAATGTATATATTTGGTGTATAAGTGTGTGGGGAGGGTTTATAAAAACTTAAAATAGTGTATAACTACTAAAATAATGTATAAGTATTAAAATAAATATAGCATCCCTACTTCGCGGATTTTCACTTATCGCGGGTGGTCCTGGAACGTAACACCCGCGATAAGTGAGGGATTACTGTACTTCAAAGCATGCAAACACACATAAGATTACATATTTAATGCACTGCTGCCATTGGACAGGCAATAAAGTGTTATTTTCTTTGCAGTTGTAAATTTTAAAACTATATCCTATTCAGACATAAGCAGGAGGATTCAGAGGGGATAACACTGCCACATGTAAGTGCTTACCCCACCAAACAAAGTGTTAAATGTGCAATTAACAAGATTTGTAGTGTCACATAAGCGGCTGCACATTTTTCTGAAGCTTTTTAGAGACTCAAACAGAAAAATTTAAAAAAGAATTGCTTGTGATGTTCTGGTCAAAAATAATTTGATACGAGTACATTACCCACCCACCCAGGTTTCACACACCAAGGTAAACATTCAGCCGAGCTTCAGCACTTTGATGCTAACTGACAAATCGAGTGGCAGAGTGCAAACACACAGGGCGACGAGCTGCACGGTGAGTCAGGTGGTGACGCTCATTCAGAGCGCACAAATTCCTCAAGATGAGTTATTACATTTCATAGCTGCTCAAGGTCCAACAGTAAAACATCCATAAAGCTCTACTGACAAGGCATCCAAATAAAAGGTGGATTCATCATAAAGACTGCCTGCCGCAGACCCTCTGCACAATCTACCTTCTCATACCTGTGGCAGTGCGTTATCTGGCCAATAACATTCCATTCCTCTGATGACACACATTTAGGGCCAACAACAGAAACATGACACTGCACTCAACAATTTATAAGCGCTCCATTTTTTCCTTGTTAGATCTCCCTCTTTGGGCACACTTTGAATATCATGGTCTAAAACTACCTCATCTGATTTATTTATACTAGAGTGTCCATTAAACAGACAATCAAAAGAAGAAGAGCAGATGATATATTTGAATTTAGACCTCTAAAAGGGCTTGAAAAAACTCAACATCTGCATCATCCAAACTCTGACATTATCATGTCCTTCAAGGAACTGAGGCATGGATACAATCTGAATAGAAAACATCAGCATAATTCATCTACTAAACCTCCACAAATCCCCAGCGACAAGGATCTTTTAAGGATTCTTCACTATTGTGGGATAGAGGGATTTTAATAATTTAGCTTCTAACTCCGAAACACAAGGCACAAAAGCCTGAAAAAATTAGAGTGTAACATAGTGACATGTTCCATCAAACAACATAGTGAGGCAACAATCATTTTTTATTGTTTACTGCTCAGATGATCCTAGCATCTGGGAAAGATGCAAGATTATTTCACAGCATTTAGATACACGTATTACAGCGTCAGTGACCCTATGGCCTCGGCGGAGGTTTGCGCTCTCTAAGTGCTTCTAGCTTCTACTTAGTTAATTCTTCTCAAGCTGTTGCTTTGTTATTAGTTGGATATATGTACTGCACATACATGTGTATTTAATCTCAGTACATTTAATTTTATTTCTAACCACTGGCCATCAGAATATGTGATTTTTTTGCTTTGGAAAAATTCTAACAAATTATTAATTTTTAAAATAAACAAATTAATTAACTTTGCTGTCAATCTTCACTGCATCACTATCCATTAAAGGCAAAAATGCCCCCAAAATATCTTTTAAATAGTTTTGATGATTTAGGACCTCACAGGGTTAAATGTCAAAACGCTAAGAGCACTATCTGAGAGGGGGGGGGGAAGCCTCATAGACCAAATATTACACACTGGATATATGACATATACTGAAAGATAATCTGAACAGATTTGGGAAACTTATATGAACTCTGATGAAGATTTGGATCAGAGTCGATCAGAATGAGTGTTTGGTGGAAACTATGCACATCATTGTTTTTTGCTTGTGTGAATTTGTGCGTTTTGTTTGCTATGATGTGGACCGCTGCGTTTTTGTTGTGTTTATCTTAAAGTTAGAAATCTAAAAAAATGAAAATTCCTCATACTTTACAGTTTTTTTACTCATTTTCTTCTCTTTTTGTTTCTTCATTTTATTCAGCATGAAGTTCTGCATATACCGCAGAATGCTGAGTGAGTTTTAAGAGCCCAAGGCCACCATTAAAGTGGGACTGCACAACTCACAAATAGCCTTGTTAATTAACAAAGCGCTGTTTTTATAGCTTAGAAATCAGGGCATAACACAGCAGAAGGGAAAATATGTTGTTAGAAAAATAATGAATATTGCCTTGAAATCAGCTCTTCGATCTGGAAGTCCTGCACAGCTGCAAGTGGACTTGATATTAAAATAAAAAAAAACATCAGATAAGCCGCCACTCTTGCTTTAAATGCTGAGGGCAGGACAAGTTTAAAAGAAGCTCTGAGTGTGGAAATAAGGCTTGCTGTCTGTCTTCATTCCTGAGTACAATGGGAGAACTTTCACATGACTACAGCCGTGAATTCAAACCATCCGTCCTTGAATTTCCTTCCAACAAAAGGCACGCTGGTTTGTGCTGATGCTGTCATACTAAGCAAACAGCAGAAGCCAATCCCCATCGATCAGTCAATGACGTGATACAGGAATGAAGGGGAAACTGTTCAACACTACAGGATCAAAAACAAACAGTGCAGGTAGTGTCTTTCCATTTCTGGGTCAGTTTTTACTCTACATTTTTCTGTATGTCTGACAGCAGGAAAGATTTTAGCAACCATGATATGAAATTAGTTTAACTTTTTTAATTTCCCTTTGCATTTTTCCTCTAATTACTTGTTCTCCCAATTTTGCAGTTTTTAAGCTTCTTTAGTTTAAGTCTTCCATAGTTGATCATGAACATGAGGGGGTAGCTAAAAGAAAAATCAAGTCCCCTCCATCTAAAGAGGAAGGATTGGGAAGCAGGCGTTTTAAAAAATAAAATCAAACCTAACTATTTTATAACTGCTGGCACCTTACAATACCAAGTAAAGCTGCACAATTCATCAGTTGAAGAAATCGCTACCTGCAGGGAAGCTCTCATTTCTGCACTACTGTCCCAAACTAAAGCCCTCTCGTGTGTGGCCTCATGCTTTTTTGAATAAATAAGTCATGAGAGTTGCTGGTTACGTATTAAAACTGGCACAGAGCAGCGGTTAGATCCCAGTTTACAGTTTGCAGGGCCTCACGCTGCACTTTGACCTCATGCACCTTGGCAGGCAGTGAAAGGGATTTCAGATGAATCGGGCCTTTGGTTGGCGGGTCTGCGAGAGCTCAGTCCTTCACGTCGTGTGTTTCAGGAATGTGCCCGTGTTGTTTTTTTTGGGGGGTGTTTTTCACTCAGGACTTTGTTTTTTCTTTCTGTGCCTTTAAAACTCCTGAGTTTGTAAAGCAACCAGAGGAGAAAGTCTTCATTCCACCTTACACACCACCAGCAACTGTCTGTTTATCTCAACAGCAGCCAAGATAATTGGAGGCCTACAACCAACAACATGCTGCCACCTGCAACAAATCCTTATTTCCACTCTTGATTAGAGCTTAAGATTAAAAACAAAAAAATCACAACTGAAAGTCTGCCCCCCCCGTCACTTATTTGGACAGTTATTTTTATTAAGCCATTTTTGTAAAGACCCACAGGTCAAATCTGCTAAAAGAAAAATACCTGCTCAAACTGTGCTACATGATCTACATGATCAGTCTGATTTTGTTTCTGTTACTTGGTTGGTTTATTAGCATGACTGCTCCAAAAGGCATGAAAATGTTACCTGGATCGGTGTTTCCCACACCTGGATGTTCCTCTGTGAAAATCCTCGACAAGCTGTCACACAGCTACAGACAGAACTCCCAATAAATAAAGAATTGGATGGAAAGGTTCAAGTCTACATTATCTATCAAGTCCATCTACGGGACTTTTGTTCAATTACATTTTATTTATATAGCGCCAAGTCACAACAACAGTCACCTCAAGGTGCTTTATATTGTAAGGTAAAGACACTAGAATAATACAGAGAAAACCACAACAATCAGGAAGCACTTGGCGACAGTGGGGAGGAAAAACTCCCTTTTAACAGGAAGAAACCTGCAGCAGAACCAGGCTCAGGGAGGGACAGCCATCTGCTGCAATTGTTCTCAGGGTTTTACTGAAACACAGCCGATTCCTGGAGTACCACATGGTTTTAAGCAGTGTGAAAAAAATGCAAAGATTTTGGTTAAATGTGGTAAAACTGGTTGATGAATCATGGCTCCATGCAGAGTCATCCCCCTAAAGGGATTTTCTGAGTCTGTCTGCTTACAGGAAATCATCAAAAAGTCCTGCTTGGAAATTTTACCAGAGTTATGAAATGAATCATTGCGAGAAACATGGACATCTGGTGTCATAGGTTTACAATTAAGAAAAATTGGCAGACGATGTTCAAAAGAAAACAACACAAACTAATCCAGATCATTCTAGGCTCAGTTCAAGGATGATGTGGGAAGAATCATACATATTATAATCTGACCACTGCAAAGAGGTTTTCAGTGGATAAACACAAACACTTGTAGACCGCATGGACACAGCATGGTCAACTAAAACCTTTGCAAACACAAACTGCTCCATATTTAAAGTACAGCACAGCTACAGTCAGAGGAATACTCTTGCTGATCTTGCCCACTGACTCTTGCATCTTCTGTTTCCTTGTAGTTTTATCTGGACAATGTACAAAGCAGATGTCAAACACGGTGACCAAAGTAAACCAAATGCACCGGGAAAAAGATTCCAAGTTCTCTCAGGCAGAAGAGTAAAAACAACTCGAGATTTCTGAACACAAGCCATTAAAGGGATTTGGTGTTAAAGTCTGAGGGGTCTTAAGTAACTGGTTAAGACTGAAAAATGAGTCCCCGAGAAAATCTGCCCTGCCCTCTACACTGTGGTGATTTGTACAAGTGAGGCCGTGTCATGCTCGGCACTTTAAGCCTATTACACTGATGGGTTTCTATATGAGGAGAAAAGAACAGGTAACACACCTCCACGCCTGACAGCAGGAATTTAAATGAGCAAACAGAAAAGCACCTCTGGCATCCTGAGCTGTGAGATAACTATGTTTTTATGACAGATTAACAAACTGAACGAGGCTTTCTGCTCTCTGATATTTTCAGTTACGGGTTCCCTTCTTAGAAAAATAAATGATTCTTCACTCAGAGCAGAACCGGTATTTTGAGTGAGTTATTTGCAGAAACAAATCTCATTGGGCTGGCTGTTCATTACTGAGCCATTTAATCATCAGCAAGACATCAAAAATCATCTACTTGGCGCAAAAACTAAACAAATTTAAAAAACATTTTAAAAAACCCCAAAATGACAAAAGATCCAAATGACAAAAAGAATGTTACTAAAAAGTTATTTAGGTGGGATTCAGGTTTTCTGTGCCATCTTCAGGCTGAAAATGGCTCAAAAATACTTAAATTTACCATCTTCCAATTATTCAGCTATAGCTGTAAAAGCACCATTACCAGGTAAAAAATAGTTTTTCTTATATTAATATATAAGAAAGCACCTCTAAAAGATGCATTCATTATAATTTACAGATAACTCATACAGGTGACTGGTGATTTTCATTGCAGCTGAGGACAGTGCAAAATTAGTATTCCCCATCCAACTGTGAGCGGTTGCTGTGAAATCGATTGCCTCAGTCACAGGCCTAGAGGACTGGTCTGTGCACCTCCAGTAACCTCCAGTAACCACTCGCCAACCAGCCCTAGAATTCCCTAGCAAGAGGAGGTTGCATTAATTTCATTATGATGCCTTACCCAAAAAAAAACAACCGGCCATGGAGCTGCTAATATTGATCCAATCACTCAACATAAGGTAGGTACTTAAAGTATGTCAGCCTACAACTTGGTTCCAGAAAACTGAGAATAGGTCCCATAAATCAAGCATTACTGGGATCAATGTGACAGAGAAGCATCTTTTACAGGTTTCAGTACAGTAAATTAAATGCACAAAAAAGGTACTTTTGTGCAAATATGGTGTGAATAATGTGGTAAACTGAGCAGCAATTTGCTGTGTTGACTATATGAACAGACTTAATGATGGAGTTTGCACTAAAAGGCTCATATCTTCTCTTTTATAGCATGAATTCAGCCATTAAAACGTTATTAATCGTATCTGTGTGGTGTACCCATCTGACAGAGGTCAAAGGTCGACAGCACCTGTCCTCACGCAGTCCTACCTGTCCCTGGGGTCGATCCAGCTCGTGCACTGGTTAATGTGGTCAATGTAGTAAACTTTGCCATCAAAGTCTCTGGCTTCCTCCCAACCGTCAGGTAGTGGCAACTCCTTCCTCGGCATGTCAGGCGAGTCTCCATGTAATGAACTCCTCACTGGTCAGAATCATAACGAAGGGAGCCCACCATCATCATTATCATCACCACCACCATCACAGTCAGCCTCTAACCTGCAGCTAGTCCCCAAATTCAGAGTCTGGCTGGATTAGGCCATGATAACAACCCATAATAATCCGCAGATTAACAATCAGACCCTGGAGAGGAGGAGGAGGAGGAGGAGGAAGGGGGCGAAATAAACAGTTTCATCAGGCTGCACTTGTGCAACAACTCATCCTAGTGTCTGAGCGTCAAAGCATCCGTAACATAAACACAACATCTGAAAGGGTAGCTAGGATGGTCCGAAGTTTTCCACATCCGCTGGGAAACTTTGAGGCGGGCTGGAGGAACTTTTGGGGGGATTATCCACGCTCCGCCGAACACGGACGGGGTCCCGCTGCCGCCGGTGGTCCCGCTGCCCGGGTTTGACGTAAACAGACGGGCAGCCTCACATAAACCTCCAGACTACCAAAGCAACGACTTTAAATAGTGTGAAGCAGCATTAAAAACGTCCCCGCGTTGCTTTAAAACACCCCCAAACCCGCAGAGACGGGGCTCGGCTCCTCTCTGTGCCTACAGGCCACCATGTTTAGCCGCAGTAACCGACGCTAGCCACCAGCCTGCGGGGCAGTGAACAGTCTGACCGCCGCTCGGAGAAAGAAGAAAAGTCGCGGGAGAATCCACAGCCGATAAAATCCGCTAAACCGCCAACGAACTTCTCTGTTATCCTGTGAAATTCCCCGGTTAAATCGGACAGAGGGAGGCTGCAACAGCAGCAGCAGCGGCGGCGGCGGTAAAGTCTTCTTCGGTCCCGACTTCGCTCGAACCGCCGTCAAGTTCGTGGCAACCACTGACTGAGACTTCCGGCTTCAAAATAAAACATTTGTTGACAAACTTCCGGCTTAACCATGGCAGATATTAACAAAATCAATGTTTTTGATTTTAAGCAGATTATTATAGTGAACTATAACTAAACTAAAAGCTAAAACTAGGCGTGATAAAAGCCATGTTAGTTAACAGGAATAAAAATTAAAAGTAGACCACGCTCCAAACAAACCTGAATTTATGGTAAACTTTTCCCAGAGAGTTGTGGTTTTTCAGTCTAAAGCACTAAATGAGCTGATATTAATCTCCACCATCAGGTCCATGTTTCCATTCTCCTGTTTTTACTTTGTGCATTTCTGCAAACAGGAACGAAAGGCTGAGATAGTTTGGACATGTGCAGAGGAGGGATGGTGGATATGCTGGATGAAGGATGATGAAGGATAATCAGCAAACGTGCTAGTTTGTGGACATGATATTAGATATTTGGCATTTTGTTCAGGAAACAATTAAAAGTACCCACTTCATTTCTTGTTTGGATAAATGCTACATCACTGTAACTATATTGTTATATATATATATATATATATATATATATATATATATATATATATATATATATATATATATATACACACACACACACACACATATATATCAAATTTAAGTTTTGTGACTTTGTGACTTGTTTTGTGACTTGCCTGTTGCAGGGCTAACACAGAGAGACAGACAACCATTCACACTCACATTCACATCTATGGACAATTTAGAATCACCAATTAACCTGACCCCACTAACTGCATGTCTTTGCACTGTGGGAGGAAACTGAAGAACCCGCAGAAAACCAATGCATTAGTTTGTTCACTTCCACCTTTTATTTTAGATACACCTGTTTTTAAACTTACTTCACTTTATACTTCATAAAAGGATAAGAAGAAGAAAATAGATGGATGGATCATAAAACATTCAAACCAGCCTGCACGGCAGAAAAACCTCAAAGCCACATCGCCACCTGGAGGTCAACGTGCTAAAGTGCTGGATGAGTAAATTATTACCAGGTTTTTCTTTCTTGCAGAAATATTTCTTGGTACAAGAGCCCAGAGTCAAGAAGAGAGAATGAAATGATGCCAATCACAGTGCAGCTGTTACGGCCCTGCCTGTAGTTTTTTTTTAATCCTGTTTACTGATTTTGTATGAGAGTTTTATCAGTATATACCAGTATAAACTGGGGAAAACGCTTTGGATTAAACTGGAAGCATAATGCATTTAAAGCATTTAATGATTCATAACTTGGCTTTTTATTACCTGTTTATGCACCAGCGTGGCTTAAACTTGGAGGGAAAAGGCTAAACAGCTTTTGAAATAAAAATAAGCTGAAAATTGACTGTTAATGAACCTCTGTTCCACTCCCATATCTTACATAACCTTAAACTATTGTAAACCTTTCCCCAAGGCTGGAGGGAAATTATATTATAGTGGTTTTACAATCTAAAGCACTAAATCTTCTGATATTAATTGTCACATCAGGTCCGTGTTTCCATTCTCCTGTTTTTACTTTGTGCACTTCTGTAAATAAAGATCTCTGCAAGAATAATAAGAATAAGAATTGTTTAACATCTTTTCTTGGTGCATATATCAGGTGATGAATTATATCAGGTGACCCCGAACTCTCCCTTAGTTACGGCCTAGGTCGCTGGAGGGTTCCCATGAGTGTTTCTTCTTCACACAGCTCTTTTCATTCTGTATATACTCCACTCTGCATGTAATCATCAGTTATTATTAATCTCTGGCTCTCTTCCACAGCATGTCTTTTGTCCTGTCTACCTCCCCTCACCTCCAAGTGGTCACAGGAAACGACTGCCCCTCGCTGATCCTAGTTCTGCTGGAGGTTTCTTTCTGTTAAAAGGGAGTTTTTCTTTCCCAGTGTCACTGACTGCTTGCTTGTAGGGGATTGTTTTGTTGGGTGTTTTTTTTTTCTGTATTATTGTCTTTACTTTACAATATAAAGTGCCTTGAAGCGACTGTTTGTTGTGATTTGGTGCTGTATAAATAAACTGAATTGAATTTAATTGAGATTTAAAGTCAGAATTATGGGATATATTCCCATTATCATAAACTACTCATGACTGCATTTCTTGAAGTAGATGAAATGGCCTTCCACAGCTCCCAGCTTTCCAGGTGCAAATCAAATCAGACACTTAAATTTTTGCCATTTTCTATGAAGTCAGAGAGGAGCAAGAACTAAAAGGTTTTTTGTCCCTGAAGTCACAAAGTGAGAGACAGCAGCGTTTCCCACTTATTATCCCTGCTGCAATGTCACTTTTTGTGTGCTGTGTTGGGATGTTTTCTTTTGGCTCATTGAGGCACGTTTGTATTCAGGAACCAGTGAATAAATAAGTGCCTGCTGAGGGATGCTGGGTCAGTCCTCCATAAAGCCGTTGTTACTTAACACTGGCAAAAAAAAAAAAAAAAAAAGGCAAAAAACATATATGAACAGACGTGTCTCCAACTTTGAGTGCTTTCTTAATTAACCACTTTGTTCACTTTGGGCTGGTTTTTCATGAGGAAGTAATGAAATGCTGTACTCCACTTCATAATTGTTTTACATAACTGGAATAAAATATCTGCTTATTTTAAAATGAAACATAAAATTTGTTACTTTTTTATGTTATTATATTAGGTTACAATAACAGTAAAACCCAAAGTTCACTTTACAGTGGGGTATTGCTGCTTTTACTGGTGGATATTTGTTGCACCATCGCTTGTTTCAGGTGTACTTTGCAGAAAATATCCTGATGGAAAAGCAGAAAACATTTGCAGGTCCTAATCTTATTGATTATCGTACAAGGAGGAAGACCTTGTTGAGTTAGCAAGCCTTTCCTCTCTTTTTAACATCTATCCCATATGAAATGTCCTGTTTTTAGAGAGGGGTTTATGGAGATGAATGTGAAATACATGAAGCGTTTGTATTTTTTATTTTTTTATAATTGTGTCTTGCATTAAGAGAACATAAAGGCCTTATATATGTGGACCTGTATTTCAGGACTCTATTCTTTTCAGCCAAGTTTCATTAAAAGCTCCTTTAAGGGTTAATTCTATACCAGTATTTATGAATACACACAATTTTTTGGATTTAGACAAGAACAAAGATTATTCTGCTTCAAAACCTGAATTTTTAATTTTAAATATCAGTGGACCAAAAGAGGTCGCAACTGCTGATAATGCTCTCAATTAATTGTTTTGTTTATTGGAACAAAACAATTAATCAGGTACTTAAGATGTTTCTTAAGTACCTGATTAAGTACTTTGATTAAGTACTTAAGATGATTATTTTTTAAATAAAATAATTTTAATAATAATTATTATTTTAATTGTGTTATTTTGGCAATATTAATCAAATAAGTAATATTTTTATAATAAATTAAAATTGTATAAATACATTTTAACATAATTTTTAAAACTCCAGTTTACAATAAAAATATTGATTCAATAATGAATATTGCTATAATATACACTTTACAATAATATTCTAAGTGTATGTTTTTTATATAATTCAATATATTATTACAATATTAACTGCAATATTTGGATGGATAGAATATAAATATATGGATTAATATTAATTTATTATAATATTAAAAGCAAAAAACAAAAGTAAAAAGAAAATTGTTAACAAAGAACACATTTTAATATAATTCAATGATTCAAATTGTTATAACAATATTAATGAAACAAATTCTGTTGCTATGATAAAAATGAAATGAAAGCATTACTATCATCTAGCAAATCAACATTATAACAATGTTAATTCATTAAGTAAGAATTATAATAAAACATAAAAATATGTTCAAACTTGAATATTATATTACAATATAGTATTGCAAAAATAATACAGTAATGATACAAACTTGTCAATAAAATAATAAATAATATATTCAGTATTGCTATAATAATATAAAATTATAATCAGTGCTTTTATTGTAAAATAGCATAATTTAGAGTCTGACCTGCTTATATATATATATATATATATATATATGGGTCGATACTATTTACTGATGTACTGGTAAATATTTATATTGGCAGATAAAGGAAAATTAAAAGCAAAGTAGAAATGGAAGAAACGTTCTTAAATCACATTATGAGTGTTGATGTTGCATAGTTTGTCCACCAGAGGACACTCTGCAATGTCCCTGTTCACAACAGCTGTTTGTGTTGGTTCACACTCTGTCCAGTTCTGAGTAGAACTGGACAGAGCATGAACATGTAACGCACTACTTGTAACAAGAAAACAAGATTATTTGAAAACTGCACTGTTATCTTATCTCAGCCAACACTCATGAATAACTGCACATGGATATTAGAGAAATCTATTTATATTTCATGTGTCTGCAAGAAAAAAACATCGGCAGATGGATTTTTTTTAATCGCCAAATATCGGTGTCAGTATCGGTCTTAAAAATCCTGAATTAGTTGGGCTCTAGTATAAATACATATATATGTATAATTAATTATGACATCCACTCATCTATCCATTTTCTTCTGCTTATCCTTTTCAGTATTAATATTAATATATTAACAACATTATTTTCAAATATTATTCAATGCTTCAATATTACATTTGCATAGATGTATTAATTAATTAATATTTTTACAGTGAAATAACAAATCAATCAATTAATAAGGAAAAATTCTATATTATTATCACAACATTAAGGCAGTAAATGCATTTTTAGAATAAAATACTAATATTTAATACAATTTAAAAAATATTTAAATAATTCACTATTATTATAACAACACGAATTGATATTGAATTAAATGATTGTCACTGTTGTATAAGTATATAGATGTTTTTGAAGTACCATGTAATAATAAATAAATAAATGTATTAATATTAGTAAGCCAGGAACAAAGAAAAATAATTAGATCATTACATTATGATAAAAGTCACTGGTTTAATGCCCGTCAGTCTGTTAGTTAGAGAGTGGGGAAGTTTCCGAGGGCCACCTGAACGCAGCATTGTTTCTGCGTCTCGGAACAAAAACACCGGAGCCGCTCGGTCACATGTGGCGCGCTCAGCCGCAGCACGAGAGCGGAGCGCGAGGAAGGAGGAAGTCAGTCAGTTATCGGCGTCCAGGAACAAGAAGCAGCAGCAGCAACGGTGCGTCCGGCTCCTTTCCCCCGGCTCCTTTCGCCACCTTATCCGCCACCTATGGTTCTCCTCCGGCACATCTCCATCGCCCTGACCGCCGCCGTGGCTGCCCTCGGCTCCGCGCTCTTTATCGCCCTGAACTACTTCTACAAGAGGCGGATATGGTCACCACAGGCGGAGTACTGTACCATCCAAGAGGTGGGAGGGCAGGTTACTAATGTAACCCACTAGATTTCGTAATTTTATGATATTTAATTGAATTAATTTCATTTTTACTGAACTGTTTAACTTGGAGAGAGACGCATTCAGGGACCTCTGATTGAAGGAAGGAAACACTGCAGGATCATTAGAGGTGATGAGGATGTGGTGATGCTTGGTGAATATATGCTGGTGGCATTAGTAGTGGTGGTAGTGCTGATGAAGATGATTATGAGAAGACAAAGCTGTGAATGATGATGATGAAGAGGAGAAGGAGGTGGGGGATGATGTTGCTGTTGTTGATGATTAATGGTGATGATGAAGATGATGGTGGTGGTAATATTCTGAGAACGAGAACACTATATTCACACACAGGACAGCATTATGTAACATGACAGCTCCATTGATCGCCCCCTGGTGGATGGTTGCAGTGTAGGTCACAAGCTCCTCCCCTTCTACGTTAGTAAATGGACCAAAGAATATTAAAAAGATGGACGTCACACAGCCCTGACCCAAGGAAACCATTCCCATCAATCCCACTGTACAGAAATTGTGTGCAGTTCAGCCAGGGGTGCAGTAGGAGGCGCTCGCGAGATGCTCCTCAACAGATACTAACAATGGAAGTAAACGGCTAATTATGACATCACAGTAGCTATGGCGATGGTGAATAGTCAGGAGGACAGAAACTGCACAGTAATGGAAACTGTTTCGGCATCAGGCTGTAAAGGGACTGCTCGCTTTTGAAGTTAGCCTCAAGTGGCCGTTAGAGGAATTGCAGGTTTTGGCAGTTGAGCTTCATGAGCTTCTGCAATTGAAATTAAGCTGAAATAACTTTTCCCCCAGATGTGATTTCTTATCACGTTTTCCTGATCAGTTTGCTTAATCATCATGACTGACACCGTATTTGAATAAACTCCAAGTGATTCCTGCCACCTTTGGAAGAAGGAGCGCCTATTCACAAAGGTCCTTAAAAAATATCAGCAGGGATTAAAATTTGCTGATTACTTTCTCAGTTGACGGATTCATCTTTTACTCAAATGAGTGATAAATTGCCGCCCTGGTTTCTTAAAGATGAATAAAACCACGAACTCCTCACAGCTTTTTGTGAGTGACTGAATTCATCAAAGATTAAAATACGTGCTGATTGTTTCAGCTTTAATTTCCCGCTGAAAAGAGAAAGTCGGAAATTATGTTCAAGGTGATGCCAAAAGAGTGTGTTTCCGTTTGGGAATATGATTGTTTGTCTCAGCATCCTGCAGACAGACAGCAGGTGGCCAGGGGAGAGCCTTAATGAATGAGTCTTCACAGCTGCAGCTTCAATCTCTTAATAAAATCAATTTGCATGTTTCTAATCTTGTTTCCTTGATTCAATCAGCAGCAGTCTGTAATGGGCTTAGCCTGCTTTATCTGGCTCAGCCCGTCTTCAGGGAATAATACCGGTGTCTGCCGGTGGTGGCTCGCCGCAGAGGAGATGTAAATGTTTTCATCCGGGGATGCATTGTAATCACATCTCTGTAAAGCAGAGGAGTTGAGTAACAGCGTGTTTTTGACCTAGAGGAGTTTGAGCAGGTGGGAGTGCAGCACATACTCATTTACAGAGCAACAAACAACCACAGGAGCAGCAGAAGATTCAGCAGCTGGTTAAACCACACAAACTGTCACTGTGCGCCCTCAGTGTTTGGTTCTGTTTTGTTGTTTCTGATGCGCAGTGGCAGACGATATTTCATGTCAGTGGGATTCAAAGGCACTGTCCGTTTTCTTTATATTACAGGTTTTTTTTGTATTGTTTATGATTTTACAGTCTCCTCTTTACATACACATTAGTTGTTGATAAACACTTTGAACATTCCTCTGAAATTCTGCTGTGTTGACATTGTTAATCACATCACTCCTGCAGATCAGTCAGCTGCACATGCTGCACACTGTTGCCGTAACTCGCCTATTCTACTACATTCGAAAGGTGTACTGGATTCAGACCTCATGACTGTGAAGGCCCCAAAAACGCCAAAAAAATGACTGTCAAAAAGTGAAATATGTTAAGTACTTAAAAAATGCAGTCTATTGTACATGTACATTGTGATAGTCAGCACAATTTTATTACCCTCAACCTAACTGAGTAGTTTGTAGTGCCTAATTCTTACCAGGCAATTTTTTGATTACAGATTACTTTTAATTTCCTAACCAAGTGGATTTTTTTCGTCTAAACCTAACCAAATAGTTTTCATTACTTAAACCTAATCATCATTTAAGTATATGGGTAATACCAGAGAAAGTGTAAAAATAATAATTCTTGTTGGACTTGAACCCCCTCTGTATGCATGGGCATGAAATGATGGGACCACTACCCTCCAGTCTCCAAATGTGGACCTTAAGTCAGAGGTGTCAAATTCATTTTCACTCAGGGCCATGCCAGGAAATGGCCGAGACATATCCAGTCTACTGAGATGATTTAATTGAAAATGTACAGTGCCAGGCAAAAGTTTGGACACACCTTCTCATTCAGTGTTTTTCTTTATTTTCCTACATTGCAAATTAATACTGAAGTCATCCAGACTATGAAGGAACACAAGGAATCATGCAGTAAACTTAAAAGTGTTAAACCAACCAAAACATGTTTTAGATTTTAGATTCTTCAAAGTAGGTACCTCTTGCTTAGATGACAGCTTTGCACACTCTTGGCATTTTCACAGTCTGCTTTATGAGGTATTCGCCTGGAACGGTAAATGGACTGGTTCTTATATACAGTGGGGAAAATAAGTATTTGATACACTGCTGATTTTGCAAGTTTTCCCATCTACAAAGAATGGAGTGGTCTGTAATTTTTATCATAGTGCACTTCAACTGTGAGAGACAGAATCTAAAAAAAAAATCCAGAAAATCACATTGTATGATTTTTTTAAATAATTCATTTGCATTTAATTGCAAGAAATAAGTATTTGATCACCTACCAACCAGCACGAATTCTGGCTCTCACAGACTTGTTAGTTTTTCTTTAAGAAGCCCTCCTATTCTACACTCATTACCTGTATTAATTGCACCTGATTGAACTCCTCTCCAATTATGAGGAGTTAAAACAGTAACTGTCAAAACAGTAACTTAAAGGGCCAAATTGTCTTATATTTTTGACATCAAATCGCAGACCGGAAGTAGGGGGCGGGTCTGGATGTGGCCCGTGAGCCGCGAGTTTGAGACCCCTGGTCTAAGGACACCAGGGACAAAATTATAGACCTGCACAAGTCTGGGATGGGCTACAGTACTGATGGTGAGTTGAAGCTTCATGAAGCATTGAAGCTTTCCGTTCAATCGGTGAGCCCATGGGTCGAAGCTTCGTGGTGCTTCATTTGCTCTGCATCACCACCAAGTGGACAGTAAATGTAAAACAGGCAGAGTGATCATAATCACAAAGTGGCTTTGGTGTGTGAAGCTTTGAACAGAATAAATGAATGATTTTTGTGACGGCAATAAATAAATCCTGAACTAATTAATAAGGTATCTGTCTTTATGATAAAATGGTGGGGTCAAAAGGGAAAGTGGAAACAAATTGGGGAGAGGGTTGTGATGTGAATGTGATTATGTTACACAGTTACTTTGTAACTGTGCTCATATCACTAAGGACATTTTATTTATTCATGTTTATTTAGAAATAACAGCTTTGCCACAGTGCTGGGCTTCATGTGGTTTCTTTTGTTTCAGGTGATTTCGCCTGCTTTAGAAAATACCCCTTTCACAGGGCACAGATGAAACTAGGGTAATAATTTATTACTATGCGCATACCTTATTAGGAGAAATCGGCTCAAAGTGTTCCCAGACAGGGGAAAATATCCTCTTTCTGGCTGTTTTCATCACCAAAAAAGAACCAAATAGATTGCAAACCAACCGCAATAGTATCCAATACCACAAAATGTGAGGGTGGATCCACTGTGTTTTGTTGGCCCTTATATTTCAAATCACATGCCAAACCCACAAATTGTTTCCTGAATCAGTCACGTAGTACAGCCGGCTTGCAAAGCTTTGAACATCACCACGCATGTCATCGACACAAGCCTCGATCTGGTCAATGACCTGAAGAGAGCTAGGACCACAGTCTTAAACATGACCATTAGTAACACACTATTCTGTCATGGATTAAAATCCTGCAGGGCACGGAAGGTCCCCCTGCTCATGCCAGCACATGTCCAGGCCCATCTGAAGTTCACCAGTGACCATCTGGATGATCCAGAGGAGGCATGGGAGAAGGTCATGTGGTCAGATGAGACCAAAATAGAGCTTTTTGGTATCAACTCCACTCACTGTGTTTGGAGGAAGAAGGATAAGTACAACCTCAAGAACACCGTTCCAACCGTGAAGCATGGGGGGGTGGGAACATCATACTTTAGGGTGCTTTTCTGCAAAGGGGACAGGACGACTGCACAGTATCGAAGGAATCATGGATGGGGTCGTGTATCGCAAGATTTTGGCCAACAGCATTCTTCCCTCAGTAAGAGCACTAAAGATGGGTTGTGGCTGGGTCTTCCAGCATGGCAGTGACCCGAAACCCACAGCCAGGGCAACTAAGGAGTGGCTCTGTAAGAAGCATTTCAAGGTCCTGGAGTGGCCAGCCAGTCTCCAGACCTGAAACCAAGAGAAAATCTTTGGAGGGAGCTGAAACTCAATGTTGCCCAGTGACAGCCCCCAAACCTGAAAGATCTGGAGAAGATCTGTATGGAGGAAAAATCCAAAGCCAAAATCCCTGCTGCAGTGTGTGCAAACTTGGTCAAGAACTACAGGAAATGTCTGACCTTTGTAATTGCAAACAAAGGTTTCAGTACCAAATATTAAGTTCTATTTTTCTATTGTATAAATACTAATTTAATGCAATAAAATGCAAATTAATTATTTAAAAATCATACAATGTGATTTTCTGGATTTTTTTTTTTAGATTCTGTCTCTCACAGTTGAAGTGTACCTATGATGAAAATTAAAGACCTCTCCATTCTTTGTAGGTGGGAAAACTTGCACAATCTGCAGTGTATCAAATACTTATTTTCCCCACTGCAGCTCTTTTCTACTCTACTTTGAGCACTCAAAGTGCTTTATACAACAGGTCTCATTCACCCATTCATACTCTGGCGGTTGCATCAGAGAGCAACTTGGGGTTCAGCATCTTGCCCAAGGATACTTTGCCATGCAGACTGGAGAAGCCAGGGACTGAACCGCCAACCTTACAATTTGTAAATGACCACCTCTACCTCCTGAGCTACAGCCACCCAAATGGCTTTCAGTTAACAGCTCTGCCTTGTCAAGAGTTCATTCCTTGAATTTCTTGCCCTCTTAACCACCCCAGAAAAGGAAGCCCAAGTTTTACCTCTGTTGCACAGGACATGTTTGTCATGGTCCAGGGTCCTTTTGACCCTGTGTGTTTTTGTTTTTGCTTTAATTTGCCTTATTTCTAGTTCCTTGTGTTTCCCGGTGTCAGGTCTGCATCTTTGTTCCCCCATCTGACTTCCTGTTTTATTTTGATAGTCGTCTGGTCCCTGTCTGTTGTGTTCAGTTTTGCTTCCCCTTTTCTCCTCAGTGTATTTTGGTTCACCTGTGTTCCCAGCAGTTTCCTTTCCCCTCATCAGCCCCCTTGTGTATTTAGGTCCTCTGTTTTCTCTGCCTGTTGTTGCATCCTCATTGTCGTTCTTCTGGTGTGCGTGCGGCCTGTGTTTTTCTTTTCTTTTTTTGGCGTGCCTAGTATCTGGAATCCAAGTCGTTATATTTTGTGATCCTGAACTGGTTCTGTTCAGCCCTGCCTTCTGTTTTGCACTCCTGCTAATAAAGCAGAGTTTAACATTTTACCTCTGCTTTGCGTGTCCTGCACTGGGGTCCTGCCATGCAGCCATTCCATGACAGAATTCATCAGTTACCAACCTCAGAAACTGCAATTTACCTGGCTGAGGCGCAGAGCGCACCAAACGCCACTGCCGAGCATCCTGTTGGCTAATGTCCAGTCACTGGATAACAAGCTGGACGAACTCAGGGCCAGGATACAGTTTCAGAGGGACATAAGGGACTGCAACATCATCTGTCTCACGGAGACATGGCTGACTCCCCTCATACCGGACCACGCCGTACAGCCGTCGGAGTTCTTCAGTGTTCATCGCACGGACAGAACGAGTGAGTCTGGAAAATCAAGAGGAGGAGGTGTGTGCCTAATGATTAATAACAACTGGTGTGACAGTAGGAATGTTGTCCTTCTGAAACAATCATGTTCACCTAACCTGGAGCTCCTAACCCTGAAATGCCGCCCCCACTACCTGCCCCGCGAGTTTACTTCGGTCATCTTCAGCGCCGTCTATATTCCACCTCAGGCGGACACAAACACTGCACTATCCGAGCTACATGAGGCGATTTCCACCTATCAGGCTAACCAGCGTGATGCGGCTCTCATCGTAGCCGGGGACTTTAACAGTGCAAACTTGAAAAAGCTGATACCGGAATTGATTCAACACATCGACTACCCCACCAGAGGAGAGAGGACCCTAGACCACTGCTATTCTCCATTCAAAGATGGCTACAAAGCAAAGCCTCTTCCGCCTTTTGGGAAGTCTGACCACACCTCTGTACTTCTCATGCCGAAATACAAACAACGGCTCAGGCAGGAACCCCCTGCTGTGAGAGAAGTGACACGGTGGTCTGATCAAACAGAGGCCGCTCTGCAGGGTGCGTTGGATTCAACCGACTGGGACATGTTTCGCAGCAGCGCGGGCGGAGACATCGAGGAGTTTACGGAAACTGTTGTGGGATTTATTGGGAAAGTTGTTGAAGACACTTCACTTAGGAGGACCATCAGGACTTTTCCCAACCAGAAGCAGTGGGTGGATAAATCTGTCCGCGACGCCCTGAGGTCCCGCACCGTTGCCTACAACTCCGGCCTCGCCTCTGGGAACATGGAGGACTACAAGGTTGCATCATACAACGTCCGCAGAGCGGTGAAAGAGGCTAAACATCGCTACGGCCGCAGACTGGAACAGCAACTACAACAGTCTGACCCCAGGGGACTGTGGCAGGGACTACGCACCATCACGGACTACAAAGCACCACACACACCCCCGGTGAGTGCCGACGCTTCTCTGGCTGATGAACTCAACATCTTCTTTGCGCGCTTTGAGTCGGGAAGCCGACAGCCCGCTGCGCTCCCGGCCGGAGGGGCGGAGACACTCACTGTGACGGAAAGCGACGTGAGGAGGGCGTTTAGACGTGTAAACACCAGGAAAGCGGCTGGACCAGACGGTATTAGTGGACGTGTCCTTAAGACCTGCGCTGACCAGCTGGCACCTGTGTTTACACTGATATTCAACCTCTCACTGAAACTGTGTGTGATTCCCACCTGCTTTAAAAAGTCCATCATAGTCCCTGTCCCAAAGAAACCACACCCCAGCAGCCCCAATGACTTCAGGCCCATAGCACTCACCTCTGTGGTGATGAAGTGTTTTGAGAGACTCATCAAGACATTCATCACCTCCTCACTGCCCACCACCCTCGACCCACTACAGTTTGCATACCGGCCAGACAGATCCACAGATGACGCCATATCCTTCCTCCTCCACAAGACCCTTTCACACATAGACACTGGTAAGGGGAACTATGTGAGAGTGCTGTTTGTAGATTACAGCTCAGCATTCAACACCATAGTTCCCTCCAGGCTGGTCTCTAAGCTGCTGGACCTGGGCCTGGGCCCATCCCTGTGCAGGTGGGTTCACAGCTTCCTGACCAGCAAAACAAAGGAACTGATCGTGGACTGCAGCAGGAAGCAGCAGAGGGACTACCATCCACTTGTCATCAGTGGTGCTGAGGTGGAAAGAGTGGACACCTTCAAATACCTGGGAGTGACCATCTCACAGGACCTGTCCTTTACTCATCACATAAACATCACTGTGAAGAAGGCCAGACAGCGTCTCTACCTCCTCAGGCGGCTGAGAGACTTCAAGCTCCCACTCAAGGTGCTCAGGAACTTTTACACCTGCACCATTGAGAGCATCATGCGTGGGAGCATCACCACCTGGATGGGAAACTGCACCAAGCAGGACTTCATGGCCCTAAAAAGGGTGGTTCGTTCAGCTGAACGGACCATCAGAACCACCCTCCCCAACCTGCAGGACATTTACACCAAGCAGTGCAGGCTGAGGGCCATGAAGATCCTAAAACAGCCCAGCCACCCCGGACACTCTCTCTTCTCCCTGCTCCCATCAGGCCGGCGTTACCGCTGCCTGAGGGCTAAGACTGAAAGGTTGAAGAGTTTTTACCCACAAGCCATCCGTCTGCTCAACTCTGAGCCCTAACTGGACCATTATTGCACAGTGTAAATATTATAATTTAAAAAGTGTGTATAGTGTATAGTATATAGAGTATAGTGTATAGTGTGAATTACTTTTTTTTTATTTTTATTCTTCTTATTTATATGTGTGTGTATATAAGGTTGCAGGTACAAAATACATTTCACTGTGCATTGTACTGTGTATAACTGTGCATGTGACAAATAAACACTATCTTATCTTATCTTATCTACTTTGAAGAATCTAAAATATAAAACGTGTTTTAGTTTGTGTAAAACTTTTAAGTTTACTGCATGGGTGTGGGGTTTTTTTTTGTGTTCCTTCATAGTTTGAATGACTTCAGTATTAATTTCAATGTAGGGAAAAAAAAAACAGTGAATGATGTGTGTCAAAATTTTTGACTGGTACTGTATGTCTCAAAGAGCCTTTTAATTTACAGTTTAGTGCACAGAAAGTCCCTAACTAGTCCCCATCAACTATTTTAGCCTTTGTAATATTTAGTCAAGGAATATAATGTATTCGGATTGCAGTTGTACACAAAGACTCCCAACATTTCACAAACCTTTATTTGACAGCTGCTGCTAATTTGGGGCATTTAATAAAATAAAATATATGCTGCTGTAAATGCAAAGTAATTAATTTTGAATTTTGTTCTTGCAGATATTTCCACAGGTCTCACAAAGCTTGTTTCACATCCTGAACATGACAAGTTGCTGTGTTGATCATGTAGTGTACCTGTACCATGAAATAAATATAAATAAAACATGTCCTTACATCTCCTTGAGATTGGGCTCAAAGAAACTCGCTGTGCTGCAGCTGCGTTGCTCTTTTTAGTTCAGAGACTTTCCGAAGCCTCTGTTCCCCATTGATTACTCCACGTCTCCAATGCTGTGTGGATTCAAACATTACAGTGACGATGACGATTGTGTTCTTTGAAAAGAGAAATGCTTTCTCTGTAAATGGATATACAGGCCTTGCTTTGCACTCAGTGAGGTCATAGGATGCTCGGTCTTCCGCCTTAGCTGGAATTATCAACTCTCCCCTTTTGTTGCTTTCAGTATCAGCTAACTGTTTAGCTCGCAGGTGCTGTGAAGGTGCTGGATTTGGTTCACATGCTTTGATTTTGATGCATTTTTAAATTCTTAGCGGAACTTCATGATCTTTCTCAATGAAAGTGAGTCTGGACAAACAGGGAGCTTCACCATGCTGCTGATAAGCAAATGTATGTGGTATGATTGTCCATTTATTTCCATGATATCAGGGCCACCCCTGTTACCTGACCATATGCTGCCAGGTCTTTATTGGTTGGCTGATTACAGCCTCAAAGCTCCAGTTTGATTTAATTCGCTTTTTCCACAACAGCCAGGTTCAATGGCTTTGTTTGGTACTATTGTGCTCAAATAAAGACAGAAAAGTCATGAAATAGTGAACTAATCACACCCTGGCTCACCAATACTGAATTCCAGCAGAAAACTTCTGGTTATCTTTGGACTCTTGACTTTGGCCATTGATAAAGCTGCTGTTAATCACTTCTGGTCAGATCCTATCCCCAGAGAGCCTGTTCACTTCCTGCTATTCCAGGCTAACTGCAGACATAAGACTGACTTCCATCTTTTCACCTCAGTCTTGGAAAGAAGAAAGTGTTTATATTGCATATTAATCACTCAGATGATATATGATTGTCTTTTTTTTTTGCCACAAGTTCAAGCTTGTTATCTGTAGTCTAGGTGCACCAAAATCACTGTAATGGAAGTAGATATGAGAGAGAGAGAGAGAGGGAGGGAGGAAGAGCCATCACATTTAATCACAGGAGAAGACCAGGAGCATGAGCAGCCAATGGTATGTGGCAGTAATAAAGGATCATAGTACCTTTTTACTTGTCTCTGGGTAAACCTCAGCTCTACGCTTGCTATTCAGAGCTGCAGGCAAGCTGGCTTTACTGCTACCTTTGTGTAAAGCTGCTGCGTTGTTGAGCGTCTGCTTCGGTGGAGTGTCCTTGAGAGGGATGTTAAACCCCTGTCAGATCCACCAGTGCAGATCTGCAGCTGAGCTCGGATTTTTTTTAAACGCCCCATGGGGCAGGAAAACAAAAGAAATCAATGTGGCATCAAAACTTTTTATGAGAAATCTCTGAAGCAACAAGAAAAAGTTTTAAATGTTTGAGAGGACATTGCGGGAGATGAATGGACAGTGTGTTGGTTTGATTTAAAGTCATATTGGATCATATGAATACCTGCATAATCCAGGTAAGAGCCAGTCAGATGATAGCAAGAACTGATCGCTTTGCATAAAGTCCACCGTAGTAGAAAAGCAGCTCTGCAGCCTCAGCAGCTACAGCGATGCTTCTGCGCTGTCAGGGTTTGAGGTTGATCTCCCAGTGGGCCGACTAAGCCAGAAAAACACGGAGGCGAGCTTCAGAGCTGTCAAAGCGGCCTTGTTTATCTGCTGCTACATTTATCCAGCAGCACCAGGCAGTGATTACAGCCAGAAAGACGTCAGAAGAAATCCAGTCCATCATCAAAATATCCCAGATTCTTCATCTGGTCTTTTTCTGCAGTACTTGCTGGGTAATTATGAGGTACTTTTATCTATTAGTGAATCAAATTAACTGATTCTGAAGGAGTAATTTTAACATTTGATCATCCATCAACAAAGTGATATTTTTAATAGGAAGCTGAAAGGGCTGATATGAATTGGTAATTGACCTCTACAGAGCTGTGGCTGCACATCAGCACACGGCATGAATAAAGACCAACCTTGTGTGACTTTTAAAAAGGAGATGACTGACGTGTGCAGGATCTCAGAGGGAGACCGTGACGTCCCTGAGCCTCTCAGGCGCTTTCAGACAACGTCGATGTTTGAAGCCTTCTCTGAGACTTGGGTTTCTTTATTCCTGCAGAGGCAGAAGATTCGTTGAGACAAATCTGCCCTGAAATAAAAGTAATAAAGGGATGCCTTCCCTTTCATTAAAGTACAATATCATGAGTGGTACCTCCCGAGATTTGCAGAAGCTGATTCGTATTCCTGAATGTTATGAGGAGTCTTCAGTACCAAATTCCCAGAAGTCTAATGCATTCAGTTTGATTGAAAGATGTGATCCAGTGTGAGAAATATAAACACATGTTGCTTGCTGAAAGGGAGAAAAGGCAGGCATTGGTTTAATACAACCACAGCTGCATGATCATCATTTCATTACCAGATAATCTGGTGTTAAAATTTGGCTTTGTGCCTTACAAGGTCCCTAAAATCAAGGTTAGGTTCTTAAAATGTCCAAGAAAAGTGAATTTTTCTAATAACTTTAATCTGAATGATTAAGCAATTGATTTAAGACAAACACATGTCTGTTATGTCTCATATTGCAGGTGGTCCTGAAAAACATGCTCACTGGCTATCTTTGGACTCTTGACTTTCAGTATCTCAATATCTGTTAATCAATTCTGAACTCAAAGACTGAGCAGAGAGCCTTTTCTCTTCTGTTATTTTCTGCTGTACTGAAATTGGCTGCAAGTTCTGCACAGGAAATGTTACTAAGCAGCTAACAGTTATTTCCACCTGCTTCTAGACAAAAAGTCTGCATTTTAGTTTAAAACCGTGCTAATAAAATAGTGTGTCCAAAATGAAATACAACAACCTCTTTTTTTTTTTTATAGGGAAGCTGATGTTGCTCAAAAGCACTAGTGTTCTGCTAATGCAAACCAATTGGTCCAAACAGCAAACAGATGCTATAAGTTAAAGCAAAACAGAAACTTGGACTGGGAAAGCATATTCCTGGTTTAAGGAAGAGACAAGAGAAGATGGACAAACTATTTTGGCAACACCTGTTTGGAACGCTACAAACAACAACCAGCTGATCTGAGCAGAGTTGGACAGAGTGTATATGAGTAAATAAATAACTACACTTCACAAATGTTAGGGAACTCTGTTTATTTTGTGTGTTTCTGAAAAAAGAAATATTGGCAGATATATTGGAATATCCAGTTTTTAAATCATCAAATGTTGGTATTGTCTTAAAAATCCTAGCAGATGGTGATTGGATATAGTCAAACTGATGAGTTATAAATAAATTCACCCCTGTATGGTTATCACGAAGGGGAAAATTAGCTTTAAAGAGAAAATCTGTTTTTTGTAGCAAGCTTATTTCAACTGTAAATTGGACATTTTTAAGACAGAAGTCTGTGGAGACAGTCTGTTTCAATCAACCTCAGGTTGAAGAGTCAAGTATCAGAATTGATATTTAATTTTTCATCTTTACTTTTCAATCCTGGAGGTAGCATTTTGTTATAATGTTCTTAGTGTCCAAAGCTCTCCAACCTGGTTATCAGTAGGTATATATTAATCAGTAAACTGCTTGTGGTTTGATCAGTTTCAAGTGCAACAGGGGTTTCGTGGAGCTGAACTCAAACACCTCACTGTGTGTTGATTAAGTGATGTGTTTAATCTTTGCCTCGACTCTGTATTACCAAATATTTCCAGACTCTTAACATCTCTGCATCCTGCCTGCAGGAGGAGGAGGAGCGTGGAAAGCGCCAGGTCCTGGTTCTTGGTCTGGACGGGGCCGGGAAGAGCAGCATGCTACAGGGTTTGACCCCCGGGGAGCCAGCAGCTAAGAGAGGCCGGTGCAGGCCCACCCGTGGCTTCAACTTTGTGAGCCTCAACGCCCCCGCCTGTCAGCTCGACTTCCTGGAGAGTAAGGCTCCTTTTATGTGTCCTAATCAAACACTGCTCTGTGTGGAGTCTAACGGGCATTGAGGTTTTATCAAACAGCATGAAATAGAGAAATGGAAAGAGCTTAGCCCCAACTGTTCAGTACAGCTGGTCATTTGTTTCATTAAAACTGCCTTAAATCAAATAACTGCAGAGAGATACAAAGATGCACTCTTTGGAAAACCAGATTCATAAAATTTTAGTGTGAAGTTATAGGAGGTGAGACTTAGTGATTGAAATCTGCTATTTTTTTTTGTTTGTTTGTTTGCTTTTAATTAATATGATTTAAGTGCTGGAGATAGCGTGTGTGCTAATATTAGCACTTCCAGACCGCCAGCGCAAACAGTTGAAAGTGTTTACCTCATTAGCTTGTTGACATTTGTCAAGTTAGAACCTTTGCTAGGATACAGTTTGCACAACATGATGCTAACATTAATTAAACATACTGATTAGCCTCTTAGGCTCCAGTCACATAGGCCTGGAGACCAGTCTGCAACCATCTGAGAGAAATGTGTATTCCCTGAGCAGTTACTGAGTGGTTGCCGGCAATTTCTAAAGTCCCATTCACACAGGACCGGTCAGCGGACTGTTGTAAGCGGACTTGCCAATAGTTTACATGGAAGACACATACTTCTCTGCAAACACTCGGCAACCGCTTGCTGCATAGAGACCATTTGCCTTCAAAGTAAAAGTTGCACCTTTTGAAATGTACTGGGTGCAACTTCTTAAATCAAATGTCACCCTTTTTGCGACCACTTTCAACTGGCAACAGCCTACAACCACTTGCAACTGGTCAGGAAAAATGCACTCTTCCCTAGCGACCAGGGGATTGGCAACTGGTCTCTAAGCCTATGTGACTGAAGGTCTTTAAAACACCAGACATGTAAAATACGTGCAAATGTTTCTTGTGTTAAAAATATGTAAAAAAAAAACTAGGGGTGGGACTTTAACGCGTTAATTTCGATTAATTAATTACGGGGAAAATAATGAATTAAAATTTTAAAGCATTTTAATCGCACTTTGGACCGTGGAACATTTCTCAGTGCACGAGTTCCAGGCATACAGATTATATCGATGCACGATTTCAAAAATTCAGGGGCCACATCCTTCGAAGGACCCGGCCCACGTAGACCGAAGCTGTGTCCAAATTCAGGGGCTGCATCCTTCGAAGGCCGCATTTGTATTAGTGATGGGAATTCTGGCTTTTTTCAGAGAGCCGGCTCTTTCGGCTACCAAATGGCTCCTAGTTCTCATTCCTAGCATTCGTTTCGATGTCTCACTATGGGATGCGCCTCCCTGCGTATTCCTCAGAAGCATTTATCTCATTACGCCAATCCTGATTGGCTGGTGATCGCGATGACCATGTCAGGCGGAGCCACCCACCTTTAAGTAGCTTGCGCTACAACATAGTCATTATTCAAAAACCTCTTCTCGCTTCGGAGCATATCTCAGGAGCAAATAGGCTAGCTAGTTGAACTGTCCACAGACAGGAGTGTCAGCTAACTTCTCCGTCACCGGGCGCTAGCTGCCTTATTTTGCTCACCTCTCCCCGTGAGTCTTCACCATAGACCAGGGCGTTTTACCACCTACCCTCCGGTAAGGCGGTTAATTACGGTTTGACACGCCAGCCAACACCGTTCTCTCTTTTGCTGTCATCATAGTTAGCACCCCAGCTAACGAAGATGAACCCGCCATTCCCTTACAGCAGAGGAAGCGGAGACTCCGGGGCTCGACTCGGCGTTTGCGGCAACAAAATCTCGAGCAAAGACACACACCAGGTCTGCTCTTGCTGCCTCGGGCTGGAACATGCCCAGCTTGTGCTCGAAGCCCCCGGTTCATGCGTGCACTGTGCCTGGTTCACCATGAAGAGTCTCCGTCGACAGCTAGCGCGCCAAGCTAGCCTGTCGGGAGCAGATCCTTTCTTGCCCACAGCCGGGACCGCGGCAGATGGTGGCGACAAGGAAGAAATTGCGGAAGCCGAACCGCGCGCTGGCACCAGCTGGGGCCCACAGCTGGACCTAGCCGCGACGGCTCCGCCGTTGGAAGACGTGTTAGAGTTGGATTATGAGGATGATGATGAGGACACCTCAGAGCTCCTCGTATCCGACGATGAGGTGGACGAAGATGAAATTTTCGTTCCCTCCCCTCAGGCTGTCAAGCCTAACACTGCAGCCACCTCCCAGGGCGAGGAGGACAGTGCATCAGCTTCCCCCGCTCCCAGCATGGATTTGCAGAATGTGTGCAAACACGCTGCTTCCAGGCTGAACATTCCATGGCCCGACGTCGTAATGGAGACCACCAGATCACGTTACGAGGGGAAGAAATTGCCCCAGGCCACCAGGGCGGCGAAGCAGTTACTCCCAGTCTTCCCGGAGCTGTTGGAAGAGATAGCGGTCTTGTGGAAGGACCGCCCGTTCAGCAGCAGAAGCCCAATACAAGGGGCTTCTTCCTTGGATTTTGAGGGCATGGAGAAGCGCGGCTTACTCCGCATGCACCCTATGGAGCCGTTAGTTGCAGCCCACCTCCATCCGCGGCGAGCAGCGGCATCCTCCAGGAACCCCACACTCCCGTCAAAGGCGGACCGTTTTCAGTCCATCATGACTGAAAGGGCCTACAAGGCGGCGGCCTTGGCTGCTAGGGAGCTGAATGTCTCCTCCATGCTCGCTGCTTATCAAGCAGAGCTGTGCGAGGATATGACGACTAGGCCCGACCCGAGTGTGTGGGAAGAGATCACTGTGATTATGGACATTTGCCTCCGCGTGCAGCGCTGTGCAGTCCAAGCCACAGGGAAATCTATGGGAATGATGGTGTTGCAGGAACGTGCCAGATGGCTCAACCTGACAGACCTATCAGAGAGGGAAAAGGAGGACATCCTTGACATGCCGATCGTGCCTGACGGCATTTTCGGAACTGCTCTGGCTTCCATGCAGCAGAGATGTGAGGCAAAGAAGAGGGAGGACGAAGCTCTTAAACTTTGCCTCCCTCGGAAAACCGAGCCGATGCCTCCTCCGGCCCCGCGACAGACCTTTGCACAGGCTGTCCCTCGGCCACCCCTCAGTTCAGAATCCCAAAATGTACGAAGCCCCACCCCTCTCCGTACCCCCACCGAGGCAGCAGACGGGGGCAGGCTGGCCACGGAATGGCCCGACTCAGACAGCGGCTCCGCCAGGACGACCAGTGCAGCCCCTCGATCAGCAGGCCAGGAAGAAGAAGAAGGCAGCCTGACAGGCTGCTCACTTCCCACAGGTGAAGAAGCTGGAAGTTCCCTGTTCACCAGCCCCACCTGCTATGTTCCAGAGTGTGTCGCAAGGGTACCCCCGCCCCATCGACCCCTCGTCGCTGTGCGTTATGCCCCCTCAGAGCGCACACGCACAGGCCACGAGGATAGGAGACTTTGTTTCGGGAGCAGCAGACCCTGCCCCTCTCCTGAGTCGCAGAAACACACACTCCTGTTATTTAATAAAGCATGTTCCACTGCAGCATCCAGACTTACTGTCGAGGGCGCAGTCAAAACAAAAAACAGCACAATGGCACTGCTGCCTCGGGAGGGGGCTGCACTTCCCCTCAGGAACAGTGCCATAACCGACGCTGTGAAAAGTTTAACACCCCGCGCATGCGCAGTGTTAACCTATTGTCACCACGGTACCCCACCGCAAGATGGCCTCCTAACACAAGTTTTAGGGGCCCCCCAAGCGGACGAAACACAAGAGGTTGCCACTTCTCTATCTCGGAGGAGAGAGAGATGGGCGGAGCTCACAACTTCATCCTGGGTACTGAAAACAGTATCACGGGGCTACAGGCTTCAGTTTGCCGTTACTCCCCCTCGTTTCTTGGGCATAATACATTCCCAAGCACGGGGAGAGTCTGCTCGCATTCTACAGGAGGAAATACACTCGCTGTTAGAAAAGAGAGCTATATGTATAGTGCCCTCCGATCAGAGTCGAAGCGGCTTTTACTCCAGGTATTTCCTGGTCCCCAAGCGGGGAGGGCGCGGACTTCGCCCTATCCTGGATTTGCGGGCTCTGAACGAATTTCTCAGAAAATACAAGTTCAGGATGCTGACTCATGCATCTCTGGTACGTTTGGTGCGCCAGGGCGACTGGTTCACTTCCGTCGACCTAAAGGACGCATATTTTCACATTCCCATTTACCCTCCACACAGGAGGTATCTGAGGTTTGCTTTTCGGGGCATCTGTTACGAGTACAGAGTGCTGCCCTTCGGCCTGTCCCTGAGCCCCCGGGTGTTTGTACGCTGCACCGAAGCAGCGATAGCGCCGCTCAGGCAGCAGGGCATTCGTCTGGCTACATATCTAGACGACTGGCTCCTTCTAGCGCGATCGGAGTAGGAAGCTGCGACACAGACGTGTGTCATCGTGAAGCATCTAACCGATCTGGGTTTTATAATAAACACAGAAAAGAGTGTGTTGTCTCCGGCACAACATATAATATTTCTGGGTTTATCTCTGGACTCGATCTCCTTCACAGCCAGCCTGTCAGCCGAGAGAGTGAAGGCGTTCAGAGCGTGCCTCGCTCTTTTTCGTCTACACAAACTGGTCCGCTTCAGGTTGTGCCTTCGCCTACTGGGACTGTGAAGCCATTTCAGCCATCCTTGTAGTGTGACTCGGCCGGCTGCATATGAGAGATTTTCAGCGCTGGGTAGCTTCACTCAGACTGAGCCCCGTGCGTCATGGCACGCGGAGAGTTACAGTAACAGTGGATTGCGCAATGGCTTTACGCCGTTGGCGACATCCGGATTTTCTGACTCAGGGGTTACCCATGGGCACTGTTCAGTGTCGGAAAGTGGTCACCACGGACGCGAGCCTGTCCGGTTGGGGCGGTGTCCACGAAGGGCGATCTGTGAGAGGTCTCTGGAGCGGCACTCTCCAACGATCCCACATAAATTGTCTGGAGCTTCTGGCGGTGTTTGTCACCCTCAGGCGCTTTCTCCCGTTCCTACAGGGACATCACATCCTTGTAAGGACCGACAATACAACGACGGTCGCTTATTTCAACCGTCAAGGGGGACTGCATTCACGCCAGTTGCACATACTGGCACGCAGACTGATCCTGTGGAGCAGCAAACGTCTCCTGTCTCTGAGGGCCACGCACATCGCAGGCTCTCTAAATCTGGGAGCGGATCTGCTATCCAGAGGCGCTCCGCTATACGGCGACTGGGCCCTGCATCCGGCCATTGTAGAACAGCTGTGGCTGCGCTATGGCCAGGCTTCAGTGGATCTTTTTGCTTCAGAAGAAAACGCGCAGTGTCTGCGTTTCTTCTCCTTGCGCGATCAAAACGCACCTCTCGGTGTGGACGTGCTTGCGCATGTTTGGCCACCCGTGCTCCTGTATGCTTTTCCTCCTCTGGCGTTAATACCTCCCACTCTGTCCAGAGTGAGGGAACATCGCCACACAATGATTCTGATAGCTCCGCTCTGGCAGACAATGCACTGGCTAGCGGAGATATATCAGCTTCTGTGCAGGCAGCCGTGGCAACTCCCGTTGCGCAGGGATATGCTGTCCCAGGCACGGGGGTCGATTTTCCACCCACATCCAGAGCGCCTGGCACCCCTGGCCCGTGAGTGGGTTAGTCTAAGCATGGTGAATCTTCCCCAGGGGGTGATTAACACTATTCAGAATGCTAGGGCATCCTCCACCAGGTCTCTGTACAACAGTAAGTGGAGGAGCCCCTCCCTCTCTGGTGTTTGTTTACTCACTGCGCAGTGTGTCCATGGACCCTCCCCTCCTGCTCAGTGTAGCCGATCATATGCTACCATTCATCTTAACCAATCACGTGCAGCTTCCACAAAAAAAAAAAAAAAAAAAAAAGGAACGAAAGAAAAAAGAAACGGCTCGCTATCGGGAGCCAGCTCCCATTGTTCACTTCAAAGAGCCGGCTCTTAGAGCCGGATCGTTCGCGACTGACCCATCACTAATTTGCAGACCGATCACGTTACAGCGAGGTGACGAAGGCTGTCCAAATTCGAAGACTCCTCCAAATGCGGATGACGAATGCGTCCTTCTTTTCTCGAATTTGAAGGATGGGTCTGGTGTATCCTTCGTGGCCTACCATATCCCATGATTCATTGCGCATCAAAACTCAAACACAAAAATGGCAAAGTATAGCGGCCAAAAAGTTTGAAATATGACTGTTTCTGTGACACAAAATAAACTTTTAAGATGTTTTCAGACGAGAATGTAAATGTGTAAACCTCAAATATCAGCTCGTTTTAACAAGATATCGCTTAATTGCAAAAAGAGCTCCACTGTTTTTGGAGCTGTCCATTGCCACTGCTCTACCAGCAGCTCGCCTCGCTAGCTGTCAGCTGACCAGGTTATCAAGGCTCGCTTTAGCCGGAGAGAACGCCCGACTGCCGGCACATCCTTTTCAAACCCCCGCTGGCTTTCGCCGCTGAGTGGAAGTTAAGTACAGATATAATTCACTCAGATGATCTCTAACGACTGATGTTTGGTTTGTTTTAGTGTTTCATTTTTTCCTGAGCAAATTGATTTGCCTGAAATTAAAGTTAAGCATCATAACTGGATAGTTTTATTCTACATTAATGTCTCACTTAATATAGTTGGATATTAATCATTAGCTCAGCTGTATTCCTTGATGCTGAAATGTGTTATGCTTGTTTTAACAGCTTATTTTGAATTAAAGACTTAAAATTAAACCACAAAATGGAGCAAAAGTTCGTTCACTGTTTAACCAGCTGCTTTTACACAGCTGTGCTTCGCATTGTCACGGTTGCTAGGCAACATGAGCTATGCAGAGGTGAGGGCAGGTGATGCTGATATGAAGGCTAGACCGTCCAATTTCACAGCCGCTCACTTCCAGCCTTTGCGGTCTTCTTGGGCTGCGAAGGACCCGGTCTGCGTAGGACGAGTCCTTCGAAGGATGCGACCCCTGAATTTGGACACAGCTCGATGAAGATTGGCCTCATTGTTCCCATACTTTTTGAAGGGGAGTGTATATTTTGTTTCTGAATCTTGAATGTTTCCATGCAGTTTTTTAATGCACACATTGAAAATATGCATAAAAAGTAAATGAAAATGTAAAACAAACAAACAAAAAAAAAAATTTGCTTTCTCTTTCCAAAACAGTTACAAAAATATTGATTGCAGCAGCTTTAAAGTGGACCTGCGATGCTTTTATTTATTTCTATCATATATACACTGTTACAATGGTAGTCTCTCATTTTAAACATAACCAAAGTTTCAAATGATCAGTGTATGCAGAATAATCGATGAAAATCAAAACTTCAGTCTTCAGAGTGCTCTAAACACTTAGTTTTACACAGTTTTTTCTAATTTTGTATGTGTATAATGTCATAGTGAGGGACGTTACCTAATATGGAGATCTCAGGAACAGAAGCCCCACCCACCAGCTATTCAAATGTTATGTTTTCCAGGAGCAGCCAATCATGAGTCAGTTTGCTTTAAGGAAGGGGGAAGGGAGCCGAAACAGCTTGTTTCAGACACAGGATTATTTTGAATTTCCAATCATGCAAAGCTACTTTACTAGAGTCCAGAAAATATAAAAATATGAAGCTGGTAATACCCTTAATAGTTCTGCTTTAAGTGCTGGTAAGTAACTCAAGTGGCATTATGTTTGAATTGAACTTAAAGGGAGAGGTGAGCTAGATCTTCACTTGTTTTTCTTCCCTGAAAGGCAATCACAAGGCAATCTCTAGCAATGAGTCTCTGCAATCTCTAGCAGTGGCTCTTGCTATATTATTATTTGTTCAGCAACTGAAGCATTCAGTATCAAGGTATCACAAACATTAACTGAGACAAAGAAGGCTGGAAACTGCAGATTGCATTACATTTACTGACAAAATCGAGAAATCCATCACATTATTGCTCCACTGAAAACCAAGCATTACGGTACTAAAAAATAACACAAATGACTTTGCTCTTCATTTGACCAATATATGTGGTCAGCCGTGTTCAGCCTCAGGATGAGTTTCTGTGGATGTATTGGCAGGAATGTGTCACGCCCACTGATCTGAACACTGAGATCAGTGGGCGCCACTAATCTTTTTCTCATCTGCGAAAGTAAGAGTAGCTCATGCCGCCACCTACACAGTCACAATACTTCAACTGCTCTGTGCATTAAATGTCTAAAGTGTCTTTGTCTCTGTGACGTTGATGCAGAGGCGTGTTGACAGGTGAGAAGCAGTATGGTGGACAGATCTCTTTATGGAATCCTCTGGGGAAATGTTAAGTAAAAGAACGAATATCAGATCAGATGGAGAAGTTGTAGATGGAGAAGTAGTTTTAGGTTTTGAGCAGATGATGTGATTTGGTTTTGTGCAAAAGGGAAGTGAAACTATCAATGGTTAGGCTCTACATCCTCAGCTTTTTCCTGGAGCACAGTATGTACTGGTTTGCTTGATTTGAAAAACAAATTGTGTTGTCATGTGGGGAAAAAAAAATTACACAAAAGGTGAGCCTTTATTGGCTAAAGTCCCTAAACAAGGTCTAAAAAAAAAAAAAAAAACGGTGACACAAGGCAGGAATCCAGGAATTGAAGCAAAGGAATGAGGGGTTGACAAATGGAGGTTAAAGTGATAATCTAGTCTAATACACAGCTGAAAAAAAAGAAGCAAACAATTTTTAATCAGAGTATAGCATCAAGTCAGTTAAACTTCTGGGATATTGATCTGGTCAGTTAAGTAGCAGAGGTGGTTGTTACCATGGCTGGACTGGGACAAAAAATTGGCCCTGGCATTTTTGGCTTGGGCCGGCCTGCAACTATGTCTTAAAAGCATTTGACACTGTCCTGCTCTTTTTCAATGTGGGCATACTTTTTGCTAATAATACTTTTATATAGGGCTGCAACGATTCATTGATTAAATCGATTCAAAAAAATTATCGACGCAAATTTACTGTGTCGATGCTTTGTTTAAACTCTGCAGCGCTCAGCTGTCTCGGTGTAAGTGGCGCTCCTCACTAGCATTAGCAGCATTAGTGCTCCGTCGTCTTTTTGTGGGTTTACTGGTGGCTGGCAAACCAACATAGAACTGCATTACCGCCACCTACTGGACTGGAGTGTGAATCACGCACACACACACACACACACACACACACACACATTCTAAAAAGCTCCCCGTCGCTGCGATGGATTTCCTTTAACACAGAGTGGATCATCGCTAGAGTTGCCACCTGTCGCGTGAAATACAGAACCCCGTATGTTACGGGACTCCGTGGAATACGGCTCTGTAACATGCCGGGTTCCGTACTTTACGGGATGGGTGGCAACTATCGCTGTTTAATATCTGACATGCATTTCCACGCCTCCACTGCTCTCTGTATGTCTGTGTGTGTTGTGCTCGCTGAGAATAATTTTTGTCTTTACTTCAGCTGTAGCTACCAGAACTGGTTTGCTAGCGAGCGCGGGCCATTAGCACTAGCGATGGCTTGGTACCGGAAAGCCCGCCCCCCAGGACTGAGGGGCTCCGTCAAAATATATTTTTTTAATCCCTTATTAGTGACTAAATATAGACCTGCAGTAGAAACGTATTTTCGAGAATGCTTGTGAATACAAAGCATTACAACATTACTCACACATGAGCCATGGCTCCCGCAGCCACTAGTTTTTCAAAACACTCATAGCAGGCAGCGGTTTTAACTGCGCAAGTGCAAAGAGACGTTGAGCTCAAGTAGTGCAAAAGGAAACATTTTTTCAGCATCCAAAACAGCAGCTTTTTCTTTTAGTAACCACCGTTAAAATCTTTACTGGGAAACAGCTGGAGGTCCTTCATTAACCACTTGATCAGCAAGTGTTAAGGTGGAGAAAAGAGAACTTTGTAGCTGCTCCATCCACCGCTGTTTGTTCACACGGCGAAAAACTGCAGTACGGAAGTTAAAATATGCAGATAAACTGTTAATAAAATGTATTTCTTATCCGATTACTCGATTAATCGATGGAATAATCGATAGAATACTCGATTACTAAAATAATCGTTTTATGCAGCCCTACTTTTATATTTTTTTTACACTTACATTAGTAATGCTTAAATTGCAAAGCTTTTACACATCATTTAGCAGTTTTAAAATCTAGTACTTCACTTGTTTGAGAGCTTTTTAAAACATGTTTGACCACAGCATAGAGGCTATAAATTCAAACTACTGTGCAGCCTTTCAACACACCTTTTAACCTAAATACTTAAAATGCTGTTATGTAGCCTAAAATGGACATTTGCTGCTCATCCAACACTTCTCAGCCTTGACTATTTGATATTTTATCAGATTAATGTGCTGTGGCTGTTAGATTTTGGGAAGTATGCAAATACCAATAAATATTGATACTAATAAATCGCCACTGTTTATCATTCTCATGTAATAGAGCTAACGTTACCTCCATCACCTCAAAGTCCCTGTATTATCCTAACATTACTATCTGCTTATGTACTACACTTTCCCACTCACTGTGTCCCTCGGTTTCCCTTTCCAAAGCCTGCATCTCTGGCTGCTCCTCTCCCTGTCCGCTGCTGCTGTCTTCACCTACAGCAGGGGTATTCAACTGGTGGCCCAAGGGCCAGAACCGGCCCATCAGTCATTTTGGACCGCCCCACTGCCCATTTACTTCTATTAAATAAAAATTTTAAAAGAAGCTGTGATTAAACTGTAAACACGGCATATATTTCACACTCCTTACAGGTGGTGGTGGTAACGCACCATAGATTACCAACCGCCATTAAACTCAAGAAGAAAAAGAAGAAGAAGAATGGCATTTTATCAGTGTTGCCAACTTGGCGACTTTGTCACTAGAGCTAGTGGCTTTTCAGACCCCCCTATTGAGTTTTTTCCTAAAAGCAACTAGCAACAAATTTAGCAAGTTTTCTCGGTGATGTCGGAGACTTTTGGAGAGCTTTTTGTTAACCTGAAATCCTCCGCTATCGCCGAGTTTTGTGTACATACAGCCTTCGTACTGCGTCCGTTCAGACGCTTTGGCATCGCCTGGACCCCCAAGAGTACCGAACTGTTGGTATGTACCGTAAGTCATGTGACCTTAATAGCGGAAGTGAGTCTGATCATGTCCTTGTGATGCAGCCGACGGATACGACGCTGCATTGACGAGTGGCAGCGTTGCTGTGATACATCAGCATATATGTCTATGGATTTACAAATCCTGCTGACTGAAGAATGGAAGTTTGTTCATTCAGTCTGTTTACATATTTTGTTATCTTACACAGGAGGAAGCACTGTGGTGAAGTCTACCTCACTGCAGACTGGCTGTTTAAAGAATCAGTCAGCCTTGTGCTATTTTCACTCTGTATCTATTATGTTTACATTTTAATAGCACAGCTGTGAGTCTTTTGTTACAGATTTAAAAAAGCATTCATTTATTTGGGGAGCATTATTATTTAAATATGCCAGTGGTTTATTTTTGAGCAATTTCTCATGTACATCTGCAGCTGAATGTTAATAAAAGTGTCTGTGTGACATTTGGGACATGTAGCTTTGACTCAGAAGTGCCTTTTTGTTTATACCTTTGGGAAGAAAAAAATATCAAGATATATTTTGTATATCACCATTCAGGTAAAAAATATCGAGATATTATTTTGGTCCATATTCTCCAGCCCTAGTCATTGTAAACATATTTTTTCTTCACAGTTTGTCTCTCCAAAGATGATATTCCTCTCTCCTACAGCCTCGATTGCAACTACATGCAAATAACCAATTATGCAAATTAGGTGATGATGTCATATAGCGACTTTTAGGACATCCAATAGCTACTTTCCTTGCTGAGGAGTTGGCGGGAGGCCAGACAGCTGTTTCTGATGAAAACATGTCGCATTCAAAAGAGAAGAGACGTAAGGTGGACAGCAAAACCAGAAAATTTAACGACAACTGGACCGATAAGTATGTACAAGTGTAAGTGTCCCGACAAATATGTGGCCCACTGGCAAATAGCCTCATGACAATTTGGCCCATAGAAAAATGTAGTTGAATACCCCTGACCTACAGTCTGCTGCTGCTGGAGCATTGCTGTTAAAGAGGACGTGGAGGCTACAGCAGCGAACATTGACACTCTTCAATTTCTTCGCAACCCCTTTCTGCCGCTATATATATATATATATATATATATATATATATATATATATATATATATATATATATATATATAAATATAGTTACAGGGGACCATACAGAGAAAGGGTGGGGCTGCTTTCATCCTATATCCTGATTGGTTCAGTCCACTGTCTGTATTGCACATGGGCCAATGACAGCCCTCTCTAAATTGTGGGCCGGTCTCTTAGAAAAAAAAAGGGAAGAAAAAAAAATATCCAACAGCATCGGGCCCTGAGGACTATCAGCCCACCGGGCAAATGCCCGGTACACCAGATTACCAGTCCAACCCTGGTTATTACTCAGTTTCAGCTGCTTTGATGTTAATGAAATTAACAACAGGTGCACTAGAGGAAAAACAATGAGACAACCACCAAAACAGGAATGATTTTACAGGTAGGGGCCACTGACATTTTTCCCCTTCTCATCAGCAGGACCAGTATCTGCTCCTTTGTTTAAAGAGGAACAGGATGAGCTTTCCCAAAGCCCTACAAAAAGACCTCCAACAGACCACTGGTATGAATGTCTCTGAAAAACAATCAGAAACAGACGTCATGAGGGTGGCCTGATGGCCCAACATCCTGCAACGGACCCTGTGCTCACTTCCCAGTACCGTGGAGTCCAACTGGCATTTGCCATAGAATACCAGAATTGGCAGGTCCACCGCTGTCAATTTATCTGTGCTTTTCACAGATGAGAGCAGGTTCACCCTGAGCACATGTGACAGATGTGAAAAGGTCTGAAGAAGCTGTAACGAACGTTATGCTCTCTGTACATCATTCAGCATGACTATGGTGGCGGATCAGTGATGGTCTGGGGAGGCATATCCATGGAAGGATGCACAGATCTCTAAAGGATAGACAGCAGCACCCTGACTGCCATTAGTTATCGGGATGAAATCCTTGGAACCACTGTCAGACCCTACACTGTGCAGTGGTCCTGGGTACCTCCTGGTTCACAACAATGCCCGGCCTCATGTGAGAGTATGCAGGCAGTTCCTGGAGGATAAAGGAATTGATACCTCTGACTGGCCCCTCATACTCACCTGACCTAAATCCAATAGAACACCTCTGGGACATTATGTTTTGGTCCATCCAGCACCCCCAGTTGCACCTTAGACTGTCAGCTCAGTGATGCCCTGGTCCAGATCTCGGAGGAGGTCCCCCAGAACACCATCCGTCATCTCATTAGGAGCATGCCCCAACATCAGGCATAAGTAAACTGAGCTAACGAAGGGAAATTCTGGTGAGACTAAAGTAAGAATAAAATAAAATAGTAAAACAAAACTCAAAAACACAAGAAATAAGACTCAATAACACAAAAACCGTGGATCATGATACAGGTACAGAATAGATTAGAATGCCTTCATTGTCATTATACAGGATGTACAATGAGATTGGAGGTGTCTGTGATACATCTATAACAGGTATAACCCTAACTGTACAGAAAGGTTTGCAAATCAGAAGCCTACAAACAACAGTCATGTCAGAAAAGGAGATAAAGGTATGTACTTTTGATGTGGTAACTCACAATGCAGTACTATCATGATACATTGCTGGTGATAACAATGGTATCTCGATACAGTGATTATGCAATACTCTACATCGCAAGAAAATTATAATATTTATGTAACTGGAGAAGAACCTTAAAAAAAAGACTGCACAATTATGCTGTCAGTGTAAAGGTTAACTTGGTGAGAATCACAAAGAAATACCCATATGAAACTATTCTACTATTCTACGATACATTGCAAATTGATCTTCAGCACTACATCCCAACAACTGAGGAAAAAACATCCCTAAAATGGCAAAAATCAGTAATTATTTGTATTTATTTGCACAACTGTGTTGTTGTATTGTCATTGTTATTGCATTTTAATATGCTTTCCCCTGTGTCTGCACTTTCTGCCATTTTCCCCATTCTTTCTTATAAGCTGGTTAACTTTGGCTTACTTTATGCTCATTCATTTGATAAGCACCACAACAGGGAGTCATAAAGTAGTCGTCATATTGGCGGGGTTTCTAGTGCCTGTATGTTTTGATAAACAAATGAAATCTTTTCAAGATGCACATTATATTTGTGCTGATGCTACACTGGAATGTATCAAAGTTCAATTCAGTTGAACTTTGGATGTAATAGCGCACATAAAAAAATAGGCCCACGTACAGCTGTGAGATGACAAAAATGTCTTTAAAGACACAAACTTTTGGAGAATAACAGGTTAAAATCTTCTTGCTTGCAGTTTTCTTGTACTTTTAAGCTGATGCTTCATGTGACCAGTTTAGACTAACATGACAAGGTGACACAGCACACAAATCTGTGTAAAAGTTGAACTTTGGCTGTAAATCTGGTGTAAATTACTCCTCAGTGCTGCTACAGCGAGACCTGCATCGTCAATGAGGCAGTTAGTTCAGTATACACACACGCACACCCACATCATTCACACCCATATGACTCACTGTTGACTGTGTGCACATGTGGGAGGTTGTTTAATAAGGTGGCCTGTAGAGCAGCAGGACGAGTGTCCTGCTGAGATGCCCGTGACAATAAAACAAGCTGCTTGCACCACTGAGCGCTGGGTCTAGCCTCCATACTGCATCAGGTAAACAGGTATTTATTGCTGCCACATCACATCAGCTTATACAGTACAGCACTCCCCAGTTTCCTAGCAACATTCTCCATTAAGTCCAGCACTAATGAATTCTTGCTACTCTCTTGAATTCAGAGGCAGTCAGGACCTAAAGTCCTATCTGCTGCTGTGTGATTCGTTTGGCCGTCGAGCATCACTGGTTCCTGCAGCCGTAGGTCACTTCTGCTGCAAACTTTCCAAACCACTGAACCTGGAAACAGATTTTCTAACAAATGTGACCTGTGACTATATTTGGTACAAGCAGTGTTGATACTGAAGTGCTGTAAATCGCTTTTTTGGTTGGTTTTGTTTTTTACAGGGTTATACTTTACCTTATGAAAGTGGTCTTATATTACAGTCAGTCCACTGGCTCTCTCACTCTGTTTAAATCATGATGGCTGCATTGCTGCAGTTTAGTGTAACAAACACAAACTTTTGCACCAATAGATTTATAAATGAGCTGTGTCCTCAATTACTCATACAATTCATCTGAAAAAAACAAAACAAAAACAAATCCAAAACACATCAATATTTTGTCAGGGTGTGTAGCGGTGTGGCAGGCAGAGTTGGACCCAAATGCAGGATGTGTGAGACAGAACTGAACTTAAATGAACTTTAATGTTGAGTCTTCAACAAAGTCCAAAACACAAAATAAAAAATTCTAAATTCCAAGGCAGGAAAGAAGCCTAAAACACAAAACCTTGGATCTCAAAAGGGAATTCAAAAACAAGGATGCACACAGCTCACAGGAAGCATAGATGACAACGTGACAAAGGACAAGGGAAAATGCAGACAATACACACACACACGCACACACACACACACACACACACACACGAGACAACGAGAGAAGAGGAAACAGCTGGGAAGGACAGGTGGCCTGAATAACACTAACGAGACAAGGGGAAGCAAAACTGAACAAAACACGCAGGGAACAGGAGACATAAAGTCAAAAGGAGTCAAAATTAAACCGGAAGAGACCAAACATGAAACAAACGTAGACTTGGCACAAGACGGGGTCACGCAAGCACAGAGGAATATTACAACCTGAAGCCATACGCAGAACTCTAAACACAAAACTACAAAAAACTTAAACACACTGTACAAAAGAGGGAAACAAAGGCTTCAAAAATAGTATGAAAATACCAACACTAAAGATATAAATAGCAGAACTCAAATAACCATCATAACCCATCAAGGCTAAAACCTTGACACAAAATTCAGAATATAAAAGATGCTTAACCAAGGCAAAGAACAATAAACTCAAAATACTGGGTAAAAACCCCAGGACCAGGACCTATTTCCCACAATGCTAAGAATAATTTTAGCCTCTGTGCTCTGACAAAGCAGGAAAAACAGAATAAAAGGAAAACGTCACGCTCAGATTACACAACTGAGTATTCTGATTTATTTATAGATTACGTGGAAATTAATGGAGGTCAATGGCTGCTTGGAAGTGTAGCAAAATAAATCCCAAGTCCAAAACTAAACAGCATGCACTTAAACATGTACAGCAAAAATATGAACTACTCAACAACACAGCTTTATTTGGTTCAAATAAAGTCCAAAATTTGAAAGTGCTACAATATAATTAAATGATCTCTTCAGTTTCCATAATACATTAAAAGAAACCACAACATAATTGAGTTTCTTAAATGATTTATGAGGAAATTAGTGGCTGCCTGGGCATAGCAGAAAAATACAATCAAAATATACAACTACAGCACTTCCTTAAAAATGTAGATATGTAAAAAGAGGACTTAAAATTATTGCAATTAATGGCAATAAATGGCTGCCTAGAACTGTTGAAAAATACATCCCAAGTCCAAAAGTGCACACCATTTAAAGACTTCCAGCAAACATGTGAAGTACATACACAAATAATTTAAAACTCTGTCAAAAGCTTGTTTAAAACTAAATATTATCTTGTTATCTATGAAGCAAATAACAGTGAATTCATGTTTTTATCCCCAAATTTGAGCTGGCACACTGAATTTACCCGAGAAATCAGAAATTAATCAAGCATACCATTCAACCGCTAAAACAAAATTTCTGTTCAGGAATGCAAATAAGTAACTAATTTGGCATCTTAATCAAAAATATAATGTGCTTTACTGTTTTGTTTTTTTGCCTTTTGTAAAACAGTAAATTTGAAGATTCATGAATAACAACAATCATTATAATTTAGCATTAAAAATATCATTTTGATTAAAGAGCTTGCACATGGCAGCACGGTGGCGTGGTGGTTAGTGGTTACCACTACCGCCTCACAGCTAGAATGACATCTATAAGGGCTGGGTTTGATTCCACCTTGGCCCAGGCCTCTCTGTGTGGAGTTTGCATGTTCTCCCCGTGTCTGCGTGAGTTTCCTCCGGGTACTCCGGTTTCCTCCCACAATCCAAAGACATGCACTTACTGGGGTTAGGTTAACTGGTCACTCTAAATTGCCCATAGGTGTGAATGTAAGTGTGAATGGTTGTCTGTCTCTCTGTGTTGGTCCTACGACAGGCTGGCAACCTGTAAAGGGTGTACCCTGCCCTATGGCAGCTGGGATAGGCCAAAGTCAAAAGTGTTTTACAGTAAAGCTGCATGGTTTGCAAAATTCATGGAGGATTTTTGGACATTTTATACATTTCTAGGTAACCTTTAAATTTCTGTTAATTTCTATAGTGCATTAAATGTTTAAGTTTATTTATTATTATCATTTGTGTACCCTGTAAACACGAACACGGGTGCAGACCAAAAGCACCACAAATTAATGGCGTTCAGTGGCTATCAGTCCGGTTTCTTTAATGTGAGAACCTGATCCGATCTCAATCCAACCCAACTACCAGATGCTACATCTTAGAACTAAATGCCTTCCCATAGCCAGGGTTGCTTTGGATTCTGGGATGTGGCAGAGAGTACCATTGATTTGCAGAGTACACAAACTGTAGCAATAAATACAAATCCTCGGAATAAATTTTCCAAGTTGCCCACTCACCCAGAACACAACACCTTCTTCCTGTATTTACTTTTGTGGCTCCAGACGCTGGCCAATCTGGATAATAAGTGATCTGAACCTTCTCTTGTGGTTTGCATTTTGATTCACCTTGAGTTTGTCTTGGAGTTCTCTGTGTAAAAGGAAATCAAACTAAAAGAAAAAGGTACAAGTTTTTAAACTCATCAACTGAGCCAGAGTAAATGAACAACAGGTATGAAAATGCCCTTTAATTGTAAGGCAATGTACTGCATTGCTGTTCCAGATTTTTCACAAACCATTTCTGTCATCCTAATTCCATTAATATCTGTACTGTATAAAAATGTGCATGTGAATGGATTAAACAGCCTAATTAAAATGATTCCTCACATTCCTCAATGTTTAAATCACGGTGACTGTGCGGCTGTTGTTTTTCGTAACCAAACTAATTCAAGAATCCCGCACATGGTTATAAATGAGATATGTCCTCAATTATTCATATAGAGTCTCCGAAAAAAAACACAAGGGAAAAAAAAACGTTTCAAGAAGGGATGAAAATCAAAGCTAAACCAAAAACGCATCAATACTAATGCATTTTCCCCAAAAACTGAGCTCCAAGAAAGCAGGAAAAGCTCAATAAATTCCACGAAAAAACAAATTCATACCCATAAAATGAAGATAAATTGCAGCTGCACTGTCATATTTTACTCAAAGCCTCTTTAACATATCATGTCTGGAGGCAACAAGATGGAAAAAAAAAATGAATCAAACCAATTTGCCTAGGAGGGGAATATGGATATAAATAATGCCCGAGTGCCATCTCAGCCTGTTTCATACCTCGGTGAAAATCAGATTACATTCAGTCCGGTGCAGATGTGAAATTAGTCTGTGGCCAATTTGTTTAAAGTAGGGATGACAGCAGCTTATCTAATTCTGCCTATCGATCTGTCCATTTCTTTAACAAAAAGCCTTCCTCTAACACAAAGCCTGCTGACAGCAGTGAAATGCCCTTGAGCAGTCGCTGGGCGGTCAGTCGGGAATGTGTGCATACACTATTTTTCTTTGGCTGACCTTGTAGCAGCATTTTTTTTTTTGTATGAATCAAAGGAAAAAAAAACAGCCTCCTTTTCTCTGCATGTAATGTTATTTGCTCTGGGGTGCACTTAAAAATAAAACGGATATTTTGGGCAAACAGACCTCGGAGGAAGTTTAAATAAAACAATGTCACTTCCTTGTTTTAAAATCCTTATTTAATAATGAGAACTCCTGCTGAGGACAGCTGCTGCATGGCCTCTGGAGCTGAATCTCCCACAGAGACCTGAGGGCTGGGTGTTGCTCAACACAAACCAGTTGATGTGATGTGTTGTCCAATAATGTCTAAAGACTTGTCATGCTTGAAGAGACTGCCTGCATTTACAGCATAAAAGAGTTCAAGTCCTGCCAATTTTCTGATAGATGATGCATCAATCACTTCAGGTGGAAAATGATCATGCAAATCAGGTCAGCTGTGTGAAAGGTCTGATGATGTGTTTTCTGTGCTGCAGTCGGTGGTGGGGAAGATCTGCGGCGCTACTGGTCAGATTACTTGAGACGGACTCACGTTCTGGTGTATGTGGTGGACTCATCTGACAGAAGCCGCCTCCCTTTGGCTAAGGCTGAACTGCACCGCCTTCTGAGGGTGGAGCCCCAGCTGCCTGTGGTCGTCCTTGGAAACAAGCAGGTAAACCATACAGGTGTTTTTTATTTTGTTTTTTTTTATCTTTTTGCATGTTTTAATCAAGTTTATACACAGAAAGACCAAAGAGAAAAATTATATGAAATCATCTTAACAGCTAAATCTTGCAGGTGTTTCAGAATTTTGGAGAAGCCTTTCATCGTTCTAAGCCACCACTGATTTCCAATAATATCTGTACTATTTTTAAAAAAAAAAAAAAAAGAAAAAAGAAAGAAAGAAAGAAAGAAAGAAAGAAAAGAAGTAATTAATGAATTAAGTTTTGTGCATAGGTGATGTGAAAATTACTCTCTGAAAAAGCTCCAAAATTGTACAGTATGTCCTTATAAAAGTGCAGCAAACAACCAGTATGACTTTATCTGACCCAAATAAAGACCAAAAATAACTGTTTTAACACAGCAAGGTTAAGATTTTGTTAACCTTGCTGTGTGTGGGGTTTTTTTTAGATCTTTTTTTGAATGTTTTGCACACATCTGAAATCTTTATGAATTCTGGATTACAACCATTGATTTCCAATCATTTCTGTACAGCTGTACACCAAACATTTATAACCATGATGTTGTTCTAGTTTTTGACAAACTTTTTCTACATTTCATGGCAGCCATTGATGTCTATAATTTTTTTTTCCTTTTTTATATATTTAAAGAAGTCAGGGTGTAGGGCTGCAACGATTCCTCGAGTAACTCAAATAATTAGATTATAAAAAATCCTCGAAGCAAATTTGTTGCTTTGATGCTTCGTTTAAACTCTGCAGCGTCTTGTTTTACTCAGATAGGTAGCATTAAAGGGCGTCGTCGTCTTCTTCTTGTGGGTTTAACCAGAAGAGGATAATCCATCAGAGTCCTGAAATACATTTCCTCCTCAGCTCATATTTCCTCACAGTGTGCGGCACTTGTGGAATTATGCATGACCCTTAAGGGAAAGAAGTAATATTAGTCATATTTAATGTTTGATCACTGCAGCTTGATCCCCTCAGTACTGTCAGTTATTTGGCACGTTAGCAAGAAAAAACTTACCTGTAACCTTGCAGAACAGGTGCAGTCAAGTTAGATGAGATGTCATGTTTAAAAGATCAAGAGGCTCTACAGGTGTGAAATGAACAGACTGTTACTGACTCTGCTTCGATCTGTGAAATTAATACGAAATTTTAGATCATCAAACGGAATGAAGAATAGACTTATTAATAAACCCATTGATACAAAAGTAGTACTGGAATTCAGATTTTCCATCAGGTTGTACCAGTAAGCTTTGAAGTTTCACATCAAAATGTGCAACAAATGCAACAATTCTCAGTGGTTTTGTTGATTTCCTGATCAAAAGATGTGTAAGCTCCAGCTAAAAAGTTTAGCTAAATGATGAAAGGCTGTTAGATGTTTAGATGACACTTAACCATGTCTGTGTTTGGTTGGGGCATGTTTCATATGAGAATATACAGTGGGGAAAAATTTATTTGATCTTCTGAATTTGTAAGTTTGCTCACTTCCAAAGAAATTTAACAGTCTATGGTGGTTTCATTTTAATGTGGAGAGACAGAATATCAACCAAAAATCCAGCATAAACACATTACATAAAATTTATAAACTGATTTGCATGTCACTGAGTGGAATACACATTTGATCCCCAAGCAAAACATGACTTAGTACTGTGTGGAGAAACCATTGTTGGCAAGCACAGTGGTAAGACATTTCTTGTAGTTGGTCACCAGGTTTGCATAGATCTCAGGAGGGATTTTGGCCCACTCCTCTTTACAAAAACTCTCTAAATCCTTTAGGTTTCTTGGCTGCCGCTTGACAACTTGAAGCTTCAGCTCAGTAATTTTGGTTTCATCTGACCACAGCACTTTTGCCCAAGCCTTCAATGAATCATCTAGATGTTCACTGGCAAACTTAAGATGGACCTGTATGGTGTAGTGTATTACCAATGGTGTTCTTTGTGGCTGTGGTCCCAACTGCCTTCAGATCATTAACAAGCTCCTCCCATGTAATTCTGGGCTGATCCACCACCTTCCTCGTGCTCATCCTCAACCCATGAGGCAAGATCTTGCACGGAGCTCCAGACAGAGAGCAACTGATGGTCATTTTATATTTCTTCCTTTTCAACAATGTTTGTAAATCAAATATTTCTTCCATTTCCAAATAATAATACCAACAGCTTTGACAGCTCTTTGGTCTTGGTGTTGGAGAGGTTGGAATGGAAGAAAGTGATCCTGTGGACAGGTGTGCTTTATACTAGGGCTGGGCGATATATTGAGTTTTTAAGAAATATCAATATATTTTCATAAGTCATATAAGATGAGAAATAAAAATAAAATTTGTCTCTGCACAACTTCACACTGCCCCGCCTCTTTCCCTCACTGCTTCACCCATAAATCATGCAGGAAACAACAGCATGGCAGTGTTGCCAACATAGCAATTTTGTCACTAGATTTAGCGGCTTTTCCCCAGCAACTTTTTTTTCCCAAAAAGCAACTAGCGATAAATTTAGCGACTTCATCTGGTGACTTTTGGAAACCTGAAATCCTCCGCTGTCGGCATATTTTGTGTACATACAGCCTTCATACTGCATCCGTTCATATGCTTTGGCATCACCCAGCCCCCCGGGAGTACCTGGCTGCAGGCAAGAGGGCGCCGTTGGTTTGTGACCTTAATACCGGAAGTGGTTGTTTTTCGTGTGTTTGTGATGCAGCTGGCGGATATGTAGACGCGGCATTGAGCAGGTGGGCCTGTTGCTGTGATACGTCAGCACATATGTCTTGCTCTGTATAATAATAAAAATCTGTAAAAATTTGTTTAAAGCTAAAAAAAATATATTATTTGTTACACAAATAACAAACTGAATTCACCTTTTTATACCTAAATTTGAGCTGGCACACTAGGCTTCTCTGAGAAGTCAGAAAGTAATCAAACATAGCATTAACCACTAACGTTTCCATTCAGGAATGTAAATAAACAGTAATGTGCTTTACTTTTTTTTGGTTTTTTTTGCTTTTTATAAAACAGTAAATTTGGAATTTTGTGGATAACAACAATAATTATATATCATCATTAAAAATATACTGCTGGATTAACCATTACAGAAATATGATCGATGATTTTGGTAATTACCAATACTCTTAATTTGGGGCAAATGTGACATAAACCTTACACTGGGTGGTGGTCTTAAGTGTTTCGCCGGTTCATTGGGAACAGCACGAGCACTGGCATGCAAACCGGCTCCTCGGCAGTGGGAAAGTAGCATCTGTGGCCAAATCCCTGTTAAATTTGCCGTGGTGCACCTGTCAAACAACTGCTTGTAAATTAAAAAAAAACATAGTTCCTATAAAAATAATTTTTGAACTGTGAGCATCACAAGGAGCTGCTCCAAACAGCAGTGTATTTTTCATTTTCCTGGGGTCCAAAATGTAGCCATGGGAGCAATTTAAAAAAGGGTCTCTCTTCTGGTTTTGAGAAAATCTTATTCCTAAAATTACTATGGACCTTAATAGAGGAGTTCGAAGGTACTCCCTCTACTTGAACCCTCACAGTTTAAAAAGTTTACATTTGTCAGGGTTGAGAGACACATTGTTTGAAAGTAGAGGAGTGACTCTACGTTTTGATGGTAAAATGGTGGCTGTAGAGTGAACAGTGTGGACACAGCAGCAGTTTGAAAATACATTTTTCAGATGAAAATTTTGAAGTCTCCCACTCTACTAAATAAGCTCCTACTCTAGCCCACGCAATACACAATCATTATAAACTCTGAAAAGGGTGAAAAAAGACCATAAACTTGAACTTGAACTTTAGAAAAACTATAAAAGATATTGATAAGATAAATACAAAATGAATAGTTCAATGTCTTGGCTTTGTTTGAATGGTGTCTGTAGCTGAAAATATGTGGAAGTAGTTGAAAGAGTATTTCAAGGCTCTCGCCTTTCAAATGAATGGGCAAATATTATTAGAAAACCCTTGATAATTTAATAATTATAATAGTTATCAATGAGAAAAATACAAGCAGTCATCTCCTAAAGAAGAGGAATCTAACGGTGTTTGAATGGTTTTTCTAAGTTGAACGGCGTGGGAGGAGTCAGATGCCAAAAAAAGTACGGAAAAATTTAAGAATAAAGAAAAGGAGAACAATACTGTGAATGCTTTGAAGCAGCCTAAACCTTTCGCTGTACTCATGACACAGGTTAAATAAAGAAGCTCTTTCTGACAGTGATGCTGGTGTTCACCCACCAGCCCTTTGTTCTCTGCCTCGGCTTTCGCTCAGTTTAAACAGCACAAAGATTGTTTTCAACAGAACTTTGTGCTGGAAAAGAAGGTGCCAAGAAACGAGGTGGACATCTATATTCTCTAGCCTGGGTTTGAATGGTTTGTGTAGGAAAGTGGCTTTAAATTCACTCTCTTCATATGTGAGTTTTGATCATAACTGAGACAACCAGCATTTGAACAGGATGACATGTAGTGATTTGTAATGACACACTGTGAAGATTTATATAAGTTGTCAATAAGGTAATTTTATTCAAATCAGCAAAGCTTTTTGTGGAGAAAACACCTACTGTATATTTGTTGGTTAGACTTAATATCGAGACATTTTTTTCATTCAAAATATGGTTAAGAATATATATCCTTGATGGAAACCTAAGTAGGTTTGTAATGTAATGGCACAGACTTTTTTTAACTTGCGAAAGAAACTGAAAATTAAGTATAATATAAGCTGTGTATTTAACCATGTTTTGTTAGTGTTTAACCTGTTAACTGGCAAGGGCCCGCCCCCGGGCCCTCTGTAGCGATTTCCGACTTTGAAGCCTCATAGCGTCACAGTAACGCTGCCGTTCGCCCTCACGATGCTTTTATATGACAGACTAGACCCTCAGAATTCGATTGACACCTCATTTAGCCAATCATGTTATGAAATGGATTTTCCAGAGCCAATAATATCCAGAGAGCGTCATGTGACATTTAAGGACATGCCCCCAAATGTTCTCCAATCGTTCTTATTGGTCAACTCTAACCTGAAATCTAAAACCACAGATGGATAGCCAATAAAATTCCCGACACGTGGGTATATGGCACTATGGGGTGTGTTTTCACATGAAGGCATAAACTCCCTGCGTATTCAGTGCGTATTTGCTGCGTCCTCCATGCGTAAACCAAACAGGAAGTAGGAGTCTATGCGCTGACGTGCATAAACAGTATTTACAATGTTTTCTCTCGGCAATGGATTGTCAGAATGCATCAAAAACAGACTACATTTATTATACGAAGTGACTAAATGACTCACGAGAGTGGATTATTTTGTATTAGAGAATGTCGTCGCTGATTTGACCAGTTTTATCGCTGCAAATGAACACCTGTTACTCAGAAGGCAGAAGGTAAGTTTTTATTCTCAGCTCGTCCTCGTATTATATGCCGTTCTGATGTAAATATGTATGTAATGCTGAGCTTGGCATGCACCATTACACAGAAAATATAACCGTGCGCCGCTGTGGCGCCACTTATATTGTGTGTTTGCGTGGGCGCTGTATAGTGGTGTGATTTACGTATTGAAATGTGCCAGGTGTTTGGGGGTAGGGAAAGGTGTACTGTAAGTATCGATTGGGGGTTTCGTGGGCTTCTCTATTACGTCAGCATCACCCGATAAAAGGGCAAGGTGAGGTGGACAACGTCTCAGAGCTTCATTTGAGATTCGTCGTGATCGCATCGTTGTTTTGGAGTTTTGCGAAATGGCACAGCGGGCCGCCGGCAAGACCAAGTTCAGCGCTCAGGAGGTTGTGGAATTGCTCACACGGAGAGAGAGCGACATTTCAGCATCAGACTTTTTGGGTTCAACTGATGATCCAACATCAGAAGAAGATTTGTTTTCCGATGGAGATGACCAGTAAGTGTCTAAAGTTTTACAAGTTGGGGGTGGGGGTTATTGTATGGGAGGAGGTTGTACATTTTGTATCAGACAAGGACTACTGGGAGGATTGTGTGGTTTTTATTTTATGTGTGTATGCACTGTCTGCATTTACTGTAACTTTTTTTGATATACAATGTATTTATTTGTGTGTGTAAGGGAATCACTGAAAAATGACTGGGTTTTTGGTGCATGAAGGCCTGACATTTTCCTTCTTTTACAAATTAGGGGAACCTCTGATCATGAGTGGCAGCCAGCCAAAGAGAAGATGGTGGAAGAGGCTTCTTCATCTGATGAAGAGGATCTAATGCCTGTTACAGCACAGGCCAGAAGGGCCAGTGCACCACATGTGACAAGCCATTGTGCTTTGTCCCAAACAGAGACTGCTATAACCAGTGGCACATTGAAAATTCCATGTGAGGGGGGGTGGGGGTAGAGCAGAATAATTGTAAATAGTTGCAGTTTGCTGTGCTGTGTTTTTTTATTTTTCCTTACTCTGAAAAATAAAATAGCATTTACAGAAATGGTGATTTGTTTTGTGACTATTTTTTTTTTTACAATGTACAATAGTGTCATTCATATTTTATTGGATTAATATGGCTTTATTTATGATTTATTCAGTAATTTTGTGTGTAGTACAGGATTCCTCAGGACAGTATCTTTGATTAGAGCCCTCATTGATGACTGTATGTTGAAGCATTGAGGAGTTACAGCCCTTTAAAATTTGCATGTCAAAGGGGGCTTAGATGCGGCACTTGGACTATCCAAATGGCACATGAGAGAGCACGCCAGGGCATCAATGCACAAAAACCTTTACAAAACAATAGGCTTTTGTGCTATCTTGATGAAATTCGAAATGCACGACAAAAAGACTTCATTCTACAGCTCCAATGTATTTTCCAGTCGTTACCTTCTATATTCAGTGTGTAGTTACATGATAACAATCAGGAAAAATCTAGGCGAGGCAAAAATTGTCTACTTTTTCTGTGTTCCAAACTTAATAGCTACAAACTCATTACAGTTACAGTGCTTTTGACTACATAAATGAAAAATATAGGTTGTCTGCTTCGCAAAGACACTAAACTTTTGTGTGTACTCCAAAGAGTTCAGGAACAGCAGCTGATTTAATTTGGGTATGCTTTTTCAGGCGTTTTTTGTTTTTTTTAGCCGCCAGTTAAGTGGTTAAACAAACAAACTTACCCACAATACCAGAGATAATGCTTATTGGAATGAAGATAAAAATTGTTTTCATTTACCACAACTAGAAGGCACACAGCAACAGTAAGATTTTAATGAATATAAGAACAAACAACAACAATGGCTTGAAAAACCTCAGCATTTCTTCCCCCTCTTCACAGGATAAGCCCAATGCTGTGAGCGTATCGGAGCTCCATGAAGCCTTGTCTCTGGACTCAGTGACCGAGGACAGAAAGCTGTTTCTCTTGGCTGCCCAGCTGGACTCTGACGGAGCCCTGAGGAAGTCCTGCAAGTGCCTGGACACCGTCCAGGACCTGCTGCTCCAGCTGGTCTGATCCAGTGTCCCTCCCACAGAGATCCTCCTCTTTCTTTTTCTTGTTTAAGCTCTGAGGCAGAGGAGGAGGAGATGACGAAGACTGTTGGAGCTGAGACAGGAGAGTGAAAAGATGCCAAAATGGGGTGCTATGTTTTCCAGTACCTCCTCTTTTTTTTCCTCATCCTCATCAGTTGGTTTTAGAAATAGCAACTTCTCCTCAACCATCTTACACTTTCCCTCCAACTTGTCTGGTCTTGTTAAATGAAAAAGAGGAGGTGGTGCAGACTGAGGAGGATGAAGACGGAAAGTGGCACTGAAGAATGAAAGTTTGACTCAAATCTTACAGAGATCACCTTCTTATACTGACTTTTATTTAATGACTGCCTATTACAGGTTTATTTAAGCATGTAGTTTGTAGTGTATATAAAATGCGTGCTGTTATGTGTCAGGTTTGTAGGAACACTTTCTCGGGTTTTCATGTTTTATGAAACGTTTTTGTGTAAAATCAGATCAGCGAAGTCAGCAGAGCAGCACACGATGTTTGAGGATCCGTTGACTTTGCTTCAGAGGATACTTGCTGATTTCTGCACTCCAGCTTTTCTGAGATCTAGTGGAACATCGTGTGGGAATTCAAAGGGAGCTCTGAGACTTTTTAAAAAGCAGTATTTTCCTTTCACAAGTATTGTAATAACTGGGTGACAAAGTTTCAACACTTAAAAGGTCTTCAAGTGAAAACAGGTCCTATTTGCTTATGTACCCAGTTGCGATGACACAAACTGTGTACTTCGTGATTTCCTAGTAAACACTTCAAACAAACCTATGTACAGACAAGTTATGACTAAAACTCACAGCTAGCTACTTTTCACTGTTAGTTTATGAAGCTAATGAAAACAAACAGCTACACTCTTGAACAACCTCTTTTTTTTTTTTTTAAACTGTGGTCAGAAGTACATGAATTGAAGTACTTTAAATGCCTTACAAATTCAAGTTGTGCTTTAGTTTTAATATAGATGCTTAATTTATTTGGCTGCTGTATGTCTAGATCAAAAACTGTAAAAGGAATGGTTGTAGATTTGATTAGACAACCCAATAATACATAAAATTAATCAATAGTAATCAATAATAAATAAAAAAAATACAATAATGTTACATTAACATAACACCATAATTTATTTTAGCCAAAACATTTAGGCTTTAGGTACATTTGCTGGTAAAACTACATGATTTATCAACTTGGGAAAAGCCAGACAAGTGTACAGAAGTTACGAATCCGTTTGTGGCAGTTATTCCAGCTCAATCTCGTAACAAAGCAGGAAGCAGTCGTGAAAAAAGCAGTATGTTTGTGCATGTTTTATCTGCTGATACCGATACAAATCTGATCTTTTAAAAAAAAAAAAAAAAAAAAAAAAAAAAATTTGATTTCAATTCCTAGTTCAAATCCAACAGTTTTTACATGCTCCTGACTAGGGATGCCCCGATCCGATATTCAGTATCGGTATCGGTCCGATCTTGGCCTAAATTACTGGATCGGATATCGGAAAGAAATTTTAAAAATGCAATCCGATCCAACCCACATTTTGGCTGCATTACAGTTTTCCGTCATCTTCATCTTCTTGCGGGTTTGCGGTTGAACAAACCAGCTTAAAGCTGCATTACCGCCATCTACCGGAATGGAGTGGGGATCAGAAGTTAGAAAAAAAAACCCTCCTCAGATTCTATAAAGTTCTCCGTCGCTGCGACGGATTCCCTTTAACACGCAGTGGATCATCGCTGACATGTTTTTCCACTCCTCCACCGATATCTGCGTGTTCGTGTGTTCTGCTCGCTGTGCTGAGAATTTCAGCTGTTATTTTTTTCTCTACTTCAGCTCCCGGACATACTGCTAGCGAGCGCAGCTATTAGCACTAGTGACCTTCTGGTACTGGAAGGACCCCTAACCCCATCAAAATATTTTTGATACTTTAATCCCTGATTAGTGACTAAATATAGACCTGCAGTAGAAACGTATTTAGGAGAATGCTTACGAATATAAAGTATTACAAGATTACGCTCTTGCAGCCCCCAGTTTTTCAACATAAACACTGATGAGCAACAACAGCAGTCAGCTGTTTTACGTGCAGTCTATCTGCACAAGCGCAAAGAGGCAGAGCCGGTGAGCTCAGATGGAGCGGACGAAATGTTTTTCTAACGTCCAGATGAAGCTTTCCCCCGTAACCTCCATTAAACCTTTACTGGGAAACAGCTGGAGGTCCTTCAAAAATCAACTGATCAGTAAGTGAAGAAAAGAGTACTTTGTAGCTGCTCCATCCCCCCAGTTTGTTTCACACAGGGAAAAACTGCAGTATGGAAGTTAAAATATGCAGATGAACTGTTAATAAGAAAAAAGTATTTCTTATCCAGTTACTCGGGTAATTGATGGAATAATCCATAGAATACTCAGTTGCTAAAATAATCAATAGTTGCAGCCCTAATGAAATTTGCAACATACCATAAGCCAATGCATCACCTTCTCACATAGGAGCAACAGGATTCAGGTGATAGAGCGATTGTTGTTATAAACTATATAAAGTTTATTTATATAGTGCTTTACACAGACAAAAAGTCACAAAGTGCTTTACAATAATTAAAACACAATATCAAAAATAAAAACAGATAAAACGCCATGCTAAAAACATAACATTACTATATAAAGAAAAAAGAAAAGAATAAAAATAAAAAAAAGGACGCCACTGAGTCAGCTAAATATAATGCACTGTTTCTCATTCACCTTATTTACTTGTTTATACTCCACTCTGCATTTAATCATTAATTGATATTAATCTCTGGCTCTCTTCCACAGCATGTCTTTCTCTCCCCTCAGCCCAACCGGTCGCGGCAGATGACTGCCCCTCCCTGAGCCTGGTTCTGCTGGAGGTTTCTTCCTGTTAAAAGGGAGTTTTTCCTTTCCACTGTCGCCAAGTGCTTGCTCATAGGGGGTCGTTTTGACTGTTGGGTTTTCTCTGTATTATTGTAGGGTCTTTACCCACAATACAAAGCGCCTTGAGGCAACAGTTTGTTGTGATTTGGCGCTATATAAATAAAATTGAATTGAATTGAATTAAATGGAGATGGAGTGGTAAACAGTTCCAGAGCTTTGGTGCCACTGCCTGAAAAGCTCTGCTCCCCTGGTCCTTAGTCTTGTATGTAGGACAACTGAAAGATTTCAATTTTGTTGTGTGAGAGACTGTTGACTTACGTAAAATTGATCCAGGCATTTAAAAATAATAATACCAAGAAGATCGGATTTGTGTCAGTATCGATGATATCAAAATGTAAAATATCGGTATCGGACATAAAAAAGTGGTATCGTGCCATCCCTAATTTGATCCCAAACCATGATATTCTAAACCTAACCCAGTTAATCCGATGCCCAAACCTATTCAAATGTTTTGAATTTCACTTTTTTTGAAATTCGTAACATTTGAAAAGAAAATTACACGAATTAGGTCTAAATCCTGTCCCATGAGGAATTTTAACTGTGACCTCTGAAATGATTCATTCTACATTCAGAACAAGCCCGTAACAGTGGCAAAATTATTAATTTTATGTACATGGATATGAATCTGTACACGAGAGTGAATGGATGAAAAAAAAAAGTAGTGGGAAATTCGTGTTCAGGATGATGAAGAAACTCTTAATATTTGTGTCCGGAAACATAAATCAATAGAGTAGGGGTTGTGACAATTTCATGAACTCCTTTGAAACTGAAACTGGGTTGGTTATTCTTAAAAATGTGGTTAGGGCTGTGTATTTCTTGGGAGTGCACAGCCACGACATGGCCTTGAAATACAAAACATGACTGTGAGACAAGATCCTGACATGTCAAGCATTTGATCTACAAAAAGTTTTTTTGCCTGAAGTTAATATCTGAATTAATCAAATATTCTCTTCAGAAATTCAGAGAAAACCTTTAAAAATGTCCCATTTTTCTGAAGAGATAAGTATCTCATAAAATACATCATACTGCATCAGAGAAATTGGGCTTTTAAGTCAATAGAGGCTCTTTTGTGATTTAAGATGTCTCGTTAATTCAGCGAACAGGGCAATTAATTTTGTCAAGTGAACCCATTATGCTTCTGTACATCCTCAAATTATTTCTTGAAAAATTGCCAGCATAAGTTATCTACCCACAAACTCTTTGGTAACAGGCATTATGGTCCTCACTGGATTTAAAATGAATCCTTCATCTTCAGACATTCAGTCTGGATGCCACCATTTATAAGCCCATATTCCCAGTTCCATTTCATTCACAGTGTAGAAGACAATAATCCAGTAAAGCGCACACCTCTGAGTGTATAAATGCTGTGTTTGACTTTTAAACTCTGTGTAAAGATAAAGTGAAATTAGCTAGATCTTTAAATGCTGTATGTGTGCAGCTATATTTGCTTATGACGCACAGTTTTACTTTTTAATGAATGTAAAGTTTTATTCCTTGTGATGTTCTTCAGAAATGTGTTTGCTTTAAAGTTCAGTGGATTTGCTGTATGAACACTGTTTTATAACCAGTCACTGCTTTCCTGTTATGTGTTCTGTTAGATATAAATTCATGCATGTCTTCATGGTTTTGTAATCCTCTTCCAAAACGTAAAGGGGACCTATTCAGCTCATTTCCAGCTCAGTGATTTTATTCTTGAATTCTACTAGCATTTTCTTGAATGATTTCAAGTTTAAAATAATGCTTATTTAACTTATTACTGGCCCTTAGTGCCCCAGAGATGTTTTAAACTCCTTCCCCCTATCTCTTTTTAATCCAACTATCTTCTGAAAGATAGGTGCCATGGAGAACTTTGAACTACAGGTGGATGGACCTTCTGTGCTTAAGATGACTATATTAGGGATGGCTTTCTGTGACGTAATGCTTGTCCAAGAGTAGAAAAACCTGCCTGAAACATAGCACAACCTTAGCGCTGTTTGAAGCCTGAGCTTTTGGCTCACAATTATAACTTGTACAAATTTCATTACTGGAAACTTGTTAAATGTTAAATATGAAGATCCGCCATTGTAAACAGTGTGACAAAATATGGAAAAGCATAATAGGTCCACTTTAAGTGAAATCCAGAAATTCTGTGATTAGAGCAAGCTAAAACCTCTTGGTTCTTGAGCATTTAATTTACTAGCTGCTCTACTCTAATAAAAAAAAAAAAAAATACAGGTTTATGTATCCGGTTTCTCATTGGATCTTTGGATTCAAAGGTTAGTAAAATATGCATATTTGTAAAGCCAACAAATTACAGTAGCCTATTGAATTATAAGCATGTACAAACTTTGTGACATAGCTGTTCAAGATCTTGGTGACTGTCTTAATTGTAACCTTTCAGATTTTAGATAAGTCAATAAAACAAATGCCAAATGTAGAAGGATGAGAAAGCAGGGACAAAAAAAATTAAACATCTATGTGCTGTTTATTAATTTTTGTTATTAGGACGAGTGCTCGGCCTCAACCTGCAGTTTCACTACCAGAAACTGGTATGAATGGGTGAGTGCGTCCAAACTTTTTACTGGTACTGCATAAAGACCAAGACAAATGCACGAGATTCACTTATCCACATCAACTCATCCTCCGACGCATGGGTGAAAAAAAACAAAAAAACATTTTTCTTCTCAAAGCATTAGTTATGTAATGTCATCTAATGAAAAAAATGCATTTCAAGAAGACTCAGGAAATTTGTTTTTTTAAGAATATAAACAAAATGCAATGAAATTCAAGTTTCACAAGCCAATGATTTATTTTCCAATAGAATATTGGAATACTGGTTTGCTGCTGAGGTGTGACGGCAATACTCGTGGCTGATCTTGAGGTTGCAGTTGCAGTGCTTTGTGTAGCACTAAAAAACAAAGTAGGGATCTGCTCCCCGTGCGCACAAATCTGCTGCTGGTGAACAGTGGATGCTCGGTGTGATTTGATCGCTGTCACACCGTTCCAGGTCAAATTTATATTTTTTTCTGCACACTTTACAAAACACCTCTCGATCATTCCCCATGACCAGCTTAACCCTCTGGGGTCCAGGGTATATTTGGCCATTTTTGACTACTTTTGTTTTTAGCCTTATAGTTGGCCTTAGAAACTGTTTACCCTTGCCTCGTTTGGTATCATTTTTTTCGGCACCACCTCATGTGTGTGACTGTATAGTTATTCTTTCATTTTGACATACTGTATTAACACATTGGCCTTACAATCACATAAAAACATAAATCCGAGTAGAAAAAAGTTGTAGATTTTCAAAACTTGTGTAAAAATATAGTAAATAATAAAGTTATATACAACTATTCACATTAAAATGCAAGGAAAGGCCTCAGGCGTATTTGTGTACAACTATTTGCAGGGCAATCAGGTCTCATATTAAGATGCTACACAAATTATTTATGCCACCTCAAAAAACAGTTTCTGTTCTCCACAAGACTGAGGGGCCCATCACAGGCAAAACTTGCCAGTAATTTTGTCTCTTTTACCACTTTTTCTCCTCTTCCTCAGTAGTCAAATGCACCCAAATGCATCGTGTTACCGCATAATTTTCTGATTGGTTGATATGGTGCATTTTTCCACCAATAGGAAAGGGGTTGTCGGGAATTATTTTGTTTTGTTGTTGGTCCCCATCTTTAAGAAGGGAGACTGGAGAGTGTGCTCCAACTTTTGGGGGATCACGCTCCTCAGCCTCCCCGGAAAGGTCTATGCCAGGGTGCTGGAAAGGAGGGTCCGTCCGTTAGTCGAACCTCGGATTCAGGAGGAACAATACGGTTTTCGTCCCAGTCGCAGAACGCTGGACCAGCTCTTTATCCTCTCAAGGATATTCGAGTGTGCGTGGAAGTTTGCCCAACCAGTCTACATGTGCTTTGTGGACTTGGAGAAGGCATTCGACCGTGTTCCTCGGGGTATCCTTTGGGAGGTCCTGCGGGAGTATGGGGTGTCTGGCCCATTGTTGCGGGCCATTCAACCTCTGTACAACCGCAGTGAGAGCTTGGTCTGTATAGCCGGTAATAAGTCGGATTCATTTCCTGTGGGTGTTGTAATCCGTCAGGGCTGCCCTTTGTCACCGATTCTGTTCATAATTTTTATGGACAGAATTTCTAGGCGTAGCCAGGTGGCGGAAGGCTTCTTCCTTGGTGGCCTCAGAGTCTCATCTCTGCTCTTGCAGATGATGCGGTCCTGTTGGCTTCATCAGGGGGGGCCTTCCAGCTCGCAGTGGAACGGTTCGCAGCCGAGTGTGAAGCGGCCGGCATGAGAATCAGCACCTATAATCCTGAGGCCATGGTCCTCAGCCGGAAAAGGGCGGAGTGCCCTCTCCAGCTCAGGAATGAGTTCTTGCCCCAAGTGGAGGAGTTCAGGTATCTCGGGGTCTTGTTCACGAGTGATGGGAGAAGGGAGCAGGAGATCAACAGACGGATCGGGGCTGCTTCTGCAGTGATGTGGACGCTGCACTGGTCTGTCGTGGTGAAGAGGGAGCTTAGTGTAAAAGCGAAGCTCTCGATTTACCGGTTGATCTATGTTCCTACCCTCACCTATGGTCAGGAGCTTTGGGTAGTGACCGAAAGAATAAGGTCGCGAATACAAGCGGCAGAAATGAGTTTCCTTCAAAGGGTGGCTGGCCTCTCTCTTAGAGATAAGGTGAGGAGTGCGGCCATCCGGGAAGGACTCAGAGTAGAGCCGCTGCTCCTCCACATCAAAAGGAGCCAGTTGAGGTTGCTCGGGCATCTGATTAGGATGCCTCCTGGCCGCCTCTTGGTGAGGTGTTCTGGGCATGTCCCACCAGGAGGAGGCCCCGGGTAGACCCAGGACACGCTGGAGAGATTATATCTCTCGGCTGGCCTGGGAATGCCTTGGGGTCCCTCCGGATGAGCTGGAGGAAGTGGTTGGGGAGAGGGAAGCCTGGGCTTCTCTGCTTAGGCTCCTGCCCCGCAACCCGGCCCCGGATAAGCAGAAGAGAATGGATGGATGGATGGATGGATGGATGGATGTTTTGTTTTTATTAGCAAGCACTTCCTGTTTAGCTAAACTCACATTTTTGCCGTTTATTTCTGCACAAAACGTGCATTGAGGGTGAGGACAATATACAGGAAAAAGCATGGTATAAATTATTGGGCATAACTCTGGTTTTACTTGGCCTATCAACGTAATTTAAAAACTTGTACATTGTTTGAAGTCTGCACTTTCAATTCATGGCAGCAGTGTCCCGATGCTACGTGTTCTCAAATCGGCAATGTCATTTTGAAGCACCAGCGCGTCCGTTATTTTAACATAAAATCCGTTTGACTATCCGTAATTACATTTCAGATATCTAAAACTGCATTTTGACTAGACAAAACCACGTTTTGACTAGCCAGAATGGTAATTTAAGATATCCGCAATTACATTCTGACTAGGAAGAATAATCATTCAAGATATTTTCAGTTACATTTTGACGAGTCAAAATTCCTTTCAAGATATCTCAAATGATGTCACCGGATTCATCATTTGACGGGTCCCACATCCGTAATTATAATTTAAGATATCTCTTACGTTTTAGATATCTGAATTTAACAATTGCATGTAAGCCCCCTTGTGCTGTACTGAGCTGTCCACACAATTGCCTGTGTAGAATTTCAGGTGGCTGCAATGGCCGTTACAAAATTGTAATAAAATGCAACAATATAGAAAGAGCTCTTCAGTATGGGATATGCAGAGAGAGCGAGAATCGTGTACTTAATGACTGCTTAAGAAATCTGCACAGAATCTCTGATTTTATAGCAGGCTGTTTTAACAAACTGCCTTATTAACATTCCGCCAAAATGCTCCGTAATTCAAGAATCTCAAACGTCATTCTGATTAGTCAGAATGTTAATTTAAGATATCTTAAATAGAAAAGCCGTCTAATTCAAGATATCTGTAATTCATTTGGAGATATCTTAAAGGCTTTTTGACTAGTCAAAATTACAGTTCTAGATATCTCTAATTTAGTTTTGCCTAGTCATTATTTGCTTTCAAGATATCTAGAATTTAATTTGCACTAGTCAAAATTATATATCGCCTATCTAAAAATACATTTAAGATATCTTAAATTATGGTGTCATTTAAGATATCTTTAATTAGAATTATGACTAGTCAGAATAAAAAACAAGATATCTCGAATTCACTTTATGACTAGTCATAATTTAATTGTAGATACCTGAAATGTGTGTTTCAGATAGTCAGTAATTCATTGAGATATCTTAAATTGAAGCCGCCATACAACTCAATGGTAAATCTGACGTCATTTCGACTAGTCAGAATGTAATTACAGATATCTCAAATAGGTATTTTGTCTAGTCAAAATATAATTAGAGATATCTTAATTTACTAATAGATCTAGTCATAAATCAATTTCAGGTATCTTGAATATAAGTGTGGTGAATCGGATTTTATGTTAAAACGGCCTGCCATAGTACGTGGACCCCAGAGGGTTAAGCCAGTCTTTGAATGCCGGGTCATTGAGCCAAAGTTGTGAAAACTATTTTCCCATGACGAGGCGCAAAATGACTCCGCGCATGCGCACAGCAGATCGGACAGTAGTTATATTTCTATACAGATTTTATAGTTAAACAAACTTAAAACAAAAAGTCTGCATCAATGGAAAAGTCAAAATATATTGAAGGGGTGATGAAAAATTTACTACCAAGTCAAATTCTGTTTGTTACCTTTTACTACCTTAATCTGATTAATCTGAGCCTTAATCTGAGCTCATTTCATTTACTACCTTTTACTACCCCGTGAAACCCCTGTAAAAGTTTTCAGTAATTTCAAGTAAATGTCATTTGTGTTGTATTTATTTATATGATGAACCCAATCAGGGTCATTTTGACCCTAGTATAAAGTAACTGAAATTAACACAGAACCAGCCAGCCCAGAGACCTAATCTCTCCACCATGTCCTTACTCTATCCTAGGGCCACCATTACATGACTGAAACACCTCACTTAGGAGGCAGGACGCATCCTGATCAGATGCTGAAATGCCTAAACTGGCTACTTTTGGTGTGGAGGAGTAGCGGCCCCACTCTGAGCCTCTCTCAAATGACTGAGCTCCTCGCCCTGTTTTTAAGGCTGAGCACAGAGGAAATTCATTTCTGCTGCCAGAGGTGACAGAGGGCATCCCTGGTAGAGACCAAGACCCACTGAGAATGTGTCTGATTTATTTATTGCTGACAAAGCAAACCTCTCACTATGGTCTTACAGGAACCAGAAACAAGTAAAAACTAAAGCTAAATACACTATAGATATTTATAAATCAGAATTTGCCTCATGTTTTGAGCAGGTCATGTATGAGGTAATGCCTCTTGGAATATGACAGGAGGAGCAAACATTTGCTACCTTCCTGTCTGTCTTGGTTTAAGGAGCAGTGGCAACACCTTGTTCAGATAGATTTTCCAGCCAAGCACTAGACAATCACATCGCTGGTGGAGTTTACTTCACTCCCAGGAGGGTCATTGCTGCTCAGATGGGGTTTGTAATACAGAGGCATCTGCTCTTCTTTTCATGTGTCACATGATCAGGGCATGTATCTGTATCAAGTAGATCTGGTGGCATCTCCACTGTTGTGATAACTTTCAGGCTGGGAAGTTCCTCATCCAGATGATGAATGCAGCGATGGCATCTGAGTTTTCAATTTAAAAAAAATTACCTATGGGATATAACAACAATATCTCTCTACTGGTATCCCAGTCGGTAGGATGAGGGTTAAACACAGACCATCCATGCCCCAACAAGGAGCCCTCTTTCAAAGTCAGCTACATGTTTTCCCTTTTGCCACCATGAAATGAGAACAAACTTGGCATGCTCAGTGTTATTATACCTGCCACAGATCATGACTGGAAGCTCCTGCATCTGTCTGCATGCTGTTTATAACACGTAGGTAGGGGCACATCATCACTTGTAGATAACCAAAGCAAAATGGATATTCCAAGTAAAATTTCCTCCAGCGCTGAAGTTAGGAACAAACACTATCTGTCCTTGTGTTAAGGGCAGAACAACACCAACAATACATACTTTTATTTGTACTTAATTTGCTTTGTTTTCCTACAAAACAACCATTTGAAAAAGAATTATTAAGAGATAAGAGGGGATTCAAGTGAATCAAAGCCGTCAAACCTTGTCGTTTGTGCTTGAACAGAGATTAACACCTTTTTTGCATGGGATTAAAGTACAAGTGGGGAAACATATACAGAGCAGAAACACCAATAATCATAGACTTGCATTCAGTTTGTAAGAAGCCAGTTATCTCACCCAGTGGATGGAACTCTGAGATATCCCCTAACAAATTTCCTATTTCACTGCTTAGCTGTGGAAAATGCATTTTTCACCCCTGTGTCTGCTGACTGAGCAATTCACTGCAAACACAGATAATGCAGACCAAATCTATAAGTCTCTATAAATGCCTGGACTTGTTTTCTTGGGTTGAGTTCCCCAACCGGCAGAGCAGGAATTTTGTGATTTTGTTGAGACATCAGTTTCACTCAGTGTTTTCACGGCAGACTGCTATGAGCATGACTCAGTCAGCATAAAGCCTCACAGTAGGTAGGACTGAGTCATAAAACAGCCTGAATGACAGATCACCAGCTTGTAAAGATATATGATATCTAAAGAATGCAGTGATTCATAAGGGAGTGAGATGGATAATCAGTGAAACCCAGTAAACCTAACCTTCATGATTGTCATTTCAGTACATGATGCAACTTCCAAAAAAACTGTATCTGCCAAAATAGTTATACAAAACTGTTTTGCTATAAGATGTTGCACTATTTTACATGCCATGTATGTTGCACACCAATGGAGAGACCAGTATTCTGATACTTGTGTACTATATACCCAAGTATCAGTATACTGACAACAAAGCTGGTAGCTTTATCAAATTCAGATCAATTATACTGGTATTGTTCACAAGTTATTATCATTGATTGCATTAGCTAAAGCCACAGTCACCCAAGCTAGGTAAAAATGTGTATTCTCCAACTGGTTGGCAAGTGGTTGCTGGCTGTCATTAGATGAAGTTGGTTGCAAAGAACATGCTGCACCAAAAACCTCCTTACAATTGCATTGTTTGCCAGGAGATAGTCGTGGTGGCCTACAGTTTGCATGGAAGATGCCAGCTTGTGTGCATTCACCATTTACTTTCTGAGCTGTGGTGAAACTGAAATAGAGAATGTTCACTTTCAAAGTAAAAATTGTGCCTTTCCATTGCAACCAGCTCATTTCAAAAAGGCAACTTTTACTTAGAAGTAAATACGGTCTCAGTTTCCAGTTAACATCCCTCTTTTTACACTTTCGCTACTGGTCAGTGAGTAGTTGGCGAGTCTGTGCAGACAAGTCAGCATCTTCCATACAGGCAACCGTGGCAATCTGCTGAGACACCAAAGCAATTGCAGGGAGGGTTTTTGGGGCAGCCTCTCCTTTGTGACCAATTTCACCTGGCAACTTCCAGCAACCACTCACAAACCACTGGGTGCTAAAGGTTACAAACTGATAAATACACATTTTTCCCCAGTGACCAATGGCTGCCAGGGCATCTTTGTACTCAAAGATAAAATAATGTCTAAAACCAAACTTAATAAAATGAATGCAAACATCCTGATTTTTCGTGTTTAATGACTCTATAATTCAGAAGAAGTGGTGTTTATTTTTTGCTGCACAGTTATGCCTCACATTCTTTCAGTACAATTTCACCTGATAGGTTTGTGCTCTCATGCCACGGATGTTTTCTCTTGGACTTACTGAGTGGAGAGAGGCTGTAAATGATTGATGAGAGCAGAGAAGCTGAACAGCTGATGGGGAGCATATTAAGTTGTTGTTTAGCTGCCGCACCAAGGAGATAATCTCTAACAGTAACAAAAGACAATAAAGAAAAGGTGCAATCCAGAGGTTACCTTAGACCTAGTCTGTCATTTCAGCAGACAGAGTTGTAAAAGCTCAGTCATAATTTCATGATTTCAGTCATTTTTTTGCTGAATCAAAGGCATTGAGGTAGTTATTACAATTATGTCATTTTAGACTCGGTTTTGTTAGTTTCCAGAGTGGGTTGCTTTTTCTGTGGTTGTAAAATGTTTCATTTTTATTCTTAAAATGTGGGAGGTATTTGTCAGGGACAACATTTAAGAAGTTCAAAAAATTTTGCAATAAGTCTCCTGATGCCTGTTGTGAGGACAAATTTGACCTGGCAAAGAGTTAAAGAGTTATTATTTTGATTTTATTTAACATGTTTTTCCCTTAGTTTTGCTTCCTTGTATCAAATGAGTATACTGCAGGACTTTTTTTCTGCTTTACATCTTTCCTCTGAACAGATACTTTGTCTGATTGTTATTATGAAGGCTGAACTCTTGCTCTGCTGATCTTACCAGCATCATTTCAGCCATAGTTTTATAGTTCTTAGAAGGCAGTAGCCATAAGTCACCAAAAAGTCTCTGAATGATCCTGTGAACAGTTAACGGAGAAGAAACCCAAGAGCCATTCAGTGAGTAAGGAGCTCCTTACTCACTTCATGGCTGTGATGAAAATTAAATCAAGCCTCTAGGGTTCAGTTCCAAACCGGAAGTTCCTCTAGAGCAGTGGTTCTCAAACTTTTGCTGTCATGCCCCCTGTGCTGCCAACTTAGGGACTTTGTTGCTAGATTTAACGATGTTTCAGACCACCCTGTTGACTCTTTTCCAAAAATCGACTAGCAACAAGTTTTGCAACTTTTTCGGGTGATGTCGGCGACTTTTGGAGATAGGCCTGAAACCTGAAATCCTCCACTTGCTGTGTTTTGTGTACATCCAGCCTTCATACTGCATCCCTTCATATGCTTTGGCATTGTTTGGACCTCGCTTTGACATTGAGCCACCCCCGGACCTCGCTTTGACGCTGAGGGGGACCCAACCCCTGTGGACCTTTCTCAGCCTTCAGCGACTTTTGAGATTAGTTGCCCTACACAAAAGTTGCCAACAGTGGCCCGGGTAAGGGAAAGTTGAATTTAGAGCTAGCAATTGCACCCCACGCAAGTGCAGGGTTTTAGCCAGAAAAAAAAAAGTCTCCCCCGGCACGTTGCTAAATGCCGTGCCAGCGTGTTAATCCAGTAACGGTAAACAGATGGAAAATATTCTGTATGTAATATACTGTGATAATGGTTGGTCCTGAAGGAAGGAATGTAAATAAGCTGCACACTAGACATACCATAAATATAACAATTTAAATAGAAATATAGCCTCAAGTAGCATATCGCAGAATTAATCTTCACAACAAGGTGAAGGTGTTGAAATAACTCTGCACAGCAGACAGAAATAAGACTGCATAGTTGAGAAACAACAAAATCACACGCCAATGATTTACTGGAAAAGAATGTGTGTTTTGGTCTGATGTTTTGTGTCTACAGGACCCAGATGAGGCCGTTAACAGGCGACAGTGAAGGGCACAGAAGAAGGAACTGATAAGCTGCTACATGCTTGCATATTTCAATAACCGTGTAACTGTGTCTAAGTCTGTTTATAAAAGTTGAACTAAGATAGAGAGCAGTGTCAGACTTGTGTGAAGCTGCACCGACTGGCTACATTAGGCAGCTCCAACAATTCTGAACCAGATTAATCTGTAAACTGTTTGCAATGACAGAACAGCTAACCAGTGAAACTCTCAGCCCAGCGCGAGACGACCTCAGCATGGCGCAGCGCCAGGTATTCAAGAGCTGGCTAGAACCCTGAAGTGTTTTTGTTAAATTGGATATTCTAACAGTAAACAATACGGGACATTAAAGTTATGATTATTTCATAAAGTTAATTTGTAGTTCTAAACATATTTAGGGTGTTTTTTCTTCACTTTTTGTCTCTCAAAAGATGTTATTCCTCTCTCCTACAGCCTCAATTACTACCACATATAGAGACTTTTAGGACAGCCAGTACCTACTTTCCTTACTGAGGAGTTGGCAACAGTACATGCCCTACTTCGCCGGATGAAATCTGTTCAAGCCCCATGCGAAGCAGCGACACAAACGGCTCTGTGTGGTTGGAACTGGGATTAATAAATATGACAGTTTGGAGAACAAACCTTTCTTCACTTCCTGAACCAACTACAGAAACAGCTGAAAAATGGGCTAATGATGACTCCAAGAATCCCCACGGTTTTGCTGAAATGCTATGGCAACTACATGACCATTGACCCTGCAGAGGTCACAGATGGACTTATTTGGTGCTAAAAGTAAGTTTTGTTTCTTATCGCAATATCTTAATCTCTGGACATACTGCCGTGACGTGATGTTCAGTCTTCCCAGAGGATGAATCTGAGATTCAAGCTTTCTGTTAGTGAAGTATGCCTGTAGAAACACTGATGGTGCCAATGGCAGTTTTCAGTTCTGAAATATTTTGGCAACTTTTGGATTGATTGCCATGTTAATAATTTCACAGATCCAGAAGATAAATCAAGGAGCAAAAATAGGAAGGATGGAAAAATCCAGTGTTAATCTGCAACCAGCAAATTGGACAAAAGATGGCTATAACCAAGGTGAGGTCACTCACTGGTTAGTGTACACTCATTATGAAGCCTTGAGATGAATGTTTTTGTCATGAAGAGCAGATCTAACGTTAGCCAATAATTTTACCTTGGTTTAGGTGACTTTTTGACTCTTAATGAGGACTATAATCTACAAAATGAACATAATATATTCAGTAAAAACATGAAACTAGAAACTTTGCCCATAAACGTATCAAGAAAACGTTCACTGAGTTCAGAGATCAAAAGAGAAGGTGATTGTCTCATAGAGGAGTCGCCCCCTGTTGGTCATTAAAATAATTCTGTTTTAGCTTCTATGTTCAGACCCAGCATCACTAAAGCACCAAGTGTTATTTAATGGAGACTTTTTTAAAACTAAACCATTAAGATGACATGGAGGTCTATTAATGGGATTCACTAAAAACACTGAAGAATGCAGACTGATCCATTAGGCCTTCACTTCCAGAACATCACAACCTGCTTTGAGATCAGTTATCACGCTTCAGGGTCATCATGTTTGTCTTCACTCCCATCTCCACTGATTAAACTGACCTTCTGTGTGACTCCTTCAGATTGTCCAAAGACAGTGAAGCACTTATAGCACATTTTGTTGCCATCATCAGAAACAGTAATTCAACAACGTTGGACTAAAATATATGTTTAAATCAATACTTTGTTCTGATTCAACTTCTGCTGCAAAAACCAGCAACATTCACATTATTAGACAAATTTAATAAAAACATACACGTTAAAGGAGTAAAATCAGACTCACGAGGTTTCTACCTAAGCAGCAGTTCACAATGCAGCGAGAACTTACATCCTTTACATTTCTGATGTTTTCATTTTGGCACACTAAATAGTGGACCTGCTGTGGTCCAGCTCCATGTTCTTTTAAAATTACTGGACTCTACTTGAATAATTTGAAATGATCCTCATTTGTCTTACACTGGGCCTCAGTTCAGCTGCTGCGTTCATCATGTTTGAAACAAGACATTTTGGCTTTTTTCTGATTGGTTGATCCTTGTAAACTTAAGATGCTATGAGCAGGTGTGTGGGACTTCTGCTCCTGTGATGAACATATAGCTGTAGGAACCCTTTTAAAGCTGAGCTATGATATGGTTTACAAATGTAAATATAAATTATGCACCTCACTGTTTGGTGTCATGCCATTCCACTGACTTACTGACAGCTGCTGTAGTTAATGAAAAAAAAAAATTCAAATCAAAACCTACTGTGCTAATTTCCAGCTTCTACAGTAGCTTTGCATGACTCAGATAATCCTCATCTTAAACTGGGCCTTGGTGTAGTCGTTTTAACTTTCTTTCCCTTCCTTTAAAGAATAATGTTACTTAAAATGTGAATAAGCTTGTCATTCTTAAAATAGAGCTGTGAAATGTCAGAGTTTAGCATGGTACCATTTCATATTTTTTAAAGCCATGGTGAGAGCATGCTCAGGGGTAAGCACTTTCTTTTCCCAAAGTTTTATTTTGCAGCTGTTCACCTTCAGAAATTCAAACAGCTCTTGGAAAAGGAGAAAAAATATTTTTATCCATCATTTCTGGTCACTTACAGAAATCCTGGAAGCGTCCTCGCTGATCATTTCAACTTCTATATATACACTTTTTTACAAGTTTATAATTTTAATTTTATTTCTGGCTCAAAATGAGAAATTGTGGAGGCTTTGGAAACCGCTCACATATTTGTTTATCCCTGGAAGGAATCACTGACATTTCATATTTTGCCCAATACTTAGGGACTTTTCTGGTTTGAATGCCTTTCTTTGTTTGGCATACCCAAAATAGAAAGACTATGAAAAATTGATTTTTTTCATGATTTTACTCGGATGCTTGGATCCTCCTGTGAATTGACCATGGGTTTTAATCAGGATAAGGGGTTTAAATTATTTAAAATGTCATCTCAGTCATGTTTGACTTTCATAAGAGAGCAAATAAATGCATCCTGTTACAAAATGGCTAAATGAAAAATACAGATGGAGAGAAAAGCCCCGTCTCTGCACTCATGAACAGCTCCAGTATTTTATCCTCCGTCCAAACACTGGACCTCCGTCTCAGTCTGAATGACTACAGTCCAGTTCCTCAAGCCCAGACTGGATCTTCTTCTACTGGACCATTGGCTCTGGAGTGGTGAGCGAGCTGATGAAGGCCTCGTAGTGCTGCGGGTGGCAGCGTTTATACTCGTTGATTTTCCTCTTGATCTGTTTGGGCGTGTCCTGATAGTAGTTCTTCTCATCTCGGGCCATCGCCTGCAGAGGGGGGAAGGAACAGGAGGGTGAGAGGACAGTCCTTGGTTTTTGGTTGCCGCCGTAAATTTTAAATAAGTCAAACTACTTGGGAAGACTTTGGATTCCGAGCCAGATTCAGATTTATGAACGCAGCTGGTAAAAGTTTTTTGCTGTCACCGTTTTGGTGTCTGAACCGAGATCTGAACAAGTGTAATTGATGCGTTACTAGCCTGTGACTCTGATGGGGACCTCAGTTTAAATAATGAATCCATATTGAATTAGATAGCACTTAAAGCCAACGACTGAACACACAGACTCAAAAGTGAAACTGTACTGAAAGCTGAGATGAGTTTAACTCTCAGCATCCCTGCAGTTGCTGTTGTGATGGTCACACCCGTCGCTATGGGCGGGCCCTAGGGGCCATGCCCGCCTACTGATACGCTTGGGCCCGCCCACCCAAGCCAGATCACTAATTAAGCTAATAAGAGTGGTGCCCCCCTGTTGGATTTCATAAGCCCCCCTCCTTAAGACTGAGATCTGGCGATGGGACTGGTGATGGTCTATCATTCAGCTGCTTCTCCACAGAGGATCTCGACCCACAGTTGGACCACAGATTGTGACAGCAGTCCCCAACTTTCAGCTACGATTGTGGAGTTTAATTGGATCAGCAGGACAAGTGCCTCACTGGAGAGGCAGCTGATCACATCGCACTTCATGAAGCACTCGCCAATAAAAGTATTTCAAAAAAGTTATTCATTAAAAGTTATTCCATCTGTTGTTGCCATCGTGATAATTTGACGGTCTCTGGTTGACCTTGGTCTGACTGTTGCTGCAGTTTAATTTGTAAAATTTAAAATGATCACCTTCAATGGGAGCAGAAGCCCGAATTTGGGTCTGAACTACAGTAAAACCCTTGAATCTCCCTATATGTTCACTCCAGTGTGATACTGCCGCTGATAGAAAAATACTCCATCCTTGACTTTTAAATTCTGAAAACTGAATCTGTGAAGGACATTTTATTGGATAAAGAAAAACCCACACCCTCACAATACCCCTCCCCCATTGACCAACTCTGGCTTGGCAGTGCTCCCGGTGGTGACTCAGTCCCATCTACAGCAACTGTTGAAAATCCATTTTAATGAGGCCTTTTTCTAATAAAAGCTTGCTTTACACCTCTGCCACACTGTTCTGTCAGTTCCGGGGGGGCAATCAATGCCTCCAATCTGACCACCTCAATACAATAACGTTAGTATATTTAATGAACTCTACACAGCTGACCCTGACTCCGTGTGGATAAGTGGAAGAAAATGGGCAAATGGATGAATGGATATTTAATGAATCCATGCTAATTTTTTACAGGCCCATAAAAATGCAGAAAGATAATACATGATGTCATCTAGTTAGGTTTACTTGTACTCCCACTCATCTGTCCACTTAAGGCTTCATATGCTCTAGCCTATCTCCCCCTTAAATAGGAAAAAGCAGGTCCTGAAGAGCTTTGAGGCAATTACAGGTGTAGATATGGGACGCCTCTTACAGAGAACATGGATAATACACATGATTAAGGGCCATTAAGAGATTTTTGAGACCTTCCCCAGCAGAAATACCTGTACTTTTAATGCCAGTACCAGCTCATTTATGAAATTGTCATGAATGATATCAGAAAATTAGCGTTCCTTCATTTTACAGCCAATTTACTGTTAAATCCAGTCCATTTAAATACCGAGGCAAGCTCCATCACTGTGGTCTAGTTTTGTCAGCCTGCTCGAGCTTCAGTTTGCGTTCTTACCTTGTAATCCTCGTTGTGCTCCCGGATCATGTACTGAACGTATTCAATGAGG